>NC_142026.1:95789334-96395767 GCF_982192425.1 Myodes glareolus | reverse complement strand
ATCTTTAAGAGACATTAAAATGTAAAACAAAACATTAACATTTAGAATCCTTAATCAAGAATACATTCCCAATTTCTTCACTCCCTAGCAAAACCTAATACTTGAGTGCTTTTAGATCCAACTAAACTTAGTTTACAATGGAATTAGGACGCTGCTTTGGGTCTGTTTTTGGTGAGAGCAGTGTCCAGGGACAGCACGCAGTCACCTTTATCTTACGTTAGTGGATTTTTAACGTTCTT
The DNA here is from genome assembly GCF_982192425.1 of Myodes glareolus. Taxonomy (NCBI): domain Eukaryota; kingdom Metazoa; phylum Chordata; class Mammalia; order Rodentia; family Cricetidae; genus Myodes; species Myodes glareolus. The sequence goes on along the minus strand of NC_142026.1, from coordinate 96,395,528 downwards.
CAGGTGTATGTGAGCAAAGCTTCTTCACGTTGAAGCTAATGGTTTGGTTTTGACTGTTTTTCCCATTTGATCCTATGTAAAGTGATGAGTAGCACATCTGGGATGAGAAGATGTCTACCAGCCACACCTACATGTTTACTTAGGAAGTATTTGTTAGACGCCACAGTGCTCCAGGCAGTGTGCTAAACGCTGAAGGCACCCTGGGGAGGAAAACAGAATCCTCTCCTACAGCAGTCTGCCTGGTATATAGCCAGATGATTAGAGAGTGCACACTGCAACATCTCATACACACATGAGATGGCACCATTGAGAGGAAGTTCAGCGTTAGAAACTTCAAGAACATTCTCTGAAGCCTGGCTTCTTCAGGGAGCAGAAACAACATCAAGGAACTGGAGTCTCAGAGGGAAGCTGGGAACAAATGAGACAAGGGATTCATGTGGGGTACTTATCAAGAGACTTTGCCAGAAAGGACCTCTCAAAATGTGACGTGCAATTGAATTGTTTTGGAACCAGAAAACCTGTCTTGTTAACAACACACCAGGTAACACTCCAGCTGCTGATATAGGGAATCGGCAAAGGATGTCTAGAGTTTGGATTGTAGGGAGCAGAGAACAAAAGCGAGGAGGGGGGACAATTAAGTACTTCTTAGGTGGCAGAGTGATGATCTATTGTCCACTGTAGAAATAGCATTTTGACTGATACGATATTAGAGAAAATGGTTGGAGAGCATTTAGAATAGATCAGATGTTTAAAAAAGAAAGAAAGAAAATGCAACAAAGATGTAACCAATGATTACCAATCAGGGTAGTTAATATTGTGTGTTAAAAATGGAAACATGGAGAAATACGGGGTCTGGTGGGGGAAAGTATTGACTTTCTATTTTGGAGATGCTGTATGTCAAGAACTTAGGAGACATGGAAGTATGCAATGGTGGCTTCATATGGTCTGAAAAGTTGGAAGAGTTTGAGAGTCAGTTGTAAGGGAATAGTAGCTACTGATCTTAAGTCTGTGCTACTGAGAGTTGAAGCTGGAGATGGAGCACTTTTTATCTCTACAGTATCTGAGGAGGTCCACAGAACTTATGTTTTATGCACTATCCTAAGGGAGTGGAAGACAGGGTATACTTGGAGCCAAGTTGTAGAAGTCAGGAAAGGAGAACTAGGAATTAAAGGATCCACCATGGCCACTCACAGTGCTGGTAGTAAAACTGCCAATCTTGGACTGTGTGCTTTTGTTATGCCACGGAAAATACGACAAAAGAAAAAGGTATGGTTTGGGCTCTAGGACAAAGATATGAGGCTTTTTCTGTTGTACTCTAGTTTGGTCACATGGATATCTCTTTCCACACACAAACTTATGGAGAGAGACAGAGTATCTCAGGGTACTTAGTACATCAGGGTACTTAGAGAAATGAAGCCAAAAAGAACAACATAATAACTCGTGTGGGCCCTGGCCCTCGGTCTTAGAAAGAGAATCTCAGCATACAGGGATGAATCCTAGTATAGAAATGCAATTCTCGGTCTCTAAATTTTGTGGTATGGATTCCAAGTTAAGTCTCCACTGGAGAAAAAGTAATTGATGCAAAATAGCACTTTATAATTTAAATACTGAGGGTTCAGGTTCGAAAATTACCTTAACCCAAAGTCAATGTTCTACTATATTTCCTAAGTAGTGGTTGCACCATTACTTCCCTCTGTCCTCTTTCCTGCTAGAGCAGGCATAAACTGTGTATGACTATTATGCAATGCTATTGTTATTTATAGGACATACCTGCATCATATATTTGCATAAAACATAATTAGATGCAAGGAGGGGGAGCAGGTGGAAATAACAATGTAAATACAAGACTAAAAAGGGATATCCTTCATAAACCAGTGGCTGAGGCTGACCTGGAAGCACTGCTTAAGAAAGGAGCACACTTTAAAGCAGTGCATAGGCATCAATGAGAACATTGATGCTGTTTCAATTATTAAAATGAAACTCTTTATCATTGACACTCTTATTTATTCATTGAGTTCCATTCCCTCCATTTTTTAAAAAAAAAATTCTGATCAGTGTTAGAATTTTTTTAAATAAGGTTTTTTTTGAAACCAGGTCTCAAGCAGTCCAGATTGGCCTTGAACTTCAACCTCCCTGTCCCCACACCCACACGCCCTGTGTTCTGTTAGCGGTCCAGGTTGGCCTTGAACTCCCACCCTCCCCACTCCTACCTACACACCCTGTGTCTGGGAGGACAGCTGTGTACCACTGTGCTCAGTACGTGTGGTGTTGAGGATTGAGCCCAGAACCCTCTATCCTCTGAGTCACGCCCACAGCCCTAAGAATAAGCTAGCATTTTTGTTGTTAATTCCACCGTGATAGCTCTGGTGTATTCTGCTTCTTTAAAGCAATTAATTTACCTTCACTAAAAGAAGCGATAAACCTATGGGGACAAGTAAGATCGGTGCACACTTTGAGATATTGCTAAGGCAATATATCTGGTCATTACATGACTATTATAGATACTCTATTCACCTAAAATATAAGTTGATTTTTCAGTCTATTGGCAAAATTAAAACATTTAAACTTAACCAAAAAAACAGAGAACAATAATTCTATTCAGATAGAAAACTTTCTGTCTCATCCCATACATTTTTAACCCATCAAAGTCATATTTAATCATGGACTCAGTTAACCAATGAGCCCATGGACTCAGTCAACCAGTGGGTCATGATAAAAGAGGAAAAAGAAACTGTTATCAGTAACAAGTTACTTATCAAGTAAACAGTAAACTACACTCACCTAGTTCTAACTCCAAGGCTCTTTCTGTACCACACAATGTGACTGCCACTTCTTGTAATTCATGCCAGTTCTCACCATACAATTGGATGCCAATTCTCACCACACAAATTGGATAGAAGGCAAGTAATTTTTTAGTTATATTTCTTTCTTCCAGCATCACTTTGTAACTTAAGTTGGAAATAGAATTTAGTGGTCACCTGGTTGTGTGCTCATCACTGAGATAGACTTAAGAAGAACCATAAGAGGCAAGATGAGAAGGTGTATTTTGCCATCAATATTGCAATCACAGAAGGAGTCAAAAGCTCCCACCTGTTCCACAGAACCCATCCTGAAAGTCTGCCATATGGCCACATGCAGGTACTCAGATTTCAGTTTTATAGACTAGAAAAGCTACCATCTCTTAAAAAAAAAAAAAAAAAACGAGCCTGCTTTTTGCAATTCACATAAGGAAAACTTCTACAGAGAGCAAATCTAGAACTTCCGGTGGTGGGACACACACACGTACACGACAACTCTCTTAAGTATGCTCAAATGGTGATTGAGAATTTTCCTTCTCTGAATTTAAATAATATTCCCGAGGATGCATGCAGTGTCATCACTGGGATACAGGGTGTACCGAAAATGCTCCTGTTCAATGTTCTCTCACTTTTACCTTCCACAGCTACTTGATGTGCTGAAAAATGTGACATTCACTGACGGAAGGAACTCGTTTCATTTCGATGCCCATGGGGATTTAAATACTGGTTATGATGTGGTGATCTGGAAGGAGTTGGGTGGCCTCATGACCGTCACAAAGATGGCAGAATATGACCTGCAACACGACGTCTTCATCATCACAAGCCAAGAAGCAAAACGCGAATTCAGGAAACTTAAGGTGATTTTGTCGTAGGCTCTGCCGAATACAAGTCCACTAGCATATCGCCTGAAGATGTCCTGATCTCCAGCAGGGCCTCCAGCGATGGTCCCACTGCTCACAGAACACCTTCCGTCCCTAAATTCCGCGACCAGCCAGCATAACACTCTTACCCATGTCCTCGGTTTCCTCACGCCTCTCTCTTTAGTGTCCCCATTTCTCAATAGTGCCCAAATACAACTCCATATGTGGTCAATTCTATGTGCATCCCCTAAGTAAATGATCTTGGGGTGAGAGAGGTGGGAAGATAAACCTTGTTCATTGGATTCGCATTAAATTTAGGAGCCCCAGTATCCAGTGGCCCTTGTGCTGCTGGGCAATCAATCTATTTCCCCCGCGATGTTGTCTCTTTTCTTGCTAGCTGGCCACTTTATACTCTTCTCTGACTTTACCCCGTCACTTTCAGTCGATCCTGCTTTCTGTTTTACCCAAACACTAGGAAAAAGAACTGTGCTGGGTCCCATAGATTATTGGTTCCTGTGCTTCTAAATTCCATCTGGCCCTGTGAATGGACCGCTGTGCCTGTGCCCAAAGGCAGCACCTCCACTTGACCTGTGGACCCCAGTCCCTTCGCCTGCCCACTTCACATTCTCCTGCATCTGCTACGATGCTCTCTTCTGCACTGTCCACATGGCGATATAAATATGTTTTATTTCTCCCATACTCAAAAGGCAGCAGCTGTGTCGATTTCCCACATCCTCCTCCCTTTGTTGCCCAAGCCTCTACTTCTCTTTGAAGCAGAACCTATTGAAATCATTAACTATCTCACCGGCCCCAATTCCTTCCATTCTCTTTTAGGCTTCCTATAATGCTACCCGAATAGTTTGTCTAGCTCACTTATACTAAATCTGAATATCATAATTCATTTAACAGTCAAATATTCTTTTCTCCATACCACTGGCCTTATTTGTTTCATAGACTCCATTTCCCTTGATTTCCCCTGTGTTTCTAACCACTGTTTCTGTCTCCTTTGTTAGGTCCTTATCTTTCCAATACCCCTAAACACTGGGTGCACAGACTCAACCCCGCTCTTTGTTGTCTGTTTAGTGACCTTATCAGGCTCCTGTCTTTAAACAATGTCATTTTGTAGGAGTCTAGTGATTTCTTGATTTTTATCTTTTAGCTCAAATAAGTGCTAACTGCCTAACTGGAATTTCTACACAGATATCTATCTGATAGTTTTTTTTCCCCCTGACTGTCTCCAAAACAGAATTCTTGGTATTCTTTTCTACATCTCAGAGAATGACAAACCTCCTTTGTCAGTTGCTCGTGAGACGCCTTGATGGGATGCTTGTCCCTGGTCTGTCACACAACACACTTGTCATACTGCAGACCCACTGAGAGTCTAACTTCCAAAATGAGTCTGAGGACCGTTTTACCTCCTGGTCGTACCACTCCGCGGGAAGGTACAGCCACTGCTCACCCAGGTCGGCGTGCTAGCTTTGTAAGTGCTCCGCCTACACTCACACCCCCTTCAGTCTGTTCTTAAGGCACCATCCTGGAAAAGCAGTGGCCTGCTCAGAGCTCTTCCACAGCATCGTATTTCTTTCCAGGTAAAGGCTGGTGGTGTTCTAAGTGCTTCCTCTCTGGCCTCTATCTAGCATTTTTCTTTTCTCAATACCTTCTCTCCTTCTATCTTCCCCTTAATTTCCATTCCCCTGCCATTCCACAGTTCTCCCTCTCTTTTATATATGCCTTCCTTTTTCTCGATGGAAGGACTGTGCACCAGCTCCAGTCGACTTTACGTTGTCACACCTGAATCAGAGGGCGAGTGCCCGTGATCCCAGCACTTGAGAAGTGGGGACAGGGGAATCGTGAGCCTGGGTTCACAGTGATAAAAAGCACATCTAAGTTTATAAAGGAGTACAGATGAAAAGAACATATTCAGCACTGTGTTGAATCCAGAGAAGAAAGAAGAAAGAAAGGAAGGATTAAGAAAAAAAAGGGGAGGAGATTTTAAAAAGAGGGAGAGAGGTAGGGTCAGGTGAGTGGAAACATATTGTCAACTCTCTGTCTTTCTTCACCTCCCTGTTTTTGTTTTATTTTCTCCCCACTTGTCACCATCTCCCATTTCCTCCACTTTGCTTATTTTTTATCTTGTTTGCTGTCACCCGAAAACCCACATCAGTGACTCACAACTGCCTGTAACTCCAGCTACAAGGGAGATATATACACAGACACACACACACATGCATACACACACACACACACACACACACACACACACACACACACACACACAAATTGGGGGAGGGGAGATTTTTCCACACAAATTTTTAAAATCTTGTTAAAAAATACAAAAGTCTTATTTTTTCTTGCAGAATTCTTCCTTCAGCATAAAATCAGAAATTCCCAGACAAATATGTGCTTTTCCCTCTGCTGGGAGTTCTCTGAAAGAGCTATTGTCCATGGTTTTCTAACAGAAGCCACAAATGTCAATAGGCATGGGGGTGCATGCTTTTAATCCCGGGACTCTGGAGGCAGAGAAAGGTGAATCTCTGTGAGTTCAAGGCCAACCTGCTCTACAGAATGAGTTCTGTCCCAGTCAGAGACCCTATTCCAAAAAAAAAGAGAAAGATCCATAAAGTAGTTTTTCATCCAAAATGTCCTATATATTTTAAGTTTGTTCCTGTTCCTTAAGATGAGAATGCTATGAAAAAGACTAAAAATGCTACTTAGCAAATGTTTAAATGAGGAATAGCTAGGATAATTTTCTTTTTTAATTATTTAGATTTTCTTTCTTTCTTTCTTGTACTGTAGCAAATTCTATCTAAATGCTCCAAGGAATGCAGCCCTGGTCAAATGAAGAAAGCCACAGGAAGCCAACACATGTGCTGCTATGACTGTGTGAGCTGTCCCGAGAATCACTATAGCAACCAGACAGGTGACCACAGCCGCCTCCCACTGACAGTGCCGCCTCTGAATTGGTTCCCTTGGGCTGACTTTTCTGAATATCAATCCTAGCTTTATCTTTTGTTTTACAGTTCTTTCTTTTCCATTATGTGTATCAAACATTGGGCTTTGTGTATTCTAGGCCCATGCTCCACCTCTGAGCTACACCCCCAACCTCTCTCTAGGCCCATGCTCCACCACTGAACTACACCCCCAAACTCTCTCTAGGCCTATGCTCTATGACTGAGCTACACCTCCAGCCCCTATTTTTATTTATTTTATTTCTATTCTTATCCTTGAGACAGAGAGATTCGAAAATAGTCTTACACAGTTGAATTAGCTTGGACAGGATTATAAGAATCATGGTGTAGAGGGAGGAAATGGCTTGAACTATGTCTAATCCCTAAGCCACATCCTTAACAAGGTCTCTAAACTGCCACCAATAATAGCAAGTTCATGAGAGACTCGCATCTCTTTGGAGTATATAGATTTCCTGAAGAAGCACAGCCCAGTTGGCCTTTTAACTTCTCTATTATACTTTCCCATCTTCCACTTCACTTCCATTTACCTTCCTCTCCCATATTCTTTGGGTTCTGTGTCGGTTTTATTTGAGTAAGGAACCAATTTGACCTCTCCTGTGCTCGCTCTCTCTCTCTCTCTCTCTCTCTCTCTCTCTCTCTCTCTCTCTCTCTATATATATATATATATATATATATATATATACATATATATGTATGTATGTATGTATATATATATTAGTGTAGACAATCACCTAGTTTAAATGTTTGCGATGTAATTGTTCTCCTTTTCCTGCTAGATATGGACCATTGCCTTTTATGCAACAACGAAACCCACTGGGCCCCAGTAAGGAGCACTATGTGCTTCGAGAAGGAAGTGGAGTATCTGGACTGGAACGACTCCTTGGCTCTCCTCCTCATCGCCCTCTCCCTACTAGGAATCGCCTTTGTTCTGGCCATTGGCATAATATTTACAAGAAACCTGAACACACCAGTTGTGAAATCATCTGGGGGATTAGTGGTCTGCTACGTGATGCTCACCTGCCATGCCCTGAACTTTGCCAGCACAGGCTTTTTTATTGGAGAACCCCAAGATTTTGCATGTAAGACCAGGCAGACACTGTTTGGTGTGAGTTTTACTCTCTGTGTCTCCTGCATTTTGATGAAGTCCCTGAAAATTTTGCTGGCATTCAGCTTTGATCCCAAGCTGAAGACCTTCCTGAAGTGCCTTTATAGGCCAGTCCCCATTGTCCTCACCTGCACAGGCATTCAAGTGGTCATTTGCACTCTCTGGCTGGTTTTGGCAGCCCCTGTGGTAGAGGAGAACATCTCCCTGCCTAGAGTTATTATTCTGGAATGTGAGGAGGGCTCTGTTCTGGCCTTTGGCACCATGCTGGGCTACATTGCAGTCCTGGCCTTCCTTTGCTTCGTATTTGCATTCAAAGGGAGAAAACTTCCTGAGAATTACAATGAAGCTAAGTTCCTGACTTTTGGCATGCTGATTTACTTCATAGCTTGGATCATATTCATCCCTGTCTATGCTACCACATTCGGCAAGTATTTGCCTGCTGTGGAGATTATAGTTATTCTGATATCCAATTATGGGATTCTCTGCTGTACGTTCTTCCCCAAGTGCTACGTTATACTTTACAAGCAAAAGACTAACACCAAATCAGCCTTCCTCCAGATGGTTTACAATTATTCGTCTCACAGTGCCAACAACCTTGCCTTGAGTCATGTATCGCTAAACCCCACTAACCATGATACTGCAGTAACTAATCTAAGCCATAATGACAAGGCTGCAGCCTGTCCCAACAGCAACCATTGTCTGGCACAAGTGTTTGGCATAGGAAGAGAAAATGCTACAAATGTGTCTAAAACTTTGCATCAGAAAAGAAGTTCAAGTATATGAATTAGAGTTCTTAGGGTATGCCATGATCCCCAAGAAGTTTCTAGTCTTTGTTGTAAGTTGTGTGTTAACTTTCCCAACAAATATATCTTGTATAGTTTTGCTACCATTTGCTTGAATACTCTCTCTGTTTAACCACCTACAAAATAAATAAATAAATAAATAAATAAATAAAGCTAGCTAGCTGTTGGTATTAATCTCCCTCTGTTTTCTATTACTCCCTTCAGCCTTTATCTTGACCAGACTTCCTCTTAGGCAATTTGAAGTCAATGGATAAAACAACAGCCTTTTCCCATTCCCTACTATTCTCATGCCTCTTTTTCAAGCATTGTGATATTTCTAGTCTACTGAAGTTGAACAAGCCTATGGGTAGTGAGTACATATCCAGTAATACACTAAATACAGAGGCACTAGAAGTTACAATGGATCGTTTCTAGTCTCCAGGAGCTCAAATTCCATTGAAAGACAGGTATTTCCAATCACTATAAAGATTCTTCATTTGTATTGTTTATAGAGAATTGTGATAGTATGGAGTACTTATGGACACCCACCTAGGGAGATGAAGGCAGGGTTTAGAAGGCTAAGTAAGGGATATGGTATTATATAATACCCTAAAACATAAATGGATGTTAGGTAATCAAAGAGTGCACAGACTACATCCATTCGGTCACTGCACAGGAATCCTCTCCAGCATGTGGAGTCAGGTCAGAAATGAGTGAATGCCACAGTCTGGGACTCCTTGCTAAGGAGTTGAGTTTTTATCCTGCTTGATGGCTCTCACAGTGTCTGGCTGGGTGACAATCAGCTCAAAATTCTTCATTAGGAAGATAATTCTGATATAAGATGGCAGATAAGCTTGTTAAGAGCAGCCAGTATCTGTAACAAGAGTTAGAAAGGAGGCTATGTATGTGTTCTCAAGCTGGGAAGGAAGTGGCAATTCATTTGAAAACACTGGTGAAGGATGAGTTATAAGGTTCTATAAGGTCGGACGGTGATACGGGATGCAAGAGGAAGTGGTGAAGGGAAATATTGAGCCTGAAATAGTGAAACCCATCTAAAGATGTATCAAACTTTCTCACAGAGTCTTTGAGCTTGGTGGACCCCAATCAAGACTGACAGCAAGAACTCAGATGCCAGGTTCATATTACTTCTTCCTTTAAAGAGTATATTAAACAGGGCTGGAGTGTTGGCTCTGAGGTTAAGAGCTTGTTGCTTTTTCAAAGTACCTGGGTTTGATTTTCAGCACCCACATGATGGTTTAGAAACAACTCAAACTCTAGCTCCAGAGAATCTGATACCCTCTTCTGACCTCTGAGGACACTAGGCATGACACAAATACCTACATACAGGCAAAACATCCATACACATAAAAAAAGCCATAACATAAATAAATCAAAAAATGTATATCCATATGAGACCTTGTGTCAAACAAAACAAAAACAGGGCTGGCGAGATGGCTCAGTAGTTAAGAGCTTGTTGCTCTTGCAAAGGATCAAAGTTCAATGCCCAGCAACCACACTGGGCAGCTTACAATCACCTACAATTCCTGCTCCACAGGATCCAATCTATTCTGCCCCCACAGAGGAAATAAAACACAGATATACATACATAAATAAGTCTTACACACATACAGTATTGTCCCTGGTCTGATTTTCTTTTTAGCTGCCATCGTCTTTTTCCCTCTCTTTACCATCAAAGGGGCAGTATCATTGTTGTCATATTGGTTACTTATTGGTGACATATTAGTTGAACTGTCAGCTAGTTAGACCACTTTGTTGAAATAATTCACAGAAAAGTTACAGTAACACTTTACCTCTTAAGTTTAATTTATATTTTCGTGTCTGTTGGAATGCCCCCTTCCTAGTTCTTCAGGTGGCTTTAGGACTCCACAGTGTGACGTGAGCCTTTTCTGTCCATTGTACTGTGCTGAGCAGTGTTGGCCTCCTTTGTGGGTGTGTCTTTCCTAATGTGACTGCTGCATTTGAGCAGCGCAGCCTTTAAGCAGCCTGTGCACCCTCAACATGCTCTCTCCCACTATATTATCATCTCCAAGTCTGTACTTTGACCTAGATAACTCTCCAAACTGCAACCCTGCACAAGATCAGTCCATAGCCAACCTAGCCACGCGTCTCTCTAGATCTAAAGTCAGTATACCCACAACAAAATTTACATCTGACTTCCCTTTAATCCCTTTAATTCTTAGTTTCCTTTTTTCACCATGCTTCACCACTGCTGGACTAATTGAAAACCTGGGTTTCATTCTTTGACCACATTGAACATTTAACCCTCTTATACCTCATCTTGTAGTTTTTATTTTTTTATTCCTATATTTTCTTAGAACTTTGCTATTGTCTGCCAGGCATAGTGGCACAAGCTTTTAACTCCAGCACTTAGTAGGGAGGCAAGAGGACATATGTGAATTTGAGGCTAGACAGGTCTACATAGTGAATTACAGACCTGTTAGGGCCATACAGTGTGATCCAGTCTCAACCGCGTACGCGCACACACACGCACACACAAAACCCAACCTGCTGTACAACCTGTCCCTACTGTCATCACTTTCTTAATCACGTCCTTCATCACCTCTTTCATAAATTGTTTCAAAAGCTACTGATTTAACTCTGATCTCAAGCATTTAATGTCAACAAAGAGGATCTCTTCCTGTACTTGTGTTTATTTGCACGAGCTCCATTTGCACAGGAAGGGGGTGCAAGGAGCTTTTCATGTTCCGCACATATTTCAAAGCTTGTAAGAAGTCAAAGGACTTGTCCAGAACTCTAGGTTCTCCAAGGTCAGTACCAGCTTAGGCTCCATTCTTGCAGGTGCAGTAGCCTGAGAAAGGCAAAGTGTTGGAGATAGCCCCACGTCGTGCTGCTTCATGCCCCAGAGGCTGGGTTCTTCTCTGCGTTGTGTCTTCTTGACCTGTGACTATCTGAGGAACAGCTGAATCGACAAGACATAAGGAAACTGCTTCCTCTTCTAATAAAACTGATATCTGCCTGTGTCGTAGCATTTAGTACACATCATTGCACTCCCTTGGTTTGTCTTAACTTATTCAACTAATGGCTTCTAAGTGCCTGTACAATACCAAGCATAATCTAAAGATAAGAAATATAAAAAACACAGGTTCTATGTTCTCAGGAAGTTTACATTCCAGCATTTGCGTCATTTCATAGTGAGGAAAAGTTCTAGCTTCTGTGTGTGTCTCTTTACTGCCATGACCAGCATCACTAATTCTAAAACTCCAGAGTGACCTCTTACAATGTCATGTCTGCTGCTGGGAGACCCTGCTCAGGAATCCCTCCTAGTTCATAGAATTCATCATCATAGATCACTCCTTCTCAAATAGTTCCAATGGTGGTACTTTCCTATTCATGAATATTTAATAACCTCTGATTACAATCAATATTAAACTTCACCTACTTGCTAAACAATAGACACTTTCAGAAAGAATAGGTGGTGGTAGGGGGGTGGTAGTTTATTGCTCAGCCTGAATATATTCATACACAATGTGTCAGTTCTGGGCTGGAGAGATAGCTCAGTGGTTAAGAGCACTGGCCGCTCTTCCAAAGGCCCGGGGTGCAATTCCTAGCACCTACATGGTGGCTCAAAATGGTCTCTAACTCTGGTTCTAGATGGTCTGACCCCACTTCTGGTCTCTTCAGATACCAGGCATGCAAATAGCTCACAAACATACATACAGACTAAGTACCTATAGACATACAAAATAAGATTTTCTTAGTAACCAATATAGTGATACTATCTTAAAGTAGTGTTAAAGATTAAAGTATTCTTATGCACATAAAAATGTTAAGAAATGACTATCCTGTTTGTGGTTTCACTGGCTCATAGCTCTGTTGACATGAAAATAGTTTCTTCTGTTGATAGGGGACCAAAACAGCAGTACTGCTTCCAGATTTCCTGGGTTGGTCACACAAAATGAAAAGTCCCAGCTGTGGGTCACCAACTGAACAGACAAAAGAATCATTGTTCCATATAAGGTGTGAGGTTTACTCCAGTTACAGTTACTTTATTCCAGTGGAAAAGGAAACCAAGCTCTGAATTATTTGAAGCTGAAACTGTGCCCTTGTCACCATGTGAAGCAGGCAAGTAAGATAGGGCTACTTTGTTTTAAAATTTTCTTTTAGCTGTTGAAGCTCTTAGGTTCAAGTGGGTGTAAGATGAATAAGCTTTTTAATCTCCTTTTGAAACAAAGGGTTTATTTCCTTTTAATTATAAAGGTAATACCAAAATATGTTTTTAATGCAAAAATAAAAGCAAACACACACACACACACACACACACACACACACACACACACACACACACACGAAAGTGTCCACATCTCCAACCAGCCAGAATTCGGCCAGCTTTTTGCAGATCACCCCATAAAGTCCAAATCATTACTCAAACAGATATTTTATCATTAGTCAAAGCCAACTGATTTAGAATTCAGTGCACTTAGAATCTAGAGTCAGAATAACTCATATAATCATCCTCTTATCCTGTTCACAGGGACATACACAGTACAATATTTTATTACTAACATAGGGTGGGGCATGATCCACATCGCATACACAGTTTTTATTGTTAGGAAATCAGAAGTCAGTCAGCTCAGGTTTTATAAATCTCTCAAGAACAAAGTCCAGTGTAATTATCACTAGTGTGTCTTATATTTTGTACAAACCATCCCCAGATTAGGACTCAATAAATGCTGAATGAGCCATCCAGATTCTCATTTAAAGTCTTAAAATTTTGATCTGTCCAGTAACTCAATGACATCTTCCCAAACTTATCTTCTCATGCTACAGTATCCTCATAAGAATTCCAAACAGGGGGTTGGAGAGATGACTCAGAAGTTAAGAGCACTGGCTGCTCTTCCAGAGGTCTTGAGTTCAAGACCCAGCAACCACATGCTGGCTCACAGCCATCTGTAATGAGATCTCGTGCCCTCTTCTGGCCTGCAGGCATACATGGAGGCAGAATGTTGTATACATAATAAATAAATAAATCTTTAAAAAAAGAAAAAAAGAATTCCAAACAGCTAGAGCATAAAGCAGTTGCTTGTACAGTGTTCAAACTACTCATAAAAATAAAATAGAGACTAGAGATGTAAAGAAGTTTTAAAACACGAAGCATCTTTCATGGCATCACAGACTACATTACCTTTACAATTCTCCCCACCCCCTTTTATGAAAAGAAAAGATTTATTTCAGTTTACATTTCCTGGTCACAGTTGGTTAACAAATGAGTTGTGGGGCAGGCATCTTAGAGCAGGGCCTGAAGCAGAAACTGATGTGGAATTCCCCTCTGTGTGCTGTGAATACCATCGGCTAATAAGGAAGCCGATTTGTCCTATTACAGTGCAGGAGAGAGAAGGCAGAGTCAAGCAGAAGCCATGTTGCCACTACATGAGACAGATACTGGACTCTCGAGAGCATCTTACCAGTAGGCCACAACCATGTGGCAATACACAGATTAGTAGAGATAGGTTAATTTAAGATAGAAGAGTTAGCTAGAAATATGCATAAGCTAATAGGCCAGGCAGTGTTTTAATTGATAGAGTTTCTGTGTGGTGATTTCAGGTCTGGGTGGCTGGGAAACAAACAAGCAGTCTCCACCAACAAAATGACACCCAGTATTAGACAATGTACATACACATAAAGCCTTAAAAAAGAGGGCTTCTAAACCCACAAAACAGGAGTCAAGCACAGTTTCTTGGTAGCCACATTTTTTTTCAGGCAGGCTCTGTTTACTAGCAGCGAGCAGAGACATGGCTCCTCTAAGAGAAGGTGATAGCAGCAAAAGCAGCACAACTCCTTTAGGAAGGCTTCCTGGTTCATGCTAGCTGCATGAGCAGCTCTGGCTCTTTCAGGAGGCCAAGCACTTGAATAGGACCTATGAGTAGCATGCTACAAATGACATAATGGTGACACAGACCCACTGAGAACCTGGAGCTGGGACAGTGTGCATAGCTCTCAGAGGCAGCAAACATGACTCCACTCACCATGTTGGACTGGGTGGAGCCAACAGGCAGGACCCTGAAGTTGGTCCTAGCCATGCCCACTTAGCATTTAAGAGAAGACGAAAAAGAAAGTATTCTTGGACAGAAAAAGATTGCAGATACACAATAAAGACAGATTCAGATGAAAAAATCCTCTAAATGGAACACAGTGTTAAATAAATATGTGTAAGCTTGAGAGAGAGAAGAAAAATATAGACATCTTAAAAAATATAGACACCTATAAAAAGAAGTAAATGTCTTTTAAAAAATAAAAATAAAACAAAGTCTTTAAAGAGACAGAGAACAGACAGTCACAGATTAAAGGAGTAAAAATAATAAAAATAAATATTAAACTTGTAGAAAAAGTAATAGAGCAAGAAAATAAGACATGTAAAGATAGAATATACACAGAGAGTCTGGATCATGTATATATAGTATTGTGTTTCCATTGAATGTTTTGACTGTGAATGAGCTAAGTACAGAGAAACATTTCATTGTACAGGGTGCTAAGCTAAGCCAACATATATATTTTAAAGGTATCTTGACTTTAAAATTTGGTTCTAAGGATATGTTGCTTTGGAAAAAAAAGGTTCTGCTTTTGTTTCCACAGAGGATTCCTTCCAGACTAATACGGTTTGATGGAACAAGACACCCTCCCCCACGAGAGGCCTCCATGAACTCTGGAAATGCTTCACCCAATAAACAGCAAGAAGTAGTTTGGAAAAAACTATGCCCAAATTCCCAAAATTATTGCTTATAAATGTTTGTTTACATCTAAAAGGGGATATAATATAGATGTGAATATTTTACATTGGTATGAATCTTGATTTATTGATACAATTTTAAGATCAATCTTGTTATATGTATATTTCTGCTCCTGATTAAGGTATTGTATTTGTGCAACTCATTTTAAAATGTAATGTTTAGTTAAGAAATATAGGTTAATAAATAGTCATCTATAACAGTCAAACTGTGTCGCGCCTGCCTCGCCAGCAAGGAAGACGCAACACCAGACTCTTCCCACTGCGGTTTTATTCAGGACCTTTGAATCATCTTTTCACCCTCTCACCACGGGGCAAAACCAGCCTACAGCTTAAATAACCTCTGGGTAGCCAACCCCAGCAAGCCACGTGGAAAACGCAGATAGGTCCAGAAACGCGGAAGCAAGCCAGATTCTTAGTGTTAGCCATATATGGAGTTGTTCACACCTGAGAGCACTCACTGTTGGAAAGATGGAAGGCGGGAATCAGTGCCACCTGTAAGGCATGGCATCACGCAGCTCTCTACAAAACTGTAGTTGTGTTAGTTAGGTTAGTTAGTTAGTTAGGTTTTCTAGATGTATAGAGATATGTTTCAGATAAATAGTTATTTTTCAAACCTTTCAAAGACTAACAGAAAATGTTATTTAAATGTTTTAAGACCTTAGGACTTTTCATGACAGTGAGACTAATCTGCTTCTGGAAGCACCAATTTCTTCAAGAGGATGATAAGCATCGAAGAGGCTCCTTATGGAGCTTGTTAGCCCTTTGGGCAAGAAACTGCTCTTGCCTGGACTGCTTGATGGTATGCTGTATAGATTGGGCATGCAGGACCCACAAAAAAATGACTGCTGATGCTGTCTATTTCATGAAAGAGTCTGCAAGACATTCTGCAGGACACAGAAGAAAGTGACTGACAACTGCCAAAGAGGTGTAACTGTCTTTGAAATTTCCTGATTCATGGAAAAATCTGCCTACAGATTTTATGGGCCTACAGGCTGAAGATAGATGCTCCAATGTTACAAAGGAACTTTGGGTGACTGTTCAGGCAGTGAGATGTCTCTGTCAATTCTAGAGTTTTGGAAGTTACTTACAATGCACTTCCTGTTTAACTTTGATGGAGTTGAAAAAGATAGTTTTATAATTATATAAGATAGATTAGATATAACTTTAGATTCACAAAGATAGGATAAACGATAAAGTATTTTCCTTAATTTGTCAAATGTAAATGGACTAACTATTGTAACTATAATTCTTGCTTGATAACTGTTTTATTATATGTAATCTTGCTATGTCAAAGTTAAAACCTTCCTTTTTATTTTGACAGGAAAGGGGAGGTAATGTGGGATTCCCCTCTGTATGCTGTGAATACCATTGGTAAATAAAGAAACTGCTTTGGGTCTATTGCAGTGCAGAATAGGTCAAGGAGTGAATTCCAAGCAGATAGAGGAGGAGAGAGTAGGCATGTTTAAGGAGATGCCATATAGCCACTGCAGGAGACAGATGCTGGACTCTGGACAGAACCTTACCAGTAGGCCACAACCATGTGGCAATACACAAATTAATAGAGATGGAATAATTTAAGATATGAGTTAGTTAGAAATATGCATAAGCTAATAGGCCAAGAAGTGTTTTAATTAATACAGTTTCTGTGTGGTTATTTCAGGCCTGGGTGTCCAGGAAATGAACAAGCAGTCTCTGCCTAGAAGAAACTGTAGGGAATGTAGCTTACTGAATTGCTCACTGGCTGGTGCTCAACTGGTTTTTTTTTTTTAATTACAGCTCAGGTCTATCACACACACACACACACACACACACACACACACCAATCATTAATCAAGAGAGTCTCTCATAGATATGTCTACAGACCAACCTGTTCTGGGCAGTCCCTCAGTTGAGATTCTCTCGACTCTAGGTTGAGAAGTTGACAACAGAAACTAACAGCACAGGAAGGTCCCAATTACCTAAACTGCAGTAGTGATCATGATGATAGTGATATTCAGACATGGCAAAAGGATGTATAGGAAATTCTGTTCACAGGTGTGTAGCTGAATTGGTGGTTACGTTTGTCTTCTGGTGGCATAGAGAGTACCTTCCAGTACTGCCAACACTAGTCAGTAGGGAGTGGAGATTCTAGTTAGACACCATCTCGACTTTTTCATGTTTAATGAAACATATAACTTTGTCTTCAGCAATAGAATTTAACTTTGTGGTTGCTTTGTGGAAAACAACCAAAAGTCCAAGTTGTTTGTGGATTCCCATGGGGACCTTTGACTAACTACTCAATTAAATGTAACCCATTTCTGATACTGGAACTTTTGCTTGTTGGCTAAAGATGGTTGGTGTATTCGCCCCTACTATTTGGTGACTCTGTTTAGATTTTATTCATAAGTGTGTGTGTGTGTGTGTGTGTGTGTGTGTGTGTGTGTGCATATGCGTGTGTGTGTGTGTTGAGACAGTGTTTCCTAGCTGTCTTGGGAATAGCTCTGTAGACGGGCCTGGCCTCGAACTCACAGAGATCCACCTGCCTCTGCTTCCCAAGTGTTGGAATTAACCCCCTGCCTGATCATCTACGTACATTTTTAAAAATGTTTCTACAGTGGTAGGTTTCAACATAAACCTTCAAATGACCCTCAGTGTTAGTTGGCCCTCACCATTTCTTTCCTTTTCTCCAATCTTCTTTCCCCTTCTGTCTAATCCCGTTCCTGACTGTCACTGTCTATCCATAATTATCCATTTTATTTCTCCATTCTTGAGAGAGTCTCCCATCTCATCTAGTCCTTTATGCTATACCTAACCTCTGTGGTTACATATACTGTAGCATGTCGATTGAAGGCTTTAAAACTCACATTCAAATGTGAGAGAATACATATATTTGTCTCTTAGGGACTGAGTTACTTCACTCATGGTAATTTTTTTAGCTCCATCATTGACACATGTACTTCATGATTTTGATTTTTTAACAGCTGAGTAATATTTCTTTGTATAAAGGTACCACATTTTCATTATTCATTCATCTATTGATGAACATTGGGAATGCTTCCAATTTCTGATTATTAGGATAGAGCAGCAATAAACATGAATGAGCAAAGGATCTCTAAAGTAGGGTATAGAATCCTTTTGGTATATTCTCAAGAGTGAAACAGTTGGATCTTGAGGTGGATTATTCCCAGCTTTCTGAAGAACCAGCATGGTGTAGAAGGTCCTTCTGTCTTGTGTGTTGTTTTCATTTGTTAATAAAGAAACTGCTTTGGGCCCTTGATAGGGCAGAACTTAGATAGGTGGTGGAAATGAAACAGAATGCTGAGAGGAAGAAAGCAGAGTCAAAGAGAGCCGCGATGGAGCAGCCAGAGACAGACATGTCAAATCTTTCCTGGTAGGCTACAAACTCATGGTGATATACAGATTAATAGAAATAGGTTAAATCAAGATATGAGAGTTAGCTAATAAAAGACTAGAGATAACGGGCCAAGCAGTGTTTTAATTAATACAATTTCTGTGTGGTTATTTTGGGTGTATGCTAGCTGGGTGGCTGGGACAAACAAGCAGGCCTTCTCCTTGCAACACCAGCACACTGATTTCCATGGTTACTGTACAAATTTGCACTCCCACCAGCAACAGGTAATTTCTCCCCCCTGGAATTTGCGGGGTCTGAGGCTAAAGAACCAGTTATAACTCATTAGGGTTTCATATGATTTATTACAGTTTTCAATTTAGAACATGAAGGGCCTGGATGAAAGGATGTTAAGTGTTAATTCAAATCTAAAGCTCCACATCCATCAAAAGCACTTCAGGGCAGAGGCACTACAGCACCTGTTTTGGTGTCCTGTTTCTGATGTTGCACTGGAGCACATCTATCCTTTTATAAAAGAGTTATTTTTGCTCACGGTTCTCCTCCTTTGTATCCCCAGTGAAATGCAGTGTCCAGCACATGATCATAGTTCTACCTTTTATGGAAAAGTGTTGTATTATGTTGGCTAAATTTACAAATGTGTTTGACCCTTTGAAGAAAAATATATGCAGTAGTGTTCATCTGATCTCAGAGAAAACAATTCTCCCAGACACAATCCCCAACCCCCAATCATTCCATTCAAAGTGAACTTAAACACATGACCATCTTTGCTTTCTGCTTGTGGCGAACAGAGATGATGTAAAAGCTTCCCCTACTTAAGTCATTAGCTGAAAGAAACCTAAGTTTTAGAACTCAACTTGTGCCCCTGTGAATGCTAGGACTTTCTTTTCTTTCAAGCAACCTTCCAAAATCAAACACACACACACACACACACACACACACACACACACACTCCTAAACATACACACAAACATACATGCTCACACATGCTTAAACACACACACAAACTCACTACACATTCATACACACTTAAATACACATGAAAATATACACATTCACACATAGACATAAAACTCACACACACATACCCTTAAACACACACTCAAACACACATACTCACACACTCACTCACATATACACACACCCCACTTGTCATTTACCACTTAAGGTGCTGAGAAAGTAAGAAGACTGTTCTGAGACAGTGGAACACTCTTTTCTTGTTTTCCTATAAAATGCAATGAGCTGTGCTTAGAGGTATTACGAATATGCCAGTGTCTGAGTCACCCAGAGTGGGTTCCTGTGAGGTACCAATTCTGTGTTTACAATAAAGAGCTGGGTAGAGGAGGGTGGGGAAAGTCTGTCCTCTTGTCAGCAGGTCTGGCATTTTACATGGGTTCTGAGGTGGAATCCAGGCTCAACTAAGTGATCTCAGTCTTGACCCTTTATTTTTAAACTTTGAGTACTTTAAATCATTCTCCTTCCATGTGTTAATATTGATTCTGAAAATTTATTTTATAATAATAAAATAAATACTTTATATTTAATTTCTATATTTACTTTTGTCATACTTTCTATTTATTTTTGAACACTAAGATTTATAAATATGTCATTATATTTAACATATTATAACATTTACTGCCAATAATCAATAAATATAAAATTATCTTTATTAGGCATTATCATTTGGAAAATCACTAACATTTGGTACAGTAAGATACAAAATAGGTATCTGGCGTATCATATGAGGTGATTATAAAGATAAAAACATAATACACGGGGCTAGAGAGATGCTCAGTGGTTACGAGCTCTTGTTCTTCCAAAGGGTCCGATTTCAGTCCCAGCTTCCCAGGATAGGCTCTCAATTACCCCTAACTCCAGTTCTAGAAAGTCTGGTGTCCTCTTCTGACCTCCATGACCAGATAAGCACATGGTGCACATACATACATGAAACCAAAACATACATGTCCATAAAATTAAAAATAAGCCTAAAAATTCAAAAGGTAATGCACATTCAAGTACCTTGGAAGCTGTGCGTCACTCCTCAAAATATTATTACTGTCACCACCACTAACCTTTGTTTCCACAACAATCGTGGTGTCACTCTGAAGAGGAAGTTAAGGAACAGCAGTGTTGAGTGCCCCACTTAGGTTCACATGAGTTGAAACGAATTTACACACATTGACCAGCTGCTAAAATATCAGTTCACACACAATGAAACTGAGTGAAATTTCTGGAATTTTACAAGAGCATTTCCCCCCACATGCTCGCCCTACACTGTTTAAACTTGAAGAGAAATAAGGGAGAGAGAAAGAGAGAGACACAGAGAGAGAGACAGAGAGAGAGAGAGAGAGAGAGAGAGAGAGAGAGAGAGAGAGAGAGATATCAAATCATCTTACACATAGCCAAGTGAAAATGTTCAATTCTCACAACAAACTCGTTTCTCCAGTAAGACAAAGCAAGGCATGGTGAGGAGGAGAGAGTGCATTGCATTGTACCCACACATGAACAACAAGACAGGTGTGCTTGGCATGATCAGTGTAAGCATGGACATACAAATACCAGGGTAGGACACGCTGGAACAATTCCTTTTACTAAGCCCATTGGGAGGCAGCTTCTGATTTAGAAAACCCACAGTTACAGATTTGGACCTCCCAAACAAGTTCTTCACTACACAGAGATACATTTACAAGACATTCTTTACAATAGTCCTCAAGATAATAGAAAGCTTTTAAAGTTAAAGAATTTAAATATCTGTAATTAAATAAATTATGGTACAATTTCTCAATGAAAGACTGTTTTAAAAAACTTTTTAAAACCGAGACAATTTTACATAAATTCCCCACCAAGCATTAAATAAGGAAAGAGTAAGTTGTTGAATAGAATTTCTTCCATAATTGGTAGATAGATGACAGATAAAATCACAATCTAATAATAACATTTTTCCTCTAAACATCTCACAGCTATGTAATTTTCACTTGCTATGTTTTATTATTCTTTACATTTTTATTACAATGAGTACATTTTGGTTTTTGAATAAAAATGTGAAAAAAATCCACTGTTAGCCTGCCCATGTATTGACTTAGAGAAATTACAATGAAAATAAAAGAAATGCTTAAATAATGATAATAACAACAATAAAACAAACACCATGGAATATTCTAAAATAAGAATAATAATGAAAGCTGGGGTTGTCCCAGGAACAGTTGATCCTTCCAGACAAGGCAGCAGGGATGAGGGCTTGTGATGCTGATGAGACCATGAGCAACCATAAAACATAAATAAACCCTTTTATATAATATATAAATACTGCTCACACAGATCCCAGGATATTAATACTTGCTAATAAGTATAGGGTGACAAATACAGCACAATGATGAGAAAGAGGATTTTAATGTAAAATTCAAGCTAGGCATGATGACTGAGGGCCTGAATTTCTTTTCACTACTTCTCAAATCCGAATTAAGTCTTGCAATTTTTAAAAATTAAAATATAATTTTATAATTTCTCCCTCCACCTCTTTCCTGCCACTCCTTCCATACTGCCCCTTGATTCTTTTCGAATTCAAGAGTTCTTTTTTTTATTATGGTAGAATATGTAAATTAAGGCATAGATCTATAAATTTGAGCAGCTGAGTTTATTTACTGTTGGTTGTGTGTGTATGACTTCAAGGCTGACCGCTTGGTATTGAAGAACCAATGAGTGGGCATCTCCCCAGGGAGGACCATTTCTCCTCCTCTTGGCCTTTCTAGTAGCCTGCAGTTCTTTGTCTAGAGTGGGGCCTCAGGAGATGTCCCCTTCCTGTGTTATGTTCCTTATTGCTGTCACTGCTTAGGTCTTATTTAGACAGCTTTATCACTGAGGTGTCATGGTTTACGCTTCCATGCCACTTCTTAGACACACATTTTGCAACAGATGGCCGGGTCCTCTGGTTCTGATGGTCTTCCCTCCCTCTTCCTCTGAGGTGCTCCCTGAGCCTGAGGTGTGGGGGTTGTGCTATAGATGTACCCGGCGGGACCCAGTCCTCCTTGACCAGCTGCTCTCCGCAGTTTGACAGCTGTGGTTTTCTGTGAAGGACTCCATCTGCTGCAAAGAGCAGCTCCTGTGACAGGGCGAGAGGTACACTTCTCTGCGGGGCTGAGGAGGAGCGCTTAGAACACAGCCAAGGAATCTAGTTTAGCAAAGCGTCAGTAAGGGAACAGTCAGGAAACAGGAAGGAGGATTCTGAGATCCAGGTCAGCCTGAGCTACCAAGCAAAAGGAAGATGTTTAAAATTCACACACCAAATGAACACTGCCAAATGTTTTACATAGGAACGCTAAAGGAAATAAAAACAAAACTTCAGCTACAAAAGAAGAAACAAGTAAACAAAGCCTGCTTGCTGGGGAGACACCTCAGTCCATACTATATTTGTCCTACAAGGCCGAGGTCTTGACTTTCACCCCTAAAACCTCTCTGATAAAAGCCAAGTGTGGTGGCAAGCAGCTTGTGATCCCAGTGCTGGGAAGGAAAGCAGAGTAGACAGATCCATGAGGGTCACTGCCTAAGCAGCCTGGCCTACCGTATAAGTGGCGAGTTACGGACCAGTGAGACACCCTATCTCAAAAACAGGGACAGAGGTACCACTGCAAGGACACTCAAAGTTGCTCTCTGCCTCTCACATGTACCTCACGTACACCTGAGCACCTACATGTACACACATATATGAATATATATCACCCACATACTAAACCACTGAAATCAGAGTATGAGGAAGCATCATATTGTTCAAACATTTTCTCTCTACTGAACTCTTCCCTTAAATCAAACCAGTTTTGCCTGAGTAGACTGCCCACACCCCTATAGATGATTTTAGTGGGTGTTTGAAAATAAACTTGAGAGTTACTGAAAACTATGAGTATATAAAGATAGAATTCAACAAAGTAGCTGATCTCAAGTCTGTACAGAACGCACTTCAAGTCATTATACACTGGGTAGATTTCAAAACAACTATCCATACTAGAGAGTGAAATATAAATACTCTCATTTAGTAATTAAACTCAACACTAAGTTGTCACATAAAATAAGTGTAAAACAGCTGTAGTGACACACATCTCTAACCTTAGCGGTGGGGAGCTGAGGCTGAGAAGTGTAAGTGCAGGCCCGGATGATACAATGAAGTCATGTTCTAAAAGGAAAGCAAGGAAAGGTTATGCTGTAAAAGACCGTTCCAATTTCTGAAGCTGAGAAAAATCATAGGAAAAACAAAACTACAACAACAAAAACACACATGTCAGAAAAAGCACATGATGTAGAGACTGTCCATAATTTTCACAAGCTTGTCCTGTGGGGAACGGGGTAATGACCTTCAATTCATGATTTGATTCTGTGCACTTTAGCCTTGGGCAAAACAGAGAGGCAATCCCTTCTATTTCCCACTCCCTGGAAAATCCATGCACTCTTCTTTGGGTCCTCCTTGTTATTTAGCCTCTGTGGGGCTGTGGACTGTAGCTTGGCTATCCTTTGCTTTACAGTGAATATCCACTTAGAGTGAGTACATACATCGTTTGTCTTTCTGGGTCTGGGCTATCTCACTACAGATATTTTTTTTCTAATTCCATCTATTTCCCTGCAACTTTCATGCAAATATTTTACCACTGAGTAGTACTCGGTTGTGTAAATGTACCACATTTTCTTTATTCATTCTTTGGTTGAGGGACATCTAGGGTGTTTCCCAGTTCTGGCTATTACAAATAATGCTGCTATGAACATAGTTGAGCCACTGTCCTTGTGGTATGATTGAGCATCCCTTGGGTATATGCCTAAGATGCTATAGCTAGGTCTTAAGGTAGATCGATTCCCAATTTTCTGACTGGGCAAACTGGGGGTTTGGGTAGGGCAGGCTGAGGGCAGGACAGAGGGGAGAGAATAATGAAAGAGATGTCTTGATGGGGAGGGGCATTTAGGAGTTATGGAGAAACCTGGTGCCAGGGAAACTACCCCTAGCTAAGACTCCTAGCAGTAATGGAGAAGGTGCCTGAACTGGCCTTCTCCTGTAATCAGATTGGTAACTACCCCAACTCTCAGAGTGTGTGTGTGTGTGTGTGTGTGTGTGTGTGTGTGTGTGTGTGTGATATGTTCCTCACAAGGGAGCCCACAGAAACAGCTAACTTGGGTTCGTATGAGCTCACAGACTCTGGACCGATAGCTAGGGAGCCTACTTAGGAGCGATCTAGGACCTAGTCTACATGTGTAACAGCTGTGTAGCTTGGTCTATTTGTGGGACTGCTAGCAATGGGATAAGGGCCTGTCCTTAATTGTTGAGCTGGCTTTTGGGAACCAATTCCTCATACTGGCTTGCCTTGCCCAGCCTTAAAACAAAGGGAGGAACTTAGTCCTACCTCTTCTTGATAGATATGTTATGCTTTGTTGACACCTATGGGAGGCCTGCCCTTTTGGAACAGAAACAGAAGAGTGGATGGGGGCAGGGGCAGAGGGGAGGCGGGAGCGAGGCAGGAACAAGAAGGGAGGTGGGAGGGGAAACTGTGGTCAGGATGTAAAATGGATGAAAAAAATTAATTAATAAGGAAAAAACAGATGCAAACTTGGCCTCACTTGTTCCTCTGAGAGAAGTCTATGCTTAGAATTTCTGACTGACAAAAGAAGAAGACAGAGAAAATGTATGCATATAAATTTTGGAATAATGACTGTGAGTTACCTGAAGGCGGGAAGAAATCATCTTCATTGCCCCAGAATTCCCTTTAACGCCAATTTGTAAAACAATATGAGGATATTGCTGCCACCTAGTGGGCAATTATATTTTTACTTTTTTATTATTGCAAACTGAGACCCTCAAGGAACACTTGTAAAATAATTTCACGACGAGTGCTAATATTCATGCTTCAGAATAATTCAATACTGATGAATAAAAGCATAGGTATACAATATTTATTTTATTGATTTACTTATATAAATAATTAGAAGTGGTACCACAATTAGAAGCAAAGAATTTATTTTTAGAGTTTTATAGAAAAAAATATAATTTTAACCTACAGCAAGATAATAATCTCTCATCTTTTACTTTGTATCTTTGGGGTAAAATAATTCCATAAACTGTCTTTTCTTCCAAATGTAAATGTAATGTGAGTGCACAGAATCTTCATTAAACATTTAATAAACATTGTTAATTCATTTCAAACTTTTTAATATTTCCCCCTTTGTGCAAACAACAACAAAGTTCCATTCAGAATTTTGGGAATTTTCAATAATTGTGTCAAGTCTTACTGGCAATTATGATGAAGAGAACCCATTGTAACTTAACACCCAGCTTAACTCCACATGCTAACTCAGAACCAAGTTCCAATGTTCACTGATATGGGAATTTTGTGCTATGAAATACAAGAGAAATTAAAATCTATATGTAAAGTCTCATCCAATCTCTGTTGGAAAAGTGCACATCATCTAAATGTGGCTTCCTAAGGCAAAGACCCAGTTGTACTGTGCGGACCATGGCCGTGGATTCTAGAAATTTGAATAACATCCGAGGAAGAGTTAACCCTGGTCTTTGCCTAGCAAGCAATTAATGGGAAACAGGCTTATTTACCACCACCCGGAACATGCTAAAGGGTCTTCATGGGTGAGTGGAGGAACCTGAGTGCAGAAAGGGTTGGCCATCTCTGGGCTACACACTCACTCTTCCTGGATAACTCAGTGAGTCAGTGATGAAGAGAGGAGGAAGAAACACAAGCGAGCTGAAGGATGAAGGAATCTGAAGATTGTTGTTTTCACTGGATTTTTAACGAGCAAATTAACATACCTTAGAATTTGCACTGGGCTGAAGGAGAAAAGAAAATAACATAAGATAGAACACCACAATCACACAATCAGTAAGCAGCCAAATTTAAGATAACAATGAGTTGATTGCTTAGTATTTATAACTTTATGTTCACCTATATTTCAACTTTGCTTTCATTTTGTATTATTAAACTTGTTCTTTGACAATTTCTTACATTTATTATAATACATTCTGATGACTCTTGCCTCCAACCTTCTTTATCTCCCTCTCAACCCCGTGAAACTCTCTCTTCCTGACAAGACAAGTCCCTGTCCCATATTCATGGCATTTTCTTTATTTTGCATCCCACAGAGTTTAAGCAAGGCTATCTATGTGACTGTGGATTTGAGATTGCCCACTGGAGGTTAGTGGGCTCACCAGTAGATGCATAACTGAGGATAATGACCACCCCTGCCCCATGATCTATCAGTATCCAGCAGTTCAGCAAGGAGGAGTAGGGTCACATGCTCCTTGCAGATCTATACCTGACTAATGACAGGCCCTGTCTTAGGCAGGTCACTGCAACAGCTGCGGCATCATGATTGCAAAGGTTGCATCATGCCCTAAATATATCAGAGCTTTTCTCCCTGTATTCCAGTGCTTGCATTCTTACTGGTCCTTGGCCACGGTGTTCTCTGAGTCTTAGAGGAGATAGAATAAATATCTTGTAAAGAGCTGTGCACTCGTTTATTACTTATTCTCACATCCTGAGCAGCCATGCATAAGATGAGAGACTTGATTGGAATGAGAGGCTTCTCTGATTGAGAAGTAGTCTTCGCCTCTGGATACAAACGTAAATAATTTGAAGGCAGTTTGGTGTCATGTCAGTTTAGCTAAACAAAGGTAGTAAATCCCCCACCCCTGGGGTCTGCCATCTCCCTAGCCTCGTGTTTTTGATTCAGTTTATAATACCAAGAGTACCAATCCTGTCAAATTCAGATAAATCAGGAAGGGTTGGTCATCCCCATAATAGCTGTGCCACTACTGCACCAGGGGACACATATTACCTACTAGGTTATCATCATGCTTGGTAAAGTTTACAGCTGGATGAGCATGTTGATTCATTTTTGCTCCTAACAGCCTGTAGAGCATCTTCCAATACTACTATGAAAGCTAGTCAGCAAAAAGGAAGATTCTAGCCCTTCTTCAACCTGATTTCTCTGTGTCTTAAATCCAAGGTGTACGGTACTTTGTTCTGGTGGCAAAAAATAAGGAGAAATGGCAGCATCTATTTGGTTTTAGGAGCTTCTGGAGCCTGACTGAGGAACATTTCAAGAGGAAGTGTCCCACATCTGTCTCTAAGACTTTTGTTTATTAACCTATAGAGTCTCTGGGCACAATTATTTAGCCATGCACACCCTCATCTCTCTTCTAACCTTACTTTTGTTATGTTTTGGTGTGGGAAGTCCTTCTGTATATGTGTTGCTTTTATTGGTTAATGAATAAAGAAATTGCTTTGAGTCTATAGCAGGGCAGAACAGAACTGGGCAGGGAAAATTAAACTGAATGCTGGGAGAAAGGAAGCAGAGTCAGGGAGACACCATGTAGCTGCCAGAGGGGAAAGACACAAGACACCAGCTGGAACCTTGCTGGTAGGCCACAATACTCACAGTAAAATATAAAATAATAGAAATGGGTTAATTTAAGAGATAAGAGTGAGCTAGAAATATGTATAAGCTAATAGGTCAAGCGGTGTCATAATTAATACAGTTTCTGTGTGATTATTTAGGTACTGGAACAAACAAGCGGCCTTCATACAACAATGGTTTTAAAGACATCATCTGTCACTCACTTTTACCCAGCCATACTTGCTTTGTTGCCTTCAACAGAACTTTCCTGTGCATTTCCTCTTTTATAACAACTCTTCCTTCTATGGATACACTCTTCTTCCAGCTGACTCCTTCCCTTTAAATCTCCATGCAAATGCCATCTCTTCAAAGAGTTCTTTCTTGGTCACTCCAAAATTATAGTCTACCTCCTGTGCAGTATTCTAAACACCTTTCAGCCTTACCTATTTTAATTTTGACATACAACTTTTAAACATCAGCCACTTGTCACTTAATGACAAGTATATGTTTTGAGACACATTCATGGTCAAGTTCATCACACCAGGAATATCATAAAATATATACATAAACTGAAATGGTATAGTATCACTAAGCAATATCATCTTACAGGACAATATTTGTGTGCATATAATTTTAGTGCAGGCCTCATATCTATGAAACTCAGTATTGCATTGATTTTTCTGCTTGTTACACACTTTTTAATATTGCCTCAACAAAATAGATCATCCACTCAAGAGAAGAGAGAGTTGTTTGTTTTTGTTTTTCATTTGCTGATACTGTCACAAGAGCCTGCAACTTTTGTCAGATAGTCAAATTCACTCATTTGATATTTTATAGTAAATAAAGATGAAAATAATGTTGAGAAACTCTCTGAAAGTAAATAAAAAAGCAATAAGATGGGAAGGCTGGGAAGAAATTTTGAAGATCCAACACAGCTATATCCAAATAAAGCTTCCAGAATAAACACAGAAAAGCTAGCTACTAGGGTGGAATTTATCAGGGAAACTTTTCAAGAATTTATCCACTACTTTCAATTCTAAATAATAAGTATTCATAGCATGGAATCCACAAAATGTCAAGAACTTTGGATAAGTGATCTACACTACAATACTTCTTTGTGAAATTTTAAATCAAGGCAAAACCAAAAGAAAAATACCAAAAGAAACAAAATTCTAGAAGAAAAAAGTTTTTCTAAAGTTAGGAGTCTCCTAGCACCTGACTTCTCAGCAGCAACTAACACTGGATAGAAACTTAGTTCAGTAGGGAAGGGTACTGTTTTGTGGCAATATCTTCAAACCCTAGATAATATTCTTTCTGTTTCAGAGTCTTACAGCAAGCTTCACTAAAGATGGAGCTCCTTTCCGTCATCTTAGTGGATGAATTAACTATGTCAGCACATTTAACAGAACAAGTAGCTTTCCTTTCAAGCACTTAAGTAGGTAGACGCCATTTCCCTATTTTACCGAGAAAATGAAGAATCTCTTTTAATATATTAATTTTCCAGCAAACTAAGAATGGAAGACACACCTTTAACCTGATGGTATCTACTTTCTTGCACTGTGTGCACATAAGAAAGGGAAAATTAAATGGTGAGGTGGAACATAGCTGTAACATTAATTAACACTTGAGAGGATAAAGCAGAAGGAGCCAGAGTTAAGGGCCAGTGCGAGCTGGCTGGTGTGTGTGTGGGGGAGCTGCTTTTGTAGGCTGTGAATAGGGGACGTGTGCAGGGATAGGGAATGACAGGGAAGGTGTTTGTAACATATTCCAAGAGCTGTCTTTGGTCAAGACCAGTTCCAATGTCTTCAGCTATGATTTTAAGAGCCCAGATCATATTAACACATTTCACATCCTCAAATACTGAAAGTGTTCTGGTATCGAGCAAGGTCTGAATAAACATAGACTTAGGAAGTAATTGCAGGACCTTTGCTAAGTTTCTACTGTTCCCTTGAGATCTCTCCTCATTTACCTTCTTACAGTTCTAAGCGTCAAAAGAACTTCAAAAAATGTTCCCCGATAAAAATAAAAAGTTCCCTCATTTTGTAGTTGCCTTTTCTGGTGCTGGTGTCCTAAGCATTTGTCCTAAGATAAGCAGGCCCCACTAGAACTATGTACAGTTAAAAAGTTTACCCCAGCACTGGAGACCACTGAAATGAGTCTGCAGGGAAATCGTTATTTTGAATTTCTCCCACTGAAAGATTAGTAGAAGGTCAGAAAGCAAGTTAGTTAAGGTCCTCCTAACACTTCTCTTGGGAGAGGGGAATTTCCTGGCAAGGGAACATCATCCCAGATGGAGTGGCAGCTCCCAAGGGCAATGCTGTAACTTGGTCTTTACATCTTTTACCTTTGACTAAGACTGTGCAGTTTTCAATTAAAAAAAAAAAGAAAGGAAAAAAGAAGAGAGAGAGAGAGAGAGAGAGAGAGAGAGAGAGAGAGAGAGAGAGTTTTAAGAAGTAATCATGGTAGGTGCAGAAATCAGGAAGGTATGTTATATCAATGGAAAACAAATCTTGAAGGCACAATCCTGAAAACACTCTTTTCAAACAAGTGACTTGAATCTTTGGGTTGGAAAAAAAAAAAACAAAAAACAAAACACAAAACCAGAACGGGTCAGCAGAAACTACTATGGATAAATACACTCTGTGAAGGGCACTGACTGTATGCCGCCACGTCAGAACCTAGAACACATAGCAAACACTCACTAAATATTTGTTTAATGAATAAATATGATGTATTGGCTGAAAATAAATAAAGAAATACAGTCATTTTTTCCTTCTATTAAATGTCCTTTCTCAAGTAGGGAATCACTCAGTTTGGTTCCATGAATATTTATCTGTAGACTGCTATGTGTCAGATAACATAGCCAGCACTGCAGATACAAGATAGAAAGAGACATATTTTGTGAAGTACATCTGATATGGGAAGTCCTGCTGTATGTGTTGCTTTTATTGGTTAATGAATAAAGAAACTGCTTTGAGCCTATAGCAGGGCAGAACAGAGCTAGGTGGGAAAAACTAAACTGGATGCTGGGAGAAA
The DNA here is from genome assembly GCF_982192425.1 of Myodes glareolus. Lineage (NCBI taxonomy): Eukaryota > Metazoa > Chordata > Mammalia > Rodentia > Cricetidae > Myodes > Myodes glareolus. Next base: position 96,364,488 of record NC_142026.1, on the reverse strand, counting down.
GAAGGCAGAGTCAGTGAGAAGCCATGACACAAGAGATAGACTCTGGATGAAACCTTGCCCGTAAACCACAGTCACGTGGCAATATACAGATTAATAGAGATGGGTTAAATGAAGATGTAAGAGCTAGCCAATAAGAAGCTAGAGCTAATAGGCCAAACAGTGCTTTTAATTAATATAGTTTCTCTCTCTTTCTCTGTGTGTGTGTGTGTGTGTGTGTGTGTGTGTGTGTGTGTGTGTGTGTGTGTGTGTTTACGTCTGGGAAGCCGGGAATGAACAAGTGATCTCCTACTACATATGCCAGTCTTTTTTTGTAAAACTAGCCTGGGAGAAATCTGTTCTAGTTTGTTTCTCTGTTAAATAAACACGACTGAAAGCAACTTAGGGAAGCAAGGGTTTGTTTGGCTTACAGGTTCCAGCCTACCACCAAGGGTATCCAAGACAGGAACTCACAGCAGGAACCTGGAGACAGAAGACGACAGAGGAAGGTTGCTTACTAGCTTGCTCTCCAGGGCTTTCTCAGGTTGCAGCTTATATCACCTAAGATCTGCTCAGGGGTGGTAAAGTGGGCTGGACCCTCCCACATTAGTCATCAATCAGTCAATTTTCCTACAGCAGAATCTTATGAGCACAATTTTCAGTACAAGTTGTTCCCTCTTCCAAGCGACTGTAGTTCGATCCAATTGGTGAAAACTAACCAGCACAAAGTCTCCTCTATTTTGAAGGCTTGAATTCATCAATTCATTATTCAATACCTAGTTAGCATCTACTAAGTCCGAGGGAGCGTCTCACAAAACCAGAGTATTGGGGAAGGAAAACACACCTTGCAAAGGGGATGAATGGGGTGTGGGGGGTGATTCCGGAAAGAACCAGCTGTCGTCAAGTCTGTTCATTGATGCCTTAATTGGGAAGAGCATGAAAATTATGTTCTGTGCTTGTCTTAGTCAGGGTTTCTATCACTGTCAAGAGACACCATGACCATGACAACTCTTACAAAGGAAAATATTTAATCAAGGTGTTCAGAGGTTTTGGCAGGAAGCAAGGCAGCATGCAGGCAGACAGGGCGCTGGAGAAGAAGCTGAGAGTCCTTACATCTTGACCCACAGGTAACAGGAAGTGATCTGTTTTAAAGGGGTATTTATTTTGGGGGGGTAAACTTACATGCACATAAACCGTCAGGAAAAGAGCCTAGTCGCTGGAGCAGGAGCCAGAACCAAGCGCAGGAACCAAGAGGCCGAGTTGAGGCTTGCCGCTCTTCTTTTAAAGAGAAATATACCACGCCCCAGGGGGCTGGTATTTCAGCAGCTATTGGCTGACTAAGGGCTCGTGCTTCAGTGACTATTGGCTGAAGCAGCGGAAGGTACTCCCGCAGCAACTAAGCGCCTATTTTTCCCTACCCATATATACTGGGAACATAATAACAAATCCTTCAGATCAGAGAACTCTCGTTTGTCTACAAGAAATTTCATAAATTAAAGTGCCCTGGGTTCCAGGACTAGGTTGAGAATGCTAAGGGAAAGAAATCATGTCTTCTAAAGTATTATTTAGAAAGTCAGATCTCAGCATCCCAAACATCTCCAGCCTCAGATCTAAACCCAACTCTTGCCACTGTATCTTTTCACTGTATTTTGTTATCCACTGCTCCCCAGTAAACATCACTACCTTATACCAGTTTTGAGAAACATCTGGTATATAGTAGGGCTTGTGTGGTCAAGACATAAATGAACAAAAGGCAAAAATTCTGTTTTTACAAATGAGATCAATACTAGTTCATGACTTTAAAACTCTTATGTTGCATGGTTACATATCTCAGCTTCAAAGATAGTTGTGAAGGCTTAATTCATGCTCTTGTTACAGACCCAATCCACACGTGGGATGGTTGATCTGTGAGTTTCTTAGTATAAGAGAATCTGGGCATTGCTGAGAAGACCTGCTTTCAGTCTAGTTAGAAGGAAAACCATCTGAAAATTCAACTACAGGTGCACGGATGCTTCGAGGTATGAAAGGAATCTTTAGTTTGCTTAGATTTCCTGCCCTTGCATGATGAGATTTGTCATTTCCTGCATTCGAAAGTCTGTAAAGGTTTAGATTTATTCTCTAGTGAGACCAAGGCTGAAATCCTGATGAAAACCCCTACCTTCTCAATACCAAGAAATATCTTTTAAATGAGTCGCATGAGCTGTCTCAAGGTTGGTGGATTTGCGCCCCGAAACTTTGCCTCGGATCCGCGGCACCCCCAGGAGAGTTGTTGCATGACCGGCCTGAGGCTTAACTGGAAGCAGATCATGCTTAGCTTCAGTGCAGCATCCTGGGCGGGGCGGGGCGGGGCGGGGCGGGGCGGGGCGGAGCGGAGCGGGGGCCGGCCAGTTCTGAGCAGGAGGGCTGTGGTGTCCTGAGAGTGTGGTGTGCAGGATGCTCTGGGTCGGCGGTAGCGTCCTGCGCTGGGGCTTGGAATTCACCATCCGCCGCGCCCCTCAAACTGTCCCGAGTTTGCCGGGATGGGGTCCCCGGGCTGCGAGACACCGGTGTAGCTCCAGCAGCCAGAACTCCAGAGGTTCTGAGTCCCCAGGTTAGGGTAGGGAAAAGCTGGGAGGAAGAGGGCTGCGAGAGGGCGAGCCAGGGGATGGGACTGGAGGGTTCAGGTTTACGGATGCACTATGCTTCTGATCTGCCTATCGCTTTCGCTGCAGAGAAGGTTCACAGGATCCCCGCCCAGCACAAGCCTTCGCAATTCGACAAGAAAATCCTGCTGTGGACCGGGCGTTTCAAATCCATAGATGAGATCCCGCCCCTAGTACCGTAAGTGTGAATGGGGTCCTTGACTGGGTTTCGTCCCCCGGGGAGACTCGAAGCTCGGGAGGGACACAGTGTCCTATCCGTGTGCTTGCTGGCCAGGAGCAAGACAGCCGGAGGTGCACACTAACATAGTTATTTACAACACTCCCCTTATGTGGGTAAATGTCAAGATACTTGACTAGACAGTGGGAAGCTGGCGTTATAGAGTGCAGACGCTGAATGAAAACCCAGAAACATAGCAGGCAGTTCTCACCCAGCCTTGTAGGCACAGGCTCCTGAAGAACTCTGAGCAGGCTGAGCAGTGGAATACTGTGATGGTTAGCAAGAACGTGACAGGGTACAGAATTGAGGAAGAAATATTTCTGAGCATGTCTGTGAGGAATTACTAAATTAGGTTAATCGATGTGGGAAGATTTACCGGGTGGTGGTGGCGGTGGCGGTGGCGGTGGCGGTGGCGGAGGCGGTGGCGGAGGGTCGGCGGTTGTGGTCCTGAACGGAATAAAAGAGCTTGACTTTTCATTACCATTATATATCTGGCCGTCTCAGCTACAAACACCGCGCTTAACTCCATGATAGCCTACATCCTCAATCTATCCACACCACACCACGACGACAGACTGTGAACCAAAGAAAACATATTCTTAATTTGCCTTTGTCAAGGTACTTTGTTACAGCAATGACCAAAGTAATTAACATACTTAACTAGAGCCTGGAGGGTGGTGGCTGGGATGACAGAGACCTAGAGGGGCCCGCGTCAGGGTATGTTTTCTTACTGTTCCATACAAGGAAAGAGTCCTTATAGGACTTTTTGACTACTGGAGAGTAGCCATGTGGTACCAAGTTTCCTGGCCCTGGGATGCTCCGCAACTTCAGCGTGGTTGGTCTCATCCTAAACGGCTTTAAGTGAAATGGAAGTGGCAAATCGTGTGTTGGAAAAGTGCACACTCAGTAACTCATTGTGAAGCAATGAAACTTGATCTTTAAGCAATAGTTTAAAAAAAGGTGAAAATTTGAAATCAACTTAAATATATTTTCTAATATTATAAACAAATTTTATTCTTGACATATACAGACTCCAAACTGTTGAAAACATGAGTCTCAGAAAAATTTGAGGACACGTTCTACTTACCAAAATACAGTATTTTAGAGTCAAAAATGTAGAAAGAATGTAAGTAGAACAAGAAATAAAATTCCACCCTCAGTTGGTTTGAATTTTGATATCTACCATTGTAACAGATTAAGAATGTAAAGAATCTGCAATGTTGCGAGTTAATTTCCAACAGAACCGGTTTCTCTATATTGCATCATCACAGCTGAACGTGGGAAAAGATCCATTTCACAGAGACAGTTTAATTCCCCCAGGATCACCGTCAACAGAAATAACATATACAGGCACGTTTAACAACGAACAGGACACTTATAACAAGCACTGTAATTTTGAGCTCAGAGTATTTGCATATGTTTTCATTTTATTGTTTTTTTTATAATTTTTTAAAGTTTTGCTATTTAGGAGGGACATTCTATTAAGGTGTTATGCTTGCAACATAAGGGATGTTATTCTCTATGATTTTAACAGACGAATAATTAATAGAAGACCTACAGTTTTTGCACTGCACACTAATTTTGTTTACAGTGACCGTGCTTTTTCTTTTGTTTTTAATTACTAAACTAATTCTGTGTGCCAGATCACAGCTAGATAAATAAGTTTAAAATTATCAGACCTTTTAGGCTTCATGTGGAAAAAGAGCTAGCAACAAATACAATCTAATAACGTCTCCTTGGACACTAATTGAGCCTGTTTGCAACTGACGTTTTTAAGCTTAATTCTGCCTAAAGTATAACAAAAACAGGCTACTGTATTTTTTGTGACTTTTTTTTCAAATCATGAAAGAGTTAAAGTTTCCCTTTTCAAGAGAAATTTAACACATCTTTATGAATTTTTAAAAATGTAACTGCATTATAACTAATCATAAATAAACTTTCTACTAGATAAGAATGTCACTCAATATTTTCCAGAGTCAAGAACCTTATGCATATTGATAAATTGTCAGTTAATTATGATGGCAAATTAGTAAAGTTTTGTTTCAATATAAAAGTACCCAAAGTTTGACTTCCATTGTAACAGTTTTGTGAGTAGTGTTGCAAAAATCTAAAGTAATTGTACTATGTGTACTTGCATGTAGCTTGTCTTGTTGGAGAATAAGGTAGGGAGGGGCAAGAAGAAACTGAGGCTCTTGAAAGAAAATGTGGAAAGTGGTTTTAAACATAAGCTGCTCCAAATAGTTTCAATTATTTTATCCTAGTTCAGAAATAACAAGCCACTGTCAAACAATACATGCTAGTAGTTTTATCTTGATCAATTAGAAACCAAATGTTTTACACTGGTTTCATAGTGGTTACCTCTAGTTTAAGACTGAAATCTGAATAAATGTATGCTAATTTGAAATTGCTAAGACAAATGGTCTAGCATATGGTAGTCTTTTACGGCTATAGTTTGCATTTGGGGAAACAGTTGAGCTATTCGATCATTACTTAAGATCATCAAGAAGCTGGATTGCTTTAATATTAGCAAATATTAAAGTATCAACAAATATTCTAAATGATTAACAAAATGCACATTTCGTTTTAGGCCTGAAATGATAGATGTTGCCAGAAACAAAGCTCGAGTGAAAACTTGTTACATAATGATCGGGCTCACCATCATTGCCTGCTTTGCTGTGATTGTGTCTGCCAAAAGGGTGAGCAGTGGCAGTGGGCAGGGGAAGAGGTGCAGGGGCAGACCACTTGTCTATCTTCTGGAGGTCCAGGGTTCAGTCTAAGCTTATGGGGTAGGGAGAAAAGCAAGACTAGTTACAAGAAATGTTATAGGCCTTGTTATGAATTCAGGGGTTGACTTATGCTTTAAGAACAAATTCGTCTTTGGATCCTGGCTCCATCCACATGTGTATATCATAATAGATACAAATCTGTTCATAAAAATCTGGATCCAAAATTAATTAGTCAAGAGAGACAAAAGTTTTTTTTTCTGTTTGTAAAACAACAAAGAGTAGTTTAAAATCTGCATAAGAGCTCTGTTGTGTGAAAGTAAAACAGACTAGCTCACTATCTGAATCACTATTTACAAAGCGCTGGCACAGACTTAGGAGATAAGCATCCTGATCGGAAGTGACTTTTGGGGTTGAGTATGAGCTGCTCTTTGCCATCTTCCATGCACACTTCCTGTTTAATATCTATAAAGAGAAGTGGAGAGATGACCATTTCACATTCTCTGCCTCTAACCTTCCTGTCTCTGGATCCTCTGAACTATTTTATTTTATTTTATTTTACCCCGAGCAGCTTCAACAATACTGACAGATGCGCTAACAGACTCCGTCTGGGAGCTGCCTCTAGCACACTCTACCTCATTTGTCCCCTGTGGCTGGACTGGTTAGAGCTGGCTGGGCAGCCTGACCTCAGTATTCTCCCTTCTGGGGTATTTCTGCAGCTGTCATTCCTCCTTCTTTTGGAGTGGCAGCCCTTCAACAGACTTCAATGCTTGGATTTCTTTGTAAAGTTTTGTATATGCATACAATGTGATCAGAGTCACCCCCTTTACCCTCTGGAATCTTTCCTTTGAACCCCATCTTATTCCCACCTAGCCATGGCTACACCATTAGAGGAGAGAACATGACACCCTCAATTCTTTACTCCTCGAGTTTTCAAATGTCTGAGTCCCCTATCCTCAGGCAAGGACCAGGTGTCATTAACTTAGTAATGGCACGCTAACTATTGGGGATAACTTAAAATGTTCTCCTCAGAGGAGACACTTCAGAACCATACTCACTGGGCTGAATAGTCAACAGTGAACAAAGAAATCTAAACCATCTCATTTTTAGCCTATCCTAGATAATTGCTTGCCAAATTGACATTTTTCTGATTTCTAGAACTCTTTTAATAGGCACTATATCACTCCCCCTTTTTTTGAGACAGAGTTTCTCCATGTAGCCCTGGCTGTCCTGGAACTCACTCTATAGACCAAGCTGGCCCCAAACTCAAAGACTGTGATTAAAGATATGTGCTACCACTGCCTGGCATGTATTCTGCTATAAACGATGAAAACTAGGGCTTTTTGTTTGTTTTGTTTTTAAATCAAACAAATGGCCCCTGTCTTGCCAGTCTCTCAGACTGGTGAAGCTGACTCCATTCCTGACTCCTTCAGCTTCCCATTCACAGCTCAGTTCCACAGTCAAGACTCCTCATGTGCTCACTCCTTTGTGTGAGTAGTTAAAGTCCCAGCCCACAGCTGTCATGGTTAGTGTCTTCCCATATGCCCTATGGCTGAAACCATTCCCATCCAGCCTGGCATCTTTCTCCCATACCTTGCCAACACAAGCCTTGGGTTTCATTCATTCCTAGAACCTGAGGATCTCCCTTTTGGGCTTCAACGTTGGAAAATATTTCAACATATGTTTTAACCATCACACAAGTCTATTTAAACTAACAGGTGGCAGTGGATTCCTGGTATCAACTATCCAGGTGACTAGAAGTTTAGCATCTTAGGTAATTTCCACTGTAACAATGGGCCTTTTTTTGTTTTTCTTTTCTCCTCTTTTTTTTCTTCTGTCTGTCTTTCTTTCTTTCTCTCTTTCTTTCTTTTGTGGATACTATCTGTGAGAGTTACTTAAGGTACCTTTTTTCCTTTTTCACTTTACAAAGGCTTTCCCATAGAAAATTTACAACAATGTAAATTCTTTAAAAAGTCGTATTGTGTTGTGCTTTATTTTTAGGCTGTAGAACGACATGAGTCCTTAACAAGTTGGAATCTGGCAAAGAAAGCCAAGTGGCGTGAAGAAGCTGCACTGGCTGCACAGGCTAAGGCTAAATGATGCTTCAGGTGTCAAAGCACTCACTCAGAAGCCACTACTACTATTAGCAATAATAAAAGATTGATAAAATATTTGTTATGGTTTTATTTTGGTAACAAAACACCAAGATCTCTTTAATGTTGTAGTAAACATTTGCTAACACCCATTAAAAAATAGTGAACAAAAGTATAAGTGTCTTGGTAGATTTTTACACAGCAAACAGAAGGCAAATGGACACTAACCCACTCAGGCATATGACTCTGACAGGCCTTTCCCTTCTCTCCCGAATTCCTCTGCCTTGATAAAAATCACTAGATTGCTTTCCTAAATCTAACTATCAAGGTCTATTCCCTTGTTTTGCCACTTTCTCCTTCTAAGGCTGACTACCAAGGTCCAGAAATTAAAAGTCCCCATTTGGTTTATCTAACACGTCCAATTAAAACTAAATGTGTCATCCTAACATGGGGTTTTCCCCTCTGCCTTTATAAACTCTCATTTATCTATGTCCCATATCTGTCCAGAGACATTTCTTTGTCCCTCTGGGACAAATACGTCTTCCCCCTTTCCCTTGTCCCTTTCTCCTCCTCTCTAGTTCCCTATCCACTTTACCACATCTTAGACCATTCTAACACAGACCTTCCCTTTTCCTTCTCTGAAAAATTACATCTGCAAGGTCATCTGCTGCTGCTTTTTCTGCCTGAGTCAGAAAGCAGCCACTTTAACTTTTCTTCCCACTTAAAAAAGGATCTCTCTGGGAAAACTGGTGTTTGGGTGTGGTTTGTGCCAAATCTGGGGTCCTGGAGTAAGCCCCTGCTGTTCGGGGAAGGGGGTCTTCTTCAGGAGGAAGCTCCAACTGAGTGAAATCCTGAGTGAATGTATTGTTAGTATGGACACAGCCGTGACAAAGACCCCAGCCCTTGAACCCATGGGAAATTAGCAAAGCTCTTTCCCATCTGGCTGGGCTTGAAATTGGGAAAAGCTTCTTCCTCTGATCCAAGTGCCAGTGTTTACAGAGGCCTGACCAGTGTGTACAAACACTAGCAACTGCAGCTTCCTCCTCCCGGATGTTTACAGTTCCAGTCAGCCTGCCAGCAGACACCTCCTATAGAGGCTTGCTCCTCTGTGCTGTATAGAATAAACGGGGTGTGGTGGTGGTAGTAGTGCGATTCATCAGTGTGCACACTGCACCTGAATTTATTCTAGAGCGTGCCTGTCCTTTTTGCATTCCCTTGTAAGAATCAGGTTTCCAGATCCAGACTCCACGGATTACGGCGCTGGTATGCTCACTGCCCAAAATAAAATCAGCAGAACTCCAGAACTCTGCTCTCTCACAACGTGAAACGCCGAAAAGGTAACCATTGTTCTAGGTTTCTCTGTTGATTAGTTTTACTTGCTTTTGAACTTTAGATGGAATCATACAGCATGCAGCTGGTGCATGACGTTCATGCACAAAGTGTATCGCTACATTCTTCCTCGTATTGCTAACTTTCACCCATCAATGGTACCTCATGGATGTAACCCAAGTACTGTGCTGATCGACACAGTATTCCTATGAGGTCAAAGACAGCCTGGACTACAGTGTGAGACCTTGTCTCTAAACAAAGAAACAAAAACACCAATACTAATTTTCAACCCAAGGTCTCTAGTATTTGGTACCTGGATAGTCCCTTTAGTTATACTTTTCCTAGCTGACAATTAAGCAACAGATTTGAAAAGTCTACAAATTATTCCAGAATTTATTTTATTGATGAAGTATTAAAACAGCAATTATTAAAGTGATTTTAAAAATAGAAAAGGAATCAGGCAGTGGTGGTACACGCCTTTAATTCCAGCACTTGAGAGGCAGAAGCAGGTGGATTTCTGTGAGTTCGAGGCCAACCTGGTCTACAGAGTGAGTTCTAGGACAGCCAGGACTACATAGACAAATTCTGCCTCAAAATAAACAAGCAAACAAACCATTAAAAAAAAAAAAAGGAAAAAGTGTGTCAATCACCTTCAAATGTTTTAAAAATTATGTATCTTGGGGCTGGAGAGAGATAGCTCAGAGGTAAGAGCACTGGCTGTTCTTTCAGAGGTCCTGAGTTCAATTCCCAGCAACCACATGGTGGCTCACAACTAACTGAGATCTGGTGCCCTCTTCTGGCGGACAGGCATATAAGCAGGCAGAACATTTTATATATTTAAATGTATCTTGCCCTACATGCTCTTTATTCATTTACCTTTTAATCATTAGGGTTTTTTAGCTTTACAAACTGGTTTTCTTACAAAAATTATAGAATGCCTTAATAAATATGCTTGGGGGCAGCATGGCAAAAAAAATCAACCAAACAAACAAACAAAAAACCAAAAAAACCAAAAAAAAAAAAACAACAGAAACAAACCAAAACCAAAAAACACCAAACAAACAACCCTCTCAAACCTAGAAATTAAAAAATTAAAGGCAGAAACTTCAATAAATGAAACCAGATGAATCAATGTAACCAAATTATCTCAGAATAAATGAGATAAAAGACAAACAAGATGCAAGAAAAAAGTACTATAACTGCAAGTGATGCAGCAGCCTACTTTCCAGCTGTGAAGAGAACATGGTGGACTGGTGCCACTTCCTGCCAAAACGGAGGAACAAGGGTTCAATTTGAACTCTAGCATAAAACGTCAGAGAAAAATGTGAACGAGCAGTCATTTGCAAAATCAAAGGGACCTATGACTGCCCTATTTACCTTCCTACGGAGTTTAAAGATAGCCAGCTAGACAGGGAACCCCTGAAATCTGAGTTAAAAGCCAAGACAGGCAAAGCTCTGTGTCCCTATGCCAGTCATAGTAGGTAGGCGTAAGGGGACATGGTTTCAGAGGCAGCAGTTTCCTTCTGTCTTCAGATAAACTGAGCAGGTGTAGTTACTACCTCAGGCCATCAAAACAACCCCCAGAAAGGGCAAGTAAGGGAAAACAATCCTTAGAACTCACCCATGGCTGGGCCAGTCACCCTTGTAATTCACAGGCTATGGGAGATGCTCAGACCAGCACTGTCCAACAGCAAAGGTTGTCCTAACAACTATTTTACAAATGTTTAAACAAGCTTATAAAAAAAAAGAAAGAAAAATCTTTTTTTTTTTTTGCCCATGTAACTTAATTGTAGGCTGTTTCATATCTTGGCTGTTAATCAGTGCTACGATAATAACCCAAGGTGCACTTATCTTTTTGTTGTAGCAGTTTCATTGCTTTGGGATATGTACCAGAAGGGCTCAACTTCATTAGCCATCAGACATGCACACATCAAAACAAATGAAATAATATCTCCTTCATTAGAATGACTATTAGCAAACAGAAAACAAGGTAACAAATGCTGTTTAGGATGTGCAAAAGTGAGCCTGTTATATACTACTGATGGGAGTAAAATGAGTAACACCAATCTGGAGAAGTGTGCAACTTTCTAAACAACAACAACAGCAACAAAACAAAACAAAAAGCAAAACCACCACATAGGACTTGTTACTTTGCTTGACAATGTTTCCATTTCCAAAAGTCTTTTGTGAGATTTACACTACTGCGGTGATTTAAATGAGATGTCTAATGTCATTCTGGCATTTAAATACTTGGCCCCAAGTTGATTTCTGTTTAGGAAGCATAGGTGGTATGGCCTTGCTGGAGGAAGTGTGTCACTGGGGATGAATTCTGAGGCTTCAAAAGACTGGTGTTGAGGTCCCCAATCCCCCCTGGAAGTGCGAGTCTCCCCTTCTGTAAGTTGATTGGACCATGGCATTTTATCCTGGAAGTAGAAATGTGTCTAGTACAGCGACCTACTATGCTTATGCACTTAAACATCTCATTAAAATCACTGTGATAACTGACAGAACCGATTTAATATCTAGCATCCTGCTACTTGGTCTATTTTTTTAGGGGAGGCCCCCTTTTTTCTCTTTTTCTAACTAGTTTTGAATGAACTACTTTTATGTTTCTTGTTTTATAGAAATGGAAAGACTGTTAACTGATGGTTGCATCTGTTTTTATTCCATTGGGAATATACAATCTCAGCAATAATAATGAAAATAAGCACACATATAAATGCAACTGCAAAACAGTACTTTATTGTGTTTAGTAGCGTGTTAACATTTCATAATATTGCATAATGCTCAAATGTTTGTTTATTTAGTTAGGTGAGAATCTCCTCATCTCATCTCACTTTCCAATCAGGGGACAACAGCCTTTTAGAGCCCTACTATCCAGGCTAACTAATAGCATGTCACATTTCAGAAAACAACAGTGCTATGTACTGAAAGGAATAGAAGTTCATTTTATTTCACAGTATCAAATTAACCTGAATTTAGAACAGTAACAAAAATCTACAGACTTTTTAAAGTTTACTTTTTCCATACTACTCCTTAATAAAGAAGAAAAACTATTAAAAGCGGAGGTAATAAATTCTTCTTTAGGTCTGCAGCCACTGAGTCAATCTTTAACTGCAAACAGGTTTCAGGAACCAAATGAGAAGCTATTTCTGTGCCAGCAGATATACTTTAAAAACAAAAATAATCAATAAGCAAAATAAATCAAAACAAAAAATATCCTGGTTTTGGTGCTACCAATAAGTGACAAATGACACTAAAAGTTAAGAACACTAAAAATTAGGTTAGAATAACCTTTCAAATTAAAACTTACAGTAAAAACAACTAAATGAACAGTAAGAACCTAGGACAGTGCATCAAGTAGTCATAAAACAAGTAAGCATAATTGCATAGTTCAACCAGCAGAAATTCAAGTTCAAGTAAATTTAACTAAATGGACCAATTTAATTAAGTGGACTCTTTCAAGCATTTTTTTTTTTTTGGTATCTGCATGAATATCGTAAGAATTCCCCAAGACACATTTTATTTTATCTGGCACAGATACATACAGAAGTGTCACACATCTTAGAAAAGCAACCTATTAAGTTGTGTCACAAGGGACGATATTATGATGATGAAAGCAAATCTGGGGGCATTTTACATGGTGCACTTACAAAGCTATCTCTTAGTCTTGTTTCAACAGAAAAGAATTAGACCTTAAAGTGGTACCAAATGTCACACATTCAAATCTAATCAATTATGCAAGATGCAGATCCAATAAATTAAATGTGTATTTAAATATTTAAAGTAAGATCAAGTTCTGTGCTTAGAAATACATATGTCCCACTGGCATATTCTAAAATCTCCTTTGATAGATCATTCATTCTATGCATCTGCAAACATTATATATGTGTGTGTGTGTTCCCATGTATGTGTATGCATGTACACACACACACACACATACAAGTTTCTTCTGTAAGAGCTATTTTTTGGAAGATTTGGCTTAGAGATTTGTTATACTGACTACTGAGTCATCAAAGCAGGCACAGATGGCTAGGTTTGAAGTATGCTGCATCAACAAGTTCAATTAACTGATTACAAAGAACTGAATACCCTGTCACCATACATTTATAAACATCGGCACCATAAAACAGTGTTTATGTGATAAATTCACCCATCAGCTTGGTAATCTTTATATCACTACCCTGTTTCTTTGAATGTATATAATGTCAAAGGAAAATTTTTATACTTAACTCTGTAACTTCCATTATAATAAAAAGGGCACAGACACAATCTTCTACTTAATAGTATAAAAAGACCGACAGATGCAGTCAACCCTATGGATGGAAACTATTTAAACCTAGATTTCATGGTTGTAGGGTTTAAGTGTCTTGCTAAAGCTTAGATTCATAATATATAGCTTACAAAGTGTCCTACTATTTAAAAGTACTCCCATATACACATTTCTTATGCCACATGCCTCTGATTTCCAGAAGAAACATTACAAATGCTATCATAAATGAAGTATTTTACAGACTAGACTAGGAATCATATCAAAATTGTTTTAGTCCCCATCTTAAAAGAGCTATAAATTAGGTTTTACATAAGTATTCTTAAGTATATAGCTGGATATATCCATAACCTGCATATAAACTATAAATCAAAAGACCGAGTTCGACAATCCCACAACCTCTTAGAAAATTCTACCAAGCACAGTTCTATGGGCATAACACACATGTAGGTAAATAAATATAAATTTTCTATCAAAATCTTTTAGACTTTCATATTCCAAGAGACTTTTTGCTGTTAACTCATAAACACAAATTCAGACTGACCAATCTGATACAACGGTCATTTAGCACATAGTTCATAACAAGTAGCAGCATCATATGCTGTGCATTACTAAAAGGAAATATTCCTAATATGGACTTCTACACATTAAACAATCCTTAGCAGTTTTCATTAGTATCACTCATTTAGTCAATACATTAAATGCATTTAACAAAACTTAGTACATAACTTTGTCATTCAAGTACTCAAGTTCACAACTATACAAAGAATAAAATGTTTCAAAATTTTCTGAAAGCTCAGAGGAAACATAGTTTTAAGTAAGTAGCTACTTTAGACTCATCATCACCTCTGTCATGATCCTCTTTAAAGTAAAGAGTGAAAATAAACACTATTCCAAAAGGGATAGCATATCTGGATAAAATATAAAATATACTAGACTAGTAGTGTTTTATGTGAACAACACAGATATTTAAGTGTTTTATAGGTATACAATGTGATCAACACAAAAAGCTTCTCTCTTCATATCTGCCACATTTTAACCATCAGTACACTATTTCTTCTGTTTTATAAATAAATTCTGTATGTTTTCTGTTGTAGTTGTTTGAAGTATAACCTACAGCACAGTGATTTATAATCTAAAGTAATAAAGATTATCATATTCTAATTCAGCTCTTATATGACTTCGTGTTTGTGAAGCTTTTTTGCTTTTATGTTTGCTTCAAAACAGAGGTAGATTTAGTAAAGCCTGGGCATTGCCAGACTTCCTGCCAAAATGCGACTATCAATATTCACAACACTGCTATTGTGCAGTTTTCAAGAATACTTGAAAAGTTCAGAACCATTATATAACACCAAGCCCTCCTTTTCAAGCTTGAGTGAAATAATTGCATAATGAATGTATATTCACAAATAGCTATAAAAGTTCAAACAATAGAAGACAAATATAGCTACATCAAAATGAACAACCAAAACAACAAACAGGAATCTATTTAAAAAAGGTGCATCTGAATGGAAACTTTTGTTTCATTTTTGCTTTTTAAAAGTGCATCATATTTTTTCTTTTCCATATTACATAAAGATATTTCTACCAATACTGGTAATGTGGAAGAGATATCAGAAGCTAGTCATTTTAGTCAGTCACTTTCTTCACCACCCGTTTGTTAGAGCTGAAATCCTTCCATTGGTGCCTCCTGCTGCTGAAATACAAACTGTTGCTGGCTTTCATCCACTGTAGGTACAATGCTAGGATCATCATCTTCTACACCAAAATAGTGTTCAATCAGATCAAAAGCCTTTTGATAAATTTCCTGATTTTCATGACTTTGCAGAAACTCAATTTTATCCAAGCCTATCACAGAAAGAAGACATATAAGAAACAAATTATTATTAGGGCTTCAATATATATTATATGAAAATAACAAAAAATAGCATCCATTCACTTCAGAAATTTTTCAATTTATTTTTTGCACAAATCAATGAGTTTGCACTTAAGCCATGTTCTTTAAGAATGACAAGTATAGGAACCTAGGGATGTAGCTCAGTTGGTAAGAATGCTTGACTAGCACACAGGAAACCATAGATTCAAACACCATTACTGCATAAAACCAGGCAAGTGATGCACGCCTGTAATCCTAGCACTTATGAAGTATAGGCAACAGGAGCAGAAGTTCAAGATCATCTTTGACTACATAAAGAGCTCCAGGACAACCCAGGCTAATGAAATCCAGTCTTTCTAAATAAAAATACATAAATAAGTAAATACTGGGGGAAAGTACAGGGAAATACAATGTGAAGACAGAGAGACACCAGCTGGGAAGGAAGATTACAAGCTCTAGCTAGCCTGCTGCTGTGTGTTCTTGACTAAGTCAAGAAGTTCAATTATCTGCACTTGAGTTACAGAAGTCCAGTTTTAGACTAACTCCACAGACCCTTTCTAAAACAACTACGCTAAATAATGAAGAACCAAAAGAGAAACAAAGCAAATGAACAAAGTAAACCATTTTGAACTAGAGGGTTTCGGTATGAAATACATGCAAACTATATTTGAATCCATGACACTTCACAACAAAATATCATATATAGTTACAGAATGTTCCCAAAGTATAACCTATAAATGAACCTTGAGAAAAAAAAACTTCTGAAAGAGTAAGAGAAATGTGTAACATCCTATTTTATTGCTTTCAGGAAAAGAATGCTACACAGATTTGAGTTATGCTGGAATATTTTTCATTCAAAGACAAATTACTTTGGGCTAACCAGATGACTCAGCAGGTAATGGTACTTGCCATGCACAACTGGCAGCCCCCATGAAGTGGAAGGCAGAACTGACACCACAAAGCTATCCTCTGACACTCACATGTGCGCTGTGGAACTCATGTCCACAAACGTGCCCTAATAATAAAAATACGTTTTAAAGAAGACATGACATTGGATATTGAACAGTAAGGAATAAGCAAAGCAGCCACCGTCTCTGTACACAAACACAGAAAACCCACAAACTCCAGTATAATCTGGGATTAAAAAAGACTGTTCATGAGAAAATACTGATTTTAACTTTATTCTTTATGTATGTGTATGTGTGTCAGCAAGCTTGAATTTATGTGCACCATATGCATGCAGGAGCCTAAGGAGGTCTGAATCTTTGGATCACCTGGAACAGGAGGTTGTGACCTGTCCATGTGGTTACTGGAACAGAATCTGGGTCCTAAGCTAGCATAGTGTGCTGGCTGGATTTTGTCAACATGACACAACCTAAACATATCTGGGAAAGGAGAACTACAACTAAGAAAATGCCTCCATAAGATCAGGCTGTGGGCCAGCTTCTGGGCATTTTCTTAATTAGTGATTGATGGAGGAGGGCCCATCCACTGTGGGTCGTGAAAACCCTGGGCAGATGACCCTGGAATATATAAGAAAGCAGGTTGAGCAAGCCATGGAGAGCCACTGATATCTTATATATTTTGAAATAAGGTTAATATGCCTCAGGCTTCATTTAGAATCTTAAGTAAAAGCTTTAATCAGTATACAAAAAAAATGAGACTTACTAGAGAACAGTAAATATTCCTATTAATAAATCTTTTAAAATTCAATTTAGGTTCAACTCTGCTTTAAAATAAATTCCTTGTGAGTTAAATTTTTTTTCCTTTTTTCCCCCACAGACAACATTTATTTATTTGTTTGTTTGTTCGTCTGAATGTTTATTATCTACCTATCTGCTTTTTCTCTTGCCCCCTGTGTTTTCTCTGCAGAAGCTCCCCTGTATGTACTCTGACTCTAGAGGGGTTCCCAGGTCCAAGAAGAGATTCCCCAGATTGTTCCTTGGGCAGCAGAGGAGAGGGTGCCTGAACTGGCCTTGTCCCATAGCCACACTGATGAATATCTTGCTTATCACCATAGAACCTTCATCTGGCGATGGATGGAGATAGAGACAGAGACCCACATTGCCGCACTGGACTTAGCTCCCTAGGTCCAAATGAGGAGAAGAAGGAGGGAGAACATGAGCAAGGAAGTCAGGATCACGAGGGGTGCGTCCACCCACTGAGACGGTGGGACTGATCTAATGGGAGCTCACCAAGGCCAGCTGGACTGGGAGTGATGGAGCATGTGATCAAAATGGACACTCTCAATGTGGCTGGCAATGAAGGCTGACTGAGAGGCCAAGGACAATGGCACGAGGTTTTTATTCTGCTGCATGAACTGACTTTGTGGGAGTCTGGTGAGTTAAATTTCTTAAGAAGACAAAAAAAAATTGACTACGATAAGTTTGGTGGTGTACACCTCTAATCCCAGCACTTGGGAGAGAGAAGCAGGAGGCTCTCTTGATTAATCAGCTGGTCTCCACAGAAGCTCTAGGATAGCAAGGACCACATAGGCAGAAGTTGTCGCTTCTCCCCAGCTCCCACCAAAGGGGAGGGAAGGAGAAGGGAAGGAGAGAAAAATCTGATCAACAAAAATTAATTTTTGCCAGAGGGTAGTGACTGACACATACCTTTAAACCCAGCACCCAGGAGGCAGAGCCAGATGGATCTCTGTGAGTTTGGAGCCAGCCTGTTCTACAGAGTGAGTTATAGGACAGCCTGAGAAACCATCTTCAAAGAAATGTTTTCACTGAATGTCCATTAGGACAATGATTTTGTAAACTTTAAAAGAAATGAAATGAAAAAAATAGGAAATAGGAGACTGAGTCACTTGTTAAACATAAAAAAACTTCAAGAAAAATTTCATAATAAACCATAAAAAGCAGGGCTACTAAGACGGTAGTAGCTTGATGGCCAGACACTGGCTGTACCGGCCTGATGACCCAAGTTCAATCGGTAAAGTTGTCCTCTGACCTCCACAAAAATACCATGGCACATGAGCCCATGTACACACAATAAGAAGTTAAAAACTTAATTAATATGAAGAAAGTTAAATACAGATCCAAAGTACAATAGTCAATTGTGATTAGGAAATACACTAATACAAGTGAAATAGCACCTTCTTTTTAGTAACTTATTTTTACTTTATACACATTGGCATTTGACCTGCATGTATGTCTATATTAGGGAATTAGATCAGAGTTATGAGCTGATATATGGGTCCTGGGAGTTGAATTCCAGTCCTCTGAAAGAACAGCTAAGCTCTTAACCACTGAACCATCTGTCTAGACCAGAAACAGCACTTTCTATACAAAATAAGCCAAGAAATTATCATAAAAGCAACTCATTGACATCACTTTACCAAAAAAAGGAACACCAAGTTTCAGAAGCCCTTTCACACAGCCAGTGATGCTGCCAATTAAACGACCTTAGGCAAATGAAATGAGAAGATAAAACAATTTTGTGCCTACAATCCAGCATTTGCATGCCTGAAAATTCATCTGGACATAATGATTCAGGTGGACATGATGGTCCATGCTTCTAATCACAACTCCCAGAAAACTGAGGTGGACGCCAATCTGGGCTCTACAGTGAGTTCTAGGCCTGTCTCAGCTACACAGCTGACAGTATTAAAAAAAAAAAATCCCAAACCAAGCCCAAACTGCTACCAGTAAATAGAAGAAATAAAATTTCACACAAAAATATGATTATTTTGGCTTATATAAAGCACTAAACAATTTAGAAACTAATGATCAATTATAAGCATGTAGCTAAAACTGCTAAAATATTACTTAAACTATACTTACACATCTATTTGATACCTTATACATCTATTCAATCATGGAGAAATGCACAACACACACTACTTAAATCAATTTAAAGTACTGTTCAAAAAATATAAAAAGGAAGGTAGACAAGGAAAGTTAAATAGTAAAAAGAAAAGAAAACGATGAAGATGAATTGCTGCAATATGAATCATGGGCAATTATTTTCAAATATTATACTGCATTTATAATGGAAAAAAACTAACAGAATGGGGGAGGGTGGAGGTACAGAAGGGGGGGGGCTTCTTAGGGCAGATCATTATGAATTAACTATAATTACAAACGTTCAACTGCCTGCTTACCATATGCTTCTTCAATGAGAGAACAGTATGGATTGGCACTCATTCCATTCTGCTTAGACTCTTGTTCTCCAAGACGTAAAATATTTTCAAGTCCATTCAAAGCCACTTGAACTATTTTGGAGTCCATGACAGTCAAAAGGTCACAAAGTGGTTTAATGCAGCCCAAGGTTACCAAATACCTTCACCAAAATTTTAAAGAGAAATGGGGGAGGAGGGTTTAAACAGTGTAAATCATAATAAAACAAAACCAGAATGAAATGTTATATAACCAATAATAAAAGTGCTTTTATACACACTTGTTGCTGTTCTTTTTTGAGTCAGGGTCTCACTGTGTAGGCCTTTGCTAGCCTGGAACTTGCTAAGTAGATCAGGCTGGCCTTGAACTCACAGATTTGACTGGCTCTGCCTCCTGAGTGCTGGGATCACAGGGGTATGTCTCTATATCTGGCTTAAATGCCGAAAGTATTTTATTTACTTTGCAATCTGCAAACCATTTTCTCCTGTTATCCAGTTCCTTGTACTTAGCAATAATAGAATTACAAATACTACAAAATGCATACACACAGACCAGAACTTGGATGATTTTGCAGAGGAGGGTTAGGAATAGTAGGTTCCACCCATTCTTTTTTAAAAGTGAGACAGTGTGTTCTCTCTTTCCTTCCCTCCCTCATCCTTGGTTTATTTGTTGGGAAGGTACAAATGAGAAGGAAAGGAAACACCAAATTAAATCAAAAGATTTCTTACAACAGTAATCACAGCCAATGCTCTGAAACATACATTATATTTCAGAAATTCAAAGGATCGAAAGAAGAAAACAGGCTACCTGGTAAATGTTAACCAGTATTGTTCACAGAAATAGCCCATAATTGCCTAATGCATTACTATTACCTACTTTCCACTTCCTCTGATATAAATGAAACACAAAGGGCAAAAACAGGCTTTGAAGCCAGATTGCATGGTTTCATATTCTAATTCTAATTCCATTTTTAGTTAGTTATGTGCCTTTGAGCTCTCTACCCCACTTTCCCAACAGGAAGTATTTTATAGCAGTTTCTGCTCCTTTGAAAAAGGAGTGTGTGTGTGTGTGTGTGTGTGTGTGTGTGTGTGTGTGTGTTGGAGGTTGGGGGAGGCTTAGCACTTGCTGTACAACAGCTACCTGTGTTCATTCTTAGAACCCACAATGAGAAAACTGATTCTACAGATTCTGGCTTCCCCATATGAATTATCACACACACACACACACACACACACACACACACATCAGAAAAAGACGTTATGTACTCAATTTCAAAGTAACTGATCAAAACCATTTCTGAATGAATAATTATCACATACGTAAGAGGTTAAGTGAAATAAAATATATAAAGACACCTGGTGTAACCAAAATGACTTAGTTACCAGAACAATAACTGGCAAGAGTAAGAACAATTATTGTGGTATGCATGCTGAATCTAATCTGCGATTAAGACATTTTCTTCCTTTATATGTGGTTACTTTCAGTTTACCACAGTTAAAAATAACCATACTAATTGAAAAACACACAACAAAGACTTTTTTATTATTGCTTATATTTAGGACACTATATAAGGAAATATTAATAAAAATAATAAGGGAGAACAGAAAAGAGGCAGACACAGATGATATCTCTATGCAGAGATATGAAGGCTGACAGTATACATGAAGGTAATGAAAGACAATGGTCTATCAAGGCACAGTGGCACATTTATAACCCCAGCACTTGGGATCCTGGCCAAAAAAATAAGTTACAAAAAGAAAGGTGAATAATGAATTAACTGTTAGCATAATAAAGTTACAGATAATTTATTTTAAAATATTTCCCCCCCACAAACGGCACAGTGGTAAACACCTTTACTCCCAACAATCAGAAGGCAAAAGCCAACAAATCTCTTTAAGTTTAAGATCAGCCTGGTCTACACAGTAAATTTCAGACAAGACCAAATAACACAGCATGATCCTGTCTCAATATACGTACGTACCTATGTACATGCATATATGTATACTTACACACACATATATATGTGTATACATATATTTTCAAATATTGTACTGCTTTTGTGGGAAAATGTATGGCATTGAAAAAGGCATACAACAGTGAGAACTGTCTCTAAAAACCAAAAACAAACAAGATAATGATCTAACGCCTGCTGTATTTAAAATCCTTTGAATCATTAAAATAACATAATTTGTCTTACTTTATAAAGTTTTAAGAGTTACATATTTGTTAGAAAATATTTCTTAAATAGTGACTTTGAGTTTACAGAAGGATTTTTAAAATGAAAGGATTATATAGAGCAGTCAAATTTATCAGAGGTACAAAGTCTATCTTTGCTATACAAGTCAAAAAGATTGAAGACACATTATACAAAGAGACTGGAATCAATATTTAAAATGACAAGTACAAAAGACAGCAGTACCTTATTCTAACTGAGAACCTAATGTTCATTAGGCACTGTACTGAGCATTCCAAGTGCATACATTTCACTTTTGATACAGTTACTGAATTCATTAGCAAGAAGAAACTGGACTAGAAAGGTTAAATGATTCTGTCAAATTGATCCTCTTACAAGTTTACCAAAGAATGAGGACTTGATCAGGACTTGGCCAGGCTTACTTAAAGTCATGGACCCATTATGAATGCTGTCAGTAATATATATAATAAAAAGCATAGATTATTAACATAGTACAGGAGGACAAGGACAAGTAGTGCATAAAAGTATTATGCTATCGACTGGCAAGACAACAACCAATAAAGAGAGAACACCATTAAACAAATGTATATTTTAATTTTACTTTAAACAAGCTGACATTCATATTTGTTACTCCTATATAATGAAGTTAATTTTGTGATTTTCATGCTTGAAACAAATCTAATACTCATGACAGTTTATTCTGCAAATCAACAAATTCTTCCCATTTGAAGTTCTAATCTCTACTGAAGAAGACGGGTTAACTTTCACTTAAGCAAAATAATAAAAGAAACCAAATGAAAAGATATATCAAATGCTGTCATTTCATGTTAATGTATGTCAAACAGACCTAAAAATGTTAGTTTCATCAATCAATAAAAATGTTTCTTTCAAATTTTCTGATTCATATTAAAAGACATTATTAAAGAATCTAAACCCACCTTATTTGCTCTGGAGTGCCTCCCGATGTGGCATTAGTTATAGCCCATGCTGCTTCTTTTCTGGTACGAAATTCTGCTTTCTGGAGAACCTCAATCAAAACAGGGAAAATACTTGCATCGATGACAGCCTAAGAAGAAAAATGATCCCACAAAATTAGTGCAAATACTGTTTCAGAACTACTGTCATGAGAAATACTGAAGTAAAGAGGCTTTAAAATCTGGGAGCAGTCGGAGGATGGCTCAGCAATTATGGGTTTGTCCTTTGCAGAGGACCTGGTTTTGGTTCACAGCAAAGACACCAGGAGACTCCTGATCGCCTGTGCTTCCAGATCCAGGGGATCTGACACCCTGGCTACCACAGGAACCTGTACATATGGTGCTTTACATAAACTCACTCAGGTACACACACACACACACACACACACACACACACACACACACAATCTTTTTAAATTTTAAAATGTAAGATGTTTTCAAAAGATTCTGTTTATAATCTGTCAACACTTTAACTGCTTTTTTTCTGAAAAAAAATGAGCTTTTGTAAAGAACAGAGACTGTGTTGGTAAAATATAAACATTAAAGGCGATAAACTGTAGACATGTGACTAACCAAGTGGGTGTTCTTTGTCTCAAGAAAGCTGACCTACCTAATAAACACTGAAAGCCAACAGAAAGATGATTCCTCACATTTAATCATCTGCCCATACAGTCCATTCTGGCCCCAAAATCATCATCCTGACTCAATCTCTCAATTTAAACCTGTTATGACACATTTTTTTTTTCCAAAAAGAAAAAAAAAATCTTTTCTTCTTCCCAGACAAGGTGCCCCTACATAGTCCATTTGGCCTCAAAATCATACTTTCGTTCTGCTTCAGTCTCTTAAGTACCAGGATTACAGGTGGGAGCTACAGTGCTCAGCAGAAACCATCCATTTCTCTAGACTAACTTCATGGTTCAGATACTTTTATAGATGTAATTGGTATTCCTCACTAGAACTCTAAACACAAATGCTATTTAGAGAAGAAAAAGTCATGTTGAATGCCGGGGATCTCAGCTTAGACCTTTCTATTGTCATCTCAACTGTGCAAGGCACTTACCTGGATCTGAGCTCTGTTTCCTGCAGTGATGTTAGAAATGGTCCAGCAGGCTTCCTTTCTAATTGACTCCTTTGGACTACCCAACAAGTGTAAGAGACAGGGCAATGCAGAACAGTTCAAAATGACCTAAATTGGGTAAGACAGAAAACAAAAAGGGTTTTAGTATAAATGCAAAAATCTTATGAATTACTTAGAAGTACAGAAATCAATCTGAAAACAAAGAAATAAATTCCTCTCAAGGTAAAAATTAGGCAACTGCCAACCTTTCCACCTTGCTTTTCATAAAGCTTACCTAGAGCTAGTGCAGTTCTCCACCAGGGTGAGAGTCAGAGACATGGCCTTCAAATATACAAATTAAAGTAACAAAGCTACAGTATTATCAGCACAGATTATGCTCTGAAGACTATTACCAAGTAGGAAAGTCTTGAAACTCAAGATTTGAAACAGTTATGATTTCTGGTCATACCCATAGAAACGTCTGCAAAGTTCAATGTAGAAAATTACTTGAAGAAAGATTTAGTGATGGAAGACAGGATTTAACCTCATTTTCAAAACAAATTACTGAATGATATTCTTTCCCCATTAGGTTTCTATAGCATCATAAAAAATTTCAAGTACAGAATAAATTTATTCTGCTTTCAGAATTTGGCTTTTATAATGAAATATTATCTAATTAGGTGTGTGGCAAATGTGTTTAATCCCAGTATTAAAAAAGAAGAGATGAGCAGGTTTCTCTGAGTTTAAAGCCAGTCAGAGTTACTAATGAAACCCTGTCTCAGACAAAAATCAACTGGCTTAAGTACTGAATGCTTTGTCCTATATTCACAATCATCCACAATGATTTTGATTTTCTGAGTGTAGAAGGTATGCAGCGTTATGGCCTTTAAAATTTTGCTAGTAAGTGCAATGTATCCCAGTATAGAGAGCTACCCTTAAAATGGGTATTATGGACTGCTAATGATTACTCTTTTTAACAACTTTGGTGAATATCAAAATAGAATCTTGCTCAAATCTGGAGTCAATCTTAACCTCTTACCATTCTTCCAAAACAGGCATGTGTACACAAGTTAATCACCAATTCTGGAACCATTTCCTTGCTATCTTTCCTTTGGCTTCATAGTCTGATTCTTAAGTCCTATAACCTATGTATAATAAACAACAGCTCCTATTCAAGTTTAATTGGTCTTAAACGTACCTCAGGGTATCTGCCTTTCTCCTTAGGACCATGTTAATCTCATCTACTGAAGTGCTACTCTATTTATTTAGTTTCACCTATCTACAGAAACTGTAGATTTTTCATCACACTCATCTTTTCTATTAACCCTCAACAGCACGTACTGGATGATCACAGCACATGCATTTCCTTGTTAGTGTGTTTTATGTCTCAAGCTCAATGAATTTAGTTAGCTGGGCACCTGGCTTTATTTCAATGACATCCACCTAGTTAAGATTCTGAATCAGACAGCCCAGGTTTGAGGTCTCCATCAGGTCACTCCCCTTGGAGCTTGTCCTGCAGAAGGGGAGGAACTGTGGAAGCCACAGGAATAGAGCACCAGGCCCCAAAGGCCTAGAGACTCAACTAAGCAGGGCTCATGGTAATTTTTCAGAGACTGAAATGGCAGTCACACAACCTGTGTGGGTCTGTGCTAGGTCCTGTGCATGTATGTTACGATTGTTGACTTAGTGTTTTGGGAGATTCCTGACAGTGGAAGTGGGGGTGTCTCTGACTCTTTTGCCTCTTCTTGGGACCCTGTTCCTCTTACTGAGTTGCCTCACCTAGCCTTGATGTGAGGGTTTCTGCCTGTCCTATTGTACCTTGTCATTCCATGTCCACCTCATGTTTCTGGGAGGCCTGCTCTTTTCTGAGGTATGTGGGGAAATGGAGACGGCTGGGGGAGGAAGTGGGAGGAGTGGAGGGAGGAGAAGCTGCAGTCAGGATGTATTGTATGAGAGAAGAATATATTAAAAAGGCTTTGAATCCTCTGAGAAGAATACTTGGTATATTTTGCACTGACAGGGTTCAATGATAGCACCTTCCCAATGAGGTAACAGAAGCTGAAAACTGGGCTTACTGCCACAGACACCTGTATAATTATACTACTAAGGCCTTGAACATATAATCAAGCGATATGAAACAATAATGTTAACAATGTGTCATAAATTGTGAACTTACCTGTGTTTGAATATCATCACCAGTCACAATATTACCAACTGCTCTTAATGCAGGTGACACAACTTTATAGTCATTGTGCCTAAAAATAAAAATATGAGCTTACACACTAATAAGTTAACATTTATTTAAGTTGAAAAATAGTACATAAAACTTCCATATCTGTCACTCAGAGATCCTACTCAATTTTTACTAATATTTCAAAAACAAAAAAACTAATCCAGTATTATAAATGCTATATAACCTCAGTTTATTTTATTAAATGACATATTGTATATGCTCTGTCTTATTATTAGGTACTGGACTCTGGTCCCTAATTAAGACTGTATATCATGATACACTTTGTCCCAATTCCAATTCCTCCTCTATACTATTTGATAAAGAAATGGTTGAGACCACATAAAAATCCCATTCTTTAACCTATTTAATTTATTTTAGAGATTATAATTACATTTCTTCCTTCCCTTTTCTCACTTCAACCCCTACCACATACCCCTTCCTTCTGTCCTTCAAATCATGATCTCGCTCCTTTTTTTTTTACAAATTGTTATTGCATGCATATATGTTCATGTATACACATATTTCTAAATATACATGTACATTTTCAGGGTTGACTTCCTTTTCTTCTACTAGTGTTAGTATCTGTTTGCTCATTACCTGAATTAGTATTTATTTGTACTTTTTATAATCCTTTTTAATACTACCATCTTGACCATATGCCTTATCTGCCTACTGACCCAGCTACATATTTTAAAGTGGACTCCGGGGTTGTTGCTTGTCACTAATTTATAATAATACATTAATGTTATTTATTCCCAAGATAATTGCTTTCTGTGTTCATCTAATTTTTCCTCATTCTAATCCAATAATTTCTCTAAGAAAGCTACTTTCCTTAAATGAACGGTGATATTTGGAGACAAAGAGTTGTGGCTTCAGTGTGCTCACTTATTTTTAGAGATGTGTCCCTGGCCCAAAAGTCTTAACATACACATGCACACACATACTTAAACAGCTCCTTAGTTTGAAAGCCATGAGTTTACTCTTAGGGATTTCATTCTAATCTAATAGCAAAGCCTTTTTCCCTTCATATTTTCTGACTAAAACTCAGTTGCTTTAGTTCACATCTTCCTACATAAAGATAATCTGACAAGAGAGGCTACCAAGAATTGAGTTTTTGGCTTTAAACTTTGTTCTGGTCTGCTGTCTACCCACTCTAGTAGAAGTCATACCACTGCGCCTGTCTAGCTTTCGCTAATACTATTCTCATATTGGAACATCAACCCTTTAACCAAACTCTATCCTTTGTGCCTTCTGTCTCACTTGGGCTAACAAAGGGCTTTCTGTTTTGTTGTTCTTTGAGATAGGGTCTCACTATGTGGTTCTGGGTGGTCCAGAATTAGCTATGCCTGAAACTCAGAGATCCACCTGCCCTGCCTTAAGTGCTGGGATTAAAGGCATGAACTATCATGCCTGGTTTGCTATTAGTGGCTTCATTTTTGACAAAATGAAGACAATTGTAAAGAAAGTTGGAGGATAAAGAAGCTGTAACATCTTTTTAAACAAATTTTCTTTTAATGTCTTTGCATGGAAAAGCTGTAACTATAAACAAATGTAGTAATAATAGCTTTGTATCAAGTTAATTACTGTAAAGAATAATAAACTAGATTACTGGTTCTGTGAAAGCAGTAACTCTATTCTCTCCTAATAACATTTCACATGTCACCTTTGGTACTAACAGATATTCTCTAAATGATTCCTGAGTTAAGGCTCCTTCCTTCATTAAAAAAAGTTTAATTCATACAGAGATTAATTTATAAAGTAGTTTCCTTGTATTTCAGAATATATGTTAAAGGACTAGTATTTAAGGATTATAGGTACTCTCTAATGGTGACTTTTGAAATGTTTAAGGACACAAATTTAATTGTTAAACTTAATATACAATCACATAACAACTAAGTGTAAATTATAGTTACATCAAAAGTTCCACCAATCTTCGACAGACTCCAGAATCAATGACTACTTGAATTTTATCATTGGGCCCATCAGAGAGATAAGAAAGGGCCCAGCACACATCTGCTAACACATCTGGATCACTGCTAAACAACAATCTTGATAAGACGTTTAAGCAAGGTGAAACCTGTAAGAAAAAAATGAGTTAATATTTAATTATTCTCTTTAATATCAAGATTCCTTAGCAAAATGTGGAAACTTAGTTTAAGACCCAAATCTAATACAATAAAGAGTTCTATTATTTCAAGATTATGAAGAAGTATTTGAGTATCAAAATGATTATGGTTGCTATTAATTGGTTATTAACTAAAACATGTTAAAGCAATAAAATATATATTTAGTATCTTCATTTAATATTTAAGCTATATAGACAACCAGACTAAAAAGACTACATGCTTCATATTAACAAATAAATTATTAGTTTTTTATTTATTACATGTGCTCAATACAAATAACTTGAATAAACTTGAGCAGCAAAGATAGAGGGAATGTAAAAAAAAAATATTCTGAAAGGGTTTCCAAAAGAAACCACTACTGATAGCACATACTTTTTTTTCTTGTTTTATTTTAAGATGCTCGGACTTGAACTCAGGGCCCTGTACATGCTAGTTAGCCATAAGATAAACTGCCTATTCTGGTCTCACGCTAACTAGCCAGAAGACAGACCACCTATCCTTGTCTCAAACTTCAATATCCTGTCTCAATGTAGGGTTACAAGTATGTGCCACCATACTCAGCTCTATTTCTTTTTACTGTAATGAAAATGTTGTATAACTTCAACTAAAACAAAACAAAATTCAACAGGCATGTCCAAATGCACACCTGCAATCACAGTTCTCAGAAGGCTGAGGCAGGAAGATGAAGACTTTGAGGTCAGCCCCCACTACATAATGAAATATTGTCTGAAACAAACAAGCAAAACCCAAAGAAAATGCCAGCTAAAACATGAAAAAATATGCCTTAACCCCTCTAGCACCATAATTATTTCAATCCCTCATATGACTACAACTAATCATTGTGAAAGTGAGCAAGGCACTTGACAGCTCTCAAGACTGTTTTCAATTCTGTGAAACAGAAGATCAATTCTGTGATCTTTGCTATATTCCTGCCAGACAGCCCTAGTTCATATGCTATTTGAAACCTCCGTGGTAGGAATAAATTACCTATTATCTGTATATCCAAATTTCTTCACTTATCAAACAGATACAGTAAAGAACTGTTGGATGTGTAAGAATGCATGCAGTAGCTAAGAACACGCCTGGCATCACTCACGTATCAGTTCTTTTTCCCCATTACCAGTACTGAATCTCTTATCAACTTACTTTGAATTCTTTTAACTGGCAACTTCCCATCTCCCTTAATCTTATCTCTCAGATAGGAGATACAGTAGTGGCTTCCATTTTCATTCCTGTTCTGTTGAAGATACATCCTAACCCACCAGTGGATGTCTGGAATCATGCACAGGTCTCTATGGCTTTCCTCTATACACAGACATAGGTGTAATGTCTTTCTAGTTCAACTAAGCCTTGTCAGGCACTGAAGCTGAAGTTTCAGCAACAAAACTAGCATGAATCATTTTAGTTCTTTATAATTTTATGGACAAATGATTTTTCTCTTACCATAGACTTTACCAACCTCATTATAAATTTTTCTTTTCTTATTAGTCCAAAAATTTCATATTTTCATTTAAATGAGAAACACTTCACAGCATGAACAAAAGTTATTTGTAACAGGGTAGTAGATCAGAAGGTCATGTAATGGTACATAGAAAGGAATGCAGTATAAAGCTCATGAACTGCTTATTTTGAGGTTTCTTGTTTGACATGTTTAGATCAAAAGTATTTGAAAATTCAGATATCAAAACTACAAATAATAGTAGCAGTACATATGTTAAAAATGTAATAAATTAAAAAGAATTAGAGTGTTTTAATGTTAGTTTTCCCTCTATCACTAAAGACTGAATCAGTACATAAACTATATCTTCTAAAACTGGTTTTATTTTTGCTGCATCTTTCCTCTAAGAATAACAGAAGGGCTAACATACAGAATTTGGCTTATAAAATACATATGTTCATCCATAAGTTAGTAAATAGAATTAACACAATTAGATCCTTCATCAATAACATGCATCCACCCCTGCCAACAACCTTTTTCTTTAAAAAAGGAAATTGTTATTAAATTCTTCTTCTTTTGAAACATGCTCTTTGTAAAAGATATTACTGAACACATAATTGACTTGCTATTTTTATAAATAAATTAATAAATATTTAAAATTTCCATAGTTTAAAATTTTAATCTAGTATTATTACACGTAAGTCATATAGAAAAATAATTTGGACCCTGTGGTAGCTTGGATGACAATGGCCCCTACAGGCTCAGACGTTTGAAGACTTGGTCCCCAGTTAGTGAAACTGGAACTGTTGTGGAAAGGATTAGGGTGTGTGGCCTAGCTGGAAGAAGTGTGTCATTGGGAGAAGGTTTTGAAGTTTCAAGACTCTTGCCAATACCAGTGTGTTCTCTACCTCCTGCTTGTGGATAAAGATGTGAGCTCTCAGCTTCTGCTCTAGTCAATACATCTGCAGTTTGCCTACTTTGCTCTAACATCATGGACTCTAACCCTATGAAACGCTTTATTGGCCATGGTCACAGAATCAGTAAAGTCACTAATATAGATCTTCATAATGTTTAAGAACAGAAGGAACTCCTAAGGCCAAACGTGTTAAGAATCATTTATTAAGAATTATTTATTAGTTGTTTTAAACATAGAGAATGGCTAAAGCAAGTCATGCTGTGTGAATCTGAGGAGCAGCAAACAGTCTAGTGAGCCAGAACGTAAAGAGGGATGGCAAACAGGACACGAGGTAGGGAGATCACAGTGGGCTGATGTACGACAATTCTTACAGGGTATTTAACAAAATTACTGGGAGCAGAGGTATAGTTTCAAAGTTGTGGATTATTCTGGATGCTTTCTTCAGAACAAAAAAAAAAGAAAAGAAAATGATAGACAAAAATTTATAAAGAAAAATATAAGGATGATTTGCTGAAAAGCTATCACAATAACCCCGGTGGTAAAAGGTGCTACATCCTATAGTATGAAGAGGTAATATATTTCCTTCCTCAATACGGTACTCTGAAAAACTTCAAACCTACAGAAGCTCTGTACAAATAGTACAATCAACACTAATATGCTGCATCCAGATTCATCAGCTAACGATTTGCACATCTGTTCTCCAACATTCGCGTGTACATCTGCAATTGTATATGTTTATGTATTTGTCTTTCCTAAGACAGGAAGCAGCTCACAGATTACAAAAATTACCATGATAGTCCACCTCTTTCGGTATGTATCTCCTAAGAAAAAGGTGCATTCTAAAGTTTTCTACAATATTTTTTATCACACCCTCATTTGTTTTTGTTTTCGTTGTTGCTCACTAAGTAGTCCTGGCTGTCCTGAAATTTACAAGCGCCTCCCAAATGCTGGGATTAAAGATGAATCCCCAGTCGCCTGGCACACCCACAAAATTTAACATTGACACAGTATTATCTAAGGTATCAATCACACTTTTTAGGTAATCAAGTATTCTGATCCATGATCTAATCAAGAATTAAACATTTTTTTTTACAGATGCCTTAAAAATACAAGATTATTATACTTTCTTCAAGTACACAATTCAATATGTCTACTTCTTTTTGGTATGTCATTTACATTGTAAAAATGAATACATTTGAATAACCAACATATAACCAAACTACAATCTTCTACCATTCTGAAAAATTCCCTTCCGCCCCTTGGTGGTCTGTTTTCTCACCTCAGACATTCCCCAATATGATTTTCATTCTTTTAGATTTCTTTTCCAAAACATGAAAATGGAGTCATGTTAGATGAAACACCTATAGATTCCTTTAATTTAGCTTAATGCTACTGAGATTAAAGGATGCATAAGGAGCTTGTTCTTTCTTATTGTTGAACTGTAGTTCACCATAAATGAAAGAACTAGACTACAAACATTTCTAACTCAACTCTAAGGCATACAGATTCTGGCTATGGTTGAGTTTCTGGCCAGAGAAACTAGAGGCAAAAGAAGAGTAGAAATCTATAAAATTTATTTTATTTGCTGAATGTGTAAACAGTGTCTAGTTGATAGAGAAAATAACAAAAATAAAGAGTCTACTCAATGTTAAAAAAAACTTTTACCATAAAGGCACTTATTTATGAAAACATTTCTTAACTTGTATATTCCACTCATACCTTACTAAAATTTGGAGGAGGGTTTTTGCCTCTACATAGATTTGAGAGGGCCCATACAGCATTTCTGGTGGTGGTAAGTCTGTTTGAATTTGTTAATAACCTGCCAAGAAAAGAAAAAGAACTGTCACTTTTACATTCACTTTTCCATTTCAACGATTTTCTTGTAATAACTAAATTCTCTTTGACAGACTTTATAAGATATTTAAACTAGTAAGACAGAAAACACGAACTTAAAATTCTTAGTTTTATTAAAAACATAGTTCTACTCTTCAACTAGACCTTGGGAGCTCAGTCCATTGCTCTGATGAGGGTCTCTTTCTCTATCTCCATCTGTCGCTGGACGAAGATTATATGGTGATATTCGAGATAATCATCAGTGGGGCAAGGCCAGTATATTTATTTATTATGTACACAACATTCTGCCTCCATGTATGCCTGCAGGCCAGAAGAGGGCACCAGATCTCATTTCAGATGGCTGTGAGCCACCATGTGGTTGCTGGGAATTGAACTCAGGACCTCTGGAAGAACAGCCAGTGCTCTTAACTTCTGAGCCATCTCTCCAGCCCTCAAGATTTATTTATTTATTATGTACACATGATGTAGGTGGGCCTTCTGTCTATGTGTTACTTTCATTAGTTAATAAAGAGACTGCCTTGGCCTTTTTGATAGGTCTGCCCTTAGGTGGGTGGAGTAGACAGAACAGAATGCTGGGAAGAAGGCAATGAGGCAGATGCCATGCTTCTTCTGCCCAAGATGGACGTGAGTCAGAATCCTCCCGGTAAGCTACGACCTCATGGTGGCATACAGATTATTAGATATGGGTTAGTAAAGATGTGAGAGTTAGTCAATAAGAGGCTGGAAATATCGGGCCAGGCAGTGTTTTAAAGAATATAATTTCCGTGTAATTATTTCGAGTGTATAGCTAGCTCGGAGCCAGGTGGCAGGACACAGCCTGCCACTCCTTTGCAACATATACAATGTTCTGTCTGTCTGCTTGCTGGCCAGAAGAGGGCACCAGATCTCATTACAGATAGCTGTGAGCCACCATGTGGTTGCTGAGAATTGAAATCAGGACCTCTGGAAGAGCAGAAGGAGGGAGAACATGAGCAAAGAAGTCAGGATCACAAGGGGTTGGTCCACCCACTGAGACAGTGTGCCTGTTCTAATGGGAGCTCACCAAATCCAGCTAGACTGGGACTGAACAAGCATGTGATCAAACTGAACTCTCTGAATGTGGCTGACAATGGGGGCTGACTGAAAAGCCATTGCTAAAGGCACTGGGACTTGTTTCTACTGCATTTACTGGATTTTTGGGACTCTAGTCTATTTGGATGCAAAGCTTTCTAGGCCTGGATGTATCAGGGAGGGCCTTAGACTTTCCACAGGGCAGGATTCCCTGCCCTCTCTTAAGGAGGGAGGAGGGAGGGGAGGGTGAATAGGGGAGTGGAAGGGGGATGGGAGGAAGGGAGGAAGTGTAAATTTTTGAATGAAAAAAAATATAAAAAAATTCTAAGATATGACATTTAAAGTATAAATGAAAGGAAAATAATAAATTAGACTATCAATATTAAAATATATATAGTTCTATTTTCTCAAGTCTGAATCTAATATCTAAACACTTAAATCGTAACGGGCTGATGATAATGGATATCAGAAGAAATGTACAAGATTACTTTTGATAAAATAATGAAAATACTACATTATACACAATCAGGAAGCAGGGAATAGTGAAGGTCAGCTATTGGCAAAAGAAGTTCTTAGCTTTTATTTAAACAGGTCTTACAATGTGTTCTAAACACTTGTTTGCAATGAATCCTGATAGATTCTAAGAATCCAAGTATCAGAAAAAAGACTGTCTCCTTTCTCAGTTCCCTAAGAAGTTATT
Organism: Myodes glareolus; assembly: GCF_982192425.1. Lineage (NCBI taxonomy): Eukaryota > Metazoa > Chordata > Mammalia > Rodentia > Cricetidae > Myodes > Myodes glareolus. The sequence continues at coordinate 96,330,696 of NC_142026.1, read as the reverse complement.
AACAGTTTCCCCACACTTACAACAACATCATGGTTCAATATTCTGGTGGTTTCAATGAGACTGGCCCTCACAGGCTCATATATTTGAATACTTAGGTTCCCCCTAACTGGTGGCCATTTGGAAGGGATTAGGAGATGTGGCCCTGGAGGAGGAGGAGGTGTACGACTGTTAGTGGACTTGAAGTTTCAACATCTTCCTACCATCCCCAGTTTATTCCCTAATTGTGGCCAGGAGTGTGAGTTCCTAGCTGCTGCTCCAGCTACCACGACTTTTCTCTACCATGACAAACTCTAGCCCTCTGGAACTGCAACTGCAATTAAACTTTTTTATTGTTGTTTTGTTTTGTTTTTTTGAGACAGGGTTTCTTTATAGCTTTGGAGCCTGTCCTGAAACTAGTTCTTAATAGACCAGGCTGGCTTCGAGCTCACAGAGATAGATGAGGCTCACAGAGGGCTCCCTCTGCCTCCCAAGTGTTGGGATTAAAGAAGTGTGTCACCACCGCCTGGCCAATTAAACTCTTTTGTAAGACACTTTGGCCATGGTGTTTTAGCACATCAATTCAGAAGTAACTAATACAATTATTTATATTTTTTGTTAATCTATATGTTAATTATGTCTAATTAGGAGATGCCTAAGATAGTGAAATGACTTAGCATGTAGGCACTTGTCACCAAGCCTGACAACTGAACCATTCACAGGGTCCACATGATAGAGGTGGAGAACTGACTCCAACAAGCTGTCCTCTGCATCCTACGTGCACACACACTAAATGAACAATAGCAGATTTCCTAATATGACATCATACTAATTCTTTATAACTTGGAGAAAGAGACACACACCAAAATTAGCCGTGTAATTTCAGGAATTTATTGACCTTCATAAAGCTGCTAGAAATATTGAGAACCTATGTTAGAAAAAAAAATCCCATTTTGAAACAACATCAGCAAAAGCGGTCAAGAAAGGAACACTGAAAAACTTCTCCTGCCCCAGAAGCACCACAAACAAACAGCAAACAACAACACCTAAACCACAGTGCAAACCTCGTGCTTATCAGTTTTGTCAGAATTCTAAAAGACAGCTAAATGCTTACAGCCACGGAAGGACTGAAACATCTCACTGAACCTTTCTAGTATTTTAATTCACACTTGCTCAAACCTATCTCTCTAGTCTGCCAGCTGAGTTTAAAATGGTATTTTTTTTCTCCTGGAGGGGTCTTATTCCAGAGGACCAGAGCAAGAGCATACACCTTATTTCCAGGTGCTTATGCATGTGTTGCAAGCTTTGTGGGGACTCTGAAAAATGGGTACAATGTGTATTTGTCTTTCTTTTGCCTATCTGGGAAAATTCAGATGTGGGAAAGTAGCTAAATGTCTTTTAGTAAAAAGCAGAAACCTCAAGTAAAGAAAATAGGGCAAATGGGAGAAAACATGGAAGGAAAACTAGAGAGTGAAATCCTCTGGGGAAATAAGCTATTAGAATAGCTTTCATGTATCAGACATCAAGAGAGTAAAACATCTTCCGGTCAGAGTACACACTCAGGAAAACACTTAGAAAGGCCCTAGCCATCCGCCTGACTTTCAGACTTAGCATAAACAGAAAGTAAGGGCTGAGTCCATAGTGCTATCTGGCCCAGCTAAGCACCACATTTCTGATAACATAATGACAATTTTTAAAATATCTTTTCTTTTAAAGGGCTAGAGAATAAACTTGGCTGCTAAGAGCACTTATTGTTCTTGCAGAGGACCCAGATTTAAGTCCCAGCATCTATATGGTGATTCATAACTAGGTGCAGCTCTAGTCCCAGGGGATCCAACTATCTTCTTTTGATCTCTGCAGATATCAAGTACAAACATGGGACATAGGCATACAAGGAGGAAAACACTCACATATGAACTTAAAAAAAAACTTTAAACAAGCAACTATAGTAAGGATCATTAGGACCCAAAAGAGGATAAACTGAGTTCTGTTATAATCAAAATGTGCAGTTTTCAACAAGGAATTAAGAGGAGAATTAGACATTGGATTTTACCACAGAGGCTTTACATCTATTATCTTAAATATGCCCCCAAAATACTAAACTACAGACCAATATTCCTTACGAATATACATATAAAATTTTATAATAAAGTTCTAGGAAAATTAATTCCAAAAATTATTTAGTAATTAAAATTATTAAGTAGTATCACCTGATAGGATTTTATCCTAGAAATTCAAGAATGGTTCAATAGTCACATATCTATGTAATAAACTAAATTAACAAGATAAAGAAAACATTATCAAGCCTATTAATTGATACACAAAAAAGTGAAGGAAACCAACATTTTCATAACGAAAAACAAACAAAAAATAAAAGGAAATCATTTCAACATGATAGATGAAGGGAAAGAATCCAAACTGGAAAAGAGAAAATGAAACTATCTCTATTTACATGTGATATAATGTAAAGTATAGAGGCTGCTTGTTCATTTCCCGGCCGCCCAGACTCCCGAAATAATCACACAGAAACTATATTATTTAAACGCTGCTTGGCATATCACTTAAGTGTATTGTTAGCTAACTCTTACATCTAGTATTAACCCATTTCAAGTATTTTATAACACAAGGCTCATTGCTGTGGAAGCACATTCTGCTCCTTCGGCCAATAGCTTTTAAGATACCAGCCTACTGGGGCATGGTCTCTTATACTTTAAAAAGCAGTGGGAACTGTGCGCTTGGCTCCCTTTCCGGCTGCTAGACTCTGTTCCTGTTTGCGCAGATCCTATTTTGATCTGTAAGTTTTCCCCTTAAATAAATAACCCTTTTATTATCCTAATTCTGAACTGGTGTTGGATTGTTTTACAGCATCAGCTCATGGCCTACTGCAAAGTTTCAGCATGCATCTGTCTCTGGCAGCAGCTCCATGGCTTCATCCTGACTCCTCCTTCCTTCTCTCAGCATTCGGTTTAGTTTTCCCCACCTAACTCTGTTCTACCCTATCAGGCCAAGCCAATTTCTTTATTAACACATGGTATTCACAGCATACAGAGGGAAATCCCACATCAATATAACCTCACATACAGAAACCTAATGATCTGTAAGGTTGAGACATATAGTAAGACCCAGTACCAAAAAGGAAAAAGGAAGCTACTAGTTACAATAAATAAATTCACAAAGTTGCAGGGTGTAAGTTTAACACTTTAAATTAACTGAATCCCCATATACTTCTATGACAAGCTTAAAAAAAATCAAAACAACACTTTTATTTACCACAAAAATAAAAAAATATGTTCTTGGGCTATTAATGAATAAATCCATCACAAGTTAAAAGACTGCAAGAAAAAAAAGATATATAATGTATCTAACCTATTAGTATGTTTGGATCTTAAATAGTCTCCAAATGCCATGCTAAAGATTTAAGTGTTAATAGAACCTATTGGAGGTGGTACATGATAGAAATAAATTAAGTTACTGGAGGAATGACATTAAGATCTGGGGACTTTGGTCCTTTCTATATGTTAATTTTGCTCTGGATGGCTGGGTCAGAGGTCAACATCCCTATTATGATGTTCTGCCTCTGCAGGGACACAAAGTAACCCTGGCAAGTAATCTTGCACTGAAGCCTCTGAAACTGTAAGCCAAAAATAACTATTTCCTCCCTACAGGTTCACCACAATGATAGAAAACTAATATACCTACCTAAACAGCGTAGCAACACAGTACTCTACAGAGGGTCAGTTGTTTGCTCTCACCTTATGGCTAACCAGAAGCTGCAGTTTGCCACTGCTGCCTGGAATCCACAAGAATATCACTCACATACTGCTAGTCCAGGAAAAGGTTAGAGGTCAAAAAAGAGCATCCATCAAATGTATTTCACTGTTAGACCATCAAGCCAATCAAGCATATATTCAAGCAAGGTAAGCTAGAGACTGTTTTAGAATAAAGTTCATCAAGGCATAAGATTTGTTTACTAAAAACTACAAAATATTTAAAGGCCTAAATAAATTAATTACATCCCATGTTTTTCTATTTAAACACAATATTATTAAGAAAGTAATGTGGGATTCCCCTTTGTATGCTATAAATACCACTGGATAATAAAGAATCTCCTTTGGGCCTATTACAGTATAGAATAAGGCAAGGCAGGAATTTCAAGCAGACAGAGGAAAGAGTAGGTGGAGTCAATGAGAAGCCATGCAGTAGGAGGCCAGATGAAACCTTACCTAGGTAGGTCACAGCCACGTGGCAATACACAAATTAATAGAAATGGGTTAATTTAAGATGTAAGAGCTAGGGGGCTGGAGAGATGGCTCAGTGGTTAAGAGCATTGCCTGCTCTTCCAAAGGTCTTGAGTTCAATTCCCAGCAACCATATGGTGGCTCACAACCATCTGTAATGAGATCTGGTGCCCTTTCTGGCCTGCAGGCACACGTGTAGGCAGATATTGAATGCATAATAAATGAATAAATATTAAAAAAAAGATGTAAGAGCTAGCTAGGGATACAATAGAGTCATTGGTTAAGCAGAGATGCAACTAATATAGTTCAGTGTGATTATTTCAGGTCTGGATGGCTAGGAAAGGAGTGAGCAGTCATCAACAACAGATTGGTGCACCAACATGTGCCAGCTAAATCCATCTAAAACCTTAGAGAGATTGGAAAGGAATTCTAGACACACAAAAAAAGAAAGTTTAGCCACATTTTTTTTTTTTTTGAGATAGACTAGGTTTGCGGGCGGTAAGCAGATACACGGCTCCATTAAGAGAGGTCTTCCTGATACAGCATTAGCAGCAAAAAAAAAAAAAAAAAAAAAAAAAAAAACCTATAGCAGCAGCTTCCTGGTTCGTGCTGCCAGCACAAACTCTGGTACTTTCAGGAGGCCAAGCACTTGAATGGGGTTTGTGGGCAGCATGCTTCAAGTTACTTGGTGGCAGCATGGGTCAATTGGTTTCCAGAGCTGAGGTGGTGAGGACGGCTCCCACCCGAAAGTCTCAGAGGGAGTGAACAGATCTCTGCCGTGCTGGACTGGGAAGAGTCAAACGGCAAAGCAGTCTTAGTCCTAGCCATGCTGCTTAGCATTTTAAGAAGCAGTCCTGGTCGGAAAATTATTACAGATATGAAATAAAGACAAATACAGATGGAAAAGACCTCTAAATGGGTTACAGTGTTTGATAAATGTACATAGGCTTGAGAGAGAAAAAAGAATACAGACAGTCATAAAAGGAAGTAAATAGTTTTAATAACAACAAGTCTTCAAAAAGACAGAGTACAGTCATTGATTAAAGAAGTACAGAAAAATAAGACATGTAAAGATGGAAAAAATACATAGATAGCCTGGATTATGTATATTATTGTGTTTTCTTTGAATTTTTGGACTGTCAATGAGCTAAGTATAGAGAGATATTTGATTCTAGGGGCTGCTAGGCTAAACCAACATATTTAATTTAAAGGTGTCTTGACTTCAAAATTTGAGTCTAAGGATATGCTGCTTTGGAAAAGAGGTTCTTCTTTTGTTTCCACAGAGGATGAGAACCTGTGGAATCTATCCAGACTAATGTGGTTTGATGAACCAAGAGCCCCTGAAATGTCGCTATGAATCCCCCCCCCAAAAAAGAAAATACTTTGCCCACAAAAAGCAGGAAGCAGTTTGGAGAAAACTATGCCCAAACTCCCAAATATTGTTTATAAATGTTTATTTACCTTTCAAAGGGGATATGCTATAGAAATGAATACTTTGCACTGGTATGGATCTTGGTCTATTGATACAAACTTAAGGTTAATTTTTTAAATATATATTTCTGCTCTTGATTAAGATATTGTGTGTGTTTGTGCAACTCATTTTAAAATGTAATTTATAATTAAGAAATATAGGTTAATAGATAATCATCTATAATAGTTAAGGTTGTAGTCATGTTAGGTTTTTCTAATATATAGAGATATATTTCAGTTATACAGGTATCCTTCAACTCTTTCAAAGACAAACAGAATATGGCATTTAAAATGTTTTAGAAATTTAGGACTTTTCATGACAATGAGACACATCTGCTCCTGGCAGCACCAATTACTTCAATTGAAAGATGGGCATTGAAGATGTTCCTTTATGGAGTTTGACAGCCATTTGGGAAGAAACTGCTCTTGCCTGAACTGCTTGATGGTCTGCTGTATAAACTGGACATGCAGGACCCACAAAAAAAATGACTGCTGAAGTTGCCTAGAGAAGGTGAGACAGTCATTCAGGGTTCCTACTTCATGAAAGAGTCTGCTACACATTCTGCAGAACACAGAAGAAAGCAACTGATGAACTTTGCCAGTACAAGATATAAGAGATCTTCAAATTTCCTGCATCATGGAAAAGTCTGCCGGATACTACGGGTCTGTAGGCTGAAGATGAGTACCCCAATGTTACAGAAGAACTTTGGGTGGCTGTCCAGGCAGTGAGATGTCTCTATCAATTCTAGAGTTTTGGAAGTTGTTTACAATGCACTTCTTGTTTACTTAGGTAATACCATTATATCCTTCTGGGGTCTTTGATGGAGTTGAAAAGTAAATAATTATAGTTTTCCTTAGTTATGATAAAAGATAAAGGAGATATAAATATTGTAACTATAATTCTTGCTTGATAACAGTTTTGTTGTATGTAATCTTGCTATGTTAAAGTTAAAGCCTTTTTTTTTGTTTAGACAGAAAAGGGGAGGTAATGTGGGATTCCCCTCGGAATCCCCCTGTATACTGTGAATACCACTTGATAATAAAGAATCTGCTTTGGGCCTATTGCAATGCAGAATAAGGTAAGGCAGGAATTCCAAGCAGAAAGAGGAGGAGAGAGTAGGCTGAGTCAATGAGAAGCCACGTAGCTGCCGCAGAAGATAGACGCCAGATGCTGGATGGAATCTTGCTGGTAACCGGCCACAACCAGTGTGAATATTTCAGGTCTGGGTGGCCAGGAAACAAATGAGCAGCCTTCGACTACAAGAAAGCAATCTACAGATTCAAAATGGCAATTACTTTTTGCAAAAATATAGTTATTCATCCATAAAATGAAGTACTACTACATGAAACAGAACAGATGAAGCCTGAAAATAATACACTAAAAGAAACACGCCAGACACAAAGATGATGCTGTATTGTTCAACTTAAGGCATATCCAGAAAAGGTAAAGACAGTAGATTTTCGTGTCCAAGGGCTGTGATGCTGAACTGGGATGTGACGGGTTAATGAACATTAGGTTTCTGAGTTGAATAAAAATTCAGGAAGTAGAAAGTGCTGATAATTGTGCAACAGTAGCAATCTACTTGATGCCACTGAATGGAAAAACATAGAGTGGTTAAAATGAGCTGGGCAAAGAAGCTCATTCATCCTGCATTCCCAGCACAAGAGGCTGAGTTAGAAGGATTGCCAAGAGTCTATCCTAGGGTACATACAAAGTTCCAAGCTAGACTCAGCCAAGTGGGAGACACTAAAAAAAAAAAAGAAAAGAAAACAAACAAACAAACAACAACAACAACAACAAAAAACTAAGGAAAAAAAGGTTTCTTTAATGCCACAATTTAAAGGTAAAGTACATCATGGGGAAGGCCTGGCAGTACTCAACACAACGAAGTCACCATCTACAGTAAGGAAGCAGAAAAATGAGAATACTGGCATGCAGGTTACTGATCATTCTTATTCAGCCCAGGACCCCAGCCTATGGAATGGTACTACCCACATCAACTGACTTCCAATGTCAATCAATGCAACCTAAAAATTCCATCACATGTATGCATGTAAGTTTTTTTCTGGGCTATTCTAGATCCTCTCCAGTTAATAATCAGAACTACTATCAGATAAAATAGTAAATTCTATGTTATCTGTATTAAGAAAGAAAAACACCTAAAACACTGTTCTGAAGATTTTCCTATGAACAGATAAAGCTTCTAAAAGCTACACCCCATTTTAAAACAAAAGTAAGAGATTTTTTAAAATTTTTATACTTTGGCTTAACAAGTTTTTTTTCAGCGAATATTTTAGGCTTTTAGTTCTGTTGCTATTGAACTCCACTGATGCAAAGCAAAGCAAAAGAAAACAGATTTCACTTCAGGGAGTAAATTGGCCAACCGATTATATATTTATTATGATTTAATATGTTATTATGAAAAAGTACAAAATTATGAAGTTAAATTATATTTAAATAAAGTTGTGTTAGTATATAGTCTATAGAACTAAGACTTATATTTATGAAGAATCAAAATTAGCACAAAAATAAATAAAACTCCAACCAGAAATGACCAAATGGCATATTAATAGAAAAGGCATATATACTTAAATATTAGCTGAGTGAATTTCAATGTAACAAACTGATAATTCATCATTTCTCGACTAGTGACCACAAATGGTAGCTAACATGATTAAATTCTTTTATTTTTAAACTTTCCAATATTTTGTTTGCCAACTCCCCTCCCCCCAAAACAGGGATTCATGTAAGAGAATGATTTTGAACTCCTAATCTTTCTGCCTCTACCTCCCAACTGCAGGGATTAAGGGTGTGCCTTATTGTATGTGACACACTTCTCAAATGCTGAATGAAATTTTCAACTTTCTATGGTCAAATTTTGTGACGAAACTCTGGTATTTTCTAACATTGTTTCTGAAGTACATTATGTAAACATCTGGCAGTACGCAGCTAGATAGTTGGGTCTTGTTCTCTATTAACTTAGGTTTGTTCAGTTACCACCAACAAAGACCTTTGCAGGGCATTTAAAAGAGATCAGAAGCTAACAAATGCTTACAACTTCATAAACCACTACCAATCTGATAAATTAACAAGCAGCAAAATAACCTAGAGAAATAGTACCAAAAGTATATAAAGAAACAAAATGCTCAGTTAATCTACAAATCAAATAATCAAATCAGAAAAAAATGTCACTTCGAAAGGACAGTGACCAAAAAGTAAGTTCACTGTAGTAAAACTGTAGCAAACAATTCAGTGGTCTGCATGCAACTGGTTCTTAATCAAGTTTATTTAATTGTATTTTCATGCCAAGAAATCATTTCTATGGTGTTGTTTATTAGAACAAAGGGTTTCAAACTAGTCTAGATGTTTAAATTTATTTTATTTAATTCTTCCCCTGAAAAGGATGGAGAATATCACAAAATGATAGATATTTTTTCTTCCAATCATCTCTTTGATTAGTTTTTTCTTTCATGATAATTGTCACTGAAATTTAATGTACAGATAATTTCAGTGAATGCTAATTATTTTATATAAAGAAATTTCTCTTTCAAACCATTTATCAGTTTTTTAAAGGACCTTATATCACAGTACAATGTACTTTTAAATATCAAGCAGCTAAGACTCTTCCTCGCTGCTCTTCCAGAGCTCAGTTCCCAGCACCCATATCAGGCAGCTCACTACTATAAACACTAGGTCTAGAAACACTGACAGCCTCTGTTGTTCTCAGGAACCTGTACTCACATGAACATGCTCCCAACACAGACACACATACATAAAGATAAATCTTAGCAGTAAAGCAGCCAGACAAGAAACTACTTGCTCAGTCACAGTAAGTAAAATGTAACTTTCAAGCACTAAACCAAAAATCTCTTGTGATCATTGTTCTGAGGACATTTTAAAATCAAATATAAAATTCTGTAGACATCATAAGTACACAACTTGTTTAAGTATTAAAGATCCCATTTTATGAGGCCCTGGAAAGACACTACAGTGGCTAAGAGCATTTGCTGTTCTTACAAAGGACCTAAGTTCAAATCCTAGCTCACAACTTCACATATATCACTCTAGTTTCAGGAATCTGACACCCTCCTCCTTTGGCCTCCATGGACAACTGCAGTCAGGTGCACACACCCCTAACCCCAAACACACACACAACATATACATAACATTTTTAACCTTAAAAAGTTGTTCATACTACGGGACCATTTAAAAGTTGTTATACTATAATGTAGTGGATGTCCTTGTCAGAATTATTTTAGCACTGAAAGCATCATGTAAGTAGTGACTACTAATAAGTACAAATGAAGAGAACACAGAAGACTTGTTTGTGTGCGTGCACGCACACATGTGTCTGTGGGGGGTGGATGTGTGTGTGTTTCGAGACAGGGTTTCTCTGTGTAGCCCTAGCTGTCCTGGAACTTGCTCTGTAGACCAGACTGGCCTCTAACTCAGAGATCCGCCTGCCTCTGCCTCCTGGGTGATGGGATTAAAGGCTTGCACCACCATCACCTGGCATCATAAAAGACATTTTTATTTATTTATTTATTTATTTATTTATTTATTATGTATACAATATTCTGTCTGTGTGTATGTCTGCAAGCCAGAAGACGGCACCAGATCTCATTACAGATGGTTGTAAGCCACCATGTGGTTGCCGGGAATTGAACTCAGGACCTTTGGAAGAGCAGGCAATGCTCTTAACCACTGAGCCATCTCTCCAGCCCCCATAAAAGACATTTTTAAAAAAGGATACAATTTGAATTTTTTTTCTTTGGTTTTACCTAGTTTTAAATAACTTATGGCCTGGCCAATCATAAAACTACAAAATAAAACAATATTTAATAATTTAACTGTTATATAGAAATGGAAGAGTATGTAATTTTCTTTTTCAAATGCAAAATTAACTTATGATAAACTGAAACAAAATACTTACTCTAAAAGAGGTGGAAGTATCTCACAATTCAAAACAAAATCCCTGCATTCTGCATTGTCACCAGCAATGTTACCAAGTGCCCAAACAGCCTGAGAAAAATAAAACATTGCTCTTAAAACAATATTCTAAATCAGACACTCTCTGCTAAGAGAATTTTTCTAAAGCAACAATGTTTTCAAGAAAATATGAAAAAACAAAGGCAAGGAAAGATGAAAGGAAAGAAATTTTTAAATGAAATGCTACTATATTTTAAATCATAAGGTAAGGGCACTTAAGTTTCCCTTATATTCTAGTGAACTCTCAATAATATTCAAAGAAGAGCTTAAGGAATCTATTTTATATCTACCAAGAGAGATAAATTTATCTAGCAAATTTTCTAATTATACTAGAGATTTATTCCTCTGCCAAGAAATCTTCTAGCTAGAATGGCACTAATTTTTGAGTAAGAGTTAAAAAAATAGCATAAATAATAACTAAGATGAAAATTAGATGAAGACTGAAAATTTAAGATTAGTCAGTTTAGTATAATTTTGAAAGTAAATAGTAGGGAATTTTACATGAGTGACTATCCAAATGAAAATTACCATTTTATCATAGTCTCACTTTAAAGCTTTCATAGAACACCAAAGTACATTATGTTTTCAACTTAGAAAGTCTTATTTTAGAGTTTAAAACATGAATCATTATCTATTTGAGACCTAAGATTAAAATTTTTTAAAAAAATGTTTAAAACCAGACCAAAAACTACTTTAAAGATAATTCTTACTATCTTATTAATAAACCCTAATAATTAGCAAGAGGGGGGCAGATATGGTGACCTGTACTTTTTATCCCAACAAGCACCTTGGAGGCAGAGGCAAATGTATCGTTGTGTTTGAGGTCAGCGAAGGCTACATAGGTTGCCCTGCCTTAAAAAGGAAAGTATTCTCTCTCTGTAGGTGGGGCTATACATGCGCAATCATCTCCATATGCTTTGACAGGGTAATTCCTTTTCCCTAATAAAGTAACCAGCTAGCCCAGAAGCACCTAAAAAACAATACACAATGATGTCCACATCTATATTATTAACATTAGTAAGCTAAGAAAAAGCAAATGTACAATTAATGAATAGACAATGAGCTATTGAAAAATATGAATTTGTGTTGGATAATTAGTAATACTTTCTTGGAAGAATAATTAACCTTCTAAAAAAAACTACCCAATATTAGTAGTAAGTGGATACAAAGTTTCATAACACTAAATGATGAAAAGGAGATCAACAGATGAGCATGCACAGCAAAAACAAAAGTACCCAAAACTTGAGTTTCTTTAGATGGTTCAATCATGTTATCAAATTTTCCCTCTTTGAAGAAAACTTTGAAAAATTACTACTGAAATCTATTAAAATGAATCAATTCAAATATAATATTTTTTTAAAAAAACATTAAAATATGCCCTGTAAATGCAGAGAAGGAGTCAGAGCATTCCAGATATAAGCCCTGATGCCACCCACAGTGTACTCCCTTTTACATCTCCCTGTGTGCTTTCACATATAAAAACAGTGGGTCCTGTGCTGAGACCATTCTCATCCAAAAAACACAATTATGGACAAAGCAGTTCATTCTTTCTCACTTCTGACATGAGAATGAAAAAAAAATGTATTTTAAATAAATGTCAGGCAAACTGGTAATAATAATGAAATAGAGGTCAAAATTACAAGTAGTATTTTTAAGAGAAAATTAAAATCTCTGTTATACAACATGCTGCACAAGTTAGGAACTTACCTGCTCCTGCACATCTTCATGTTCCGAAGTGAGAAGTTTGATGAAAATTGGAACAGCTCCAGTTTCAATCACTACCTTCGTATGCAGAAACGTTCCAGATGCTATATTAGTTAATGCCCAGGCAGCTTCAAACTAAGGAAAGAAAAGTGAAATGAATGACAGAATAAAGGATAAGTCACTAAGGAGAAGGAAGTAGAAACAAAGTAAAAAATTAAATCTGAAAGGAAGGTCGACTTATGATTATAAAAAAATATTGAGAAATCAAGTTTATAGATGCAAAAACAATATTTAAAAAAAGCAAAAAGATTATTCAGATTGCACGAACTAAAAGCAAAAAGAAGTATAATGCCAAAAATATATAAATACAACTTAATTTATTTAGCTTCTAATGTTTACTATTTCAGAGTGGTATTCTAAAGCAGGCTCTTCAAAAACAAATGAGATACTACTTACAGAGTGAAAGAATCATAAATGCTATTTGCTTCCTGGGGAATCATGTCACCCCAACCTCATTTAAAAAAATGAAAATTAGAATGCGAGACATTTAGGTGTTTGTTCAACATAAGGCTTTATTGTTAACAGAGGTGGAACTGGAAGTGTGGTAGTCTTTCATACAACAGGACCTCTCAAAGACTGAGAAGACAAAACCTGAGAAATAGTTTATATTTCACATCAATGGAGATGATAGCCCTCATCAGTTGTAAATAAGAAAACAAACAGAAAGCAACTACAAGCTTACAAATCTGACCTATATTCCCTAGGAGAAGACTGGTAAAGTCATACCCTACTGACGAACTGAACAAAACGGAACGCACAGCCATTACATTAAAGCTGGAGTGACGGCTCGGTGGTAAAGAGCATGGATGCTCTTACAGAGAACCCACGTTTGATTCCCAGCATCAAAATATGGGTGCTCAATCTGCCTGTAACTGCAGATGGATGACTCCGACCTCTGCGGGCATTGGACTCGGGCAACAGATCCACACACACAAACACAACTGTATTATGTGGTAGCAATGACAACTGTTTTGATTTGCTAAAAATGTGAAATAGCTGTGTAGTCGTTTGAAGTCCGCCAGTTTTTAAATGTGTACAAGTCTAATAAAAATTGCCTATAGACAATTATGTCCCACAGGAACCTAGTTTGAATTTAGACTAATGGTCTGAACTAGCAGAACAACACCCATTTAAGTAACAGTATGGAGTGATCCCCAAATTACTCTGGTAAATTTCATCAGGAGCGAATAAAGATTCAAGTTCCCATTGTTGTTGCAAACACACCATACTGCCTGCAAATGCTATGCTCTCATGGAATATTTTTTCCCTCATCCCCTGTCAGCTGCTCCATCCTGTGTCCCCAAAGCACTTCTTTCATGGCTAGGCTGCAGTGCTTAGCACACTGTGCTACTTTTTAGCTCTTGGGATGTTTATCTTCTGCAAGGCACTTGAACTTCTGCAAGCAGGAACAATGTCTTAATTTTGGACCTATAATATCTTATATAATGCCTGCCTCTCAAGTTAGCACTCAATAGTTTTATTTATTTATATCCATTCATTTCTTCTTTCATTCACTAGAAGAGCCAAATAGTAATAAATATCAGAGACCTGTGTTTTAGTTTGTACTCAACAGTTTTTATAATGCAGAGACAAAATCCTATTACTTCTTATTCAAAATAACTGACCTGAATAAAACAGCCTTTTCCTCAGAGACTCTGATTGGGAATTCTAAATATTTTTTCACATTCATATGTATTTCATATTCTTTTGCTTATACCTAAAATGGGGGCCTTTCCCAAACTGCTCAAACAAGGGGACCACTACTCTCAGCTGCATTTTCAACAACTGCGTATCACAGTCCCTCACAGACAACAGTCCTGAGTTTAGAGGGAAGTCTTTTCCAATTCCTAAAACATAAGCCTGACTCTAGAGTGTACACAGACATCAAAGTGAGAGAGTGTTATCTCTTTGTAACATTAAAATGTTTGCAAATCCACTAAATTATCATCAGTAGCAAATGATTTGGGAGGTTGTAACCATATCAGGGTTCAGAGATAATGCTCTCTAGGGAAAAAAAAAATCTAACTTTGATCATACCAATTTATTCTTTAAAAAGATCAGCTGGAAACATTTTAAGCAGTTCTTTAAGAAACAAAAGAAGTGGATGTGGTGGCCCAAGCCTTTAACTCCAACACATTAACAGGGGAAGGCAGACCTCTGTAAATTACATTTAAGGTCAGGGCTACTTAGATAGACCCTGACACAGAAAAAAATAAAGAAGCTTAATAATGAGATTAACACTTTAGTTTGAGTTTTCTAAAAGAAAGTAGCCGGACTGGAGAGATGGCTCAGAGGTTAAGAGACAGGCTGATCTTCCAGATGTCCTGAGTTCAATTCCCAGCAACCACATGGTGGCTCACAGCCATGTATAATGAGTTCCTGTGCTCTCTTCTGGAGTGTAGGCATACATTTAGACAGACCACTGTATACATAATCAATCAATCAATCTTTAAAAAAAGTTAACAAAGGTTGACACCTATAGAATTTCATTAACATTAGCTGTGATTTTATGCTTCCGGGAACTGTTCAATAAAATAATTCCTAGCAGAAATTAGCACTATAGCCATGCACACTAACCAAGAGAGATGATACCTACTTTTTCTTTAAGGGTCAAGTATTTAATTAATGCTTACAATATAGTTAGCAGTGAAACCATTTCCACTAGAAACTCAGTCATTTCTAGAAGGAGATTTAAAAAGAAAACTTTAGACTCACTTGTAAAGTACAATTTTCATTTCTTTCAAGAAATTTCACAAATCTCTGTACAACTCCTGGTTTCTGTATAACTTGATCTATTGGTGGATTGGGTTCTAAGATTTAAAGAAAAAGGATGTTACATAGACACAGAAAAACAATGAACTGATCCCCATTTCACACAATATACATCTCAGCTCCTTTTCCTTGAGCAGTGATAAAACAGCCTGACCAAGCCAGGAGTGGTGATGCATACCTTTAATCCTAGCACTCAGGAGGAAGAGGCAGGAGGATGACTGTGAGTTTGAAGCCAGCATGGTCTACAAGAGCTAGTTCCAAGACAGGCTCTAAAACTAGAGAAACCTTGTCTCGAAAAACAAAACAAAACAAAACAAAAAAACAGTCTGATCAAAGAATATTAGGAGTAGTTGCAGTCCATCACAGCAGAGAATTCACAGCAGCAGGGAATTCACAGAAGCAATTGGTTACACTGCATCCAGAGAGAGTCACAAGCCTCCTCTACTCAGCCACCTCTCCATTTACACAGTCAGTGCACAGCTGCAGCCAGAGAACAGTGGACAGTTCTCTCCATCTCAGTTAAGGAAATCAAGACAAGCCCTCACAGGCATGATCAGAGGCTAGTCTCCTAGGTGATTCTAGACTTTTAACAAATTGGAAAGTAATATAACTGTCACAGATGGCATAGGTTTCACCAACCTAAGTGTAAACTCTCAGCTTGATGTAACTGCAGATAAATGTTCTCATTACTGCACAACTTTTTGCAAAGCAAACTCTACTTTTTCATTAACTGCAATGATGTGTAACTAAAATATATTTCCCAATATGAAATATATTTAAGAGATCATCCTTATAAAATGGGAGAATTTGGGTCCAATACTCCCAACCCCACTAAATCCTTACAGCACTACCCTCGATTTCCAAGGATGTTCCCTTACTAGTAATAATCATTCACTTACCTGTCTCAGTCAGAAAAGATTTTATTTTGTCTGGACATTATTTATTATTTACAGAAATGCTATTAAACTATCTAAAAACCATGATTTTTTCATGAAATGCAGACTTTTGAAAATCATTAATACTCATGCAATTCAAATAAAATTCAAACAAATATATTTCAAGTACTGACCAACTAAATACAAGGAAATCTTTCTTCTACCTCTGCTTCAATAAACAGTGCTGTCAGTGGTTCAGTAGCTTCTGGCTGGTGTTCCTGTATGTCTTCTATTCTCTCCTAGAAACGGACCTCTTTTGTTAAATTCACTAGTCATTCACTATTACCACTTATAAAACTTCAGAAACTCCCTAAATTCTTTTCTCCTTTGTCCCACACCACACTTTAGTGTGTCTATGCAGTTGCTTTTGTAACTTTTCTTAAAGGAAGCATAGCCAAGCCACATACACCTATCATGCTCAACCTGACCGGTACTAAAACAGCTGTTCATTAAGTCCCATGAGAACTCTCATCAGTCAAAAATTTATTTTAATGAACAAAATTATGTCCATTAATTTTTTTCTGTAGGTTGCAGATTTTTTGAAATATTCATCCTTTCCCCTATGTTACAAAACATTAATAGACATTTCCATTCCTTCACCCTCATCTTTCAAAGTGTCAGAATTTTAGGACAAGAGTTACCAGCTTCACCTTCTTTTTTTCTTTTTCTGATGGAAAACTCTAAACTTTCCTTTTTTAAAATTTAAAGAACAGAAATTTGTGTTGCTGTCTTTGAGGACAGGGGTAATGAGATGGAAGATGAAAACAGGATGTGTGGTTAGAAGGCAGTGAGAAATGGACACTGGACCATCAGTATCTACGAGTAAACACAGACACGGACCTGTCACTTACATAGGAACACAAATACAGTCTTTTCGCTCAAAGTTCAAAGCAACACTTTTTATCATTCCATCTAAAAGAAGCCAATTACACTGCACTAGAATTATGAGCTAATTTATCACATACCATGAATAGTTATTGATATTACATAACAAAATAAAAGTCTATATAAGCTTATAAAGGTGATGAACAATCATAAATAAGATTCACAGACATTGTGGCAATTTAAATATAAGTAAAATAGGAAAATATATGCTCCAGCAGTGAAAACAAAGAATAATACAGAACAGAAAAGCTTTGAGGAAATTTCTGCAAAAATGGAATTGAAGACCCGTGATTTGCATTACAAGAGTGGCCATGATGGGGAAGCAGGTAAAGCGATTTTAGCAAAGGTTTATCATCTGATTTAAATCAGTGTTGGGTTTAATCTAAGGCTATGTAGTAGCCAGTGGCATACTTAAATCTGCTTTGTGGCAACTCTTAGAATACTATTTAAAGATGAAGAACTACAAGACCCTTGCTGTTTCTGCTAGCAGTTCTATTTACAGCTGCTTTCCCAGGTTTTCTATATGATAGGTTAAATAAAAATATAGTAAATCCAAAATTCTCCTATCCCTGATACATTTGGCAGAAATCTGTGTCAATCAGTAAAAGAGAGCATTTATAACCCCTGTTTTATGTCTAACATAGGCTTAAAAATCCAACTATTAAGAAGAAACAGTGAAAAATAATTGACATATAAAGTTTAATAGAAACATGACAGTTTGAAATTACAGAAAACAGTTGTCTTACTAAAACAGTCTCACCTCAGAGAATGATGATACAGATAACAGAAAGATTAAAATCTTTCAAACTACATTCTTACTTTAAAGAATCAAAATAAATTCAATAATAAAAATGTGGTAGAAAAATAATTGAGAACAACTTCAGAATTCTCAAACACAATCTACAGAAATCCTATCAGTTGTACACTATGCATGTGTCAAAAACAAATCTTGAAAAAGAATATAATAAAAAATTTGAATCAGATAACATATATATCAACTGCAAAAATATTCTAAAATGCAGAGATAAAAAGAAATCAATCTTGATTGTATAGATATTTCTGAACTACTGGAAGATAAAGGATATGAAAGCTAAATGCAGTCATTAAAAAGTAAAATATATTTGATAATTTTCTCTTACTAAAGATTTTGCACTCATCTTTGTGGTGTGTGCAGACATGTTCACAAATGACTGTATGCCACTGTCCAATCGTAGAGGACAGGCGGCAGCTTTTGGGAGGAGAGTCAGTTCTCTCCTTTAGGCTCTAGGGATCAAGCTCAGGTCACAGTTCGCAATTGCCTTTATTCACTGAGCACTCTGCCGGCCCTATTTTATAACTGTGTATAATACACTCACTCTTAAAACATAAGAGAGCAAAGACAAAAGACTTAGATTACGCTGACCAAACTACAAGGTTGCATTCACTCCTCACCTTAGCAAATTTTATCTTTCTTAGGAAATTAAAGTGGATGATTTGCATTATCTGCAAAATCTTAACACCTTAAAAATTCCTTACAATCTAATCACCAATTCTATAAATTCTACATATGAAACAATACTAATACTAACTGGGTAAGTAATTTGACCATATGAATTACAAACGGTCAGTAAATAATGAAAGAGCTGGGTACGGTGTTGCATAACTGAACTCCCAGCACTTGTGAAGGTGAGGCAGGAAGAGTAAAGTTAGGAACCAATCTTAACTACATGATAAACCTTGTCTCCTCCAAGTCAAAACTGAACAAATGAAAACTATGTCTAAAAAGTATATTCTATAAATATTCTTATTTGCTGGTAACAGAATTTTTTTGATTTGCTTCTTTAGATTCTTCTATATTTTTTTTCTACAATGTGTTTATTCTAACAATATATTTTTAAAAAGATGATACTTTAAAATACTTTTTTTAAAGACAGGATCTCTATGCAGCTCTGGATGGCATGGAATTCATTACGTAGACCATGCTGGCTTCCAACTCACAGAGATCTGCCTACCTCTGTCTCCCAAATGCTGAGACTAAAGGTAAACACAACCAAGCTGGGTGCTGAGGCAGGTGAGCCTACCTGTATGAATTGGAGGCCAGCTTGACTTACCTAGTGAGCTCCATCTTGGTTATACAAGATTAGATAGACAGACCTTCTCTCAAAGGAAAAAAACCAAAATGAAACAAAGGTGGACACAACCATATCAAGCTAAACTATATTTTAAAGACAAATTAAGACCTGTCTATGGGAAAAAAAGGGAAAAAATAAGTGTCTCAAAATTTTAAAAAATATAAATCTCTGCCTTAAATTGTGCAGCATCAAATAGCCACTGAAAATAACTCTTGCCTTTAGAGAGCAGTTTCCTGAATTTCTGTGTTGCTGCCAGCTGCTGTTCAGCATCGCTAGAGAAAACCATCCGAATCATATCTGCGGTGATGACATCTTCCTAAAACACAGAAATAAAATTAACAGGCAAATGTTTTTTCATAAATATTATTTATATTATTTGATGTATATACTGTCTCAGAAATATAATGAGGCATAATACAAACCAAAACACATTTTCGTAAAGTATACCTCTGGAATGGGTACCGTGGAACTGATATCTGGGTCCTGGATGGGACTCTCTAGCATACAGTCTTCATTTTTCGGCAAAGAGACATTTCTGCGTTTGAACAACTGCAACAAAGAAAAATTATTTTGTATACTAAGTTTTCCAAAACATTCAACAGTCATCTGTACTTCCAGTTCTGGGGCATCTGATACCTCTGGTTTCTATGGGCAACTGCTCTCAGTGCGTATATCCTCCCACATACATACAACATAATAAACAAAAACAAATCTTTAAAAAGAGAACTCGATTTAAAAAGTAAATCACACAGTATAAATATCATGCTACAGAGTCAATATAGCCAGTTAACAAGCAATAGCAAGCTGGGAGTGGTGGTGCATGCCTATAATCCTCGCACCTGAGTTAGAGGCAGGAGGCTCTAGAAATCAAGGTCATCCTCAACTACAAGAAAATCCGAGGTCAGCCTGGGCTACGTGAGACCCTGTCTAAAGAAAATAAAACAAGCAATAAGAAAAAAAATCTTAGGAAAGAGAGCCCTATACTTTTTAGTTCATTATTAATAAAAATAGAAAGATTTAAAAAAAAAAAACCCTCCTTGTACTTTGATGACTAAATAAATACAGCTCTTCCACAGTCTGTACACACATTATTTTAGCCAACAGGTTTTTTTATTTGTCTGCTTGTTTCTTTGATGGAAGTTCTGCAAGATACTACAGACAGGAGCTGAAAAACCACAATTACTACATTTCTAAGCAGGCCTTCTTGGACTTTTGGGAATAGTCCTTTACATACACTATTTTTAGCTTGTTTTTGTAAGGACTACTTATTTGTTATTTGTTATTTTAAGAACTACTTCTTTATAAATATTTCCAAATCTATATTGGAATGAAAAATGTTAAGAAGTATTCATAAGTAGTATATGCAAAGTACAGAAGCTATGAAATATAGAAATATATTAGCAAATACAGAAAGCATAAAATGAAAACACAGAAAGATGACTATAATTACCTTAAGACTTATGAAATCCACAATGCATATCATGTGTTTTCTGGGGACAAAGTCTATGCTGAAAACTGGAGGTGAGCTAAATGACTCAAGGGTAAGTATTTTTAGCATTGGGAAAAAAATAAGGTAACAAAATGTTTATTAACACAAGAGAAAAATCACCCTAGTCAGTAATTATCTTAGTACAAGATTCTAATCAATGAATTTACAAATATTATTCCAGGGACTTAATTAAGGAACAGAGTTATTAGCAACTCAAACACTTAGCATTT
The DNA here is from genome assembly GCF_982192425.1 of Myodes glareolus. Lineage (NCBI taxonomy): Eukaryota > Metazoa > Chordata > Mammalia > Rodentia > Cricetidae > Myodes > Myodes glareolus. The sequence continues at coordinate 96,309,836 of NC_142026.1, read as the reverse complement.
AAAATTTTCTAAAATACAGCAATGATAATTAAACTTGCAAACCTCCACATGAGGTATAGACTAGAATGGATGGATTTGTTGTATCTAAGAACACCCACCTGTTCTTCCCTTTTTTGTTTTCGAAGTTGTATTCCTTCTTCTTCTCTCCGCCTTCGCATCTCTTGAGGATTTAAGGCTTTATTCTTATAACTTTTCATTCTGTAGTTATCCCTCCCTGGACTAGCCATGGAACCTTAGGGGGAGAAAACATACAGGGATAACTCTCAAAACAACATAAGAGGCTTAGTGTAGGAAACTAAATTTAAGCTCACTGATTACATTTGATCAAAAATACTGTCTCTTACACCTCTATCATATTAGAGAAAAATGACCAAATAGTTCAGTATTTATTTCTTAGTCTTAGCACATTTCCCGATGCCTTAAGGACCACTTGAGACCCTAGCAACTTTCTTCAAAAGAGGTTTAGTTAGCTCACAGACCTGGAGGCCAGGAAGGTGCCAGCAGATGCCCCACTTGTGATGGAGCCTCATGCTAATTCATACACAGCAGAGAAGCAGAAAGGCAAAGTCAATGGGCATTTGTAGATGAGATAAGGAGACAAAGCTGCTGGCCCAAAGGGATTCTACACTGGCAATGAAATTAGGATACAAATTTCGGCAGGAACAAATCACATCTAAGCCTTAACAATATTAAACAAGTAACAAATTTGGGTTTAAAAATACTCATTGCCCTTATTATATTGATACATGATATTTCATGCTATAACCTACTCAGGGTTCACACATGAAGACCAAACAGTGGTCTACAGCAGTATTTTAACTGTAAGTTAAATGTGACAGATACTTAGTGATTACTTAATACACTACTGTGATAAGTTCGAAGAACATACCCAGGCCTGACCAGAAGCTACTGTTTAACCAGTTGCCAGGCAGTGGTGGTGCACGCCTTTAATCAAAGCATTTGGGAGGCAGAGGCAGGTGTATCTCTTGAGTTCCAGACCAGGCTGGTCTACATAGTGAGTTCCAGGATGGCCAGGGTTACACAGAAAAACCCTGTCTCAAAACATAAACAGAGAGAGAGAGAGAGAGAGAGAGAGAGAGAGAGAGAGAAAGCTTTCATCTATCTGACCTCTCTGATGTAAGATGCTAATTGGTTTGCAGATGTATAAGCAATAAAGTACACTAAAATATATGCATTAAATTCTGTGAAAGCACAGTAAGAAACAGCAATTAACTGTCCCTTAGGAAGCTCAGAAAGGCTTCAGTGTTGTTCTGTGAAAAAGGAGGAAAAAGGGGAAAAAAGAACAAGCATTTCAAACAGAAAGACTATATGAAGATATTCTTCTAAGTTTTTGCCAAACAGAATATATGAAGATATTCTTCTAAGTTTTTGCCAAACAGAAAGAATATATGAAGATATTCTTTCTGTTTGGCAAAAACTTAGAAGCCTAGCATAAACATAGAGCAGTAAGAAATAAAGTGTGCCTCAACAAAGGTCTCAAGCAGAAAGAGACAGAATGAAGTTATAAACATGAAACAAATATGGTTCCTGCAATCCAGCTGAGAAGTTCAAACTTGATCCGATGGAGCAGAACAAAAGGAAACAAGTGAAATCTCAATGAGTGTGCTGCTGACATTAACTGCAGTCATTGTAACAGATGAATCCTGACTTTAGGAGACTGTGTTGAGCTACAGATGGTTGGAAATACAGTTTGAAACACAAAACAAGGGTCCTGACTTGATTATCCAACGTCATGGAGAGCCACAAAAAGAAAGGTGACAGGAAAACTCTTCATGGTATTTATATTTCGGGGGGGGGGGGCAAGACGAAAGAAAACCAAAATAAATTGGGACAGAGAAGAAAGTAAGAGAAAATACAGGAGTAGGGACAGTGCAAGGAACAGGAGCCAGAGAAGTATTTGAGTTGCAGTGACATGAATAACACACTCCTCAACATATTTTACTCTTCTGTTGACTCATCAAGCAAATGAACCAAGTACCAAACAAGGCATCAGATTTGATAACCAGAGGTCACTGGTAAAAAGAGTAAAGCAAAGCTCACTACTAAAGGAGTTCAAATTAAAACATAATGGGCTAAGGACTCAAGAATGGGAAAAACTTCGTTTGTGGATTGGAAGCATAGTCTAGTGGTAAACCTCACACTCAGAATATATGAGACATCTACAGCTGGTCAAAATCCAGTTTTCACATATGTTTCAGCAATTCATATATACCTATGTGGTGGTTTGAATGAGATTAGGCATTATAGGCTCATGTTTGAATACTTGTCCCCAGCTGGTGGAACTAATTGGGAAGAATTCGGAGGAGGGGCAGGCTTTGAGATTTCAAAAGACTTGGGCCATTCCCAGTCTCTCTCCTTGCCTTGTGGGGTCTCAAGATGTGAATTGTCAGTAACTGCTCCAGCATTACACTGTTGGCCTGCTGCCACGCTCCCTGTCATAATGGTCATAAACCCTATCCCTCTGAAACTGTAAGGCCCAAATAAACTCTTCCTTTGATAAATTGCCTTGGTCATGGTGTCTTATCACAGCAATAGAAAAAATAAGTTAACCTACAAACAGAAACTAGAAACTGTTAAATTAAGGTTAATTAATAACAATGTCTGCATTCTCCTCTCTTTTTATAGATTACAAACCCTGGACTGGAGAGATAGTTCAGTGGTTAAGAGTATGTATTGCTTTTACAGAGGACCCCAGTTTGCTTGCAACACCCAAATCAAGGCAGTTCACAACTCCCCATAACTTCAGCTCCATAGGAATCCAAGGCTTCTGACACCTGCACTCACATATCCATGCCCATGTATAAACAATTTAAAATAATAAAAATAAAAGTTTAAAGGAAAAAATATATTTTTAAAACAAATTTTACTAACAGCTTAAGTAGAAAAACAAGGAAAAACTAGTTTCTGAAATAACAGTTGTTACTGAAATACTCTATTTGTACAAATAAATCTTTTAAAATTTTCTCAACTATATATGTGGTATTTTCTAGACTGCTGGCATTTAAACACTTTGAACACACATTTTTATCGTCAATATTCATTCATTTATTTATTTGTGCATGTGTCAACACCACCAGTCAACTTTAGGTTTCGATCCTCAGGAGTCACCCACTTTTCCAGTTAAGACAAGGGCCTTGGGCTTGTTATTTAGGCTCAGCTGGCTCTCAAGGAGCTCCACGAATCCGTGTGTCTCAAATACCTAACAATGGGACCACAAAAGTGATCCACAATCATTTTATTTTTAAAGGCAGGATCTCTCTCTGTAGGCCTAGCTTGCCTAGAACTTGCTAAATAGACCTGACTGGGTCTTGAACTCACAGAGATGTGCCTAGCTCTGCCTCTCAAGAGCTGGGATTAAAGGTGTGCACCACCACGTCTGACCAAGTGCCGCCTTGGGTTCTGAGGATTAAAGGTCTTCATACTTACCCAGCTACCTCCCGAGCCTTTCCAATACTATAACAGGCTTTTTGGACCACCAACCCAGATTATGACACAGAGACTTATTAATGATGAATGCTCAGCCTTAGCTTAGGCTTGTTTCTAGCTAGCTTAAAAACAAAACAAACAAATTAGCCCATTTCTATTAATCTATTGCTGCCTAGAGGCTCATTTACCTCATGTATGGACTGTCCATCCTGCTTTCCAGCTTCCTCTGTGTCCAGCTGGCCGGCTCCTGGCTCCCCTTTTCTCTCTGCCCACCTGCCCCATCTAACCCTCCTCTGCCTAGATATTCGCCGTTTACCTCTTCTATTAGACCAATCAGGTGCCTTAGGCAGACAAGATAAAACAGCAACACATCTTTCCATAGCTAAGCAAATATTCTATTCCACAACAAATATTTATCTTTATACATGTATTACAATCATAATTATTACCCCATTGTGAAAATTACAAAACTAGCCATTTTCTTCAAGGAATGAAGCTCTAATCTTTACTCCTCACAATTGTTTGGGTCACTTTGGGCCCTTCTCCCCCACAACATTTTTGCATTCTAGATCCCTCTTAAATTATTAACAAATTTATAATCCAAATCAAAGGTAGCTCGAAGAACAAACTTTCTGCATCTTTGCCTTCTTCACTGTTATCTCATCCAGAGAAATTTACTTAGCTGGAAAACAAGTTTTTTTAAGAACTGGAATTCAAAGGCTTGAACTGAACAAAAATTATTTGAAATATAAGAAATGCTATCCAGACATCTTAAAGTTGCCAACCCGAGGTTTTTGTTGTTGTTTGCTTGCTTTTTCATTCCTAAACTTATTTTTATCCCGGTTCTTACAAAAACCACATTGGATGAAGTTAGGCACATAATGAATCTGAACTTCCAAGAGTCTTTGTTTTTCTGATATTTGTTAATGCAATTTCTCAAGTCAGTAAAGCATCACTTTTCTGTGCTTGGACACCTCGCTAGAAAATAACAAGCCAGTACAGAGAGGGGAGTGACAATTCTGAGTCCCCTACGACCAAATACACAGTACTTCGGTGCGAAGCAAAGTTTCCTGCCTTCTTGTAGCAACTCTATTTCCTACAAAACACCAGCCGTTATTGTGGACTGAAACTGAGAGGCAAGTCAAAAAGCCTCCTGTCTTTTTCCCCTTATTCTTTGATGTGTAGAAAAAGCTCACGTGTAAATGTCATGGTTGACATCTTGCTATGCCCTCTCATAGCTTCCAAATCCCTACATCTATTATGTATTGCATTTTCATCTTCAAACAGGGAAGCCAGCTGACAGCAGCACGGACAGGGTTCCTGGCTTTGGGACAGGAGGCTAAGGACACCTGCTCGGGTGCCGCACGGAGGGTTTCCAGGCCGTCCTGTCCCCCCTACAGGCACGGTGACAGCCGCCGGACACCGGGATGACCAGGAGCCGCGAGCAGGGCGGGCGGGACCGGAGGCGTGACCGCTGCCACGCCCCCAAGCTGCAGCCCTCCCGGAGCCTGCGAGCCCCGGGGCGCGGGCCCCGAACCCTTCCCAGGGACAGGGACGTGCATACCAGCAGCAGCCCGAGGTCCCAGCCCCGCGCCAGCCCGGCGGGCCTGCGTCACTCACACTTACACATTCACGCTGTCCCTCCCGAGCCCCGACTCCCAGTCTCCCGCGGTGACCACAGCTGCGGACAGCACGGGGTGGACGCTCCACCTCGTCCGCGACCGCGGCTCGCAGCAGCGATCGGTTGACCAACCCAAGATGGCCGCCTCCGGCGCCCCTTCCTCAGACCCTAAGCCGGCTCCCAGAAGCCCTTGCTCTAGCGACCAGGGCGGAGGGGGCGTGGCAGCGAGCGTGGCTGCAGAGGGGCGTGGCTGCTCAGCTGGTGGCTCCCTGAAAGGGAGCAGCTCTCTTCAGCCTTAGGTTGCAGCTGCCTGTCAGGATGGTCACTAGTCCTCCCTGTGCCTGCAAGGGCGAACTCTCCTTTGTTCGTTCATCCATCTACCTTTCCATCCTAGAATAATATTTTGAGAGGGCTGTATACCCAAGAACCGATTTATTATCGGGGATCTAGCACCCAAACAGGTTTTGTTTTGTTTTATGGGGTTTTTTGTTTTTGTTTTGCTTTGGGTTTTTGTTTGTTTGTTTGTTTGTATTGTTTTGTTTTTGGAGACAGCGTTTCTCTGTAGCTTTGGGGCCTGTCCTGGAACCAGCTCTTGTGGACCAGGCTGGCCTCGAACTCACATAGATCCGCCTGTCTCTGCCTCCCGAGTGCTGGGATTAAAGGCATGCACCACTATCGCCCGGCCCCAAACACGTTTTTTAAAAGCAGAACAAAAACTCAAGGCTTATGAAACTCAGATGCAGCCTTTTGCCTCCTTCCGCTTTATAAACTTCTTACAATGTGCTCTGTGTGTGTGTGTAGCACTGGCCATCATGTAGCTCAGAAAGAATAATCACCTACAAGTCTCCTGCTTCAGCCTTTAACACCTGAAGGATTTTAATAAATGTTTCCTATCAATGCTAGAATTAACTTCAGGTGAAGTACTCCATACTATAGCAAACTCACCCAAGCCCATAATCCACCCTGAAGAGCTAACAAGCAGTAGTGGAGGCAGCAGACTAAGGCCCATGGGCAACGCTAAGCTCTGAATATGCAAGGCAAACAGCATGATTCAAGTCACAGTGAAAATTTCAATGTATTAGAGTAGCTAAATGTCTGGTTACTGAAATATAAAGAGATAAAAAAAAATGATTCTTTGTCCACGTGTGGAACTGAGAAGGGAAGCTTAACAAAAGGAACCTGGACAAGACTTTCCAAATACTAATACTGTAAGCAGCCTGTCTGCCAAGAATGAACATATTCTAAAGAGACACTTAGATATTTTTTGCCCACCAGACTATTAGAAGTACAATCCTATGAAATTAGAATTTCTACAGCAATCTCCTGTTAGACAAAGGACTGTCTGAAGCCCATGGGGTAGCCAGGGAGGAACGTGTATTTTGAAGAAAGATTTACAGCTTGTCAGATCACCTTGCAGGACAGCATGGGAGCAGAGACAGTAGTGGACAAAGAAACATGCCATGACTGGACTGCTGAGTCATAAGTACTTCATGACTTGTCTTTAAATATCTGTAGATTTATTCGCTGTAGTCTCAGGGCTGAGTAATGTTGTGGAATATTCTGTTAAGTATTAAATTCCTGGCTAGTGGGAATCTGCTGCCACTGATGTAATAAGCCAACCAAACTGAATTAATAAATCCAGGTTTATTCTAAGCAAAGCATTCCTGAATGGCTTTGGGTATATTTGAGGAGACCACGAGAGGATCCCAAGAGGTGGGGACTTTTAATGCCCTTGGGGGTGGAGCATTTGGTGGGCTTTTTTCAGGGGTGGAGATTAGACTGAAGCAACTCTAGGGGAGAGGGCTTTGGGTGGAGCCTCCGAATTACACTGAGTGGAGATGTGTCACTATAACTGGTTTAATAAAAAGAGAGGAATGGCCAATAGCTAGGAAGGATTTCCAGGCAGAGAGGATGCTGGGAAGAAGAAGAGGAGACATCAAGGGATGCAGAGCAAGCAGGATGGGCACCATGGAGACGGGGTGATAAAGTGATCAGGCAGAAAGTAAATTAGTAGAAAGGAGTTAGTTTAGTCAGGCAGGGGTGGCGCACGCCTTTAATCCCAGCACTCAGAAGACAGAGGTGGGCGGATCTCTGTGAGTTCAAGGTCAGCCTGGTCTAAAAGAGCTAGTTTGAGGACAGGCTCCAAAGCTACAGAGAAAAATGGAAAAAGCCAAAAATGAGTTACTCTAAGTTATAAGAGCTGGTTAGAAACAAGCCTAAGCTATCAGCCAACCAAGTTTTCATAATTAATAAGACGTCTCCTCCATGTTGTTTTTGGTGAGTTAGTAGCCCAAATAAAAATCCATCTACAGAATAATGCCAGTTCTAATTATATATTGATTTTCTCATCAAGACTCTTCTAGTTCCTAACTGATGTTGTCCTTATGGTGTTGGCTATCTTGTTGGGCTAATAATATAAATATGTATGTAGATATATTTGAGTCAGGGTGTATTAATCCCAAAGATTTGAGGAGAAGGACCACTAATCCGAATCATCACTGTCAGGTTAATTAAAGCAATGTAGGAGGAGGGCCTGCTTGTTTGTCCCAGCAACCCAGCTAGCTTAGCCCCGAAATAACCACATAGAAACTGTATTAATTAAATCACTGCTTGGCCCATTAGGTCTAGTTTCTTATTAACTAACTCTTATATTAATTTGACCCATTTCTAGTAGTCTGTGTATCACCATGTGGCAGTGGCTTACCAGGTAAAATTCCCAGCGTCTGTCTCCAATGGATCCATGGTGTCTCTCTGACTCCGCCCTTCTTTTTCCCAGCATTCAGTTCTGTCTCCCCGCCTACAAAAGTTCTAACCTATCAACAGGCCAAAGCAATATCTTTATTAATCAATGAAAACAACACATGGCCAGAAGGACCTCCTACACCATTTCCCTTTTTCTGTTTAAACACAAAGGAAGGCTTCGACTTTAACATAACAAAACTACATATAACAAAACAGGTATCAAGAAAGAATTACAGTTAAAATATTTATATCTACTTTATCTTTTATCATAACTAAGGAAAACTATAACTATAAATTCTTCAACTCTACCAAAGACTCCAGAAGGATATAATATGTAAACAGGAAGTACATTATAAACAACTTCCAAAACTCTAGAATTGACAGAGACATCTTGCTACCTGGACAGTCACCCAAAGTTCTTCTGTACCACTGGGGTATCCATCTTCAGCCTATAGGCCCATAGTATCCAGCAGACTTTTCCATGAAGCAGGAAAATTCTAAGACAGTTCCACCTATATTGGCAGTTTTCAGTCACTTTCTCCTGTGTCCTGCAGAATGTCTAGCAGACTCTTTCATGAAGCAGGAAACCCAAAGAATCATCTCACCTTTAGGCAAGTTCAGCACTCATTTCTCTGTGTGTCCCACATGTCCAGTTCACCCAACAGGGGAAGATAAGAGCTGTTATAGGGGAGTTCCAAATGGGGGATATGGCATGCAAATAGGAAGGGATATAAAGCAGAATATAACAAGGTGGTCATAATAAGGTATTAATAATAACATGTCACTATAATAACCCTCTGAAACAAAGGTAGAGTTGCAGGATGGTCATAATAACTTTTCAAACAAAGGCATGGTTGCTGTTTCCTGGAATATGCAGTCAATACAGAATCATTTATAGTTAAAGTTACAGGTGAGATAGAGTTCAATTCTTGAAAAAGAAAAGTTTAATCATGAACAGGAATGAATCTAGCTTGTCTTGTCAATTCCAGCAAATGAGAGTAAAGACCATTATCCAAATTCTTTGGTCAAATTATGCAAGATTTATTTTCTGTCAGTCCGAAGAGACTATTTCCTTAAAGTAGGTTTGAGGAAATAGCACTGGACACAGGAAAAGGTTTGTATAGACCCAAACCAGCAAGGTTTTTTTTTTTTAAAGGTTGGGGGACTTCCAAAGGAATTTTGTTATGTATAATTTTGACAGAACATGTTATTAGGTTGGAAGTTAGGGTATATGGTGTTGAATGAGTCATTCCAGAAAAATAAGTCAAGGCATGGTCAAATACAAGTTTTACAGAAAACAGGAATGGACTTATTTTGACCTTGTAACAAAATGGCTTCTAATGTTAAGATGTAAAAGGCTGAACCATCAGTCTTTTCTATCAGATGACTTAAGAAGGAAGCAGTCTGGTTCATCAGAAGTTCTCATTGTGTGGTCTTGCCTGAATTGAAAGTTCCTATATATAGATCCCAAAGACCTCCAACTTGCAGACATCCATCTACCTCAGCCTCCTGAGTGCTGAGATTAAAGGTGTGTATTACCTCTTCTGACCTCAAAACAATATTTTTAAAGTTAGTTCTGAAGAAATATAGTATAAGAATAAAAGAGGAAAAATTAAAACCACAATATCCACTAAGAGACAAGAAAAAATACTTAATTTTCAAATTAATCACCTCTTGGGATTAGAAACTACTATTATAAATATTATTTATATATACAGTATTCTGCTTGCATATATGCCTGCATGACAGGAGAGGGCACCAAATCTCATTCTAGATGGTTCTGAGCCATTTTGCTGAAGATTGAACTCAGGACCTCTGAAAGAGTGGCCAGTGGTCTTAATCTCTGAGTCATCTCCCCAGCATGGCCCCAATACTACCACAAGTTTTAAGTGTATCTGTCAAAGGGAATTTCAAGGATAAACAGGAAGTTTCTCAGAAAATAGAACAGAAGGAAGAAGAGACAGAAGATCAAAAAATACAATTTTTTTAAAAAGTACAAAATTAGATAGCAAATTGAGTTCCCCTAACTGCATGAAGGAGTAACAGGCAAACAGAGAAAATTAATTTTGAAGGAAATAAAGTAGGAGATCATTTTGCCAAAACACTACCTCTCATTTTGTTTTTATGTTTTGTTTTGTTTTGTTTTTTTAAAGCAGGAGTAAAGAAAGAAGCAAAACAAGGAGAGTGGGGCTGGAGAGATGGCTCAGTGGTTAAGAGCATTGCCTGCTCTTCCAGAGGTCCTAAGTTCAATTCCCAGCAACCACATGGTGGCTCACAACCATCTGTAATGAGGTCTGGTGCCCTCTTCTGGCCTGCAGACATACACACAGACAGAATATTGTATACATAATAAATAAATAAATATTAAAAAAAAAAACAAGGAGAGTGGAAAGCATAGAATTCAACACTAATCTCCAACTAAATGAGGCAGGACAGAAATAAATGTGAGGAGGAATTGAGCTTAGGGTTTTAAGACTGAGGATTGCAGCTCATGCTCCAACAACTAGATCTGGCCTCTTATCCTGAATAAATTGATTAGAAGAGACAAGTAAATAGTGAAAAGCAGAAAGGGGCGACTTATTCCATGTGGTCTCAGTGGGAAGGGAGACAGGAGATCCAATGACCTTTCAAGTTCCTCTCTGGGGTCTTAACTTGAGGTAATATTTAAGGACAAGGCATGCAATACCCATGAGTCAGCAGTCCAGTCATGGCATGTTCCTTTGTCCACGACTGTCTCAGCTCCAAGTCTGTCCTGCAAGGTGATCTGACAAGTTGTGAATCTTGCCGGGTTACAGAAGACGGCTTGCCACTTTCTTTCTAAACTAAACCTGTCCTGGAGCGAAGGATGAGTCTCTGGGGAAGCTGGTGATGGAGGAAATCTACCCTGTGTTTAGACATTTCACAAAGTTTTCTTTTATTCAGTCCTTCAAATTCTTTCCCAGAAGTTTCCTGTTTTCTGAATATTTTTTAAATACCTCTAGGGAATTGACTTTTTTATTGTTGTTGAACTCTCAGCTAATTGGTAACTATTCAAAATCTGCTCATTTTCTAACTGTCAACGTTCTGTAAGAATACCATTTGCTTTTATAATCACTCCTTGACCCCCTTTAGTAGACATTACCCCATCATTTAAAAATATTATACTTATCAGATTACGACCCTCCCCATTTAAATACTTTAAAGCTTCCTCAGAGCTCATAAGTGAGCCGACCCTGCAGCTCTAATCTGACTTTGTCATCCAGTGGTTTTCAACCTTCCTAATGCTGAGACTCTGACTCTTTAATACGGTTCCTAATATCATGGAGACCCCCCCCAACCATAACATTATTTTAGTTGCTACTTTATAAGTGTAATTTTGCTACTGTTATGAATCGTTATGTTAATAATTGTGTTTTCCAAAGGTCATAGGCCACCCTGTGAAAGGGTCCTTTGGTCCCCGCCCCCACCCCTTGAGTTTAGAATCACTGTTGTAATCACTCTTCTCCTAGCTTGGCACATTATGGTTTAGTCAGGAAAAGTTCCTCAGTCTTAGGCTTCTTTCTTGTTAGTTTAACGTTGTTCATCAGAATGTCCACCTCGTTAAACAGAACGTACCCTGACATCAGTAACTCTGTAAGACGATTTTCTAACATTAATACTGTCGTCCTAAAAGGAGAATTTCTTACAGCGGTATCTTTATGAGTGTAATGTTAAGTTGGGAGTGTCACCCCAGCCCTTGGCATCCATCCTAGCCCCCTGGCCTGGGAGTTGCATTGGTCTGGACTCCAAATCCCAGCACTCCCACAGGGTATTTAAGTGGATGTCCAGAGGAACACATGGTCCCCAGTTTTGCATGTGCTCAGCTGTTTTCTGTCTCCCATGCCATGCTCTCAGCCACCTGAGAGTGCTGTAGTGAATAAAACATGGGTATTTTAATTCGGTTTGATTGGGCCTGATTGGATTTCTGTGCGGGGCGGGGAGGGGGGCGGGAAGCGGCTTAGCTCATTTCCTAACAGCGAGAAGACTTCCTGACATTTGTACCTTTGTTACTCAGTTTTATTTTCTTTGTAACATTTATGGTATTAATTTCATTTCTTTTTCACAACTACCTCACCAGAATGCCCTGCGTTTTGTGTATTTTAGTTCGCAGGCTGCCTCCAGGTAGAAAGAACACTTCTAGCGGGAACACTGGGGAGATTCTAACTACAGGGGACGTGCAACTTTGTAACCTGATGAACGAACCTGCTTTAACTAACCTGCAGAGTATAATTTAGAGTCACACACACACACACACACACACACACACACACACACACACACACACACACACACACACACACACACACACACACACACTTAGATGGCTTTCAAAGATCTCAGAACCTAGTTTTTCTTTCAGCAAACCTGGCGTGGAAACCGCGGCGGGAGAGTGGGAGGGACCGGGGATGCTCTAGCAAACGCTGCTAGAAAAACTCACCCCAGGTCCCAGAATGCACCACAGCTCGGCCGCATCTGGAGAGGGGAATGCTGGGATCTCTCCTCCGGCGTTGAAAGGGCTGTTGTGGCTGCGGTACTGCGGAGGACTCTCGGAGACTAGGGCTCCCTTTCGGTTCGCGGTGGGGCACAGTCTCAACTGGCCTGACCCACGGCACTCGGGTGGGCTGTGCGGGGAGCGGAGCCGGACGCTGGTGGCTCCCGCGGTGCTGAGGGGCGGCGGTGCAGCCGCGGTCCCCGTCTCCTGGCCGGCCCTGGGTAGCCGCAGGACCGGTGCCCGGAGCCCGGTGGGACGTTAGCCCGGTGGGACGTTGGCGCAGAACTCTGTCAGATTCGGGCCTTCCCGCCTTCGCCACCGCGCACCCAGCCTACCCTTTGGCCTATCTTACTTCCACTGTATCCTTTATCTGAAACGAAACTGAGTGTCAAGAGAACTAACTTCCTTCTAGAATCAGAAACTTACTTTCCTTGTCTGAAGAGAAACAAGAAAAAGGAGAAAATGTAGAGAGAGAGAGATTTTGCAAAGCTGAATTTAGATGAAGGGGATAATTACCCTCGGTTTTTGTTTTGAGGTGGGTTAGGAAGGTGGTGGTGTGATTGCTTGAAAAGAGTTGCTTTTTTGTTTGTTTGTTTGGTTGGTTGTTGTTGTTGTAAATCAGCTTCCTATAAGTAAACAGCATGCTATTAGTCCATCAAATCCAAAGTCTCGGAACTCGTTTGATACTGAGCTTCAGAGGAATGAGCTGTTAGCTAATGTAATGAAACCAGCGTCTATAACCCAGTTTTCTGGGTTTCCTGGTTTCCAAGAGTGAGTGCTGTTTTCCTACAGCCTCTCAGCTTTTATCTTTGGGCTCTGCAGTATGTGTTCATTTTCTGGCTAGAGTGACCTGTCTGATACTGGGTTTCCATGTATGTAAAAACGATTCAGTTTGACATTTGTAAAGCCCGGAAGTGTTAATACTAGTGTACATTTACCCTTCTCATTACTACATGCAAGTAAATGCAAGTAGACTGCTCTTTTTCTTTAACCTTATCTTGCATGGACACCTAATTAAATATACTTTTTTTTCTACCTCTTGAACCAAGCAAACACTTGGAATTTTTGTTTTGTATGATGGAGTCTCACTATGCAGCTCTGACTGGTTTGAAACTGTGTAGACCAGGCTCTCCTCCAATTCATGGAGATCCACCTGTCTCAGCCTTCTGGGTGCAGAGATGGAAAACATCACCATACCTTAGTGAAATGTTTGATTCATAAATTTATTTTTTATTTTATTATTACCTTTGATATGTTGAAATTCAGGCACAGGTTGAATATTCTTTATCTAAAATATTTAGAAATACAAGGCTAAACACAAAATTTATGTATGTGTCATGTATCTCTTGTATTTTCATGTATACTTATACATGTATATTTATATTTTCAGTGTGTCTGTTTTTGACTGTCATCCATCCCATGAGATCAGCCATAGATCCACAGTGGCATCATGTCATAGCTCAGAAGTTTTGCATTTTGGAACATTTGGACTTTGGATTTTTGGAGCACAGATGCTTAACCTGTGATGAGGTTTTGAGTGAGGCTTAGAATTAAGTATATGTATTTAAGGAATGTTAAGTACACTGATTTTTTTTTTTGCCAAAGCTAATACACTTCTAAATACTCCAAGAGTGATCAAGTAATTTATGAAATGTGCTTTTTCTTCAACTCTTGCTTTCAGACTTGTGATTTTGCTTCATTTCTGGCCACATGTCCCCACCATGCTTTCCTGTGGACATCTGTGGCGAGACAGTATCCTCAGAACTAGATATGAAGGCTCACCTAATTGTTCACATGGAAAACGAAGTTACATGCCCGTTTTGCAAGTTGTCAGGTGTAAATTATGATGAAATGTGTTTTCATATTGAAACTGCTCATTTTGAGCAGAATACACCAGAAAGAAACTTTGGGAAACTAAATGCAATACAGTATGAAAATCCAGACAGCCAGAATACCACCCTGCAGAGGACAATGGAAGTTCATTCAAATATTCATTCAGCTTGTGCATCTAATTTTCCAAAAAATTCAGCCCAAAGCATTCCTAAAGATGGGACTTTACAACATGAAGCTTTTCATACAGAGAGGATAACTGAATCTAGACAGTACCTGAGAAGCCCAGAAAACCAGTCTGGATTGTCTACAGTACCAGGATCAATTTATGAAACAACTTACAGTCCTCCTGACTGTCCCTTTTGTGGAAAAATAGAGGGGTGTAGTCAAGATATGGAGACGCACGTGAAAACAAAGCACGCCAGTCTTTTAGAAACTCCATTAGAAGGTGAAGTGTTTAATTCATTTAAATTGTTATGAAAACAATAGTCTTGGTTTAATCTGTGCTATCAAGCTGACTTGGTAACTGCTACAAATGTGCTTTTAAGATTCAATTTCTGACATCTTATTCGGTTGCTTTGAAAATATATTCTCAATAGAATCCTTAACTTAAGCTGTTTTCCACCACTGTGTCTTACCTTTTAATTTTTGCAGGATTTACATTTCATTTGTGTTTGCTTTCCATATATTTCCCACAGTGGCATTTTTTTTACTCTGAGATAATAAAGGTGTTCATTTATATTTTTGTTTCCCATATTTTAAATTCATTTGAATTATGTATATGTTGTATATGCTAGTGTATATTTGAGAGTTTGAGGAAAAAAATCTTCTATTGACTCATAATACTTTTCAATCACTAATATCAGAGAGGACCTTTTTTGACCTTTCTTTTCATTATTTCTGTAGGCATTCTCATTGTATTTTTAAGATTTTTATTGTTGATGTGTGTGTCTGTGTGTGTGTGTGTGTGTGTGTGTCTGTGTGCAGGTGCCCATGGATTCTAGAAGAGGGAACTAGAGTTATAACTGACTGTGAGTCCCCTAATGTGAACAGTAGCTTTTAAATCCAACTAAAGGTTTTTCCTTTTCACAAAAGGTTAGAAAGTAGTAGAAAGTCTTTGATGTGCCCTTGGTTTGTTTGTTTGTTTATTGAGGCGGGATCTCACTGTATAGCTGTGGCTGGCCTGGAAATTGATGTGTGGACCAGGCTGGCTTTAACTTACAGAAATCTGATTGCCTCTAGCTCCTTAGTGCCATGATTAAAAGTGTGCACCACTATGCCGGGTGACATGTTTAATACTAACTAGGAAAACATTTTACACATATGATGAAGTTGCCAGATTGCACATAGTCCTTGGCATGGGGTGAACAGTTTAAACATTCTGCAAATTAAACAAGCATTTCTATGTCTCTACCACAGACTGTCATCAACCACTCTACGACTGTCCCATGTGCGGGCTTGTCTGTACAAATTACCATATTCTCCAGGAACATGTGGATTTGCATTTAGAAGAAAGCAGCTTTCAAGAAGGTATGTTTGTGTCTAAAAGTATTTTAGTTTCTACTCCCTAGAATTCACGTTTTTTTTAGGTTGTTGATACAATGAAAGAAGTCATACTATTTAAAAGTGAATCTGCTCTTTAAATAGTCCTCATGGAGGTACACTGCTTTACTGAAAGTTACTTCATAGAAAAGTTTTACAGAATGAACTTTGGAGACACCATTCAAACCAGAGTTTGATATCCTGAGCTTTGCTTGACATGGATAATGTACACCATTTAAAATAATGCTTTGTGAAGTGTTTGCCATTTTAAAGTTTTTATTGGCAAAGTAAGGCCATTCTTTCATTGGTTTGAAGTAATGAAGTTAGCATTTAGCTAGCAAAAGTTTTGAACTAAGAAGCTGCCAATTTAAAAAGCTAGGCGAATTTATGTGAATCTTACAACTATTGTGTGACAAACTTTCCCTGAGAAGACATAGCCCACATGTCTACTTACCCCAGATAGGGAGCCTATGACAGACCAAAGTCCTGATACCACCAAAGTTCACCAGAATTCAGTTTGATGAGTCATTGAGTTTTCTTGGGGTTACTTACAGGAGTATGGGTGAGGAGTTACTTACAAGAGCAGAAATGGCTCAAAAACAGCTGCATCACCCACCCTGTCATGTGGGACACTTACAAAATCTGGGAAACCTGGAGGACACTGCATAGCATTCAGGCAGCTCACCAGGGTGAAGGGTGCTCTTTTCTAGAGATTCAGCTGGTCTAAATCCCTCCTAGGCAGCCCAGCTAGTTTCTGCCTGTGTGGACACCATGCCATAATGTTGGATGTCATCCTCAGGAATGCCATATCTCTCTTTTAAGATGGCGTCTCTTACTGTCATGGAGTACATCAATAATGCTAGATCCCAGGAATGTTCCTATTTCCATTCCCTTGTGCTAGAATTACAAACATATACAGCCACACCCACAAGGTTTACATGGTTCAGAGGACTGAGCTCAGTTCCTTGTATTTGTAAGGCAAGCACTTCACTGGCAGAGCTATCTCCCTGGTCTTGTTGTCTGTCTCTTTAAACAGTAACATTAAATACTTCTTAGGGAGCTTTGGAAGTGGAAGGATCTTGTATGAGTTTCAAGGATTTACAGAAAAGTAAAGTAGCCTCTAAGAGAAGTAAATTGTATTCTACTCAATCTTAGTATTTGAGGATATATAGATAACATAATAAAATGGGAGTTTTAGTGTTCAGTGATTTACTACCAATACCAGTGATCTCTATGCATCACACACCTCCTTTATCTCTCACTGCAAGAGAAAAATTACTAGAGCACTGATGGCAGACTGTTCCTCTTCAGTGGTTCTCTGCTGCCTGCTCCAGTTGGTATGTCATTGCCTTTGTTTAGGGTTCCTGTTTCTGTAATAAAACACCACAACCAAAAGCAGCTTGCAGATAAAAGGGTTTATTTTATCTTACATTTCCAGGTAACAATCACCACTGAGGGAAGTCAGGGCAGGAACCTGTAGTTAGGAGCTGATGCAGAGACCCTGAAGGTGTGCTGCTGACTGGCTTGCCCCTCCTGGCTAGATCAACCTGGGTTCACCCAGGACCATCAGTCCAGTGGTGGCACCACCCACAAGGGCTGGGCATTCCAACATCAGTCACTAAGAAAATGAACTACAAACTTGCCTACAGGTCAATCTTTTTGTTTTTTTGAGACAGGGTCTCACTGTGTAGCTTGTAATTCACTTTTGTAGATCATGCTAGAACTTATAGAGCTACACCTGCATGTGTCTCCCAAATGCTGGGTGGGATTGAAAGCATGTAGTACCTTACCTGGTCTACAGGTCAATCTAGTTTTTTGTTTTTTTTTTTTTTTTCAAGACAGGGTTTCTCTGTTGCTTTGGGGCCTGTCCTGGAACTAGCTCTTGTAGACCAGGCTGACCTCGAACTCACAGAGATCTACCTGCTTCTATCTCCCGAGTGCTGGGATTAAAGGTGTGCACCACTGCCGCCTGGTTTATAGGTCAGTTTTATGGAGGTATTTTCTCAGTTGAAAGTCCCTCTTGCCAAATGGCTCTAGCTTGCATCATCAAGTTAACATAAAACTACCCAGCTATCTTTTTTTTTTTTTGAGTAAGATTGTAAGGGAATGCTGTGAAAGGGTGAACCTTTAAAAGCTGAGTGTCTGCTAATTCTTCCTTTATGGATAGGCTTTGTATTGGCGCATGTATTCTATAAACCAATGCAGATAATCTTTGGATATGTTCAAAATCAGTTGTGAATTACATCACCAAGAATATAAGGGAGCCTCAAATAGAAAGATGTAGCAACAACTGGGAGGTTAGGAAGAAAAAAAATGTTCAGTTTTGGAATTAAATAATCAGGTTTGTGGATTGTAATGTCTCTGGATTGAGGAATACCTTGAAGATTGTTAAACTATTCTATGTGTTTCTCTGTGAATGTTTCCAAGGGAAATGTGTATGTGGGCAAACTGAATAGAGAAGATTTATATTCAGTGTCGGGAGGTAGCATCCAGTTTAGCTGGATTCTAGATGGACCGGGACAGTTGTAGAAGGGGCAGACTCACTTTGGCTCTCCCTTCTGGACTGGGACTTGTTTCTCCTGCTGCTGCTCTTTGCTTTTCGACTCTAGAAAGAGTATTTGACCTTTGGACTCTGGAACTCTTGTTAGCATCCCTATCAGAAATCTGAAGACTTTGACCTCAGACTGGGATTCTATCCTTCCCAAACTGGTGCTGGCATTTCCAGCTTCTTGGTCTGACTCTCATTACTAGTCTCTGTTTCTCTGACTATCAGGAATGTTTCACCTGTATCATTATGTGACCCAAACCCCTCATGACTCATGATATTTAATGATGTTCTCTTTGTGTCTTTCTCTCTGTTTTTCTGTCTCATTCTGACTGTATGTGTGTCTGTCTCTGTGTGCCTGTGTGTGGTGTTTCTGTCTATCTTGCCCTTAGTCCTATTTCACTGGAAAACCCTGAAAAATCAAGGACTCTAAGAAACAAGATACTATACAGAAGCCACTAATAAGAGAATCTTCAGTTTCTCTGGGAAAGAGGAAGCAAGTCATTATGCTATAAAATTAACTTGTTTGGGTAAAACTAACTGTAATGAAATAGTTGGAGCTAGTGAATGTATAGTTTGTATTTTTTATTACTTTCTTTTTTTATATTTCTTTCAAAAGTGAATCTCCGTTAGTTGTATTCAGAGCCATCAATGAAAGTATCCACTTAACCTTTCAATTTTTTTTAGATCAGCTGATAATACTTCATAAAACTGTCAGGAAGATGATATCAGTTAGTCAATGAGAAGTGCTTGTTGTAGCCTGAGTGCTTAGTGAATGTTGCTTGTCCTCTCTAATAGGCATGGACAGAGTCCAGTGTTCTGGTGATCGAGAATTAGCTCACCAGCTTCAACAAGAAGAAGACAGGAAGAGGAAATCTGAAGAATCAAGACAAGAAAGGGAAGAGTTCCAGAAGTTGCAGGTACAAAAATTAATAACAGTTTTATTGAGTAGAGTTCTTATTTCCCAAATATATTTTATAGATGTTTACTTATGTTTGAAGATATGACTCCACCATTAAAAGGTTAAAACTCACAGCCCAAAAGATTTCTACCTAGCCTGTCTATGTTATGCTAAAAAATGCTTTCATCTGTGTACTCTATAGTTTGTTGGGGTGGGGAACACTTAAAAGTGGCAGTTCTCCAAAGCTGGAAGATATGTTAGGAGTGCTTGCTGCTCCAGCACAGGGCTTGAGTTCATTTCCCAGGCCCAACTTCAGGCAGTTTATACCTGCTTGTAATTCCAGCTCCTGGTGATCTGTTCCCCTTACTTTCACAGTCACAACCCCTCCCCCAATAAATAAGGAAAAGGAAGACAGAAAGGAAGTGTAGCTGCTCTTGACTGTGTGTGTGGCACAGCCTTCAGTCCCGGCATTAGGAAGACAGAGGAAGGTGAAAGAATCTTTTGAGTTTGAGGCCAACCTGGGAACTATCTCAAAAAACCCCAAAACAGAACACAACTGTGTAGACATCTGTTTAGATACAAGAATAATCATTTCAGATAAAGTATGTGAAAAATTTTAAAGAAAACAAACAGAATTTTGTTTTCATTTTTCTTTCCCACCTGTGTTTAAATGAAGAATCAAAATAAAGTGTTTTGTTCCACGTTAGGTAGCTATTAGGTAGAAAAGTGTGCATGTAAAACTATGCAAATGATGGGCAGATCATGACACTGTACTGAGACTCTGTCTGTCTGCTTAAAGTTAGTATCTCTCTCTTGAGTGAGATTTCTGTCCTTCCTGGTTCCCACAGTCATTAAGTCCCAAAAAAATCATACAAAGGTCTACATTAATCATAAATTGATTGGCCCATTAGCTCAGGCTTCTTACATTAGGCTATTATTCTTATCTGTGTTAGCCACATGGCTCAGTACCTTTTTCAGCAGTGTAGTCACATCTTACTTCTTCTGTGTCTGGACAGGGCTGCCGAGGGAACTTCCCTCTTCCAAGAATTCTTCTGTTCTCATTGACCTGCTTCTACTTTATGAGTGAATATATCTGAAAATGTTCCCTAATTTACATCCATCTGAAAGCCTTTTTTCTCAGACATCATACACATAACTATTTTTCCTTGAACTATGTTTTGGAAGATCTAATTTAGGATATTCACCACTTCTCAATTAACTAGTTATTCATTTATTTACAAAATGTTTTTCATATCAGAATTGAGACAAATAAGGAAAATTGTTTTTTTCAGTCTTTTTTTTTTACCTTGCATGCTAGTTGTACAGCATTCCAGTTGTAGTTGTCTATAGAAACAACTTAAGGGAAGGATGACTTAGATGTTTTAGACCATCATGATAGGAAACACATGGTAAGGGCATTCACATGACAGTGAGCCAGAAGCTGATGGTGTGAGAATCGGGCCAGAGAAGCATAACTTCCCATTCGTCCACAATATCCCCAAATAGCACCTTGGTCTGAGACACAGGTATTCAAAATATAGCCTGTTGTTTCCTGTTCAAAATATAATACCATAGAAAAGTCCAATTACTTTTGAATATCAGCACTAAGAAAGTACCTAACATTTAAAGAGCTTTGTTACTGTATTAGTTACTTGCTGCTGTGATCAAATGCAGAACAAGAAGTACCATAAAGGAGAGGCATTTATTTGCCTGACAGTTGGAGGGGATGCAGTCCATTATAAGCAGGGAAGGCATGGGAGGGAGAATGGGAAGTAGCTGATTACACTGCATCCACACTCAAGGAAGCAGCAGAATGGTTACAGGTTTCAATTCACTTCATTCAATGTGGAACCCTAACCAATAGGATGGTGCCCTACACATTCAAAGTGGGTTTCCCATTCAATTAACCAAATCTATAAGCTCTCTCATTTTGACCGGGTTTTTTTTTTTTCATGTTTTTTTTTTAATTTTTTTTAAAATTTTTTATATGTATGTGTGTATGTGTGTGTGTTCTTGTGCCCAGTGTCATAGAATATATGTGGAAATCAGAGAACACCTTTGGGGAATCAACTCTCTTTCTCCACTATGAGTTTCAGAGATCTAATTCAGGTCATCAGCCTTGTATGGCAAACACTTTTCCTCTCTGGGCCATTCCACCAGTTCTCCATGCTGATTCTAAATCTCTTCAAGCTGACAGTCAAAATAAGCCATTTCAACTCTGCCATTTGTCATTGACATCCAAACACATCACTATTAAACCGTAGTTTTCCACCCCTTGTCTTGTGACTATCCATCATGGACACAAGCATTCATTCCAACCTCAGAAGTCCCCATGGTCTTTAACAGTGTCAACACTGTCTTAACTGTAAATTTCTATAACATTAAAAAAAATCATGTTATCTTACAGTGTATAGTGCATTCTCTTTGACTTCAAAAGATCTCATAGTCTCTAATACAGTACTGTTCAAAAGTATAAGTTCAGAGTCTTTTGTGAGGATCATACAATCTTTCAGCTGCAAGCCTCTATAATATTACAAAACAAGTTTCATGCTTCTACCATATGATGACACAGAGTGGATGTTCTCATTCTAAAAAGGAACAATGGATACACAGCAAAAGAAATAATCATATTAAAGCAAAACACAGCCCAGCAGCCCGAGCACCGGATCCTGCAGCTCTGTGTTAGGCATCTTGGACTCTTGATGGAATCACTGAGCTCCAGAGGGCATAGGTAGTCCTGTCTCTCCAGCTCTGCTGCCTATAACATTAATAGCCTTTCTTTTGGTCATTTTCACTCTGTGCCTACAGCTTTCCTCAGTAGATGTCCAGTGCTTTTGTCATCTCCAGCATCCTACGATCTCTATTACAACTTCTGCTCTACCTTCACAGCTTTACTCATTGAGCTCTTGGGGCCTCCTTGGTAGGACTGTGCTGTGGAAGGACCCTGCCACACATTTGTGGCTTCAGTGGTTCTCTAGAACCATGGTGCAAGACCCAGTGAGTCTTGCACCTTTCATGCCTGCAAGATTGGTATCACTTTGACAACACTCAAATTTGGTTACTTTCTTGGGATGGAGCCTTGCCCCTTGGACTATAGCTACATTTGACCTTGTGTGTCAACCATAGAAAATTTTGATTGTGGGACCGGTCAGTGGCATTCTCAGTTTAGACCCTCTTTTCAAATGAATCACTCTTTTCATTAGAGTCTTTAGTGGATATAATTAAGGTACCTTTCCTGTTGTCACAGGACACATTTCTCTCTTTTGTGTTTATCTATTTAACAATTATCTTAGTCATTGTTCTACTGATAAGAGACACCATACCAAGGCAACTCTTATAAAAGAAAGCATCTAATTGAGGCCTTGTTTACAGTTTTTCAGAAGGTTAGTCTATTATCACGGTGGGGAGTACATCAGCAGGCAGGAAGACATGATGCTAAGAGTGGGAGCTGGGAATTCACCTTGATCAGCAGGTAGCAGGCAGAGAAAAAAAGCCTGGGCCTGGCATGGACTTTTGAAACCTCCAAGTATACCCCAAATGAGACACTTCCTTCAACAAAGCCATGCCTGCTCCAAGAAGACTATAACTCCTCATCCTTCCCAAACAGTTCTACTAACTGGGGACCAAGTCTTCAAACATAGAGCCCATAGGAACCATTCTCACTCAGACTACCACAACAATTACTGCTGCTTTAAAAAATAAAAATTATCTGAGGGTGTGAGGGTGTACACATGCTGTGGCAGACCTGTGGTGGGTGTGAGGGTGTACACATGCCATGGTGGGTCTGTGGAAGTAGGAAATTTTCTGAAAGTTGGCTCTCTCCTTCCGACATGTGGGTCTCAGGGTTTGGAGTTAGGTAACCAGGTTTCAGAAGCAAATGTCTTCACCCACAGAACTATCTTTCTGTGCAGCTGCTTTCATACCTGCTTTGTCTATAACCTTCACACTAACTTTACTACTTCATATTTTCAGCTTTCTGGTCTACCTTGTACTCTACTGTCGACCTGCATAAGGGTTATAGCCTGTAATCGTGATGTAGTCTGAATATTATCTTATCTTGAGATTTCCTTACCAATCCATTACATCTTCAGCCTCTGAAGTTCTTAGGACACAAGCAGAATGAAGCCAGATTCTTGCCAGAATGAATCCTGAATGACTTCTAGCCCAGTTTGCCTCTTAAACTTTCTCAGTCAGGCCTCCACTCTTCACATTTTCCTGGCATTCTGGTCTCCCCACTCTATCAGAATGGCCTCTTAAGCCCTGGTTACAGTATTCTAGGGCCTTTGGAGCCTGGAGTTCCAAACTCTTCCACAGTCCTCCTCATAAACAGGTTCCAACTGCCTAAGAACTCCCTGGCCAGGTTGACTACAATAGAAGCCCACTCCTTGGTAAGCTTTTTTAGACCTTACTTGTTGCTTTGATCAAATAACTACAAGAAGCACTTTAAGGAAGGAGGGTTTAAGTATAGTGTGAGGAAGAATGCTGGTCACATTGCATTTACAGCCCAGAAGCAGGGACAGATGAGCTACTTTATCCTTTCTATTCAGTCTGTGAATAGCTATGGGATGTGCCATGTTTAGGGTGGGTTTCCTATCTCTCTTAGCTCAATCTAGACAACCCCACAGACATACCCTTAAATGTTTCTGGGGTAAATTTAAGTCACCTCAACCCTAATAATCAAGATTAACCATGGCAAAGATGTAACTTTGTAAGTTGTTTAGATCTCAGGAAGTTTATCCATAAGGCATTTTATACATTTGAGTGTCTCAGTACAATTTGCAAAAACACAGCTCACTTACTCTAGAGCATGATTGAGTGATTTGTGGACAAAGTGGGACTTTGTGGATGAGTGTTGGGACAAAATTACAGACTATATCATGAGAATTCTGTCTTTAACAGAAAGATAGTTCTTTCATTCCTATACTAGAAGGAAAGCAACTAGTTGTTTCTTAGAGCTACAGAAGCTTACAGAGAAATATCTAGTTACTAAATTATGGATGTATGGTTTAATACACTTATTTGTATGAAAAATCCATAAGCTAGACTATTTCAATATACATTTCTCCCAAAAAAATAAGTTGAAAGTTTCCATTTGCTTGAGGAATGGGGTGTAAAAATAAGTTATTTGTTTTATGTTCATTAGCGGCAGTATGGTTTAGATAATTCTGGAGGATACAGACAACAGCAGCTACGGCACATGGAGATAGAAGTTAACAGGGGAAGAATGCATCCCTCTGAATTTCACAGCAGAAAAGCTGATATGATGGAATCAATAGCTATTGGTATTGATGATGGAAAAACGAAAACTTCCGGTGAGTGCTTGAAAATACAAGTTGCAGTTTACTGTTTCATGTGCCACTGGAGTAATAAATTTAATGCTGCATACGTCACTAAGGTAATACAGTCGTTTGAATTTGCTGGATTTTTTGTCAATTTTTAGTTAATGTAGTTTGAGGTGAGATTGTATGCTCACATATTTTTTTTCCAAAAATTTTAAAACTAAACTCCTTTTTTATGTTAAATAATTCATTTAAAATAATTTAGTTTCTCTTGTATTAACTAACAGCAATGGGAAATGAACCTTTAGGTTTTTTTTTTAAAAAAAAACATTTTATTAGCATATGTTAAGGTTTATTTGGCTTTGGTTAAGTGTTGCTTGTAAGAACATAGATGAAGGACCCGAAAAAATATGTGTGTTTCACCACTTCCCAACCCTAGTAACCACTATCTTCCTGTAGATCTGAGGGAGGTGAGGGCCTTACAAGCTCCCCTCCTGTAATGGTGTAATGTCTATAAATCATCAGAGATGAGTGTGTCCTTGCAACCATCCCTCTCCTCTGTGACAGAGTGTTGGTAACCTGAGTACTGTTCAGATAGGCATTGCTACTTAGGTTAAAAGCCAGAAACCCTTCCATGCCCCCTCTTCCTTGATATTTCCTGAGCCTTGGAGGGGTTAATGTAGATATCCCACTTAGGATTGAATATCAAATAGTCATTTATTCTTATTAAATTATCTGACCAGTTCATGACACCCACTGCCAAACATTAATCTATGAATGTAAATATAAACATTTAGAAGGCAATTTGATTGGCATAGGATGTCAATTTGGCAAACTGTAATAGCTTTCCCACTAGGGCTGACGATTTACTTACCCAGGGGCCTTTTGACAGTGTTTTCAGCATCAGATGAGACTTCCCTCCCATACATATACCATTAATCCAGTCAGAAAATGCTTGGTTCCCCAAAGCACTCACACCACTGAACCCTTAGCTGAAATTATGGATTGTTTGAACACAACATAATATAAGCCACCTGCAAAATTTTACATCTTTTAGAACCACCTTAATGAAAAAAAATCATAAAAGCATTTCTTTCAGGTTGTGGTGGATTTCAAGTTGAAAATATTGTAAGTTCAAATAACGTTTTATATGTGCCTAAATTACTGGACACCATAGCTTACCAAGATGTTACACTGTGTTCTTTCTCCAGTTGCCTTCCTAATGTGGTGGCTGACTGGAGACACTCTGTAGAAAATGACTTACTACATATCCTAGCCATAACTCGGAGCACTTTAATAGTCAAAGTATAGTTTCTGCTGACCATATTGCTTTTGCAGTAAAGTTTTAACAACAACAACAAAAGCCCTGTTGAACCATAAGTCTAAATTCCATCCTCTAATAGTTTAAACCCAGTATCTACAGCACTATTTCAACATATTTTGAGTATTAAGAGGGGTTTTTTTCCATAGTGATATGGTTATCATGTTCAACTCACAAGAACAATTAATTGAAATATTTTATGTTCTTTGTATAGTCTTCCATATTTGTTATATATTTTATACTTTACAGCATATTTCATTAAATATGCAGCAGTTCAAATGCTCAATAGCTTTGTGTGTGATGGCCAATCTATTGCTCATGACATTTTTGATACTAAAAGCTTTGTATACATCATTTCTTCTGGACCCAAATGAACATTTTTATATACTTGATATTTTCAGTATATACAATTTTTCTAGGACTTGCATGTTCCACTAGCTGTAGAGCTAGCTAGCTGCTGTTAACAATCAGGTGTGTCTTATTCATGATGGTAAGTTTTCTGGCAAGTTTGTATTTTTTTCTTCCAATTATGTCTTTGTATGTTTGCTAGGGTACTACCACAGTTTATATGAAAGATTTGAAGTTCCATGACTTGATATTTTTTTAAAGACATGATTTCACACGTCTAGAGAGATGCCCTAGTATTCAGTAGTATAGAGAACATGCTGCTCTTTGAGAGAACCCAGGTTCAACTCCCAGTACCCACATGGTACCTTACAATCCAGGAGATCCAGGAGAGATATTTTTTTAAAAGACATGATCTTATTATATAGCCCAGGTTATCCTGCAACTTTCTTTGTAGACCAAGCTGGTATTAAACTCACAGGGATCCACATGTCTCTACCCCTGCACCAGATCTATATATGGATCTTTAGGTAGAAGTTTTAAATTTGAACATAATTGAATTTTTTAGTTGATTTTTTTTTTTTTTGGAGGGAAGTTAGAGGCTCAGTAGCATAGGCTGAACTGGAACTCATTTGTTAGCATGACTATCCTCAGACTCTTAGCATACCTCCGCTTCATCCTTCCAAATGCTAGGATTGCAGTAGTGAGCCACAATACACAGCGGATCTATTAGTTTTTGTCTTCATTGTGTGTGTTCTGTTTGTCTTAAGATGGAAGGGTTTCTTTAAAGATCACCAATGTGCATTTCCTTATGATTCTTTAAACATGCTATTTTATATTTTTATTTTAAAAATGTTACAGGTATGGAAGTTTCACCTGCATATATATCTGTGCACTGCTTAGATGCCTGGTACCCATATAGACCAAAATTGTCCATCAGATACTCTAGAAGTGGAGTTACAGATGTTTTTAGCCACTAAATGGGTGCTGGGAATTGAACCTGGGTCCTCTGGAAGGGTAGCCGTGAGACAGCTCTACAGTCCCTATATTTTTTATTTTTAATGTATCTGGTATTTGTTTATTAAGAAGTGGGCATGGGGACTGAAGGAAAGCTGGGGATCTGGAGGTTTTCCCACATTTCTAACAATGTTCCATTTGTAAGCACCTATATATAACAGAACTAGTTTCTCTAACACCATGTATTGACACTTTTTTTCCTGTGGAAAGATGTCAGATCCCCTGGAGTTTGTGGTACAGGTGATTTTGAGCTGCCCAGTGTGGGCACTAGGAATTGAACGTGTGTCTACAAGAGTAGCAAGTGTCCTTTTCTGCTGAAGCATCTCTCTGGTCCACAGCAGAAATTATTATTTTTTATTTTTGTTAATTATGAAAGTGTTTATTAGAGAAGTCATTATTTAATACCCTTTTTTATATTTACATCTTT
This sequence comes from Myodes glareolus, assembly GCF_982192425.1. Lineage (NCBI taxonomy): Eukaryota > Metazoa > Chordata > Mammalia > Rodentia > Cricetidae > Myodes > Myodes glareolus. Next base: position 96,282,309 of record NC_142026.1, on the reverse strand, counting down.
GTTATTTTTAACAATAAAGTGTATTTAACAAAAGGTAGCTTTTTTGGAAAATAAAGTAATTTAGGATTTAAAAAAATGCATGTTGTAAGGAAAAAATTCTTTAATATGGTTGTATGATATCATTGCTAAGACAAAGTTTGCCAGGAAATGAGGTATTTCAGTCTTACATCTAACAAGCATGTCATATGTATATGTATATATATACATATATATATGATTTTATTTTATTCTTATAGGTTTTCACTCTTTTCATTCTTAAAGTACTATCCTAAACCTTGATTCAGTCTGAGTCCTTTATCTTTCTGTTGCTAGAGTGTCTGTTCCATATCACTTCATCATTGTTTCTCTCCATGCATAAACTTACTATCCAGTCACAAGTCATTTTTGTTGTTCTTTTTCTTGAATGTGAATTTTGTTTAGGTATTATTGTTTTAAATTTATATCAAATTTTTGCTCTTCATGATACTGGGCACAGCTGCAGCTATGGTAAAATGATTATTTTGAATTAATATTTTTTTTAATTTGTCTCCCTAAAGACATTTCCATGTATTTCATTCAAATAAAATACATATAATGACTTTTATTTTTTCATACCACATGCTGTGAGAAACCATGAACTACATAAAAGGCACCACTGCCCATTATCATCCGAGTTTTTAAAGAAGACAGAATTTTTTACGAAGAACTATAATGTTCTGTGACACAGTGTGACTAGATAATAAGTAGGGGTCATGAAAAAATAAATTTTCTGATTGTTTTTGTAGAATCCGAAAAAAGTTACTTGAAAGTGATGTTTGGTTCTTCCAGGATTTTTAGAATTCTAAATAGAAGAATTTTCTAAAAGGAAGAATCAGATGTAAACTTGTCCAAATACCTTGCTTAACCAAATTCTAGACATTAGTCTAGGGTCATGTTTCTAGAAATATTGTCATATTTATCTTTCTTTGCATAGCACTTACTATCCTGTTTTTTATATAAAGTACAGTACTGAAGTTAGATTATAAACTCATTGGCAGAATATTCGATTGTTAGGTCAAGAAAACTAAAAAGTGAGGGTCAGATGCAGGACACTGGCTTCAGCTTTCTATATGGCAGATTAGTACTAATGCTGTAGACTAGCAGGAGACTTACACTTTCAGGGGAAGCAGATTGACGAAGACCAAGCAAGCTCTAGTGGTTCATGTAACAAATGGAAAGACAAGAAGAGTGTTTGTTCTATAAGGGTGAGTACTCTTGTGTCCCAGGCTTTGCAGTTGAAGAACTTAAGGATGCAGACAACTTCAGGTCAATGCAGGGAGTACTATTTGAGTATTAGAAAACATGGGTTTATTTTTGACATCAGAAAACTTGGGCTGTGGGGCAGTGAGAGCATGTGCTAAGGTTGTAGTGCGAGAAGATTAATCAAAAGTGGACTTGGTAGGTTTTTCTGTGGAGCTTGAAGCTGATGTTAGACATGAACAGCCATGTAATGGAGATAATGAATCTTCTTAAGTATTCCAAATCTCTTCTATTCTAGGAATTATTGAAGCCCTCCATAGATATTATCAGAACACTGCCACAGATGTGAGGTGTGTGTGGCTCTCTACAGTGGTGGACCACTTTCATTCATCCTTTGGGGACAAAGGTTGGGGTTGTGGTTATAGAAACTTCCAGATGCTACTTTCATCATTACTACAAAACGATGTGTATGGTGACTGCTTGAAAGGTATGTAAAGTTTATACATACAGAGGGTCTGGCCAAGAAGTGTCTTAGAAACTCTGTGGGTTCTTAGCAGAGTACATATTACTGTATTATTGTTCTGCATATAGTACCTGACCTTGTGACTTGTTTGCTTACATGATTCCAGGTATGTCCATTCCTTGTATTCCAAAAATTCAGTCCATGATTGAAGATGCATGGAAGGAAGGTTTTGATCCTCAGGGAGCCTGTCAACTTAATAACAAATTACAGGGAACAAAGGCCTGGATTGGAGCATGTGAGATTTATACACTTCTGACCTCACTGAGAGTAAAGTATGTACCTGCAAACTCCAGTTAACATTATTGCATTCATTTTCAAATTACCAGCATTAAATTCAGTCAGACTATCCATGCTGTGATAAAATGTGCTAATGAAAGAAACTGAAGTGAGGAAGGTTTATTTCGGCTTATGTTTCAAGGGACACAGCCCACCTTGGTGGGGAAACAGAAGGTGCAGAAAGTAGACTGGCTGTCATATTGCATCAGCAGTCAAGAAGCAGAGCATCTGTAGGAAATGGGAACCTGCTATAAGGTTCATGACCTGCCTTCAGTGATCTCCTTTCTCCTGCAAGCCTCCACCCCCTAGAGTTTTCACAACCTTCTCAAATAGCTTTTCCTGCTGAGGATCAAGTCTAATGTGAGCCTACAAGGAACAGTGCACATTCAAAGTATGGCAGAAACCATTAACAGTTTTTTATCTTTTTTAGATTTTATTGCTATGAGAGACAAGGATGCATCGTTTGTGCCAGAATTTAAAATAATCAAGCTCTTAAATGCTTTTGGTTATGCTTTATAGAACATATTTTTGTATGGCATAGAAGTGAACCTACTTCAACAGTCTGATTTAGTCACGATGACTTAAAGGAAGCGTGCCACCATAGTCTGGGCCAGACAGGAAACACTGGGTGGTGAGGGGAGAACTCACATGTTCCTATGCTGTTCACCAGTATTGTCTATAACAGGAACTGAAAAAAAATCAAATATATTCTGAATATTTTTATATTTCCTTATTTATTTTTGGAGTAAAATATTTAGAATGCTTTTGATGTAAAAAATGACTACTACTGAGGATTAAAATCAGAATTAAAAATTTTTCTTTTAAATGAAGACATACAATAACTTGATTGAAGTTTTTAATGTATTTTTTGTTTACACTTTATAAATTAGCCGAGTAGAAAGACCTCTGTAAGAAGTTGTTTTCTTTAAAAACAAAAACCATGAAAGTTATTATTTTACTGTTTTTACGTTATATGTATATGTGCATGTTTGTGTTTATGTGCACGTGAGTGTGGTGCCTTTGGACCCCCTAGAGCTGGAGTTAACAGGCAACTGTGACCAAATATGGGTCTTCTGCAAGAGTAATGTGTGCTTTTAAGCACTGAACTATTTCTCTAACTCCCTACATTTTTATTATTATGCATGTGTTGGAGAGTGTCTGTGGAGGTCAGAAATCTAATGTGTGGAGTTGATCTCCTTATCTTCCTTGGTGTGGGTCCCAGGGATTGAACTCAGGTCACCAGGCTTTCAAAACAAACATCTTTACCCATGGAACTATCTCGGCAGCCCCAGGGATACTGACATTAGAATAAAAGTTATTGTATCCCAGATTATAACACATGGGTTTTAAAAGTCCAGCATGCTTCTTATTTGCTATGCAGGGAGCCTTTTTATGTAAGGAAATCATTGTAATCTTTAGCTCATTCATGAAATATGAGTGGTGATTTGAGGTATTATTTTCCCCACAAAATGATAGTTTTTCTAAATAAAGGGTTAAAATTTATATTTACTTTTTTCTTCATAGGGAAGTTATCAATGCATAAAATTGTTCTGGATCAAGATTTTTTTTCTGCAAATTACATTTATGTAAAAATTTGTAAAATATTCTCTAAATTATCCTCTTTGTCAATTGTTTAGGTGCCGCATTATTGATTTTCACAAGTCAACTGGTCCTTCGGGTACACACCCTCGCTTATTTGAATGGATATTGAACTATTATTCTTCAGATAGAGAAGGGAATTCAAAGGTTGTGTGTACATCTAAACCTCCTGTCTATCTCCAGCACCAGGGTTAGTAGATCATACACATAACTATCATTTTTTTTTTTTTGGTTTTTTTCAAGACAGGGTTTCTCTATAGCTTTGGGGCCTGTCCTGGAACTAGCTCTTGTAGACCAGGCTGGCCTCGAACTCACAGAGATCCACCTGCCCTGCCTCCAGAGTGCTGGGATTAAAGGCGTGCGCCACCACCGCCCAGCATAACTATCATTTTTAAGACAGCAGATTGACTACTGCTTAAGGAAGGTCAAGATTATAATGGTAGAGGTGACCGGGTGGGGGGGGGGGCTGTTGTGACAGGTTGTCAGAGTTGCTTGTCATTCTGGTACGTTCTTGGGTGACACAGCATCTTGTGGTGCTTTTCTGGTTCAGTGCTCTCATTATCCATCGCTTTCCTTCTTCCAGTCTTTCCTCATTTGTCACTATGTTAAGCCTTTCTAGACTGCACTTATTTAAAATTGCGAGTGTGTGTGTGTATGTGTTTTAAACACACAGAAGCCCACACAGAGACTGCAAATGTATATATAGTAATAAGTGTGTATAGATGTGAGATATTAACTGTTATTTATACTTTGACCAGGTCATAGTCGAACAATTGTTGGAATTGAAGAGAAGAAAAACAGGACATTATGTTTACTAATATTTGATCCTGGGTGTTCTTCCCGAGAAATGCAGAGACTGTTAAAGCAAGACATAGAGCCTGGTAGTCTCAGGCAGCTGCGGAAATCTGTGGGGAATCTTAAACATAAGCAGTACCAGATAGTAGCAGTAGAGGGCGTCCTTTCACCAGAGGAGAAAGTTGTAAGTATCTGTATCAGGTGAAGTCACTTAAAGTTTTAGTTAAAAATCAACATTCTCTTTATCTCCTCACAACTCGTTCTATTTCATGAAATGGCAAATACATTTATCTTTGATATCTCTGGATTTCTGAAATGGCCATTTTTAAATTTAGATATTACCTAAATGTCTTCCAGTTGCTTAATTCATTTTCATAAAATATTTAAGTTTGTAGTTTTACCTTTTGATATCAGGTAAGTGATCAGTAACAATAATGTGGTTATGAAAACAATCTGTAAGTAACTCGGGTGGTCTTACTGTTTAGTACATTGGATTCAGGAGCTATATCTTATTCTTTGGCCTTCTGAGTATACTTAGTTCTAGAACAACTCTGGCCTTTATCATTTATAGTTAAGTGATGAGCTCCAAATTACTGAAGAGTTTTTAGACATTAGAAAACCTCCACTGAGGTTGTAAGCTGCAGTGGCATCATAGCACACTAAGCCTAGACAATGCATGAGATCCCAGAATCTTAAGATTTTATTTTTGATTTTAATTTTTAATTGCTTGTATTTGTGTGTGCTTAAGTGTGGTATTGTACATAGAGTGCAACACTCATAGAAGCCAGAAGAGGGCATAGATACCATGGAGCTGGAGTAGCAGGTGGTTGTGAGCTGCTGCATGAGGGTCCTGGGAAATTTATTTGAACCTTCTGCAAGAGCACTCTGTGCTCATAACCACTGAGCTCGTCTGCAGCCCTGGTGTGGGAAATATATGAGAAAACTAAAAAGAGCACTTATTTGAGAACTTCATATTTGTTTTCCTCTAAAGATGAGATAATACTCGAGAGGGACATGGGAAAGAGCAGGTTCAAGGGAAAGGAGTCAGATTTAAAAAAGAAGCTGGCTAATCTCAGCTTCTTAACTGAGGATAGAAAGACAAGGATTGTTTGCTGGGTTACTCAATTTAAGTATGCTTTAAAAGATTTCTTATCAATGTCTTTAATCCCCAATTACAAACTTATTTTTAGTCCTAATACTAGTTTGGCCAGATAAATGTAGAGTTCATTTTAATTCTTGTTATGGGTTTTGATGCTTGCTTTCCAGTGCACAGTAACTTTTGAGACTATAGTGGTAACCAGGTGTTGACTGGGCTCCAGGTGAATAACAAGTTAACTGGCTTTTATGTTTCCAGTTTTGGATAGTGAGTCACTGTTGCTGTTAGAATACTAAACATGTCTTTTCTGTTCTTTACTTTTGAGTTTGTTCCTTTGGGACTGGGAGGGTTTGTTAGATCATAGCTGTGCCTTTAAGAATTACCGCTACTAAGGGCTTTACATGTATCAATGTGTATAACCTCACTGTAAGGTAAATGGATATTGTTCCTGTGTTTCAAGTGAGGACACTTACAGTGAGTAGTGAAGTCAGATCTTCAATGTAGCAGTTCATCCAGCTCTTGGTCCTGTGTAGCCTCTTAAAAAAAAACTTCTTTTTAAGAAGTTTAACAAAATCAATTTTTCTTTTTAATATTTCTTACATGTATACGATGCGTTCTAATTATTCTCACTACCTCCACCTTTTCTGCTCTCCCCACACCTGTAACATGAGGGCTGGCTTCTTGGGGTTTCCATCCTGCCTGGTACCCCACAGCCGGCAAATCCCAAAGAGAAATCACACACAGGACTCCATAAGGTTATAAACTGATTGGCCCATTAGGTCAGGCTTCTTGTTAACTCTTATAACTTATGTTACCCCATTATCCTTATCTACATTAGCCACATGGCTCTGTACCTTTCGCATCTGGGCAAGTTACATGCTGCCTCTTCGGTGGTCTGCGGAGGAGTGGAGAGAGAGCTTCCTGTGTCCTAGAATACTCCCAGTCTCTTTGCTCCACCCCTACTTCCTGTCTGGCTTTCCCGCCTATACTGCCTGCCTGGCCAATCAGCGTTTTATTAAAATATGATTGACAGAATACAGACAATTCTCCCACACCATTCCCCCCCCCCCCTTTTTTTATCAAAGGAAAATACCCATAGTCCATTTGTTGGGAATGTGGGCCTAGTATTTCAGGCTACTTCCTGCTGGTTGGGGGCGCTGATGATCTTATGGGGACTTAAAGAAAATTTAGAGTTATAATCAAGTCCTGACTGAAGTATCCTGTGAGTCTTGATCATCTCAGGCAGCAGTCTTGAATCTGTTCTGGATGTAGAACTCTGTCATCTGGGCCATCTGTTCCTATTGGAGATTTCTCAGGTGATCTTCCTTTCTCGAACCTGATTTTTCTTAACTCAGAATGAATCCACAGCCTCTCATTTTCTGTGGAAACAAAAGCAAAATCTCTTCTCCAAAGTAACATACATTTTGACTTCAGTTTTAAAGCCAAGGTATTTTTCAAAATACCTATCTTGGGTTAGTTTAGCAGCATTTATAAACAAAAGTCTTTTAGCAGCTGTTGCTCCTTCCTCAGCATTCAGACAATTCAAAGAGAGCATAATAGCATACAGTATCAAGATTCTCTGTGTATTTTCCATCTTTATGCAACTTTATTTCAACCTCTGTTTCTTTTATTTTTACTTTTACTTTTCGAGACAGGTTCTCTGTATATCTTTGTCCTGGAATAACTCTGTGGTCCAGGCTGTCCTTGAACTCACAGAGATCCTCCTGTCTCTGCCTCCCCAGTGCTTGGATTAAAGGCATGTGCTACCACACCTTGAACTCACAGAGATCTGTCTCTGCCTCCCAGGCATTGGGATTAAAGGCGTGTACTACCACACCTTGAGGTCACAGAGGTCAATCTACCTCTGCCCCTTGAAGTCATAGAGGTCAATCTACCTCTGCCTCCCAGGCATTGGGATTAAAGATGTGTATCACCACACCCTACTTCTCTCTTTCTTTTTTATTTTTAATGACTTTAACCTTTAGCCTGCATATATTTTTAACACACTGTAAAATATTTAGAGGTTTTCTTTGTCTTTGAATCTCTCTTTACTGTATATCTCTCTTTTTCTGACCACATGAGTCTTTAATGGGTAGGACCAAAGCCATGGCTTTGACAGTTAGACCCAGCCCATTCCTTAGCTTTCCAGGCTCATGGCTGAGATACCAGCCAGAGCTGTGTTCACTGCCGCAACTCTATGGTGTTTCAAGGTCCTTGCTAGCAAGCAAACTGCAGCATTCTGCTCACAGACCACACTCAGTTGGACTGCCTGCCTGAATGAGTCAGAGATTGCCCGGGCAGGACAGCCCAGAAAGCCGGCATTTTAAAACAGCGCAGCTTTTTTCCTGCTACAGCTGAAAATTGAAAAGCATGCATTCAGCTTTTCATCAACACCGTTTAAGTATTTCGTGGCAGGACCTCTTAATGAGCTGCAGAGTTTTGCAGCTAAAGCTGAGTCAGGAAGCCTCTCTTAGATGAGAGCACTTGCTTGCCTCTAGCAAGCAGAGCAGACCCGAGAAATTGCTGCTACCAACAAAACATGCTTTACTCTATTTTTTCCCAAACTTTCTCAAGCGTTCTGTGGATTCAGTTATCCACGTCTGGGCGCCATATGTAGTACGAGGGGCCGGCTTGTTGGGGCTTCTTTTTAAAAAAAAAATAAGAGGGAAATGGTACGGGAGAAATATCTGTATTCTGTCAATCATATTTTAATAAAATGCTGATTGACCAGGCAGGCAGTATAGGCAGGAAAGCCAGACAGGAAGTAGAGGTGGAGCAAAGAGACTGGGAGTATTCTTGGAAGCTCCCTCTGCCAGTTCTGCCCAGACCACCGGAGAGGAAAGATGTAAGCTGCCCAGCTGAGAAAGGTACTGACCCATTATGACTAACATAGATGAGAATAATGGGTTAATATAAGCTATAAGCGTTAACAAGAAACCTGAGCTAATGAGCCAATCAGTTTATAATCTTATGGAGTCCCGTGTGTGATTTTCTTTGGGGTTTGCTGGCTGTAGGGTACCGGGTGGGACAGAAACCCCAACAAGCTGGCCGTCACACTACACACACCCCTATCAACTCACTCTTAGTTTTGATTTTTTTTTCTCATAAGAAAAAGAAAATTGAGACAACTCTTACAGTGAATCCTTGACTGACCTGGGACTCATTATATAGACCAGACTGGCCTCAGAAATCACAGAGGTCAGCCTGCCTTTGCTTCCCAATGCTGAGATGTACTGCCTTATTAAAACTATTAAATTATGTTTATTTTTATTTAAATTTTAGTGTGTGTGTGTGTGTGTGTGTGTGTGTGTGTGTGTGTGTGTGTAGGTGTGTGTAGGTAGGCATTCAGAAGTTGTTTGTCTCCTTTTACCATATGAGTCCCAGGGCTTAAATTCAGTTCACTGGGTTTGGCAGGAACTGCCTTTATCAACTGAGCCGTTCCACTGGCTCCTTTGTCATATTTTGGTAATAATTTACTTATTATTCACAAGGAGAGTTTGGCATTCAAAACTTTATTTTTGAAACTATCTTATGATGCTATAAGATATTTTTTCTGTGAATATATTTTGAGTAACTGCTTATTCAAGACCTGTCTAGATATTTAAGGTCTTGTTAGTTGAAAGAATAAATACTTTCTAATTAAGGTTAGTTAAAATAATAATTAGATAAGTATGTAACAACCTTTAGTCATATTCTCATTAAAAAGAAAAGGAAAACTTTAAAAAGGTATTTTTATATTTGTGTGTGTGTGTGTGCCTGTGTGCAAATCACGTGAGTGTTACACCAGAACATGGCGTCCCCTATACCTAGAGTTGTGAGCCACCCAGTAGGGCTGTTGGGAACTGAGCTTACGTCTTTTGTAAGAACCACATCACCAAACACTGAGATGTTTTTCTAGAAACCTATTTTCACTTAAAAAATTTTTGGACTGGAGAGAGAGGAGGAGAGGGAGTGGGGGGGGGGGGGGGAGAGGGAGTGGGGGGAATGGGACGGTATGGGGAGGAGGGGAGGAAGTGGAAATTTTTATAAACAAACTAATTAATTAATTAATTAAAAAATAATAATAAAAAAATTTTTCAAACCTGGCCCAGGTTGCTCTTGAGTTCACTGTGTAGCCTAGGTTAACTATGAACTCCTCATTCTCTTACCTCATCCTCATGGATTACTAGCATTTAATACTGTGCCTAGCTTCTCTTCACATCTTGATAATAGTTGCTAATTTACTTCAGTACATTCTTAGTTTTTATTTGGTTATTTCAAATTTATCCTAATTTGTTATTTATCCTAATTTGTTTAGTTTAGCTGAGTTTAATATGCTTTAGTTTGTAAATCAAATTTGGAAGGAGTAGAAACAATCAAATTTTCCTTTATTCTTTTAATATTTTATTAACTCTATGAATGTTTTATATATGTATAGAATGTATTTTGACCATGGTTTCCTCCTCTGTTCCTCTTAACTTCTCCCAGATCCTTTCCCACTAAGTCCTCATCATGTGCTTTATTTATTTTTTTTTCATAACCCACAGAGTCCAATTTTGCTCTCATATATTCCTGGGTATGAGACCAGCTACTGGAGCTTGGTCAACTTACGAAGAGCTACACACTTAAAGAAACTGACTCTCCCTCATCCAAAAGTCAGATACAGTAGCTCCTCTGCCAGCCGTGGTACAATTTGAATACTAACTCATAATAAACAAGGGTTTTGTTGTTGTTGTTTTTGCTTTTGAGACAGGGTCCTGGAATTCACTATGTAGATCAGACTGGCCTTGAAGTCACAGAGATCCATCTGCTTTTTCCTCCTGAGTGGTGCTCATAGCTCTGTCTTTCTTTTCACTTCTTATTTGGTCCCCTGGTGCTCCTCAAACCCCCTCCCATCTATATCATTATGAGTCAGCATTTTTACATTTGACAGAGTCCACCAGAGAATAACATTTTATTTCACTCTATTTTGCCTTTATCTAGAATTTTCTTCATGACTTGACTTGTTAAATATGTATTACTATTTTTTTTTAACTTTTAGATCATAATTTTCCATTAGGACTTCTCATTGTTATCTTGAAAAAAATCCAGGTTTTATTGTCTACATTGAAATGATAAGATAAAGGGTTGACACAATGACTCAGCTGTCAAAGATACTTGGTGCCAAGGCTGACAAACTCTAATTTCAGGATCCACCTGTTATAAAGAGAACTGACCTCTATAGCACACACACACACACACACACACACACACACACACACACACACACACACACAGATAAAACAATACATGTAATTTTTTTTAAAAAAATGATAACATAGTATATGTAATTAGTTTCTAGGTTATAATTCATTGCCTGTTTTCTTCTTGATTTTTTTTCAAGGCCAGGAAACAAGCTTCTCAAGTGTTTACAGCGGAGAAGATTCCTTGAATGAAATATTTCGGTGATTTTGTACTTATCTGTTTTTCTGATATTGAACTCTGATATGGTCGAAGAATTTGATTTCACTTAAGTCCTTGGTATAACATTTAAGTTATAAGTGCCTGTTAAGTTATACTTCTTAGAACTTCATTGTATGTAATTAGTTGAATAAAATATCTTGTTTGCATTGTTGATTTTGATTTCTTGTCCATGTCTCACAAACTTGTTTTATAGTTTATAAGCTAATGGATTGGACCATAACTGGTATGAGTTACTCTTAGTACTTAACATCTATTAATACATTTAATTTTAAAACAATTGTTTAAGGCAAGCACTATTATTAACTCCATGAACCCAGATGCCTGAGAAATTAGCGATTAGCCCAAGAATATTACAAGATGGAGCCCACGGCCAGCTTACTGTATTTTTCACTGTTGTGTCAATCAGGCCTTTATTGCTGTGACAAGCACTCAAGCCAATTCAAGGAGGAAGATTTCTTTTGCATCAAGGTTTCAGTGTTGGGTGGTCTTACTCTGTGGTGAGAACACCATGGCTGTAGTCTGCTGTAGTGCTAGGGCGGAGCCTCTGACTCATGTGGCCAGAAGGCAGAGTTGAAGCAGGAAGAGGCCAGGAACAAGCTATACCCTATGTGACATACATCTCCAATAGGGATATCCGATAATCCACCAATTGACTGATCCACTGACAAGGACTTCTGGTCCAGTCAACTCAATAACTGGATCTACCAGTTGAGTCCAAACTATGGGCACAAATGAGGTGGTTTGGGGGATGGTGATGTTTTTGGGGGGCAAAGCTTCTGTTATCACAAAATGAGTACCTCCTTAATGTGTAGTGATCACCTTAATATGTAACAAGCTCGAAAACCAAGGATTCTCTTGTTAAATATTTCCAATAACCTTCCATCTCTCCTGAAAGCCTGTGTGCCGTGGCCTATAGGAGTATGTGTGTGTACATGAGAATCTTATCATTCTGCTCAATAAACAAAGGAATTGTTGAAAGACTTAGAAATTCACAGGAGCTGTGAGTAACTTAGAAAAATGTCTTAGAACCAAATCAATTTTAGGTTATAGTTTGGTGTCAATTATTAAAGCAGGAACAATCAAGTTATAATTGTAGGATACTCAAATTTCAGATTACAAACAGAGCACATCTGTTTGGCATAAAGCAGCATAGAAGTCCCCATAGGGAATGGATACTGAGCTATTTAAAAAGGTGTTCATTTAAAAAGCAAAGCAAAAACCTGTGTGAAGTTTCTTAACATAAATTTTAGTCATCCAGTCTTCCTGTCTTAATTTGTTTGAACATTGAAGCCAAATGCTCTAACCTTTGCATGTGTTTGTATGACCTAGTTCTTTCTTGCTCGTTTGTAAAATTCAGCCTGTAGAAAAGCCAGTGAAGTCCTTAATAAATGTATATTGTTGACGAGGTCATGGTCATATCAAGGGCCAATACTTCAGCCTCATTGGAATGGCAGAACTTTCCTTGGTGAAGCTCAGAGGGGCATCAAAGCCTTTCCTAGGGTCTGAGTGTGAATGCTGGCTGTGAGTATAGAACATATTCCCTGTAGCTTTCTCACTGCCCCTCTCTCACAGCTGATGTTTATGGTATGGAGACTGATATCCTACAGAGACTTTTATGTCTACTAAGATTAGTCAAACCTGCCTCCTTATTCAGGTGTATATAATCCTGCCTCCTGCTCTGGCTGTATGCAAAAACTCTGGCTCCTTGTTCAACTGTGTACAATAAAGCCACTGAGATTCAGGGTTGCTGAGGATTCTCCATCAGAGAGCCCAGTTTTCCTGGTCCAGTTTTTCTGTGTGTCTGTGTGTTTGTCTTTTCTTTGTTTCCTCACCTCTGTCATATCAATTCCTGGAGCCCTGACACCATCCTTCCATACTATCCAGCCTCTGCTTGCCTCTGCAGGCTCAACAATCACTCACCCGCCTGCCCTGACAAGTACCTTTCACTGGAAGTTGCATTTACCCTAAAATCCCTTTCAAAATGCTGCCCCTGCTGCCAGGTACCCTTCTGATGTAGGAATTCCTTCTGTCCTTCTCTCTGTGTGTTGCTTTTATTGGTCAATGAATAAAGAATCTGTTTTGGGGGTTGGAGAGATGGCTCAGAGGTTAAGAGCACAGACTGTTCTTCAGAGGTCCCCATTTCAATTCCCAGCAACCACATGGTGGCTCACAACCATCTGTAAAGAGATCTGGCACCCTCTGGCTTGTGGCATACTTGGAGGCAGAATGTTATATACATAATAAATTAAAAAATTAGTTAAAAAAGAATCCGTTTTGGTGCTGTGATAGGGCAGAGCAGAGCTAGCAGGGAAAACTAAACTGAATGCTGGAAGAAAGATGGCGGAGTCAAGCAGATGCCATGAAACCTCAGAACCTTGCCAGTAAGCCACAGCCATGTGGTGATACTTTAAAGATAATCTTGTCTTCAAAATGTGTGTCTAAGGATATGTTGCTTTGGAAGAAGGTCTTTGGTTTCTACAGAAAATGAGAGCCTTTAGAATCCTTCCCAACTAATATGACCAGGATCACCTGAAAGTTTGCCTTGAAAGTTTGCCCTGAAAGTATTACCAAATACTTTGCCCAAAAAATTTAGGAAACATTGTTGATACGTACACCTCAATTCCCAAATATTGTTTATAAATGTTTGTTTACATTTAAAGTTTATTGTTGGAGTTTCTGTCCTGTCCAGTTTCCACAGTTGTTAAGTCCCAAAGAAATCACACAAAGGTATACATTAGTTATAAACTGATTAGCCTATTAGCTCAGACTTCTTATTAACTTTTATAACTTATATTAGCTCATTCTTGTTTGTGTTAGCCACGTGGCTCGGTACCTTTTTTAGCGAGGCAGTCACATTAACTTTTATAACTTACATTAGCTCATTATTCTTGTTTATGTTAACCACGTGGCTTGTACTTTTTTTTAGCGAGGCAGTCACATCTTGCTTTTTCTGTGACTGGGTCACAGCTGCTGAGAGAATGGGGTTTTCTCTTCCCAAAATTCTGTTCTCATTGACCTGCCTCTACTTCTTGTCTGTTTGTCCCACTTATACTTCCTGCTGAGCTACTGGCCAATCATCATTTATTTAAAATATTATTGACAGAATATAGACGTTTGTTCCATACCACTTCCCCCTCTTTTAAAAAAAAACAAACAAACAAGAACTCTGAATCTAATATCCTTTTTTTTTTAGCTTTTTTTTTCTGACCATTAGCCATAACAACTTGTAACCAACATTCTAAACAAAAGAAAATATCCATAGTCCATTTTTTGGGAATGTGGGCATAGTATTCCAAGCTACGTTCTGATCTTTGGGGCACTGATAATCTTATGGGAACCTAGAGAAAATTTAGAATTATTATCAAGTCCTGACTAGAGTATCCTGTGAGTCTTGATCATCTCGAACAGCAGTCTTGAATCTGTTCTGGATGTAGAACTCAGACATGTGGGCCATCTGTTTCTGTTAGAGATTTTTCAGGTGGTCTTCCTTTTTCAAACCCGATTTTTCTTAACTCAGAATGAATCCACAGCTTCTTATTTCCTGTGGAAACAAAAGGAAATTCTCTTTTCCAAAGTAACATACCTTTTGACTTCAATTTTGAAGTCAAGGTATTTTTCAAATACCTATCTTGAATTAATTTATCAGCATTTATAAGCAAATATCATTTAGCAGCTACTGTTCCTTCCTCAACATTTAAACAATTCAAAAAGTATATAATAACATACAGTATCCAGACTCTCTGTGTATTTTTTCATCTTTGCTTGCCTTTTTTTTAACCTCTATTTGTCTTTATTTTTTCATTTTTTGCTTTTTGAGGCAGGTTTTCTGTGTATCTTTGGCTGTCCTGAAATTCCCTCTGTAGACGAGGCTGTCTTTGAACTCACAGAGGTCTGTCTGCCTCTGCCTCCCAAGCATTGGGATTAAAGGTGTGTGCCACCACACCCAACTACTCTCTCTTTTTTTAAAAGGACTTTAACCTTTTTCTTTTTACTCCCAAGCCTGCATATATTTTTAACACATTGTAAAACATTTAGAGGTTTTCTTCTTCTTTGACACTCTCTTTACTGTATACATCTCTTTTTCTGACCACATAAGTCTTTAATTTGCTAAGCAGTATGGAGAGGATTAAAGCCATGGCCTTGATGGCTAGATCCAGCCCCTTCCTTAGCTCTGAGATTCCAGCTTCATGGCTGAGCTACCGGCTGGAGCCATGTTTATTGCCACAACTCTATGATGTTTCAAGGTCCTTGCCAATAAGCAAGCTGCAACAGAGAACTCACACTCAAATGCTCTGTAGCTGAACCTTCTGCCTGAAAGAGTCAGAGTTTGCACTGTCAGGACAGTCCAGAAAGCTGGCATTTTAAAACAGCATGGCTTTTTTCCTGCTATGGCTGAAAACCAAAATACATGCGGTCAGCTTTTCATCAACTCTGTTTAAGTGTTTTGTGGCAGGACCTCTTAAAAGAGCTGCAAAGTTTTGCAGCTAAAGCTGAGCCAGGAAGCCTCTCTTAAATGAGAGTGCTTGCTTGCCTCTAGCAAGCAGAGCAGACCCAAGGAATTGCTGCTACCGAGAAGCCATGCTTTATTCTTTTTGTCTAGAATTACTTCCCATACTCTCCCAGGTTTTATGTGGATGCAGTCCACATGTTGGGCACCATTTGTTGACTGAGTTTCTGTTTCACCCAGCCCCACGTTGGGCGCCATTTGTTTCTGTTCTGCCCAGTTTCCACAGTCGTGAAGTCCCAAAGAAATCACATAGAGGTCTACATTAATTATAAAATGATTGGTTCATTAGCTCAGGCTTCTTATTAAATTTTATAACTTATAATAGCCCATTATTCTTGTC
Source organism: Myodes glareolus (assembly GCF_982192425.1). Taxonomy (NCBI): domain Eukaryota; kingdom Metazoa; phylum Chordata; class Mammalia; order Rodentia; family Cricetidae; genus Myodes; species Myodes glareolus. Next base: position 96,266,513 of record NC_142026.1, on the reverse strand, counting down.
TATGTTAGCCATGTGACTTGGTACCTTTTTTAGCAAGGCAGTCACATCTTGCTTCTTCTGTGACTGGGTCACGGCTGCTGAGAGAATGGAGTTTCCTCTTCCCAGAATTCTGTTCTCATTGACCCGCTTCTATTTCTTATCTGTTTGTCCCACCTATACTTCCTGCTGAGCTACTGGCCAATCATCATTTATTTAAAATATAATTGACACATATAGACATTTGTCCCACAAAAGTGGGATGGGATATAGATATGAATACTTTGCATTGGTATGGATCTTGGTTTATTGATACAAATTTAAGGTCAATTTTGTCATACTGGGTATATGTCTTTCTGCTCTTGATTAAAGTACTGTGTTTATGTAGTTCATTTAAAGATGTAATATATAATTAAAAGTATAGGTTAATAGATAGTCATCTGTAATAGTCAAGCTTGTAGTCATGTTAGTGTGGTTTTCTAGACATATAGAGTATATTTCAGTTAGATAGGTATTATTCAAATCTTTCAAAGACTAACAGAATATGGCATTTAAATGTTTTAAAAACTTAGGACTTTTTACAATAGTGAGACACATCTGTTGCTGGCAGCACCAAGCTACTTCAAGAGGATGATGGGCACCAAAGAGGCTCCTTATGGCATTGAATAGCCATTTGGGTAAGAAACTGCTCTTACCTGGACTGCTTGGTACTATGCTATATGAGCTAGACCTGCAGGACCTACAGAAAAAAATGATTGCTGAACTTGTATAAAGGTGAGACGATCCTTTGGGGTTCTTGCTTCATGAAAGAGTCTGCTAGACATTCTGCAGAACACACAAAAAAAGTGACTGACAAACTGTCAATATAGGTGGAACTATCTTTGAAATTTCCTGCTTCATGAAAAAGTCTGCCAGATACTATGGACCAATAGACTGAAAATGGGTGCCTGCAATGTTACAAAAGAACTTTGGGTGACTGTCCAGGCAGTGAGATGTCTTCATGAATTCTAACATTTTGGAAGTTGCTTATAACACACACTTCATGTTTTCTTAGGTAATATTATATCCTTTTGTAGTCTTTGATGTTGTAGAAAATCTCTGTATAAAAAAGTAAATAATTGAATAACTGAAGAAGACTCTTTCTTGAGGAAGGTCTAGATGCAGGGTGCATTTTTGACAAGATCTGTCTGGTTTATTTTAAATTTAATTTTATGTACATTAGTGAAGATATCAGATCCCATTAAGTTGGATAATAGATAGTTATAGTTTTCCTTAAATAGTTTTATATAAAGGAAACTATATAGTTTCCTTATATAGTTTTATATAAAGGATGAAGTATATATAAACATTGTAACTGTAATTCTTGCTTGATATATCTTTTGTTATATGTAATTTTACTTTGTTAAAGTTAAAACCTTCCTTTTTATTTAGACTGAAAAGGGGAGATGATGTCAGAAGTCCTTCTGTATATGTGTTGTTTTTATTAGTTAATGTATAAAGAAAAGCTTTTGGGTCTGTTGTAAGGTAGAATAGAGCTATGTGGGGAAAACTAAACTGAATGCTGGGAGAATGAAGGTGGAGTCAAGTAGATGCCATGTAGGCCCTCCAAAGACAGATGCCAAATGGATCTTTATCTGTTAAGCCACAGCCATGTGACGATTCCACCATAGTAGTCTATACAATGACTCATAAGTACTTTAGATCTGCTCAAGTATTGAGTAGACACCTTCTGATTTAACACAGTGTTACTCAAAAGTATCGACCAGTGATCATCAATCTCCCACTCTATGACAAGGGAGGTGTAAAAGTGTAAATTGCTGGCTGCTTTCTAAAAGTAGCACAATTGTCATAATTTCATAAAGATTTATTTTTATTTGTTGGTGTGTGTGCACTTGTGTGTAGCCTTTGGAAGCTAGAAGAGGTATCAAACCTGACAGAACTGGAGTTAACAGGTAGTTGTTTAGCTGCCCAGTTTGATTTCTGGGAACTGAACCCAGGTCCTCTGCAACAACAACAAGTATAAGTGCTCTTAACTACCATGCCACCTCTCCCGTCCCTGGTTATCAATGTTTTAAATTCCATATGCCTTGACACTCAAAATCTAGGCATTTACAAGAAGCATTGTGAATTATAAGTTTCAATACTTGCTGTATTTAAATTAAATTTGAGCATTGTGGTACACAATTTAATCCCAGTGCTTTGGAGGCAGAGGCAGACAGATTTCTGTGAGTTTGAGGTCATCCTGGTCTACAGCGTGAGTAGCAAGACAACCAGAGATACATAGTGAAACACTTTTAGAGAGATCTTTCCCAATCAGGATGACTTAAATGTTAATCACCTAAGTTGTAGCTATTAAAACAGTGATGTGCTCATATGAGCTGGAAAATCTACTGGGCAGCTTCCTATACAGCAGTTCTTTATATGCAGTCTCAAATTTGATATATTTTCCAAGCTTTGTTATTTTCAAGAAATGGTCTCCCTATGTAGCCCTAACTGCCCTGGAAATCGCTAAGTTAACCAGGGTGGCCTTGGTTTCAAAGAGATCCTACTGCCTCTGCCTCCCAAGTACTGGGATTAAAAGTATGTTTCAGCATACCTAGTTTTTAAAACATTTTTTAAAGATTAACTATATGTGTGTTAGCACACATGACTCATGCACACATACAGTTGCTGTGGAGGGCAGGAAGGATATTGGGGCTAGACCTTGAGCCACCTGACTTAGGTATTTGGAACTGTCCTTAGCAAAAGCAAAATATTGATTAACCACTGAGCCACCTCTCTACCTCCACCCCCACCCCCCACTTGATAACTTTAAAGGAATGATATTTTGTACCATCATTTCCAACAACACATATATGTATTTTCAAAATGCATGTATGTGTATAAAATGAGCCCCCCATAAAAGATTTGTGTGTGTTTCAGTGCCACATCAGACTGGGCTAATTTCATGTTAGTCATCATTGTCATCGTCTTCATCGTCAGTTTCTTCATTCTCCTCAGCTGAAAGTACAGTGGCCTCTTGTGTGACCCTGGAAGCCTGTTCCTCACTCACACTGGGATCGTCCATTTCTGTAATTTCTGGTCCACTGGGGTATTCTTGGTAGACTGGTGGCAGAACTGGGGGTGTGTAATTCTCCACACTATACTTATGACCCCAGCCAATGTAGATGTTTTCAAACTTCCTGTGAGTGAAAAGACAATAAAGTCATGTCTCTTTAGAAAGGTTGACCCTTTATACTAATGAGGTCTTGCTACTATATCTTGGAACCATTGTTTTTATTTTTTGTTTGTTTGTTCTTTAAAAAAAACAGCAAGGCATTTAAATTGCCAGAGTTAAATAGTCCCCAGTAATTCATCAACTACTGGAAATTATTTTTTTACTAAACTGCTAAATTGATTATGGAAAACAGCCAGAGGTCTGGAGAGATGGATCAGAGGTTATGAGCATTGGCTGTTCTTTCAGAGGACCTGAGTTCAATTCCAAGCATGGCAGCTTACAACTGGCTTTGATTGCAGTTCCAGGGGATCTTACATATTCACCAATGTGCATAAAATTAAATTTAAAATAAACCAGCCAGATCTTGTCAAAAATGCACCCTGTATCTAGACCTTCCTCAAGAAAGGGCCTTCTTCAGTTATTCAATTATTTAATTTTTTTTTTTTAACAAAGATTTTTTTTTACCAAGTTCAATAGTTGCTAGCCTTGGCTGGGTGAAGAGTAAGAGGCATAGCTAAAAACTGATGTGTTATTTTTTCAGTCCTGGTCATAGGAAATTGAAGGTGCTTTTTCTTGTAGGCCTCACCTCACTTAGGACTTGATGCACAACCAGTCAACAGAACCCCGCCTTTGCTAGAGCGAGTTTCAGTCAAGAATTCTGCCCCAAAGGCTGGTAATGCATCCCTAAATCAAGAGCCTTCATCTGCCCCCAAGACTGGTCATGCATCCCTAAATCAAGAGCCTCCGTTCTCAGTGTTCTGTGTCTGGCTGAAAGGCCTACCCCTTCACATGATCCCACCTATACCTCCATTAAACTTCCTCAATCATTTTCATGGGGTTCCTTCTCAAAGAGATGACCACATATCAGTGACATACACAATTCTGCAAATCCATTTGCTCCTTGGGAGAGAATAATGTGGGGGGAAAAGTCAAAATTTTCTTTCTCGTATTATCATAGTAAATAATTAAAAGCTTGGTTTTACTTATTTTTTCCAATGTAATATTTCTATTGATTATTTTGGAATTTCACATTATGCACTCCAATCACACTTACTTTCCAGTCCTTCCAAGTCTGCCCCCTAACACTTGTGACCTTCCAAAAAGGAAAGAAAAAACCCCATATGTTCAATTTATGTTGCCCATGTACTCACTGGAGCTTAGTCAAAGTCCCTGTAGCCACTGGCTTTCACTTTTGACTTAACTGTGGTTTCTAAATTTTTTCATATAATATATTTCATCATATTCTTTCCTTTTCTCCAACTCCTTTCAATCCCCCATGCATCCAACTCAATTTTCTTTCTTAGAAACAATGGATCAGATACATACACACATAGTGTTTGCCAACTAACACCTGAACATGGGGCATTAATGGCTAGTCTAGCCAAAGCAGCTTGGTTTTAACCTGTTCAGTTGTGCTTTCTGATACTAACTAAGAAAGAAACATAAACAAGACAAATGAAACTGTGTTTTTCTCAGCGAGGGATAAACTCTCCACTAAATTACTGAGTGAGTAAATATAAAACCAGTCCATTGTAGACAAATGGGATTATTAAGATGATAAAGTACAACCCTGAATTTTCTAGCTCTGAACTCCGTCTTTAGTATATTACAGAAGTCATTTTAATAAATCACACATTATATGTCTAACATGAGAGAGGAGTTAAGACATCTGTGATAACATAACTTCCAGAGCTGAAACAATTACAATTGTCACAATAAGCAAGGTTTTCAAAGTCAAATACTTATATGAATGTACTTTCAGTGTGTTTTTTTATTCCTATCTAAAGTTTACCATGCAAGCTGAGAACACCCAGAGTCATTAATGTCTGGGATTCAAATCCCAAGATGTGTTATTTATGAATTTCAGCTAAACATATCTCAAAATATGCCTGTAATCTTTCCTTCCTGAATTGTGACTTTGAATGAATATGCTTGGGAATGCACAGCTTACGCTCAGTGCACTACACACAGGACTGTCTCTGCCTTGGGTAAATGTATGGGCTCCCTGGACAAAACCATCATCCTTCCCTCCTTTGGCCAGAAAGGTGCATTAAAATTGATTTCAATATTCTGGTTACCTGCTGCGGGTAGATGAATCCTTTCCCAGCTTTATGTCCTGGTGAGGCTGACTTTGGTTTTGCACTCACCAAAATATAAGCTGTCGAGTTTGGTTACATATGGCTTTGTAAGTGGCCAGATACTTACTTGCCATTGGAAAAGGCATATGCTCCAGGCCAAAGATTGGATCTAAGGACAGCAATAGCATACTGTGGAATGAGATTTGAGGACAGCCGGGTTGTCCAAGAGGGGATATTCTGAATATCTGGAAACCAATGAGAAAGATATAAGCTTAACTTAACGCAGAACCAGACTCAACTGATAAGTGAAGTAATTTTTATAAATATGAAAAAGTCATCAACATTTGCTATAAAAAGTTAAAACATTTTTTTATCCATTTTTTGGTAGATGGTCATCTAGATTGTTTCCATGTCTGGCTATTACAAACAATGCTACTGTGAACATAGCTGAGCAAATGCCTTTGTGGTGTGATTCAGTATCCTTTGAGTGTATGTTCAAGAATGGTATTGCTGGTCTTGAGGTAGGTTTATCCCCAATTTTCTGAGAAAACGCCATACTGATTTCCAAAGTGGCTGTGCTAGTTTGCACTCCCGCCAGAGTGGAGGAGTGTTCCCCTTACTCTACAACCTCTGCAGCATAAGCTGTCATCAGTGTTTTTGATCTTAGCCATTCTGATGAACATTTATACAATGTTACTCAGCTGTAAAAAAAAAAAAGACATCTTGAGATTTGTAGGCAAAAGAATGGAACTAGAAAAAAATCGTCCTGAGTGAGGTAACCCAGACACAGAAAGACAAAAACAATATGCACTCACTCATAAGTGGATATCAGGCATGAAACAAAGGATAAACTGGCTACAATCCACAAACCCAGGAAACTATGTAAAAATGAGGACCCTAAGACGGACACACATGGAGGGCACCAGAAAGGGAAATAGTTAAGATCTCCTGGGCAAACTGGGAATGGGTAGAAGGAAAAGGATGGGAGATGGGAACTTGAGGGATTAAGAGGACTGAGTTGGTGGAGGGACAGAGTGGGAGAGCAATGAAAGACATATCTTGGTAGAGGGAGTCATTATGGTGTTTCTTTCTAAACAAGGATGACCCCATCTAAGACCCCTAGTCATAGAGGAGAGGGTGTCTGAAAGGGCCTTGCCCTTTAATCAGATTAATGACTACCTTAATTGTCATCATAAAACCTATATATAGTATGTGATGGAAGCAAATACAGTGATCTACACCAAACACTGGGTTGTAGTTTGGTTGAAGAGAAGGAGAAGGAATCAAATGGACAAGGGCCAGTCAAAACCACACTTGGGAAAACCACAGAGACAACTGACCTCAGCTAGTGGGAGCTCAGGGACTCAGTACTGACAAGGAATCTGCATGTACCCGGAATAAGCCCTCTGAATGCGATAGTTATCTGGCTTGATCTGTTGAGAGGACCCCTGGCAGGGAGACCAGGACTCATCCTGGGTACGTGAACTGGCTTTTTGTAGCCCATTCCCTATGATGGGATGCCTTATACAGGAGGTAGGGGCTTGGTGTATCAGACTTCGTTGACTCCCCAAGGGAGGCCTTACCTCTTCTGAGGAGTGGATGGGGGATGGGATGGGTAGAGGGAAGGGAAACTGGGCCTAATATGTAAAATGAAACAAAAAGTTTTAAAATATAAAAAGATAAAACAGCAGCTTGATGTAAAATCAACAGAGGTTTTTTCTTTCTTTCTTTATTCTTTTTTTCCTTTGTTCATCTTTTTTCTTTCTCTTTCTTTTGTTTTTCCTTTTGTTTTTCAAGATAGGTTTTCTCTGTGTAACAGTCCTGGCTATCCTGGAAGTAGCTTTGTAGACCAGGCTGGCCTGGAACTCCATGAGATCCATATGCTTCTGCCTCCCAAATGCTGAGATTAAAGGCATGAGCCACCACTACCCGTCTCAAGAGAGTATTTTATGACCGTCCTAGGCCAATGGAATTGTATGGATGTATATATATATATATATATATATATATATATATATATATATGTATGTATAGAGAGAGAGTGCGTGAACGCACACACACATATACATAGCTTATGTATAAATATTTAACAAACATGTAAATATGCACAAACATTTTTGCAATGGAGGCTTTACTAAAGGAGAAGTTTGTGAAGCCCGGGGGAATAGTTTTATCACCAAAGGAAAGACAATTCATTACTACGGAAAAACCTAGTAAGAGTTGCAAGCAAAACAGAATAGGAAGAAACAATTGAGAGACAAATACAGATTAGAAGTCTGTTAGAGACCATGCATGACGTTGTACTGTAGCTGTGCCATGTGCTTGTGGTATACAGAAGGCAAGACAAGAGTGATGTCAACCTTTCCTGTTGGTTACAGCCCATCCATGTTTCCTCTCTGCTCCAGTCCTTCAGCTGCTCTCAAAGCATTAGTATAGTCAAAAGGCTTCTTTACTCCCACCCTACAGAACCCAGGAAGGGACAAGGGATGAGACCTATCTCTCTGCCTCACTTTAGGATTTCCAACAGTTGCATGTTTACCACATGTGTGTAATATATAACTTATGAGTTTTCATTAATAGTGTGTAAAGTTACCTAAATCTTCAGAGATTGGTGTCAAGAGAGGAGGTCCCACTTCCTGTTCTATATAGTCAGGTTCTTCTCCTTTGTCTTCTTTTTCTTCATCTTCTTCTTCTTCCTCTTCCTCATTCTTTTGTATAGGATTGAACCAAGTACAGCGACCCTGGAGATAAATGTTGCAACATTTAATAGATTAATGAGAACCTTAATAGTGTCAGAATATTCTTAATATATTCAGAATATATGGTTGGTACTTATCAAGACAAGACTTCTCTGTGTAGGAAACTTTACCAACTATTCTGACGCAGGGTCACTTTCTATGATCATCATATACAGCACAAATAATAAAAAGCCAGAGACAGATATTGGGGTTCAACTCAGAAACCATAAAGGAAAGCAGCCAAACCACTAGAGAAGGCTTCTCTCTACCAAGGCTTGGAGACCACAGACTAAGCCTCTCTATCCTCCCATTTTATATTCCATCTAGTGCTGGGATTAAGGGCATATGACTCCCTAGGATTGGGATTGAAGGTGAGAGCCACCACCACCCATATTTGCTTTTGCATTGATCTTGTGTAGCTCAGGGTGGCCTTGACTTCACAGAGATCCATCTGACTCTGTCTCCCAAATCCTGGGATTATAAGGGTGTTTCACCATTGCCTGACCTCCAGTGGCTTTAGCTTTGCCTCTGGTCTTCCGGCAAGATTTATTTATCAAAACACAGATAATATACCACTACACTCCTACTTCAGTTTTCCCAGTGCTAGACTTGCTGACACAGGCCTCCACAGTGAGCTTCTTTCTGTATGTTTTTACCAAGTGTTGTTTCCATCTGGGTTACTTCAGGAAAAACAGCAAACCTGTATTAGTTATTTCAATAATTTTATATTTCTTGGAGTTACAGGACTTTAAAGTCTATGCAATCTTTAAAATGGTCAGAATCTTTACAGAAATGATAGTAATACATTTAACTAGTTTTCTACACTTTATATAAATAAAATAAATGGTGACTTTAAAAAGCACAATTTTTTCACTTCTTTGGAAGTGTTCTAATTGATTGTATTGATATGTTATTTTAGATTAGAAATCATCAGAAAGATTTTAAGATTACTTAACATTTTAAAATTCAGCCATTAGAGCCAGGCATGGTGTCACACACATTTAATTCTAGCATTCAGGAGGCAGAGGCAGGCATAGCTCTGAGAGTTCAAGGCTAGCCTGTTCTACAAAACAAGTCCCAGGCTAGTCAGGAATACATAATTAGACCCTGTCTCAAAAAATAAAAATCCATCATTACAATTCCCTCTTTTTGAAAATGTGTGTTTTTGTGTGTGTGTGTGTGTGTGCGTGCACATGCGGCACCTGTGTACAGGTGTCCATGGAGGTCAGAAGAAGATATCAGATATCCTAGACCTGGAGTTGCAGCCCATTGTTTGCTTTCTGGCAAGGATACTGGAAACAAAACCTGGGTCTTCTAGAAGAGCAGCAAGCTCTCTTATGTCCAGTTCCTGTACTTCCTTATTTGCAGAATATTCCTTAAATATAAAATGTTGTAAGACATTGCCATAAGATTCCTGGTGACATGGTTTATACATATCTGGCCTTCACTGTACTTTTTGTTTGTTTTTTTATTTGTTTGTTTTTTGTGAAAGGGTTTCTCTATAGTCCTGACTGTCCTGGTACTCACTCTGTAGACCAGGCTGGCTGTGAACTCACAGAACCATCTGCCTCTGCGTCCTGAGTGCTGGGATTACAGGTGTGTACTACCATCACCTGGTGATAGTACTTTTTAATAATTATTTTTATTAGCATAATTTTAACTTGTGAGTAACTGAACAAAAGAATTTTTCATTGTAATGTTTACATACAAGTATATAATGTAAGTTCATAGCACTCATTAGCTTTTCTTATATTTCCTTCCACGCTAATTATTATTAATAACAAAATTTGAAATGTTATAAGCCTGGGTTCCTAATTGCTCAGATAATGATCTTTATCTAGAGTCCTCAGAAGAACCTATTATCTGTATGGAAGAGATGAATTTCTACCTGTGATGGAACAGTGCAGTAGGTGTGTCACGGGATGGGCTCTGGGAGCTTTGTCTCACACCTCACTCTATAACTAATCAGCTGAGGTTGCTTTACCATCTCTCCCACCCTGTTTGCCTCAACCCCTCATTGTACAAAAGGAATCCTGCAACCTTTCATGGGGTTGTGGTGAGGATCAAATTCTACGTATTTAAATACGTAATTGATTATATGCAGTGCTCCTGACACAGAGCCCCTATATAACCACTGTACAAAACTGGTTTTGATGTCTGTAGTAATCATTTAGTGGTTTTGATATGAAAGATTCATGTAGAATAAAAGAACTGTTGATAAAATGAATGCACATCAGTTCTTAAAATATAGCAGATCATTTCAGAACACATGCCAATCTAAATCTACATATTACCCGAATACACTCCTACCTGAGGAAGAATGTACTGCACATGATGAACCCAATTGGATAGAGATTCGACCAGGTCAATCACTTGGATGCCTTCAAAATCAGGGTTTTCTTCATAGCTGTCTCGACCACCCTCTGCCTCCTCTTCTTCTTCTCCTTCCTCTTCACCAAACTGATAGAATCCTAGAGGGCTGACATGGGTCCCTGCTGAAATGCGAGCAATTTGTGCTCTTAAGTAATTGCTTTCATTTCCTGGGAAGGGTGGGTAGCTGATGATGGCCGCATCTAGTCGTCCAGTGAAAAATTTCCTGATTTTTCTTGCGGTAACAATTTGTGCAGGCGTAACTGACGGTAACTTCACCCATGGCCTTCCAGGCTCATTGCAAACAAAATAGATGTACTTGTTTGTGCCTGTTCTGTTTTCTTCCTTAGGTATCGCCTGTGGGGCCTTATACAAGGACTTCGGTAATTCATCCTCCTCGCCTTCACCGGCTTCACTTTCTACATCATCTCTCTCTTCAGCTACCCCTTCCTCTTCCACTTCCTCTTCATCTTCTCCATCACGTAATTCTACTTCAGCAATGATATAATTCATTTCCAGACCCAAGATCTTGCCCCAGAAGCGGCATCTTTGGATTGGCTGTGTTTCAGTAAGTTGTTTGAGAGCAAGAAACACCCGATAAGTCTCATCTGTCCCCAAACCAACTCCAGCTTGTTCAAAATAGTAAGCTGACTCCATCACATTGGGCAGAGAGCTTTCTGCCTAGGAAAACAAATATCCATGGTTAAAATTTTATTGATAAGAGGAATGTTTGCCTCTTTTCTATGTCTTGACACTATCTCTACTTTCTCCACTCCTCTTTCTTTGAAGATACGAAACAAAATGTGTGAGTCCCTAAACTTCTGTTCTTCCCCCACACATAAGGCTTCTTAGACCAGTTTTGGGCTATACTCATCGATATGATTATAGTTACTTTGTTTTATGTGACTCTTATAAAGAACTTAATGATTGTACATCATAAACATTCAAGTCAGGCACGATGGTTCACATCATTATTCCTAGCACTAGAGAGGTAAAGGCAGGTAGACAGTTTTCAGTTTGCGGCCAACTAGCATACATAGCCAATTTCAGTCCAGCCAAACTATCTAGTGAGGCTATATTTGAAAAAAATTCAACATTATTTTTCATATAAAATAAGTTAATAATGATAAAATAAGATATAGTCTAACAGACACATATTTATATTCATTTATGTTATCACTGAAGTATGTATTAAATTCATGGTTTTAAATGTATGTTGTGTAAATAAATTAACATTTTATATATGAAAATATGGAAAATAATGGAAAATATTAAAAAGGTAAATATTTTTGAAGTGCTTGGCATGAGCTACACTTTAAAACACAAATATAAGTACTTGATAGTATATATAGTAAATAGTAACATTTGAAGTAGTGAAGATAAACATAATTCCATAAAAGAAATACAAGGAAATGAATACAGGGTGCTAAATGGACACTAGAATATTTATACTTAGAAGACCAAAGGGAAATGCGAAAGAATTTTAGCTAATGTGGGATGCTTCCCAAACAGTCTCGACTCACGGGACAGAGCAGTTGTGAGCACTCATCATTCTCACAAATGACTTGCTAGTGTTTATAGTTTCCCATTGTGGTGTCAAGAAAAATATAAAGACTTTGGGGGAGGTTGTTTGTTTGTCTGGTTTTGGTTGAGACAGGTCATAATGTGTATGTAACCCTGGCTGTCCTGGAACTCACTCTGTTGTCCAGACTGGTCTTTTACTCACAAAGATCTGTCTGCCTTTGCCTCTGAGTTCTGGAATTAAAAGCTACTTGGCTTGACTAATAAAATGCCTTTTAAAATCCTCAACTGTGGCATAGATTGTAAAATTCTTTCGCTGGCATGTAGAGTACGACTTGCTCTTGGTCCTGGTCGCTTAGCTACAATATCATGGGGTCAGGAACACAACAGTGGAAGTCAAAGAAAACTTTCTGGAGTTGGTTCTGTCCTTAAGCATGTAGGCTCCAGGGCTGAACTCAGGTAAGTCTTTAGGCATGCCAGTGTAGAAGCCTTTACCCTCTTTTTGGCCCCTGTTGGGAAGTTGTACTCTTCATCCCATAACTCAGCTCTGATATTCCAGGACTGCTGGCCTGAACTTTTATTAGGAAGATGCTGTGTCAATGGTGGTCTGGCTTCAGACCCAAAACAGCTTTGTGTCTTCTCACTCACCTCCTATATCTGGGTGTAGGTCCAGATCTAGTGAAGTTGCTTAAGACAGCTGGGGGCCCTGCTCCTGTATTGAATACTGACAGTTCTTTATAAGGTATCCCTGAGAATGTCTGCCATCTGCTTGATCCCCACATACTGAATGCTTCTACAGTTCTCATTATTGCATTTGACACATACTCCAATGCCATTGTGCAAAGCAGCCTGGCATTAGCTCCTTGCTCTTATCACAGGTCCCTGCCATCCAAGGACTCTCTGATTCTTTGCATCAGGCTGAGTTTCTTCCCAAAGGTTCTTACACCAAAGCACTGTAGGCGCAGCCAAGCCCTTGCCTCCTTTGCTTTTCCCTGAGGATTCTATTTTGAAAGTAGTTTATTTTAAATAGATTATTGTTACTAGAACATGAAAGCTCAGAAGTTATATATAAATTTTTTAATTATACAAGCATTTATGGAAAAAGATATAGAATACTATTTTGAAGTATTTGAAGTTGAAATTTTTGTGAGTCACCATATTTTACTTCAAACTATATATTTTTTGCCTTCTATTACCAATTCTTTCTCCAAATATTTTCACCAATTTGACTTTTGATTTTATAAAGAATTTTATTTCTAACTGCTTGTACTTTGAACCATTGTTAAACTATGGTAAATACCCAGACAAATGGATCTTACCCTAAAAACGATCACATATTGGAAGTGATAATAGAAGTACTTTTATGTTTTGAACCTAATTTAAAGGAAAATATGCAACTTGATATAAAGCTTTTATAGTCATGCATCACTTGATGGTGGCACATTTGAAGAGATTTCATTCAGCAGGTAGGTCGTGCAAATATCATGGAGTGAACCTCTTCAAGCCTAGATGACATCGCCTACCAAACACTCAATATATATATATATATATATGTGTGTGTGTGTGTGTGTGTGTGTGTGTGTGTGTGTGTGTGTGTGTACTTACCTTAAAATCTATTTAGCCTTAATTTTAATGTGGATTGGTGTTTTGCTAGCATGTATGTTTGTGCACCATATGTATGTGTTATATCCCCTTGGAATGGACTTATGGTTGTGCGCCTTCATGTGGTGCTTGGAACCAAACCCAGGTCCTCTGGAAGAGTAGCCCTCTCTGAGGCTTCTCACCTTCTCTTGTGAGAAAACATCTCACTATAAATTCATTGCTGGTCTGGAGCTCACTTAGTAGACCAGCAACCTTGTTCATTCCTGAGATTCCAGTGTTCACTAGTAGCACTGAGAAATTTGGCAATCACTTACAGTTATTTACAGAGCTATAAGATGGTGTATTGATGAGGCAAGCCCCACTCAACCCTGAGATTCCAGTGTTCATTAATATTGTTGAGATAGTTGGTGATCACTTACAATTTCCTCTTCCAGTTCTGGATCAGCTCCTTCCAATGGTCCCTGGAGAAACAGAGCCTTTTGCTTCTCTGCTATTTCATATGCTGGAAGCATCTCATTTTCATTGTGGAGTGTATCTAACTTTTTATTAAAATTTGCCATTTTCACATCTTTGCTTATATTTTCAATGATATCAACAGCATCTGCAGGGCGCTCATCTAATATCATGGTCAACACATTAGAAAGATGATCATATCTACCAGACAGAGAAAATTCCAGATAACATATACATCATGAACATTTAAAAATTTTTCATGCAAATTCAGTTGGGTTTTAAGAAAGTTAAAACTTTGAAATCTTAAGAGATTTTTGAAGAGAAGCTAATTTCTACCACTCCAGATAGAACCTACTCTAGAATTTTCTATAGTAAATCCTCTAATATGGTGTGGATATTTAAGTTAGTAGAGGAAAGCATAACAGCAAGATATATAATACACATCAGCTATTTTCACATTTCCTTTCTGAAACTGAAATCTCCTAACATATACTAACTGTGATGAATATTTTTTACTCTTACCTTAATTATTTCCTGGTCCTCATCCTTGCCCTCACCAAATACAATCTGATATCAAATACTGTTAATTTTTAAGAGTTGTGTGCTTATATATTTTAAAGGATTTCCAATTATGTCTCCGCATGTGAGTATGTGCATATGAAAGCAGGTGCCCATGCCAGATCTCCTGGATTCTGAGTTGTAGGTGCTTTGTGAGCTGCCTAATATTGGTGCTGGAAACCAAACTCTAGTCCTCTGCAAGAGCAGTACATGCTCACCACTGCTAAGCTATTTCTCCAGCACCTACATCTCTTTTTTTAGGTTTATTTTATTTAATACATGTGAGTGTTTTGCTTACATGTATGCATGTGTATCATTTGCATTCTGGTTCCTGAGAAGGTCAGAAACTATTGGATTTTCTAGAATCAGAATTAAAGGATGGTGGTGAACTAGCATGTGGGTGCTGGCTACCAAATCCTGGTCTCTTGCAAGAGCAACTAGTCCTCTTAGCTGCAGAGCCCTCTCTCCACCTCCTACATCAAAGTTTTTAAAGTAACATTTTGCTTCCATGTTTTTAGACTCCCAAAGAAAGCATTTCATAGTGTTATTTGCCTAGGTTCAGGTAAAGACAAATCACCAAATTCTTTGCTTCTTTCTCTTGTTCTAAACTATTCTTGTTAGTTCTTAGAGAATTTTACATGTGTTTTGATCATATTTCCCTCTCCCTCCCAATGCTTCCCAGATCCACACACTCTAACTTCTGTCCTTTTTTTCCCCTCCATCAAGGCCAATTCATGCTGCCCAAATATTCTTATATGTGTGCCTTCTCCTGGAGTGGTAATTATGACATTTTTATATACTCTGTTTCACAATTAAATTAGCAAAACTCATTTACCCTCACAATTCTTACTCTATAGTTTTTATGCATCAGATTTAAAGGTGAGGAATGGGATTTACACACTACTCTACACTTCTCTCCTGGCACAATACTGATTTACAGAGTTAGAATGAGTGGATGTATGGATGGATGTGTGGATGGATGGTTGGATGGGTAGATGAATGGATGGATGGATGAGTAGATGAATGCATGGAAAGATGAGTGGATGGATGGATACATCGATGGATGGGTGAATTAATGATGAAACAGTGACAAAGTCTTTAGCCTTTGTCTACTGAGACTTTGTTTCCAATATCATCAAGATCTACTGAACTGCCTTCTGTTTTGTTAGAAAACACTATCAGCTGAAAAGAAATGTGGAAACTAAACACCAGCTCCATGGGATCCAATATCATGACCTCCAAAGCACCCACATTTTCATAAGCATACACCCACATATAGATACATAAATAATTTTTTTTTATGACCAGGAGTTATGTAGTGGTTAAGAGTATTTACTGTTCTTTGAGAGGACTTGAGTAGTGTTTCCAGTACTCACATGCACCCACATTGTATTTGGAAGATGTAGCCTCTAGTTCTTGCTGCTATTTACTCATATTTTGGAGGATGATGATCCCTCCAATCAAAACATAAGTGGGAGGGCCAGGCATCAAAACATAAGTTCAAAAACATTTGTAAAATTATAAATATCACAAAGTACAATGAAATAAAAGAATACATTACTGCAAGAGAGTTCCATGGCAGCTGAATTCTGAAGGGTCAGAAACTATCTAGGCAACGATTGAGGGAAAGAGCCTTCTCAGCAGATGCATCATGGAAACTTACTATTTCTTGTGACTAGAGAAGAGTAATGAGGAATGAAACCAAACTGAGAATCAAGCAAATTAAGTTCTCCATGAGTTTCTGAGTCAGGTCCTTTATAATAAAAGAGAATGGCTTAGCCAGGTGGTGGTGGTGCATGTCTTTAATCTCAGCACTTGGAAGGCTGAGGCAATCCGATCTCTGTGAGTTTGAGGCTAGCCTAGTCTACAACAGCTAGTTCCAGGACAGTCACCGAAGCTACACAGAGAAACCCTGTCTCGAAAAACAAAGCAAAACAAAACAAAAAGAATGACTTGATTTGACTGTTTCTTTTTCTAAAAATTTATTAACATTTTTAAACATGTATGGGTGTTTTGGCTGCACATAGGACTGTGCAGCCAGTGTGTGCCTGATGGCAGGGTGCTCAGAAAGGGGCTTCAGCAGCCCTGAAATTGGAGTTACAGACAGTTGTGTGTTTTAAGAGGCCACTTGTATGTTCTCAGATCTTCAGACCCAAAATAATCATACAAAACTATATTAATTAAATCACTGCTTGGCCCATTAGTTCTAGCTTCCTACTGGCTAATGCTTACCTCTCAATTTAACCCATTTCTTTTAACCTGTGTTGTGAACTACGAATTGATCCTGGGTCTTCTCCAACATCAACCAGTATCCTTAAGCACTGACCATCTCTTCAGCCCCCATTTGATGTTTTCTAACATCGATTGTAGTCACAAGATTCACCTATGATTATGTAATTCTGGAAGCAAAAATGTCTAGAAACCTACACTGGTGTGAGTTCTCACCTCAAAGCCATAGTGAAATGTAAGAACACACTTGGCAGTTGACTACCCCATGTTTAAAAGAAAAACTGGAATTTTTTTTTTTAAGTAACCAGGTTTTCTGGTCTCCTGTAGAATATAGGATGTCTTTTAGTGCTTACATTGAAGGACACTCCTAAGAAAACCAGGACGGGTGGTCACCCCAGCACTGGCCTGGGACTGAACATACAGTCAACCTATGCAAGTCCTGGAATGAGAGCACACTGTCATCATAGGCAGTTATATTTTACAGGCACCCTGGGTAGGTGCTTAGATTTCATGACTTTGTAACTCCTTCCAGGTCAAGAGCAAACAAACCAAACAATAATGAGGCCCAAAACAAACAGAAACTATCTGAATGGTGCCTAGGGTCTTCAAAGACCTAAAAGAATCATTAACAGGGGCCTGGATTTGAGTGCTTGATACAGTTACCTCACCAATTCACTTTCTTTGTTTTTCCTCTCCTCTGTTTGATAGTTTTTGAGATAGGGTTCCACTGTGTTGCCTTAGCTGACCAGTACTTTGCTGTGTAGACCAGGCAGACCTATAACAAATATCTTCCTGCCTCTACCTCCCCTCCCAGGTCCTGAGATTAAAGGCCTATTCTATCATACACAATACCTTCTATTTTTCCAAATGGAATTTTTTCCAATTCTACTTTTTTTTTTGTTTCCAACACATTTTCAGAGACACTCCCGCCCTCTGCCCCTGCCCTGCTTTGTCAAACTGTCCCTCCCCCACTCCCAGTGATACTTACAGATTTAAACCAGACTTGCTGCTGGTGCTCAGTAGGTATGCCTTTGCATTTTGAACGGCCACCTCAAGCATACTGGGAGCTGCTTCATTAGCCTCAAACTCAGGTTGGTCTGGATCACAGTTACTGTTTGAGTCTTCTTCCTGTAAAAGGTCGAATCTCAGCCCTTTGGGCTTGGGCTTCTTATGGCTGGCATCCCCTGGCCTACACAAGTCAAACGGGGATGGCTGAGAGGGTGGAGAGGCGGTTTCCTCTGCTTGGCTTGTGTAGTAAGAAGCAGAATATGGTTCCCAAGGATCAGAAAGAGGTGGTGTTGCAATGCCAGGAATCCCACCGGGGATCTTCTCCGCCTGTGATGAAGCCACAGGGTCCTGGGTCGATATAGTGGGGGGAGGACTGGAGTTAGACTCCAGTGGAAGCAGAGGAGGGGAGGATGGCACTTCTGGTCCCATGAGGTCTCCCAGAGACAGGCTGGCTCTAGACTGGCGGCCCCAAGAGGGGCTCATTGTGCCTTGGATTTCAGTGTCTGACCTTTGCTCCTTTTCCAGGTACTCAGGTGACAGGGGACCAGGATCCTGGGGAGAAACTGCTGCCGCTCCTTCCCATGGCTTCTCTGCTTCCTCAGGCTCTTGGTTTTCTTCTTCTTGCTTTAAAGTGGAGTTTTCCATAGGAGTCAAGAAAAAAAAATCTGGCTGAAAGGAGAATGAAGTTATGGAAGGAAACAATACAGAGCTTTGCTAAATTCTCCAAGTGAGCGGTCCTACAGGCTGCGCAGGTTGCAGCGTCCTGTTTCCATAGCAACCCCAGGTTGGCCTTTGCTTCGATAAAACAAATCAAGCAGCACTGTTGCTGCGATTCTAGGGCGGGAACTAAGACGAAAACTCTAGTTTTGTGATTTGGTGAAGTGTCTGTCATTCTTCCTAGCTCAGCCAATCCGAACCGACCTTTTCGGTTTTGTTTCAGAAACCCAAGAGGAGCAAGTCTTCAGCCTAAAGCACAGACTGGGAGGAACTGTGATCTGGTGCTGGAAAACTTTAAGGGTGTGACTGCTTGATCCAGTCATGATATGAAGAATGAGGTCTGAACTAGTGGAAAGCCGATCATTCTCTATGTATCTCCCACGTTTTGAGAGACACTGGTGGGATGTTGAGTGCACTAAGAGAATCTTGTAGGTTAGCTGACAATGGCATGGGAATAGATACTGTTTCAGGCACCAGGAGAGCCCAAAATGCAGACTCACGGTGCATTATGCATCTCACCGAGCCAACCTACTGTGAAAGCCAACTTCTGAAAGGAAGCTGCATCTAGCTGCGAATCAGTGTCTGCAGAGATCAAGTGGTGGATTAGAATTCTGTACTGTGGAGAGATTGGAATGCTGAAGGTTCAGAAGCTAATTATCTTATAGTGGGTCAAGTTCGGAGCAGTCATTTCTTGCCCCACTGTGACACAACTAACATCTTGTGACAACAGCTAAAAGCCTTTATGAAATCTATTAGCTTAGCAGACCACTAACTTCTGCCAAATGTCATGGGATAGATAGAAGAACAGAATAGTTCCACACGCATTGTCGTATCTCCCTCTCTGATGTACCCATCAAAGTGTTTTAAACTTGCCTTGATTTATGATTTTTTTGTTTATGAAATGATAAAAACTTCACGAAACTCCTTCCACGTTGCAGCATAGAATTTAGGGAAACCTAAATCTGTGTCCCTTCGTCACAGTCACTCAAAATGGCTCCACAATAAACTATCTCTTGTACCCTTTAAGATGATAGATGTGGTTTTTGCATCAACGATTATGACGCCACAATGTGGGATGTCAAGATTGATCTTCTCTTCCCTGGAGGAATCACCCAGAAGGAATCCACATGCCTGGATGAACCCATTAAATACAGGACATCTGCTGTTAGTTCTTCATGGATTGTTGATGAATTCTTTTAGGACCCTGGACCTCCCTTAGCTTGGTCAGTGACCCATTTTACTTATTCTGAGCTGGTTATGAAGGCTCTTACTTTGATAGTTGGGAGGATCCTACTTTGATTTCACTACTGTCCCCTTTTATCCAGTGCCAAGCAGCTCTATGGCAGACATGTCCACACAGTCCCCTCCTGTTGATTGTTTATCCTCTGTACCAAAGTTAGATTTAGTCTGAGATTAATGAATCAAGCCCAACCCTTGGTACACTTTTTCATAAATTTCATATTTATAATTTTGCATTTTCTTATCAGAAGACTCTTCAAAAATAATCTGCCGCAGGCTCCATTAATCCTGTATCTGCCCTATTTGTACAGCAGCCTCAAAAGGGAGACTAATACAAATAAGCATCACCCCAGTGTCATACTTCATGCTGAGACTGCAACTTTGTATGGAGAGTCCCTTTCTCATCAGGGATGATGCTCCGCTATCAGAGTGAAGTGAATGGCAACAACTTGTTGGTAATTTATAGTTAATTTGATCTATGTTCTTCAAAAGAAGCCTATTAAAAAACTTTATTGATTCTTTGTGGATTTCACATCATGTATCCCAATCCCATTCATCTCCCTTCTGCCCTTGCAACTGCCACCCCAACATAAAATGAAAGCAAAAAGAAAAACACTAAACAAAAACAAATATGTCTTGGTGTGGAAGCTGTATGTGAAACAGTGAGTCACACAGTATACTTTTTAGTTCATACATCTTTAAGTGTTCATTGCAATGCTCATTGGTCTATTTTGAGGACTCTGGCTTCTGCTATGCCCTGGATACTGTGCCCTCACTGAGTCTGCTCCTGGATATCACATTATTGCCTTGTGTCATAGAGATCCAGTAGCTCAGACATGCAGGTCTGGTCTCATCACATGCTCCAACAGTTCACAGTTTAGGTGGATGTTGGGATGGACCAAGGCATAGCCCAAATTCTGGGCCTGGATGGTAGCTGGGTTTGTCAGTCTGCCAACTTTCCCTCATTGTCACTACCAAGATGAGCACTACTTCGCTGCCCTGGCTACCTCACCCAATGCAGCAGATAAAAAGGAGCAGGGCCAGCTCACCTGCAACCACACCACCAGGGCTAGCTTTACTCTTTTGCCTAGGTGAGGTATAAGGCCCATTCTCCTGTGTGCTGCAGCCAGTGAGGGACAAGGCCAGCTCTCCCACTCTTTTGACCCCCAGGCTGGCTCTCTTACCTGCCATAGGTGGCAAGGGGAGAAGGAGGAAGAAAGCTTATTTTCCAGAGAAAAATTAAGTTTTCTTTAATTATTCCTGTCTCATGCCACTGATCTAAAATACTTTGCTTACTAGGATCTCAAACAGTAGGAATTTTGCTTCCAAATTCTCACTATTTTAAGGTAATCTTTCCAAGGCTATATGGCTAAGAAAGCTTGCACCTTGAATTTAAGTAAGTTTGGTTCTAAAAGCAAAAGGGCCCCTGCACAACAAAGCAATAGTGTTTTTTCTCAAATGATATTTGGTTTTACTAAATCATACCTAGACTATAAAGTAAGAGATAAGTGAAGGATTGTAAATCTAAAAATCAATTATTATAACAAAATTGGTATCAGCCTTTTCCAGTGGCCACATAGTAAAACTGTCACCCAGGAGTATTTAATGTATGTTCAGTTCTGCATAGGATGGTTGTGTCCCCACACTACCACATAGATTCAGGATTTCATGCTCTTCTCTGACTATAAATATCCATGTAGAAATTTAACAGGTGTTTTTGGGAGATTCAGAGGATTAAAACAGACATAGTTTAACCTTTGCCTAGCTGTAAGTTCAAGCTACCTTTGGGATGAACTTGTAAACTGTGCTCATAATTTTATTTATCATTTATAAAGCTTTTAATTCCAGGTGCAGTTTTCCTCCCGCCAGTGCCTTGCAGGTTTGTTCGGTCCCACCTGTAAACCCCTTCCCTACTGTTGTGGGCTAGTCCTCAGTCTGGAAGGTCACTGTAAGAGTAGCTCTGGCAGCATCTGCAGAATCTACAGATGATGATCAGATGGTAACACCCTGGCACAAACACCAAGAAGCCCACAATCAGGATGGCAATGATCCGGCTGGTCCCCATGTGGCTGATGTAGCCCGTCAGCAGAAGGCAGCCCGTCACAATGAGAGTAGTGCCAATCAAAAACTGCAAGGTGGCACAGATGATGGTCTTGTAATGAATCTTAGCAGGGTTGTTGTTTAAGAAGAGAGCTCTCATGACACCGGGAGCTCTTTAACTCAGAGCTAGTCAGCAGCTCAGGTTCCTCCTGAAGGTTACAGTTTTCTGAGTCAGCACTGACGAGCTTCTAATGTTTACTTTGCACCTAGCATCGCAATGTGAACTTGCAGCTCAGTTCCCTTCCAAAGGTTGCAGTGTTCTGGGTCAGTGCAGGAGGGACTCCAATGCTTACTTAGTTCCTGAGGATCCAAGAACTACATTGGTACAAGTGGATCATCATCGCTAGAGTGGATGACTTTACCTGGCTGCCACGCAGAGTGCAGGGGCATCTGAGAAGATCTGACGGTTGCCCGTAGAGGCACGCGCAGCAGTTTCCGCAATGTCTGTCTACCGTATGCCCCCACTACACAACAGCGGCTTCTGAGTAGCTGTCACTTTTGTGTCATTGAACAAAATTTTAAATCTCAAAAATTATGATGACTTTGACAGAGAGTATGGTTTGGGCTTTATTTTTGTTACATTGTTAAGCCAGCTCTAGTAAATATCCTAATTCTGTGATAATTGAATTTATTAGATTTAGTTGGTGTGTGAACGTTTAGCTTGACTGCCTATTGGGGGAAGACGTCCTGGTTTCTAACTCACAAGTTATGTTTTCACTCCTTGTGCTTAGTAAACCAAGGGAGAAAAACATAATGTGAAGACGGTTGAAAAAAACCATTTCAGTAATACTTTTCATAAGTGTACAGCTTAGTGTACTCGATATAATATTTCACTCTGACTTTTTACTCTTCAGGTGGGAAAATAAAATGTTTCTCACAATAGAATAACAAGATCCTTTGGGGATCCTTCCAAAGACCTTCAGTACCAAGGATTATTTATCCCCTACAATGTCCATGTTTTCCCTTTGGTTCCAGTGTCTTCATATTAAGCTCTTATACAGTAGCAATCATTTCCTTGTGGAAAAGGATGACTTAAATGTCATTATTGAATCTTTTGAACCTGGCTTGGCCTGGCTATTCCTCCATGTACATCTGGCTTAGAGAGTTAGATATCTCTATCATTCCCTACTTCCCGCCATTGTTGAGCCTTTTATGTGACTGAACATAAATTTAGAACTTCCCACAGAAACATAAATCAGAAATAGACCTCAGGTTTCCATTTGTTTATAATTTTGCAAAAAGTGAAGGCTCATTAGATGATTCGTATTTAGGAATAAATATAGCAAAGAGCATAAATGAATTCACTCACTTTGCCAGAATTACTTAGGCTTAAACAATTGAATAATAGTCTTTATTCGTACCATACACTCTAATATGATATACTACACAAGTGAATATCTGTTCATAATTTTTCAGTTGGAAATTGAGGCCTGAGTGTTTTTTCTTTTATCAAAGTCTCCTTGATACCAAGGTTAATGTGGCTATTTATTTTGGACCCACTCTCTTTGTTGTTTTTGTTTAGTGCTCTTACTGGAAATTATCATCAGACCAGCACTCTCTCCTTCTGTTCCCTTTACTGAATACACACTGAGTTGTACTTTAAACTATTTGGCAATTCACAAAATCCCCAATCCTACTTGTCTTCTAGAAATAATTTCTCTTTTTTGCCTGTCAGATTAGTCTATTTCTCTGCCATGGGTTAAATATCTTTAAATTCCCCCTTTTCAAGCTCTTTTAATCTCAGTAAGGGAGCAAGAAAGTGAGAGTTATTAATAAAAAACAGAAGTAGACAATAGCACTATATCACAATGTGTATAATACAAAACACATGAAAGAATAAGATTATAACTGGGTGAAATACTTGAAATAAAGGAATTAGGAAAAGATTTTTTTATTTTCAGAGAAGGAAGACCAGAATGAAAAATTACTTGAGGAATTGCTAGAACTTCAGGATCTAAACCAAGGCAAGGCAGCTATTAAACGAGTGATAGTTAGAAAGCTGTTTTAAAGTCTTAAGTGTGACGGATTAATTTCTTACAATTATGATAAAAACATATAGTGTATACATTACTATTGTAAGAAGAGTTAAATGTACAACACAGTAATTTTTAAGTAACTTTAAAGTCCTTAAGTCTACTTTGTTCTTTTCTCCCAGATAAATTGCTCTTATTATTACATAAAAACCTGAGATACTTGGTGTTCAAAATTCTCTACCTAAAGAAAATATTTGAAAGTAGAGTGTATTGACTTGTGAAAGTATTTCAAGTGAAAGAATGCAAGATGCTAAGCTCATTCAGTGGAAGATTATTCCAGAATTCACTGTGAAAAAATAGAAGAAATATGAAAAATGAAATCAATACAGATCCTCAAAACTTAAAATCATAGCAATAGATTCCAGTATGGGTGGAGTAGATGAAATTTCAGCAAAATAATTCAAAGGAATTTCAAGAATTTTAAATGGAGTCAGAGGATATGGATAAATTATGAATGAATTAAAAAGAGCACAAAAGAATGGATGAAATAAGACAATATAGGTCAGGAACATGTAGTTTAACAAAAAGATAGAAAAACTGAAAAAGATCAAATTGAAATTTTTGGAAATGAAACGTTCATTGTTAATCAGGAAAACAACCCTATTTATGATATCTTCAAAAATATCCAAGGATAAACCCAATCAAGAAAGTTAAATTTCTCTAAAAGAACATATAGAGACACTAGATCGAGGAATTGAAGAAGACACCAATGGATGAAGAGCCCTGTCACATGTCCACAGGATTAA
Organism: Myodes glareolus; assembly: GCF_982192425.1. Taxonomy (NCBI): domain Eukaryota; kingdom Metazoa; phylum Chordata; class Mammalia; order Rodentia; family Cricetidae; genus Myodes; species Myodes glareolus. The sequence goes on along the minus strand of NC_142026.1, from coordinate 96,241,928 downwards.
ACTGTAATTAGTTTCAGATCATGGAATCTCCATCAAATTCAAAATACTCTTGATCCTGTGCTCCTCACAGCATAGAATTCCCACTGGGACAGATAGAGCGAGCAGGCAGTTGAGGTTTATTTTAGCAGCCGTAAAGACAGCAAAGGAGAAGAGCGAAGTATGTCATCTAGCGTGGACTGCTGACTGAGCTAAGCCTCAGCGGCCAGACTGTTTCTAGTATTTAGCCTTACAAGTTTTGACCTATCATGCCTGTTCACCTTGCCTATCCATGGGGGCAGTCCAGGGTCTTTTTCCAGCAACAGGTGAAGGTTTTCTTAGACGTCATCCTTACCCAGAATTCAGTCTCTTAGATAGCAAGAATATGTATAAAGGTACATAGAATTGAGAAGTTCATTAGGAGAAAGGGCAAAAGTGCCTTACTCATGTTCTGAAGGGTGAAGGGTGTGTGTTTCCTGAGAGCTGACTGGAGTCTACTGAGACCACCAGCATCTGGTTACTTCTTTCTCAGGCTAGTTTGGCAAGCTGTCTCATATCATATTCACAGGCAAGCCCCAGCACTTGAATTTCCCAGTGTTCCATGAGACATCTGATCACTCTGTCTCGCTTTAGACAAAAGTTCTGTTAGGTCTGTTAAGCCAGAATCACCCCCACCATTCATGTTTATTCTCAATAATTTTCCATCTAGTACATCTACCCCAGCCCTACAATCTGGATACAGACTCACTTTCCCCTGAGTTTACTGTTTGGGTTCATTCAATTACTCTAAAGATGTTCAATATGGAGATTAATCATCAGTCAGTTCTCTGTACTCAAAAAAAGTGAGTTTCCAACTACTGACTTTTTATTTTTCTTTTCATGGATTTCCCCTTACAAAATAACTAACTGCTACCCTACTGAGTAAAGAGTCTACCACCAAATGCCAACTGCTAACTCAATTGCTTTTTAGTGAACAAAATTCAATTCGTTGAGAGACTGTACATAGTCAATTGAAAGGGGTTGTCTCTTCATTTACTTAAACAAAGGATAGGTCGGAAAGACTCTTTGCTTGCTTTTTTTGTTGTTGTTTTGTTTTTCAAAACAGTGTTTCTCTATGTAACAGTCCTGACTGTCATGGAACTGACTTTGTAGACCAGACTGGACTCGAACTCACAGAGATCGCCTGCTTCTGCCTCCCAAGTGCTCCGATTAAAGGTGCAAGCCTCCATGCCCAGTCGTGATTAGCTTAACTTTAGTCAGGGTTATGTATCTTATTCTAGATCTTTATCTGCATATCCCCAATTACAGTTTACAGCTAAGATTCTTTCCAAGTTCATTTAACAAGAACACTTCACCCTTCCTGGTTGATGGCCATCATCATCTAACTAGGCTCCTTATCCATCTTCTTCGTGCAGTTCACAGCAGGTCACCATGATCTGGCTTCAGCAAGGATCCCATTAAATCTGTTTTCATGGTATTTCCCTCATTCCTGAGTTGCTCACTAATAGGGTTTATTATTACTGGCCCTTTCCTAAACTTTGCCATAATACATTCTGAGACATTCAGTCTCATTGCAAAATCCTTTTGCAGAGGTTCCCACACCTGTCATGATGGTCTTTTTTAAAACCACATTTTAATGGCTGTTGTTAAAATAAATTTTCACAAACAGTGAACATATCATCTATAAATGATAGAACACAAAATTCTACAATATAAAAATCAGAAAAGAAAGATTGATAAACTGTAAATTCCTTTCTGCTTCATATTTCTCTTTTATGGCTCTGCATAGGTTCAAGAAAATTTCTTTTACTGGTATTCCATAAATTACTGCAATGAGATACTATATATTGTATATGTTATTTGGAGCCAAATTATTCTTATTGCAACAAAATATTTGACTGAGACACTCCTGCAAAAGTTTCAAGCTATCATAATGCTCTATGCCATCATGGGTCCTGAAACAAAGCCAGTAAACCATGAGCTAGAATCTCTGAACCAAGAAACCAGGATGAATATTTTTCCTTGTCATAGACTAGAAACTAGCAGTGCACTGATAGTTGAAACAACAAACCAAAATAATTCTTTGAGCCCATAAATTAGTCACCTTGGGTATTTGGTTGCAGTGATGACCAACTTGTGTTGGTTCCATGTGGTGTCTGTCACGAATGTTGCTACCATATATATATTCATGATCCAAATATAGCAAATTTTTAAATGTCTACAGTTACTTTATTAATTAAATTCCTTCTCCATTGAGAATTTGAAATTCACCTAGATTTTTTCTAGTCTTTAAAATGACTTTATGGCATGGGTTTAATGAGAATATGTTACAGACAGAACTCTTTTTCTCCTAATACCTTGTAATTAAACCAGTAGGGTTTTTTAAAATTTATCTTTTTATTGATTCTTTGTGGATTTCACACCATGTATCCTGATTCCACTCATTTTTCCATCCCCTCATTTCTACCTTCTGCCCTTGCAACCTCCTTCCCCAAAATAAAATAAAATTTTAAAGAAAAAACAACAAAACACACAAAAAGTCTTGGCGTGGAAGTTGTTGTGTGAAATAGCAAGTCACACTGTATACCCTTTAGTCCATGTATCTTAACTTGTAAGTGGTCATTGCAATGCTTATTGGTCTGGTTTGAGGTCTCTGGCTTCTGCTATACCCTGGATACTGAACCTTCACTGTGTCTGCTCTTGGATATCTCATTGTTGCCTTGTGTCATAGAGATCCAGTAGCTCTGGATCTGCAGGTCTGGCTTCATCACATGCTCCAACAGTTTATAGATTTGGTGTATGTTGGTGTGTGCCAAATCATAGACCAGGTTCTGGATCTGGGTGGTTTCTGGATTGGTCAGTCTGCCAGTTTTCCTTCACCATCACTATCTGGGAGAGCTCTGCAGTACAGCCCTGGCTCGCTCACTTGATGCAGCAGACAGCAAAGAACGGGGCCAGTTCTACTACATCCTCAGGTCCAGCCTACCTACTCTCACACTACCAGGGCCAGCTCTACTGTTTTGCCCAGTCACCTGGTGAAGACAGATGGTGTGGGAGGGTCTTCTTTCTATGTGTTGCTTTCATTGGTTGAATAAAGAAAACTGCCTTGGCCTTTTGATAGGGCAAAACTTAGATAGGCAGAAAAAAGAGAACTGGATGCTAGGAGGAAGAAAGAGGCAAAGAGCTGCCATGAAGCCAACTGCCAAGTCAGATGTGCAGAATCTCTCCTGGTAAGCCACAGTCACATGGTGATACACAGATTTAATAGAAATGGGTTAATCAAGATGTGAGAGTTAGCCCATAAAAGGCTAGAAATAATGGGACAGCAGTGTTTAAATTAATATAATTTTCATGTGGTTATTTCAGGGTTAAGCTAGCCAGATGGCGGGAAGGAGTCCGCCGCACCTTTTACTACAGACAGAACCAGCTCTTCCATTCTCAAGCCCCCGAGTTTGACTCTCCCATGTGTTTCAGGTGGCAAGGGGTGAGCAACAAGGGCACATTTCCTTTACACTTACCATCCCTTGGCATAGGAGGAAGGGGTGCAGTTCTTCTGCTCTCATGCTTACAGACCTGGCTACCCGCCCCCTGCCAACAGAGTGAGCTCTAGTGTGGTGCACAGGTGATGTGTTGTGCCCACTCTGCTGTGTGCATGGACTGTAGAGTCATCAAGAGCCACACAGACATCAGGAACTTGGGCTACAACCTAGGGCAGTTAGTGTCAATGTGTTGAAGTCTGTTGGGGCCATGTAGATCTGAGTATCCTGTGCTGCCTTTCAGGGTCATGGTGTCCTCTGAGCCTAGATTGCTGCCAGGGGCCATGTCTGGGTTCATGACCCTGTCATGGCTGCCATTGTGTTGATGTCCATGATTCCTTTTACCACCAAAAGCAGTGAGGATAGGGCTGCAAAGAGTTGTTGTTCCTTCCTTTTTGTTTAAATAGAAAAGGGAAAATGATGCCGGAAGTCCTTCTGTCTTTGTGTTGCTTTTATTAGTTAATGAAAAAAGAGACAGCGTTAGACCTATAAGGGGGAACAGAGATAGGCAGGGAAAACTAAGCAGAATGCTGGGAGAAAGGAGGTAGAGTCAGAGAGAAGCAATGGAGCTCTCCTGAGACAGATGCAAGTCAGAACTTTAGCTGGTAAGCCACAGCCACATGGTGAGACACGGATTAATGGAGATGGGTTAAATTAATATGTAAGAGTTATCTAGTCAGAAGCTAGAGCTAATGGGCCAAGCAGTGATTTAATTAATAAGGTTTCTGTGTGATTATTTCAGTTCTGGGCAGCTGGGACAAATAAGCAACTCCCTCATCGAACAAATTAGCACCAACGTAATGGACTAAATCCACGTAAAACCTGAGAAAGTTTAAAAAGGAATCCTAGACATGAAAGAACAGAGTTAAACATGGTTTGGGAGCAGCAATTTGTTGGCTGGGCTCTGTTTGCTAGAAATAAAGCACAGATCCTTTAAGAGAGGTTTTTCTGATTCAGCCATAGCAGAAAAAAAGCCAAGCCATTTTGAAATGCCTGCTTTCTGGGCCGTGCTGCCAGTGCAAACTCTGACTCTTTCAGGCAGGAGTTCAGCTACAGAGTATTTGAGTGGGGTTGTGAGCAGTGTGCTGTGGCTTGCTTGATGGCAACTTGGACCATATGTGTGCCTGGAAGTGGGGGGTGTGCATGGCTCTCAGAGGCAGTGAGCAGCTCTGCCATACTGGACTGGATAGGGCAAGCAGGAAATGCTGTATTTTCCCTAGCAATAGCACAGCTTAATTTTTAAAGAAGCGCTTAGCATTTTAAGTAACATTCCTGGGCACTAAAGAATTACTGATATACAGTAAGACAAATTTAGATGAAAATGAAAATTAAATGCATCGCAGTGTTGTATAAATGTACATAGGCTTGAGAGAGAGAGACGATAAAGAGTATAGTTATAAAATGAATATAGACAGTTATATAAAGAAGTAAATGTTTTAAATGTTTTAAAATAAGGTAAAGTCTTTAAAGAGGCACAGTACAGACAGTCACAGATTAAAAGGAATAAATAAAGAATAAGCCTTGCAAAGATAGAAAATTCACAGAGACTCTGGATTATGTATGTTATTGTGATTTTTTGAATTTTTTGATATTGAAGGAGCTAAGTACAGGGAGACATTTCATTATATGGGCACTAAGCTAAACCAGCATGTATTTTATAAAGGTATCTTGACTATAGAATTTGGGTCTAAGGATGTGCTGCTTTGGAAAAGAGGTTCTTTTGTCTCCACAGAGGATAAATCCTGTAGATTCTTCCACACTAATATGGCTTGATTAACTAAAACCACCTCAAAGGTCACTTTGAATACACCTCCTCAAAATACTTCACCCAATAAACAGCAGGAAGCAGTTTGGAGAGAAATAACTACATCTATATTCCCAAATATTGTCTATAAAGGTTTGTTTACATTTAAAGGGGATATACTATAGAGATGGATACTTTATATTAGTTTGGATCTTGCTCTATTGATACAAATTTAAGATCAATTCTGTTATATATGTGTATTTCTGCTCTTGATTAGGGTATTGTGTTTGTTCAGTTCATTTAAAAAATAAGTGTAATATATAATTAAGAAATAGAGGTTAGTAGATAATAGTCACATTTGTAGTCATGTTAGTTAGATTTTCTAGATATACAGAGATGTATTTCAAATAGGCATTGTTCAAACCTTTCAAAGACTACAGAATATGGCATTTAAAACGTTTTAAGAACTTAAGACTTTTCATGACAGTGAGACACGTCTGCTCCTGGCAACATCAGTTACTTCAAGAGGAAGATGGACATTGAAGAGTCTCCTTCTAGAGTTTGCTAGCCATTTCAGGCAATAAACTCTTCTTGCCTAGACTGCTTAACTGGACATGCAGGACCCACGGAGAGATGATTGCTAAACTTGCCTAAAGGTGAAACAAACCTTCAGTGTTCCTATTCCATGAAAGAGTCTGCCAAACATTGTGCAGGACACAGAAGAAAATGACTAATAAACTGCCAATAGAGCGGGAACTGTCATTGAAACTTCCCACTTCATGGAAAAATCTGCTGGATGCTAGGGCCCGTGGGTTGAATGTGGATGCCCCAATGGTACAAAAACTTTGGGTGACTGTACAGGTAGCAAGATGTCTCTGTCAATTCTAGAGTTTTAAAAGTTGCTTACAATGAACTTACTGTTTACTTAGGTAATATTCTATCCTGGAGTCTTTGATGGAATTGAAGAGTAGATAGTAATAATATAGTTTTCCTTAGTTATGATAAAAGATAAAGTAGATAATAAATATTGTAACTGTAATTCTTGCTTGTTGCCTGTTTTATTATATTTAATTTTGCTATATTAAAGTTAAAATATTCCTTTTTATTTAAACAGAAAAGGGGAGATGATGTGGGAGTCCTCTCTGTATGCTGTGAGTACCATTGGTTAATAAAAGACTACTTTGAGCCCATAGCAGAGCAGGGCTTTAAGAGCTGAGTGGGGTATATAAAACTGAATGCTCGGAGGAAAAAGGAAGAGTCAGAGAGAAGTCACGGAGTCACTGCTGGAGACAGATGTGCTGAAGCTTTGCTGGTAGGTCACGACCTTATGGAGATACACAGATTAATGGAGATGGGTTAAATTAATATGTAAGAGTTAGCCAATAAGAAACTAGAGTTAATGGGCCAAGCAGTGATTTATGTAATATAGTTTCTGTGTGATTATTTCAGTTCTGGGTGGCTGGGACAAACAAGCAGTTCCCTTCTTACTATACCTTTCACTGACTGTACCAGTCTGGAGAGCAGGACCTGGTCCTCCTAAGAGCAGCACAGGAGCTGTCCCTGCTCATGCAGGTGTGGGTGAGCAGACCCTGAAACCCTTTGCCCCTTGTTCCTCACCCATCAATACAGACCTTAGCTGTGATTAGACCATGGATTTAGACAGAGTTCTTTGTAGCAGCCCTGGCTCAGATGTTACCATGATTCTGGTTGGCAGTGCATGTCACTTAAATGGCATGGACCCAACAGTAGCATGACCCTTGTACCCCGATATGTCTCCAGGTGTGAGCCCAGATCCTGGGTTTCCACACTTAAATCAACATATGTCTAATCTTTGATTTTTATGTCTTTACTGCAAATTAAAATCTGTTATATTATGTTTAAAAGGCATATATGTTTTTATGTGATATCTTTTTTTATTTCACATAGTACATTTGAATGAGTATATTGATTTTGAAAGCAATCAATTAAAGTCAAGTATAAGAGTAATTGAATTTTTAGTGTTTATTCAATCCTAAAGTAATTAAAGGTAAAAAATGTGAACTGTTGAAGAATCTCTGAAGACTACAAGCCATTTTTTATGTTTTCTGTTAAACCATTTTTGTGAAAGATACCAATGCTAGTAACTATCTTTGAAATCAATGTTATGGCCAGCAAGCTAAGATTAAGTTAATTTTCTCATTCAAGAATTAAGTTTTAAATTCATAGTTAAGTGAGAGGAAGAAATTAATTTTAATATTTAAGTATGGCCTTTGGTTAGTACATTTTTATAAGATTAATTCACATGGTAATTAAAATTCTACTCATTTATATCCCAGATGAACTTTAAGGGAATGTTTTTCATGTTCTTGTTGAATATTCTGTCAAATCTTTCATTCTGATCCACAGTCAAGTGATGCTTCCAGTCTCCAATGGTTCCTAATGGGAGAAGCACAGAATAGCACCTACGTAAGTAGCAGTATTGGGACACAGTCCACCCAACTCACTCTACTCCCTTCAGCTCACACTGCACATCACTGAGTTCTCTGGAGGGTTAGGTGGGCTATCTCTCCTCTCATCACAGAAGAAACTTCAGAGTAGCAACATAATAAATAAGTATCACTAGTTACTACCACTGAGTTGTAGCCAATTTTTAGAAAGAAAAAAAAACACCTTGAAACTTAAAAAATTTAGAATTTTAAAAGTACATTTTACTATGTACCAATAATTATACTAAGAAAACACTTAGACTTCAAACACAGTATATTTCAAACACAGTCTTTTGAGGTACATGCTGTTTGGCTTTTCATTTTTAAACAGAAAGAAATGAGACACAGAGGTTTTTAGCAAGTTAAGTCAAGGTATCACAGAGATTCAGAGGAGTTACTGTTGTGGTTTTACTGAGTAGGAATTTGAAATGATCACTACACTAATTAAAGTGTAGCTATTTAGGGTCCTTAGTTGTCTGAAAGGATGATATTATTATTTGCATTTGGAATGGGTGGTGGGCTATCATGGGTAAGACATTTAGGCTTGCTGAGGAGTGAGATATGAGAATCGATGTTAAGTGGCAGAAGAGACAATATAAAAGAGTTCCTGAAAAATATAAAAATCCAAAAATATTTAAATAATAGCTAATTCTCATAGCAATGATAAGTTAAAAGGGTATCAAGAGGGAAATATTCATTCTTACCCATATCTCTGGGCATATAATGAGATCATAATACGTTTATTGCCTGTTTACTTTATTGAATTCATGTCAGATAAAGTTATTAAGACATCACTCTAATTTTTATGATGAAAAAAACCTCACACATGAGGAAGCAGCATTTTAAACTTTGTTTTCAATATAAGCAGACAGTAAGTTTACTTGTTCAATATCCTAGGAAAATAGTAAATAATATTGTTCTTGTCTAAGCAGTGCATCACCATGTCTGTAATCCTAGCTTTCAGGGAGCATGTGCAGTAGAGGTAGGAGGATTATGAACTTAAGGTAGCTGTGGTTGCTCAGACTACACTGAGAAACACACATTCTCTCTCTCTCTCTCTTAGAAACACACACACACACACACACACACACACACAACCAACAAAACAAAACAAAAAACTGAAATAAAGCAAAAAACAACATCAAGAAACCAATAAGACAATATCAATTATAGTCTTAACTTCTAACACATCTAGAACAAGGACAAGACCGTTGACATCCTTTAAAAATTGAGTTGTGTTGCCTAAAATGTAGGAAACTCATATATATTTAGTAAGTGAAATTGTCAGATTTTTAACTAAAACTACTACAGACCCTTCAGGTTCTGTGTTTCTAAAATGCTTGATGCTTCCAAATGTCATTATCACCTGGAGAAATACTTTAGAAACACATAATATTTTTCCAAAGTACTCCAGGAAAACTCAGCATTTTTTTTTCTTTTAGCCTCTACAGACTAGTAAATTTCACCTTTGCGGAGGAATGTTCCCTCATCACTTCTTGTCCCAATTTCCTTTTTTATAATATCTTCATAATTTGCTCGTGGGTCAGATTTCATGTTCTGAAACGTAGCTTGTCTCACAACAGCATCTACATCTTTTTCACTCAGTACTTTCTCCAGAAAACTGCATATTTTAAGCACTGAGCCCCTGAGGTCCTGAAAATGTCATGGGTTGAGAAGTTACTGACCTTTTAATGGAGGTGTGAGTTACAGCCCAATGAACAGGTAGGATTTACTTTTGGAATGCAAAGATTGTTCAGTACATGAAAGCATCATAGAAACAGGGTGAAGAAAAACTGAAATTATTATTTATTGTAATTGACACAGAATAAACCATTAATAAAACACAGCTCTTTTGAGACTAGGTAGCCTATGGTGGTCTGGAATTCAGTATGTAATCTACATTGCTCTCAAAGTTAGGCATGGTCTTCCTTTTGTAGTGTCCCATGGGCTAGAATTAGAGGTAGCAGCTACTATACCCATCTCAATATCATTGTAAAATGAAAGCATCGCAAATGAGCAGAAGAACCCAGGTACCTCCTTTCAAAACACTGTGCATTCATTGTTTTTGGCTAGAATCATGTTTGGTTGAGAAGAATATGATCATTTTCATCTGATGTCTGCAACCAGTCACATGTTACTACTTCCATTTAACATACTACTGAAAAATAATAGGCAGTTAATTTAGTCAAGAAAGAAAGACAGAGCATCTAAATTACAGGCAAAGAAGTAAAATTTTCTCTGTAAAATGAATGGCAGTATGATCTCATATGTAGCACAAAAACTAGGGAAAGCAACAAATCTGCTAGAACAGTGAGATTTTACAAAGCTGTGAGATATAAATCAAATCAACACACAAATATTAGTTGAAATTATAAATACTAGTGATGAGTAATGCTAAAATAAGACAAAAATACATGAACTTTGAAGTAGTAGGATTCAAAAAACTTAAGAAGAAATGGAGAAACGGTTAGAGACAGATCCACTGAAACCATCAAAACATCAATGAAAGAAAAAGAAACAGAAACAAACAGAACAGCATCCTACACTCATGAAGTGGAGGACAGTTTTATTTATTTATTTGTTTGTTTTTTTGCACTAGGATTTCTCTGAAGTTTTGGAATCTGTTCTGGATCTCATTCTGTAGACCAGGCTGGCCTTGAACTCACAGAGATACCTCACCTCTGCCTCCTGAGTGCTGGGATTAAAGCATGTGCCACCGCTGCCCAGCTGAGGACAGTTATTTTAAAGATGCTATACAAGCTAATCCACAATTTCTATGTAGTCTGTGACAAAATTGTTGTGTTTTTTTCATTTTTGCAAAAAAGAAAGGAAGAAAAGAAATCTCTGCAAAATTCATATGATATTTTGACACCTCATAAGAGTTAGTTCTCTTCTTTGCCTCAAGGATTGCAGTTAGCTCATCAGGACTGGCAGGAAGCCCTTTACTTATTGAATCATCTCTACACACAAGAAGTATTTGAATGGCATGGTAATTCTAACAGTGTGGTAATGACTTGAATACAGAAATGCACCAATAGAACAGACTAGACTTCCCAGGAAATCATTTCTCATTTATAATGGATAAATGATTGTTGATATGGGCTACCAAGAATGTTAAATGGGAAAGGTCATTCATTTCCACAAATGTTCTTGGGTAAATCAAATGTCCATAAGCTGAATTCTCATCTTACAATGTATTTCAAATAAATGAAAATTGGCTAAACATAAAAGCAAGGACCTAAATTACAATGCTCTTAGAGAGACTTAAAAGAAATGGTTTACCACACAGGATTTCACAGTTGTGTTCTGAATATCCCTCCACAAGTACAGAGACACAGGGGAATGATTTACATCATAGCATTTCACAGTGGTGTCTGGGATATATCTCTAGAAGTATAGACAGCCAGAAAATACTAAATTGATTATACTAAATTTAGTAATGCCTATATAAAAAAAGGACAGATTCAATGAAGTGAAAAGTTTACCTATAGAATTGGAGCAATATTTATGTCATTTATTTGATACAGGATTACCCTCAGAAATCCACAACAAAATCAACCTAACTAAAACTTTAAATAAACAGTTCTCAAAGGGAGTATAGACACATCCATTAAACACAGGAGAAAAATGCTCTCTATCACGAGTCATTTGGGAAGTGGAAACCGACAAGAAGAGCACACCACTTGTGTCCTATTATGATGACTATTCCTTAACAAATGACAGGAAATCATAAGCGCTGGTGTTTCTGGAAGAAATATAAAATTGTTCATTTGCAAAGGAAAACTTATGACGCTTGGTTCACGAAACAAAAACAGAACCACTGTATGATCCAGCAACTCCACCTCTGCCTTTTACTTCTGATTCCAAACAACTGAACCCAAAATCTCTGAAACATTTGTGCATCTGTATTCACAGCATCAGTATGCACAACAGCTAAAATGTGGAATCAAGCCAAACTTATGTCAATTATAGAACATAAATACAATGGGGAATTGCAGACAGAGAGGGAATTCTGATATATGATACATAAGCCTTGATGATATTGAGGACATCACAGTAAGTAAAGTAAGTCAATAAAAATGCAACTGTATGTCTCCACTCATGCCAAGTACTAAGCTTGAAGAAATTAATACAGGAAGAACATAGCGAGGTTATTTTGGGGACTGAGAAGAGAAAAATAAGAAGTTATAGTTTAACGATCCTAGGGTTCAGCTTGCCAAAAAGAATTGGAATAGTGGACATGACAAATGGTTACATAACAAGACATGATGGTGAAATGGCACATTTCAATTTATGGATTTTAAAATCATAATTAAGAGTGCAATTGGGGCTAAGCCTGAGTAGGAGTATAGTAGTTGTTTATGACAGATTAGTTTTATCCAGAGAAGTTGCGGCATTCTTCATGATGAAGAAGCACTACCCCAAATTCATGAAAAAATAATAATAAATAAGAATGAATACATGAATTTCCTTTGTAGATGTAAAATAAATATTGATTAAGTGAAGTTTGAAATCCCTTCCATATTTAATGAAAGTTGAGCTTCTGAGGAGTCTATACATTTAATACAAAAACAGAGATGGATTTACATCTGGGGACCAGATGGTTTAGGGCCCTGCTAAGATGACTTGAGTACATTAGTCTCCATCTTTGTGTGTGGTCATTTAAGAAAAAAACTTACAGTGTTGTGGTGAATAAAATAATAGGATTCTAATGCTAAGTGATTTAGACAAATGGCTTTGATGAACAATGACTGACCACAAAACCAGGAACAGAAAGAATATGAAAAACAGAACAATGCAGATGAAAGAAAGAGGAAAATGATGATAGAATTCTGGATGCTACCAATAATGGAGTTATTGGAAATATTTTTAACATAATATTATATTCAAGTAGGTGAAAGATAAAAATTTAAACTGCCTCAACCCAATCCTATAAATGAAAATGAATTAAAAACAGACTGTGTTTAATTAATAAAAAGTAAATCTCAGTGAATAATTTTAGTACAAGCTTCATCTTAGATGAACTCAGCAAAATCAAACATGGAGTCAGGAGTAGGAGCAAACTAACTCTCAGAATAATACAGAATGGAAAGAAAAAGATGTTGGCCCCTGAATGAAGAGCTTTGGCTGTCTTAGATGAGATGACACAGACCTTTAATTCCAGGATTCAGGAGGCAGAAGCAATTGGATCTCTGTAAGTTAAAGGCTATTTAAACTGGTCTAAATAAAGTTCTAGACAAGCCAGGACTACATTCTGAGATGTTATCTCAATAAAAGGAATAAATTTACAAAAATATAGGGAGTTTTGTATGTGATAAAGTTCATTAGACTCCTGTGACTTTTATTTTCTTTGTGCAGGATAGGTTTTTAGCAAAAGAGACATTTCCTCAATCCTCCTCTTTTCTCTGTTCATCATTCTGAGACACATTTTATGAAAGAATAAACTGTTTTTCATATAAATCTAGGAACACCTCTCTGATTTGCTCCATATTCAATCTTCAGTGACTACTACACTAAGGTACATAATACAAATGCAATTCTTTACTGCAGACTTCAACCAGTTGGAACATACAAAGGAAAAAATAAAAACACATGGGAAGGAAAAATTAAGTTCCTCACATCCCAGAAGGATTTGTCATTAAGTGGATTCTGATGTCTTTTCAGGTAAATTAAAATATCTAGATTCTTTTGCTTGTCCGTGTTTACATTTTAAAGGTAAACACACACGGAAAAGACAAGCATTCAGTTCAAGAAGTTATTAGGACATGATTCTACCATGTATTTAGAGAACTGAAATATATAGGTTACTTTAGAACCCCACCAAATATATCTCTTCCTAATAGTAAGCCCCATCTTTTCTCCAAACAATGACTGTCCTCATCAATGAGGATAAATTTTTGCTATACCTGTACTTTTGCCCCATAAATAGGAATCTTTTAACACTGCATTCTATCCATGACCTTGTTCTTGAGAAAGGCAAACAGAAATGTTCCTGTATAGTCATGAAGTTCCTAGGGATGGCCCTTCTCAGGCAGTAAATAACCTAACTCATCTGAAATGAACTGGTTTATTGTCTTAGTGCGGTAATCATTGGAGAAGCAAGCATGAAAGTTTAGACAAAAATTACAAAGTTTCGCAGCAATGGACAAGGAAGACACCAAAACTATCTCAACTTTGGTGGAAATATAATTGCTAGAGAATATTGGGAGTTTTCTCTCTCTTTCAAAAATATTGATGTCAGTTATAATTATGGGTATGATGTGTGAGTATAGTCAGTAGGTAAATCTTCATCTTTATTTTGTCTACTCACATTTACCATTTTCACTATTAAACTCATGGTAGGGAATGATATTCCAAAGATACTAGTTTTGTTCCATTGCTGTTTTTTTTAAACTTTTAATGTCTCTTCATTACTTTTGGATTACAGAAATAATCATTACCATGACCCACAGATCTTACACAGTCCTGACTCTGGTCTTACATAGTAGTTTCTTGCTCCCTGCCCCACACCTTTGATGTTCAAGTCCTTTTCTTACTTGGTTCTAAGTACTGTATTGCTTCAAATAAAATTATTCTTGTTTTTTAGCTTTTACCTGTTCTTTTTATTGTTAATTTATATATATTAACTGTAAATCCCTGGTTACATTTACCCCCAGAAAAGTCATTATCTTCAGTTATACCAGAAAATTTTTGTGAATGCTGACATCATATTTGGCATTTATTTAATAAGTACACTTACTAGTCTAAAATCTCTAAAAGTTTAAAAATTGTAGTGTGTGTGTATGTGTGTGTGTGTGTGTGTGTGTGTGTGTGTGTATGCATGTGAGCATGCAATGTGTTTGCTGCATGATGAGAGCCTGTGCCAAGGTGCATGGGAGGATCTCAGAAGACAAATTTAAGGAGTTATTTCTGGTCTTCCACCCTTATGCGAGGCTTGAATTTGTGATGTCATGTACACATTGAAAACCCCTTCACCCACTGTGCCATGTTACCAACTAAGATACACTTATGGACTTTTTACTTTGGGTATTTGCTTTTTGACTGTTTTCCGTCCTTGTTAACTCATGGATTCTACATAAGTCAGTCCTTGTTTACTCTTGTTTTGCAGCCTGTCACAGAAATAAGCCATTTACTTATTTTTTATTAATCAATATGTCAATAAGTACCAGAATTTGGTGAACTTTAACTCTTTTTCTTTGATTTACAGACACTGTTTAATTGTGAACAACAAAAAATTATTCTCTATATTCATCTGAGAGTTGTTTCAAGATTATTTTTTTTAAAAAAACCAGAGAACTTGTCTCTGGCTCTAAATATTGTCAGTGGCTCTAATTGTCCACAATTTATAGTAGTTACATGCCTCACTGCTGTTTACTGGCCTTCAGTAGTGAGCATGAGAAACTATAGTAAAGTGGGTTATCATGTCAGCTCTAGCCTCCCTGAGAATATAGCCAAGAGTAATGAAGTCACCATTCAAAACCTTACTGTTATCTAGTGTTATTGCTATACATCTTCAACTACAAGACATGGACTTGGCTTAATGTTCAGCAACAGATGAATGAGTAAAAACTGATATATATATATATCATATACAATAATAATATAAAGTATATTATTATTCAGACATAAAAAGGAAGTAAAATTCTGTCATCTGCAGTGAAATGTATGAAGTTAACGACATCAGCTTAAGTTAATAAGCCAGACAATGAGACAAATTTCTTCTATTCTCTTATATGTTGAAACTTAAAAGTCAACCTTAAACTACTTTTAAGTGTTTTTGTGTTTAGCAGTAATTGGGGAAGGTCTGAGGGGGAAGAAAGGAATGCCAGAAGTCAGGGCGTGGCAAGATAAGATCAATGCATATTCTATTCATGGGCAAAAATATAACATCAAATCCCACTAATGGATGTAATTAACATGTGATAATAAAGTTTTTAATTATGGAAGCCATTGGTGGTGTGAAGTTTAGGGGTTGCCTTTGATACATAAGAAGGGATCACAAATGATGACTTCATAGGGAGAAGAGAGTTTGGAAGAAGACCAGTGAATGAGGCAGAGGCTGGACATTAGGAATCATCTCTAACAGAAAGCCCAAAGAAGAATTAAAGTATGAAGATAGCTGGGAGAATGTATTTTCAACCAAGAGAAGAACCTTGTAAAAGAAATCATTTAAAAACACAACTACCTCCTCTTACCTTCTTCATATCTTCATAGCTCAGGAACATAATATTGAAGTCATGTCTGTGCTCATACCAGCCTCTTATGTGGTCAAACCAATTGCTTCCTACCACTGGGAAGAAAAGTAACAAGTGAGAATGCCAAGCTGTGTGTCCATGTAATGGACAACAAACTCTGTGCCTTCTTTTCTGGTTTGGAATTTTAGAAATAAAATGGGGGGCCTGAAATGGATATCTATATCCCGATTTAAAATGTTTAGTGGTTTGGGGGAACAATTACCTGACATTCATAGAAACTTGCCTATATAATGTTACTACAGGAGTAGGAAAGAAGTAATAGAGAAATAAAGGGCCTGAGGCTGCAGGTGACTTTAAGGCATACTGTTTCATGTTCCTACTTCTCCATAAAGGGCACAAGTCTCTGTTTCTTCTCTTGTTCACTGTCTACAGTGGTGCAGAATCTGAATATCATCTTACAAGCAAGTGAAATTCTGATTTCACATGTGATGTGATGTGGGATAATGCTCTTGTAACTTGTAAAGATTTGTCTCTTGTATTGGCTTAATAAAATGCTGACTGGTCAGTATCCAGGCAGGATATATAGGTGGGGTGACCACACTAGGAGAATTCTGGGAAGAGGAAAGGCAGAGACAGTTGTCATCCAGAGCAAGCAAGATGAGAATGCTGCACTAAGAAAAGATACCAAGTCAAGTATTTAAATATATAGAAGAATTATGGGTTAATTTAAGTTGTAAGAGCTAGTTAATAATAAACCTGAGCTAATAGGTCTAACAATTTATGTAATTAATATAAGCCTCTATGTGTTTTTTTTGGGGGGGGACTGAATGACTATGGGTCCATGTGGGACAGAAACTTCTGTCTATGGTGATGAGCCTCTTGCCTTAATTAATCCACCTATGGAGTAGAATGAACAATTCCACTGCTGCAGTATAAAGCCATATACAGGCCCATGTAAAACATACAACCACCCTTAGCATTTGCTCTGACAGAATGGATTATTCTTCCTTTGCACTAGTTGGAAGGAATTGATAAAATATCCGTAAACCAAAACAGTTTTTACATGGCATGCCTTTGTAATCCTGACAATCCTCAAATGGTGCATAAAGATAGAAAACCCAGTTGATAGCATATAGAGTAGACATGCAATTGTCACTAGAGATAACTTCTTTGTGTTTTGTTTTTTGTTTGTCTGATATTGTTTTTTTGATGGAGGAGGGTTAACTGTCTATGTGTTACTTTCATCGGTTAATAAAGAAACTGCCTTGGCCTTTTTGATAGGCCAGCCCTTAGGTGGGTGGAGTAGGCAGAACAGAATTGTGGGAGAAAGAAAGCAGAGGCAGTCAGACGCCATAGCTCTCCTCCCCGAGATGGACCCCGGTTAGACTCGTCCCGGAAAGCCACAGTCAAGTGGCAACACGCATTAATAGAAATGGGTTGAATCAATATGTAAGAGCTAGCCAATAAGAGGTTATAACTAATTGGCCAGGCAGTGTTTAAATGAATACAGTTTCCGTGTAATTATTTCAGGTAAAGCTAGCCAGGCGGAAATGCAGCCCACCGCTCCTTTAACATTTTTCTTGTCTAGTATTTTTTGTTGTTGTTGTTCCTTTAAAAAAGAAATGCCCTGCTCCGTTTCTTTAAATTATGCTTTGTAAGTCTGAGAATTTGGCTTACTGGTACATTTTGTGTAATTCATTTGTGTCTGGGTTGATGAATTAATACTTACCTCTTCCATCTAGAAATGTTTGCATAAATGTTTCTATAGTATTTGAGGCTTCAAGTATAACCATCAAATTTGAATAATGAAAGTAGGAGGTCAAAACATCTTTAGGATTTCTGTAGATATAAAGAATCTGTAGATAGAATTATGGAATTATTTCTTTAAGCAAATCTTGGTTATGCTTATAAGTTTTTAAATATAATTTTATAATGTAATTATTTCTTCCAGTCTTTGAGCTGTACAAAGTCAAGTCGCTATTATTTATACTTTGTTGTTACAGAGAGTATTGTAATAAACAACCTTTCTTTATGACATTTCATGTTTAAGAATGTAGTTCAAAAAGAGGTCAAGACTATGATGGGTACATCCACTGAAACAGTCTACCTGAGCTAATGGGAACTCAACAACTTCAGCTGGACATGGAAGTAACAAACATAGGTCCAAACTAGACCTTCTGAATGTGGGTGACAATTGCATGGCTGGGGCATTCTGTGGGACCACTGGCAGTGGCACCAGGATTTATCCCTGCTGTTCCTGGATTTTTGGATAACTATTCTTTTTGGATGGATACCTTGCTCAGCCTGGGTATAGTAGGAAGGGCCTTGGAACTTCCCCAAAGCAATGTGCCTTACCCTCTCTGAGTAGTAGTTAGGGAGGTGGAACATAGGGGTATGTGGATAAAATGGGAAAAGGGGAGGTAATAGTAACTTGGATTGGTATGTATAATGAAAAAAGATAGCTTAATTAAAAATAAAAATTAAGTTAAATTAAAAAGAATGTATCTCAATTCTCAAAAAGCAGTATTATTTGTAATGTTCATAAATACTGAACAATAATTTGTCTTATGTGATCAAAATATATAAAAATTTTAATTAAAAATTTAAAAGTAAAATTAATTACCCATGACAGTCAAATGAGAGATATTATGTGATAGCAGAGGAGATAATTCTGAAAACAAAAACTAATAATCATAACAAAATGATTAGTGATATATTTATAACTGTCAATAAAAAGGAGCTTTTCCTTCATATCTTTCAGAAAAATAATGTAAACATGTGTTAAGAGCATAAATAGCATACAAACTCACACATAGAAGCAATAATCTGTGAATGTCTGTCCACAACATTAGCACCTGGGTATCTAGGGCAGGAGGACATGCCAGCTTTGGCTACATGAAATACTCTCGTAAGGGAAATAAAGTAAGGGAGTGAAGAAAAGAATAAGAAAGAAAAACCAAAACCCAAAGAACGTATCTCTAGGCTTAAAGCAAGGAAAAATTTCTAAAATGTGAATTTATTTAAAAGAAAAATCAGATGGGTCCCACCTATCCCATCTGAGCCAGAAGGAACAGGTGAGTATCTGAAATCTTGGCTGGAAAGCCCTGGCCCTAAACTCAGCACCTCTCCCACCCACAACGCCCCCAGCAATCAGGCATCAATTCTCTACCATCAACCAACTCCTGCTACAGGACCTACTGGCCCCACCTACACATGGAGGGACAGCAACTCCTGGAGCCACAGGCCCAAACTGCACCCAGAGGAAGAGGACAGAATCGCACCTGGAGGAAGAGCAACCATGGGAGCTACAGAACCCACTTGTACCAATTGCAGGAATAGATGCGTAGACAACAGTGTAAGAATCCATACAACAACATAAAGAGCAACATGGCGTCACCAGAAATGAGTGGTTCTACAGCAACAAAATCTGAACATCCCAACACAGATGAAGCAGAAGAAAATGACCTTAAATATAATGTTATGAAGATGATGAAGGTCCTTAAAAAGGAAATGAAAAATTCCCTTAAAGAAATGGAAGAAAAGACAAAGAAAAAACTGGAAGAAATCAATAAGCCCCTTAAAGAAAGCCAAGAAAACCATGAAAAAAATCAAACAAGTGAAGGAAATGGTTCACGACTTAAAAATTGAAATAGAGGCAATAAAGAAAACAAAAACTGAGGAAATTCTGAATGTGGAAAATCCAGGCAAATGAGCAAGAACTACAGATGCAAGCATAACCAACAGAATGAAAGAGATGGAACAAAGAATCTTGGGCATTGTATGTAAAATAGGGGAAATAGATTCATTGGTCAAAAAAATGTTTAATCCAACAAATTCTTAGCACAAAGCATCCAGGAAACCAATGTCACCATGAAACAACCAAACCTAAAAATAATAGGGATTGAAGAAGGAGAATACCAGCTTAAAGGCATAGAAAATATTCAACGAAATCATAAAATCTTTTCCACGCTAAAGAAGGAAATGCTTATGAAGGTACAAGAAGCATACAGAACATTAATTACATTAGACCCCCCCAAAAAAGTCCTCTTGTCATATAGTAATCAAAACACTAAACATACAGAATAAAGAATACTAAGAGCTGCAAAAGAAAAAGGACAAGTAACATAAAATGGCAAACCTATCAGAATTACACCTGACTTCTCAATGGAAATTCTGAAAACAAGAAGGTCCTTGACAGATGTTCAGCAGACACTAAGAGACCACGGATGCCAGCCAAGACTACTATACCCAGCAGAGCTCTCAATCACCATAGCCAGAGAAAATAAGATCATATGATAGTATACGTAAGTAACCCCAAAATTTCTACCAGGGAACGCCTACAGATGATAAACATCTTCAATAATATGGCAGGACATAAGAGTAACTAAAAAAAGTCAGTTAGTCTCCTATATACAAATGATAAATGGGCTGAGAGAGAAATCAGTGAGACATCACCCTTTACAATAGGCAGATATAACATGAAATATCTTGGGGTGACCAAAGAAGTGAGAGAGCTATATGACAAGAACTTTAATAAGTTTTTAAAAAGAAATTGAAGAAGATATTAGAAAATGGAAAATCAAAAAACCCCATGATGTTGGTTACTTAGGATTAACATAGTAAAAAATGACAATATTAGCAAAAGCATTACAGATTCAATGCAATCCCCATCAAAATCCCAACACAATTCTCCACAGAGCTTGAAAGAGCAGTGCTCACCTTCATATGAAAAAGCATAAATCTCAGCCTAAACAACGCTGTATACTAAAAGAACTTCTGGATGCATCACCATCCCTGACTTCAGGCTCTACTATAGAACTACAGTATTAGAAACTGCATGATATTGGCATAAAAACAGACATGTCAATCAATGGAATCAAATTGAAGACTCTGATACTATTCCACACACCTATGAACATTTGGTTTTTGACAAAGAAGCCAAAACTTTACAATGGAAAAAAAGAAGGTATCATCAATAAATGGTTGATGCCAACATGTAGAAGAATGCAAATAGACCCATATCTATAACATGTACAAAACTCAAGTCCAAGTGAATGAAAGACCAAATCCAGTTACATTGAACCTGATAGAAGAGAATGTAAGAAATAGCCTTGAATCCAATGGCACAAGAGACCACTTTCTAAATATAACACCAGTAGCACAGTTTCTGAGAACAACAATCCTTAAATGGGACCTACTGATACTGAAAGTCTTCTGTAAGACAAAACAGCAGCCTACAGAATAGGAAAAGATCATCAATTCCACATCTGATGGATGATCTCCAAAAAATATTAAGAACTCAAGAAACTAGACACCAAAATATCAAACATTCCAATTAAAAATGGGATACAGATTTAAATAGAATTCTCAACAGAAAAAAACTCAAATCTCCAGAAGACATTTAAGGATTTGCTCAACATGCTTAGTCATCAGGAAAATGCAAAGCAAAACGACTCAGAGATCCATATTACACCTATCAGAATGGTTAAGATCATAAACACTGAAGACTCCACATTATGCTAGAGATGATGTGCAGTAAGACAAACGCTCCTCTGTTGCTGAAGGGAGTGAAAACTTGTACAGTCACTTTGGAAATCAGTATGGCAGTTTCTCAGAAAGTTTGGAATCTATCTACCTCAACACCTGGTAATACTACTCTTGGGCATATACCCAAAGGATGCACAATCATACCACCATGGCATTTGCAGCTTTGTTCAAAGCAGCATTATTCATAAGAGTCAGAACCTGGAAACAACTTAGATGTCCATCAGTTGAAGAATGGATAAAGAAATTATGTTACATTTTCACAATGGAGTATTACTCAGTGGTAAAAAGAAAAATAATGACATCTTTAAATTTACAGGCAAATGGATGGAACTAGATAAAAATCATCCTTAGTGAGGTATCCTAGGTCCAGAAACACAGATATGGTATATAGTCACTCTTAAGTGGATATTAGATAAAATCAAAGAATAACCAAGCTACTATCTACAATCCCAGAGAAGCTAGGTAAAAGGGGGAACCCTAAGAGGGACACACATGGAGGGACCCATGAAGAAAGTATTAAGATCTCCTTCCTGGGTAAACTGGGAGGAGGGTAGAAGGGAGGAGTTGGGGCATAAGAACATGATGATTCAATAAGACCGAGTTAGGGGAGAACAATGAGGAAGATATCTTGATAGAGGAAGTTAGGGAGAAAATTTCTGGTACTAGAAAAATTCTCAGGAATACACAGTGACGACTCCATCTCAGACTGCTAGTAATAGTGGAGAGGGTGTCTGAAAGGGCCTTCCTGTTTTTTCAGATTAATGACTACCCTAATTGTCATCATAGATCCTACATTCAGTAACTGATGGAAGCAGGTGCATTGACCCAGAGTCCAGCACTCAGCTGAGCTCCTGGAGTTCATATGAAGAGAGGGAGGATGGATCAAAATAACAAGGGAGGTCAAGAGCATGATGGGGAAGCCCAGAGAGACAGCTGACCTGAGCCAGTGGGAGCTCAGAGACTATAGCCTGACAGGTGGGGAACCTGCACGGGACTGAACTAGACCCTCTAAATGTGGGTGACAATTATGTTTTATCTGTTGGAGGGGGCCCTGGCAATCACACCAGGACCCATCCCAGGTGCATGAATCTGCTTTTCAGAGTCAGTTACCTGTAGTGGGATACCTTACTCAGGCTTGATATTAGGGGTAGGGGCTTGCTCTGGCCTCAAGTTAGTATTCCAGACCTTGTTGATTTCTGAAGGAAGGCCTTTCTCCCTCTGAGAAATGGATGGGAAATGGGAAGAGGGGAGGTGGGGTATGGAAGAAAAGATTAGAGGGGGAACTGGTGTTGGCACATAAGATGAAAATTAATTTTGAATAAAACATATGAAAAATAACAATAAGAAGAAAAATACATTTTTAAAACTAAAATTAAGAATGTTGTTGATGAAAACACAAGCAATAGGGATGAGATAAAATAGATTTATCCAGAAGTGATAGAAAGCATGCTGACCAGAAGAATGTAGTAAAATATTGGGCTAATGATAGACCTTTTCTACACAAACAAAAATAATGATGGCCAATAAACATCCAACATGGTTACTTCCATTATAAAGATGAGGATGCAAATTAAGATACATTTGAGGCACCTCTTCCTAGATGCCATGTTGATAAGCATCTAAAATTCTGATATGTCAAGTTACTAGGGGAACACTAAGAATTCATCTATTGCACATTTCTGCAAGAAATGACAAATACACTTTCTTCAGAAATACTGCACCACCTCTGTAAGTGAGTACTCTAGTCACTGTGGCTGTGCAGTTCTATTCATGGGTGTGGGTTCTAGGGAAGCTGCTGTGAGAGTACCAGGAGACACACTCAAGAATGTTCATAGCACCTGCATCACAGTGGCAAAACATTGAAGAAAACATTAGAGAAGGCATTTCATGGGTATGGTAAGTCAATAAGTTCTATGACATACTTTGACTTTTTTGTTCTTGAAAACTTTTGGCACTAAATAATATGGGAGATGGGAAGAAAAGATTCGAGGTGATGGCATTTTGGTAAAGTCCACATTATGATTATTGTACTCAAAGAATGGCGCTCTGTCTATTGTTTGGATATTTTCAGTGTTGTTCCGGTGGCCCTCAAAATAAATCAGGCTGAGGATCTGCTGTGTCCAAACAGTACCTGTAAGAACAAATAACAATCCAGTTTTCAATCCTGAAATAGGTCTTAATATTGAATACCAAGAGTAATGTATCCATTTTACAAATAATTTGGAGCTCTCTTTTTCTTTAGCACCCCAGGAATGCTTGGATGTGCCAGCATTTCATTCCCCATTGTCTGTATAGAACACTCAAGTCGGTAAGGCTGAACTCTACAACTCTGTCCCTTTCTCACTTACAAAGATCTGGTGATTGGTAATGAGATTCCAAATAATTCTTGTATTATTGTTGAAATGACAGTGTGTGGAATGGAGAATATTTATACACCTATTATCAAACCAAAATACCAGGCAGTTCATACACCGTTAATCCCTGCAATTGGGATGAAGAGGTTGATGGATCTCTGTGAGTTCAAGGCCAGCCTGGTCTACAAGAACTAGGTCCAGGACAGGTTCCAAAGTGACAGAGAAACCCTATCTTGAAAAAACAAAAAAAAGTTGATGTTAGCGTCCCCTATGTGTGCCATGTTACCATTAATGAATAAAGAAACTGCCTTGGCCTGTTAATAGGGCAAAACTTAGGTAGGTAGGGAGGACTGGACTGAATGCTAGGAGAAAGAATGGTGGTGTATAGGATAAGCCATAGCCACTCTGCCAGAGATAGATGTGCTGAAAATTTGCTGGTAGGCCATGACCTTGTGGTGACATACAGATGAATAGAAATGGGTTTAATTAAGATGTAAGGGTTAGCCAATAAGAAGCTAGAGCTAATGAACCAAGCAGTGATTTAATTAATAAAGTTTCTGTGTGATTATTTTGGTTCTGGGCAACTGGAACAAACAAATGTTTCCTTACAACACAAAATAAACAAAACAAAACAAACAAAAACAAAGACGAATGCCATATGACCTATTTATGTCACTCACCAGATTTTGGATATGTGATTATGAAGACATCATCATCTCTAATTTCCTGATCATCCATGTTTTCCACTATGTTCATTTTAACTAAAGTTCTTTCAAAGTTATAGCCTCTGAAGTTAAGTAAATATTCATCTTTATTGTCCATAGTGATTTACCTAGAAGCGAAAATCACAAAATTTTCATTACTATTGTAGTATTTTCCAATAGTAAGTAATGCTTTTGAGTGGTCTACATGTGCCAAGCACCACCAAAATGTCCCTCACATACTATATTTGCTATAGTAAGCACTTACATATGCTATATTATTTAAATTTAAAAGAATCTTATGTTACTACATTTTTATTATCACTCTATAAAATACGAAGAAACAAATATAGCAAGCAGTTAGAAAGATTTTTCGGTAATTCCAGATGGAAAAGGTGATCTTAATTCTAAACACACAGATGAGGAAATTAGGGTACAGAGAATGCAACCAAGTTATTCAGGGTTGTCCAGCTCATCAAGTTAGAAAGAAGACAGCAAACAACTGGGGCAGAGAACATGTCTGTAACTGAAATGTTTCTTTGTATAATAAATTTTTATTTTTTATATAGGGGTTGTATTGAAAAGGAAAAAAAAGGAATACCACCCTTGATGCTGGAATGTAGGTCCTTAGAAACAAACAAGCCAGACCCCATGCTGTAAGGGGGAGGAGGCCTTTTGTCCTGTGGCAGGATATGAGTCAGGGTATTTACAGCCGGCCATCAGGTCTCCAGCTAGGGAAGGAGGAAGAGATAAGAAAAACAGGAAGCCCCTAGACAACCCCCTCCTTGATATTTAGGTGTAAGGTCAAGAATTTGCCACTCAGCGCAAGCTCTTAGCCTTATTTGAATTGACCAATGGAATGAATCCCCATAACCATGCCTCTCGCTTCTGTTTGCTTTTGCTCTCCCATAAAAACCCCTCGCCCCAGCCTGGCTGCGTGCGAGTCTTCCGACTTTGTCGCTCCAGGTACCTGTGTATCCGAATAAACCTCTTGCTGTTTGCATCCGTAAAAGTGGTTTCTACTGGTCCGTGGGGCACGGGGTCTCTCCCGAAAGGAAGACATCCCTCGGGGGTCTTTCAGTATTATACATGTCCATATATCTACATTGAATGGCAGCCATAATTCTGAGCAACCTTCAGGGCACAATTTGCACCTGTCACACAGAAGGTGGTCACCTAGCCTTTCAAGACAACCTGAAGTCATCCTAAACAAAGGGTTAGGGTATGCTAATGTCACATTGCTCCTTCTATTGTAATTTAGGAGGTTGCATGAGGAAGAGGTGTTAATTCCATCTACATGACAGAGCAGCCATAGTTGTGGAAGTTACCTAACTTATTCAGACCTGCTACCCAGAAAACAGAATGCTAATGAATTCCCCCTCAGTTTTCCTTTTGATATAAAAGCAGTTTGGATAATAAATGTGGGTGATCTTCAGGATTTGAATGAGCCCTGAGACTCCCTCCTAATACTACCCTGTGAACTGTGCTTCAATTATTCCCATGCCTCCACTCTGTTTCAAGAAATAATTTCTGTTGCGGTTGGACCCCAACATAATGGCATCCAGTGTGGAGCTAATCAGTGAACCCTAAAAAACACTGAAGAAGTGACCAGATGAATGGAGGAGAATTTGAGGAACCCATTAGAAAATTGCACCACAGGTGGATATGTGAGTAGTGAGCACTCAGAAATAAAGAATTTAAAAAAGCATACAATAAAGTGGGACAATAAAATTGGGAGTAAAATATATTGTAAATATATTGAACTATGGGTGAAGGAAGAAGCAATAAAACAGCACTTCATTTCTGGATCCTAATACAGAAAAAGTTGGACTAAAATCCTGTACAGCAGGAGATACTTCCCTCTGAGTCAGTTAGAAGTGAGACAATACCCTCTGCACCACCAGAGGAGTTGCTAGATGCTTTTACAGAACTGAGTGGTTACAGTCATTCAGAGCCTAATGAATTAGAGCATCATTAAGAGAAGTCTTCATCTCTCTCATTAATAGCCAGCAATACTGAATGATAGAAAAATGATAATGAAGTAAAAAAAAGGAGCTAAAAGGCTTGAAAAAGTTGATAACCTCACTATAGCAGAGACTTGAAACTCTGCAGATCCAGGACTCTTGCCAGAAGAGTAATTCTCTTCCTACTGTAATAACTGGTTTAGATTCACCTATGGAACAAAATGCTCCTTTACAAGATTGTATCAGAGATGCCACTAACAGAGGGGAAGAGATGCAAAGATTTCAATTGTATCCCATAATAGAACAAAGAGATGCTCAAGAGAATTTGCTTAGGATACATACTCCCGTATTATTTGTGTTACCCAAAGAATTAAAAACTGAGCTCAGTATGGCCCAATGGCCCCATTTACCCAAATGCTATTAGAAAATATAGCAATAGAAGCTCTGCCCCCAGGGGATTGGAAGCAGACAGCCAAAGCTTGCCCTGTCAGGAGGAGACTATCTATTGTTGAAACCAAATTTGTAGAACAATGTCAGGCCACAGCTGAGAGAAACAGGGCTCAGCAGGTTCCTATTTCATATGAAATGCTTGCAGGTGAGGGACCTTATACAGGGGCAGATCAGCCATTAGACTTTGATATGACAGCGTATGTTCAAATTAGTGCAGTGGCCAAAAAGGCCTGGAATAGACTTCCATCATCAAAAGAAAAGACTGAGGAGTTGTCCAGTATAAGACAGGGCCCTGTAACAGGAAGGGCTGCTTGTTTGTCCTGGCTGACCACAACCGAAATAACCTCACAGAAATTGTATTAATTAAATTACTGCTTGGCCCATTAGCTATAACTCCTTATTGGCAAACTATTACATCTTAATTTAACCCATTTCTATTAATTTGTATATCACCATGAGGTCGTGGCCTACCAGCAAAATTTCAGCACTTCTATCTCTGGCAGCAGATTCATGCCATCTCCCTGACTTCTCCCTTCTTCCTCCCAGTGTTCAGTTTCATCTTCGCCACCTACCTAAATTCTGCCTTATCAACAGGCCAAGGCAGTTTCTTTATTTATTAACCAATGAAAGCAACACATAGACAGAAGGACCTCCCACACCAGGGACCAGATGAATTATTTCAGGACTTTGTTTCCAGACTAACACAGGCATCTAATAAGTTGACTGGAGACACAGAAGCAAGGCAGCTAATACTTAAACAGCTAGCCTTTGAGAACACTAATGCTATATGTAAGGTAGCTCTAAGACCTTGTAGAAAGCAGAATAACATTACAGATTATATGTGAATTTGCACAGATATTGGCCAATCATATACACAGGGAATGGCCATAGCTGCTGCCTTGCAGAGAAAGACAACTGATGATGTCTTATCCCAGCAGAGAGATCTAGGCCCAGGGAGAATGCGAGCTACAGGACTTCCTGGAAGCTGTTGTGGATGTGGTCTTATGGGGCATTAGGTAAGACAATGTTCTGATAGGAGAGTAAGCCTGAGGACAAGAAGAGAACCAAGAATATACAGGAGATGCAGGAGAGGAAAACATTGAACTAGTGAGTGCAGATCAAAATGAGATGACCTAGGAAATCCCCTTTTGGGAACCAGACATCTACTGGGGCTAGTCTCAGGCCCTGAGACAGAATTAATTATGGGGCAATTCAGCAACTTGTTCTCCCATAAGGAAATCCATTTAGGACCTTTTTAGAGCAATCACAGGAAGTGCAGGGCTTGACCTCAGTTCTTCCATATGCATGGTTCGGACACCCAAAGTGGGGAGGCAAGCTCTCCTACTGGTGTTTATGGGCCCTTACCAAAGGACATTGTAGGGCTGTTACTAGGAAGTAGCACCATTCTGCAAGGAATTATTGTTGCTCCTGGAGTCATTGATGCTGACTTTGAGGGAGTGATCAGGGTGATGACTCACTCACCAAGTTGAGTTTCTGTAATAAAAGCAGATCAGAGGCTTGCACAATTAGTTTTACTACTTGATGTGCAAACCAAAAATCAGATTAAGAAAGATAAGAGAGGAAAGGGTGAATTTGGTTCATCAGACGCCCATTGTCTACGAGCCACAGGGACTCAGAGAGCAGAACTCACATTGTTTATAAATGGAAAAAGATTTTCTGGTCTTCTATATATAGGCATGGATATTTTGGTTATAACTGCTAGCCAGTGGCCTTCTAAGTGTCCAAAGACAGAGACTATTACACAACTACAAGGAATTGGCCAGACTTGAAATCCTGAACAAACAGTAATGAGCTGCACTGGAGAGGGCCAAGAAGAAACTTTCCAGCCCTATATTATTCCTCATTTACCTATAAATTTATGGGGCTGAGATATTATGTCCAGAATGGGGGTATATTTATATTCCCCCAGCACAGCTGTTACTAATCAACTTTTTCAACAAGAATTATTGCCTAATCAAAGTCTAGGCAAGGAAAATAAAGGAAAGATTGATACTACCATACCAATGGTAGACCTCTTAGGGCAGGATTGGGGTATTTTTAGGAGAGATCACTGAAAAATCTGCACTCCATGCAGACCCAATATTCTGAGAAATAATGAGCCTGTATGGATAAATCAGTGACCTCCAACAGAAGAAAAATAACAAGCTGCCCAACAGTTAGCACAGAAACATCTGAATAATGGACACATTACAGCATCTAATTCACCATGGAATTCTCCAATTTTTGTTTTAAAAAAGAAATCAGGAAAGTGGAGATTGATTCAGGATTTAAGGGAGGTTAATGGAACCATGCAGGTGATGGGAGCATTATAACCAGGGCTACCTTCTCCTAAAACAATACCAAAAGGCACCCATAAAATTATTTTAGACTTAAAAGATTGTTTTCATAGTATCCCTTTGGTGCCACAAGATTGCCAAAGATTTGCTTTTAGTATCCCCTCAGATAATTTCAGAGAGTCAATGTAGAGCACCTTACCCCAGGTTATAGCACAGTGCTGCCTTATGCCAGAAGTTCATAACTCAGGCTATACAAAATGTCAGAGATTAATCTCCACATTTTGACCATTATATGTATGATATCTTGGTTGCCCATAGAGATGAAGGAGTTTTACTTGGGATGAATGAACTACTATAACAGAGCCTTAGCCATGTAGGGCTAGTTATTACTCCAGAGAAAGTGCAGAGGCACCCACTTTTCCAGTATTTAGGTCATGTTATACTGCAAAGAAATTAAGTCTCAAAATGTAGAAATCAGAAAGGATGGTTTAAAGACAATTAATGACATTCGAAAGTTATTAGGAAATATACAACAGCTGAGACCTTATCTAAGGTGTCCTAAAAGAGACCTTGAGCCTCTAAGTAAAATCCTTAGAGGAAATAGTCATCCAAACTCCAGCAGACAGCTTTGAGAAGCTGCCAGACAGGTTCTCTCCCAGGTAGAACGGGCTATGCAAGAACAACATGTGTATTATATTAATTACAGCCAAGCATGACAGGTGTGTATTTTACCCACAAAACTAGCTCCTACAGTGGTTTTAGGGCAAAACAAGCCACTCGTATGGATGCACTTTCCTGTATTATCAGTTAAGGTATTAAATCCTTATTTTGAAGCAGTAGCACACTTAGCACAGAAGAGCAAGATAGATTCTAGGAAATATTTTGGCAAGGAACTGGCTATAATCAATGTTCATCAAACTAAGCAGCAAATTGAATGATTATTCCAAAGTAGTGGTTCTTGAGCAATTGTGTTTGCTCAATTTCAAGGTCAGATTAAAAATCTTTTCCCGGATGACCAGTTGCTGCAGTTTGTGCAACTGCTTTTATTCATTTTCCCAAAGCAGTTGCAAAGAATCCCATAAAGGATGCTTTGTTAATTTTTACTGTTGACTCTTCTAATGGGATGGCTGCATATGTGGTTAACGGTAATGGATACGTGCTGCAGTCAGAACCAGCTTCAGCTCAAATAATGAAGCTGCGAGCTGTGACTTAAGTGTTTCAAAATTTTGCAAATGAGACGTTTAATCTATATACTGACAGCTGATACATTTAAAGTGCTCTTCAGGTTCTAGACACCATCCCTGATATTGAGACTAGCAATAAACAAATTATGATGCTGTTCCAGCAGATTAAAGAGGACATACAACATAGAAAGTTGCTATGTTTTGTGGGACATATCAGAACACATTCGAATCTTCCTGGTCCATTAGCTCTAGGTAATAATTTAGCTGACAAACTTACAAAAATAATTGCTCTATCACAGGCTGAACTTGCTCAGCAGCTACATGCTTTGCACCATCAAAATAGTTTAAGTTTAAGAAAGCAATTTAAATTAACCAGGGAAGCTGCTTGCCAAATTGTTAAGCAATGTGAGATGTGCCCACAATATTTACCTGTACCTCATTTGGGGGTAAATCCCCAAGGACTGCTTCCTAATCATATATGGCAAATGGATGTTGCTCATGTCACAGAATTTGGAAAATTGAGATATATGCATGTCACAATTGGTACATAGTCAGGATTCTTGATGGCCACTGCACAAACTGAAGAAGCCGCTGAGCGTGTAATAACTCGTTGTTTAAAATGCTTCTCATTCATGGGAGCCCCAAAAATGATAAAGATGGACTATGGATTCAGATGTGTTAGTAGATCATTTCAAGAATTTTTTACCCAATAAAATAACATACATAAGACCAGTATTCCTTATAATCCTCAAGGGCAAGGAATTGTGGAGCATGCTCATAGCTCCTTGAAACACAACTTCAAAAGAAATAAGCAGAAGAATTGTATCCTCAAATGCTACATAATGCTTTAAATCATGCACTGTTTACTCTAAATTTCTTGAATATGGATTTCCATGAGTGATCAGTGGCGGACAGATCATGGTGTAATAGTACAAATACCACCTTTGCTAAAGCAAGGTGGAAAGACACTTGCACTGGAAAATGGAGAGGACCAGACCCTATATTAATATGGGGTTGAGGTCATGTTTGTGATTTTATTCAGTAATGGAGATCAAGTGAGATGGCTTCCACAATGACTAGTTTGATGTGTCCAACAGAAGAACACTAGACCAACAGAAGAACACTAGATAGTGTAGCTGATAAAGCCTCAGCAGGAGAGTTGGAAAGAAAGAAGATGGAGAAAAAAAAAAAAAAAACATGGTCCAGCCTTTCCCACCTCCAGAGAGAGGAGTGACTGATCCACTCTACTCTGTTGAGCCTGCTGTCACTATCCTGCACTGCAGGGTACCATTTTGTACTGTAGGATACTGAGCTGCTTCCAGGCACTTAGGACATAGACCCAGAGGCCCTGCTGTAATGACCTGATTGTGATGACTACAACTTACTTACAGTCTGAATCTTTTCGCTTTGGAGTTGAAATGCAGACTGAACAATTGACTGTTTTAAACTTTGGGACACAGAACTAATTTTGATTAAAATTTTGGACCTGAGAACTAAGACCTAAGCTTTCCCTTTAGGGAAAGAAAGACTCAAGGAATGACTAATACCCCTCTTCTCTTAAGAGAAAGACAGTATAATGGTTTAACTACTGCTCAGAGACTGGCACTAGTATTGATAACAGCAATGTCATTGTAGCCATTGTACTCTCACCCATCAGAAAAACTTTACTTGTCTTTTGATTAATATGGATTTAAGAAGATTGTGATATGTTAAATTGTGGATTTATTGTTAATTCCCATTCTAGCATTATGATATTGACCTGATAATATTTGTAACTGTTTATAAGATGTTGAGACAAGTTTGACACACCCTATAAATGTTTGGATTTAATGCGTATGTTAAGAATTTTAGATTTTGATACAATATAACAAATTTAAGAGGTACTTTAAACTAGCTGAAGAAACATTTTCAACTTAGGCAACCCTCCTCTCCTTTAATAGGAGACTATGTCGTCTTTAGAAACATGATTATTCATAAAATATTATGATCTCTCCTGACTAGAAAGTATGGCTCCAAGATACAGAACCCAAAGGTATTTCTCTCCCTTAATCTCTTTTCTACACAGAGGTCAGCAGTCAGAGATGGGTTTGAAGCTTCTTTTGCCTAGATGCCTAAGACAGGAGATCACATAATTAGGATGTTTGTTTCCAAAGACAAGAAAATTCGACTAAATGAAGAAGTCTGTGTCTAAGGCAGATATGATAATTTTTCCTGTTACAGAAGTGCAGGTTTTATTAAAATTAATAAGAGTGAGTGGATTATAGGTGCCGTATAATACAGGCCTATATTTCTACATTGTATGGTAGCCAGAATAATGAATGACATTCAGGGCATAATTTGCACCTGCCACACAGAAGGTGGTCACCTAGCCTTTTGAGACGACCTGATGCCATCCTAAACAAAGGGTCAGTATATGTTTATGTTGCTCTGCTCCTTCTATTGTCATTTAGGAGGTTGCGTGGGGGAAGAGATGTTAATTCAGTCTACATGACAGAGCAGCCATAGTTGTGGACTTAACCTAACTCATTCAGACTTGCTACCCAGGAAACAGAATGCTAATGAATTTCCTCCTCAGTTTTCCATTTGACATAAAGCCTGTTTAGATAATAAATGTAGGCGATCCTCAGGATTTTAGAGAAATTGAGACTCCCTCCAGATATTCTCATGCGAACTGTGCCTTAATTATTCCGAAGCCTCCACTCTGGTTCAAGAAATAATTAATTTCTTAATTATTTATATCAGGGTTGGACCCTGACATCCTTATACTTCTGTTATGAAAATAATAAATTCCTTAAGGACTATACTTTGAGTCTTCTCTTTCTAGGAAATGGAGAACCTGATCTCTCTGTATAGTATTTCTGAGAGTTGGCATCTGACAGACCATTTCTAATAACTTTTTTCAGCCTGACTAAGGCCCATGATCCTTAGAAACATTGTTCCTGTATAATCACAAATATTGTAAGAAATTATTTATAATGATATTATACTTTTCAATAGAAGAATTTAAAATAAAAATATAGTGTAAATACTTATTAAAATTTTGATACAAAGTGCCAAGTTTCCATATGACATTTCTGTACATACTTTTTGGGGTGATCCTCCCACACCCCTCCAGATCTCCCTACCCCCTTTCCCTGCAGATGTCCCCTCTCATTATTCTTCTTAACTTTCATAAATGGTTTATTACCCCAATGTCTTCCTTTTTAAAAACACCCTTTTCCCTCTTACTGCCTCTTTACTATTTGCATGACTTATATTATACTCATATAACTACACATGTATAAAATCTGGAAACTAGGATCTGTGTATGATATAAATATTGTAATTTGCTTTAGTGAGCCTGAGTTACCTCGCTTAACATAATACTTTTCAACTTCATTCATTTTCCTTCAAATTCTATAATTACGTTTTCTTTACAACTGAATAAAATTTCAGTTTCATTATCAGTAAATACTGAGGCTGTGTCCATTTCCTTGTTATTGTAAATAGAGCATCAATAATAATAATATCTGTAAAGTTCCATTAAGAAAAACATTTTCCTTTTAGCCAGGAGAATGAAATCTCTAATTTTACAGTTGGGCAATGCAATGACTTGGCTATGGTACTCCCTAGGAAGGCAGACTTACTTTAATGCACGCTCAAGAGATAAGACAAACCGCCTTTTATTGAGAAAATGTATTTTTCCTTCCCAGAATTCCATCTTTCTAGGCTAGTTTCTATAAGGTACCATGAGTTTCCGTTGGGTCTGCCCAACTTCTTCTTCTTCTTCTTCTTCTTCTTCTTCTTCTTCTTCTTCTTCTTCTTCTTCTTCTTCTTCTTCTTCTTCTTCTTCTTCTTCTCTCCCTCTTCTTCTTCTTCTTCTTCTTCTTCTTCTTCTTCTTCTTCTTCTTCTTCTTCTTCTTCTTCTTCTTCTTCTTCTTCTTCTTCTTCCTCCTCCTCCTCCTCCTCCTCCTCCTCCTCCTCCTCTTCTTCTTCTTCCTCCTCCTCCTCCTCTTCTTCCTCTTCTTCTTCCTCCTCCTCCTCCTCCTCCTCCTCCTTCTTTCTTTTGTCTTTTACTTTCAGAAGCTAAGCAGAAGTAAGTATGCTTCTCCAGTACTGTGGGCCTTTTCACTCCTGTCTCAATTTCCCACCCTGCCATGTGACATTTTGTTCACCAAGTGGCCTCTGCCTTGTCCCAACTCATAAGGCATGGCCCTTCCTCCTCTCTGCCTCCTTCCTCCAAGTAGCTGCTGAGATTTATAGCTTGCCTGCTGTGGAGTTTTTCTTTTGAACTAATTTAAGGAAGTTATCCTTGGTCTGTGCTTAAATTCTTTTATTTTTTGAAACAAAGACTCCAGAGAGGGGACTGTGATTTTCCCAGAAACAACATGAGAGATTTTGGTAGACTTCCAAAGATATCTGGTAATACATGAATGTGTTATACACAGAACAAATCTATGTCTCTGTGATAGCATGTTGGCTCTCTTGGGTATGTGTACATGAGGAGTAGAGCTGTCAGATTGTAGTTCTATTATTAGAATGTTTGAGAACACTCCATTCTGATTTCCACGGTAACATCACCAGTTTACACTCCCACTAACAGTGAATAAAGGTTCCCCTTGCCCCACATCCCAACCAGTGTGTGTAGTAAAAACATACAATAAAAAAGGAAGTGGGTGGGACATGGTGAACAGCACATGAACGGACTGATGAGCTCTCCACAGACAAACCCAGGGCAGCTGGAGAGCATCCATCTGTGGTGTCGGTCATGGTAGAAAAATAGTAGTTCCAGTAGCAAAGGGAAAAACAAATTTCAGAAAGGTGAGGAGAAGGAGATTCTAGAATCTGTTTCAGAGGCTCAGCTTCAATGAAGGATTCCCTTCTTCCAGTGTGAGAGTCAATGTTGGGGGATGGACCCTCAGCTCTAAGTAGAGAAAGTTTCCCAATATTTGTTCTGTGCTTTTAATACCAGTGCATCTTAAGAAGAGGTGGAAAGGGACACACACACACACACACACACACACACACACACACACGCTCACACAGAGACAGAGACAGATAGACAGACAGAGGGTGAGAGAGAGACGGAGAGAGAGAGAGAGAGAGAGAGAGAGAGAGAGAGAGAGAGAGAGAGAGAGGTGGTGCAGTAATAGGAACTGCAACAGAGGACAGAAAAAGTCATTTTAACAAGAATATTGTTGAATTGGAAGTTAAGCATTCCAGAGGCAAAGATCCCTCCCTGCTTGACTTGTCAAAGGAGTTTAGAGGTGCCTTGGGACTGTTCTCTTATCATTTGACCTGCAGAATATTTTTACCTATAGAGGAAAGCTTCGAGATAGAATGTATGTGTATGGATATCTGGTTTGAGCCACATCTTGTGATGGACTAGAGACAGGCCTGGAAACTGTGCCTATGTGAGAGACCTGTAGGGAACAGAAGGTCATAAGGGCCAGTTTATGTTTAGACAACACAGCACAGATACTGATAAAGTACAAAGTCAAGATAGATAGTGCTGAATTTTAACAAGTTAACACAAAATCGATGTCACCAGGAACCTGTAACAGTGATAGAAACTGTTACACAACTATTTACTACAAAAGTGACACTTTTATGGGATTCTGTATAAATGTGTCCTTAAGGAAAGTGGCCTGAGATTTCATCTTTTTCCTAGTCTTGACAGTCACCCGTGTGAATCTGTAGGCGTGTGTATACCTCCAAGCAGCCTGAGGGCTGGTGAATGAAGCGTGTCACATGTACCCGTGTCTCCTTACATTCTCTTCCACCTCCTGGCCTCCCACGACTGGTCTCCTTTCCTGGCAAGGAGACTTGAATCTTACAGAACTATGTACAGACCTCACCTAATACACACTTTCAATTTAGTAGATCAGTTTTGTCCTTTCTCTCTCTCTCTCTCTCTCTCTCTCTCTCTCTCTCTCTCTCTCTCTCATTTTGTTTGGATTTCTTAACATGGGATGGCCTGGACATCGGGGTCTCCTGCTTCATCATCCTGAGTACTAGGATTATTTTAGGTTTTCTGTTTGTACGTGTTTATTTGTTTTCATTTTCCTTCTCCCTCTGGCTGGTGCTGACTTACTTTCCTTCTCATCTTTATTGTTCCTCACTTCTTTTGTCTTTTCCCTCTTCTACTGTTTCTGTTCACAAAACTTGAATTACTAGTCTTACTTGCTTCCCTCCTGTCCATGTCTCCTTTACTCAGTGCTGTTCCTTTATTATTTAAGCTGAGAGAGTTACTTCTTTTTAACTAGCTGTTACTGTATTTTCTTTACGGACCCACACACCAGGTGTGGCTATTTCTGGAGTGTTCTGCTCTTGAAGTAGAATTGAAGCTCAGACTGGGTAACTCGAAGCTACATGGGAGGTTTTAAATGCTGATCTATTCCTGAAGTCCGGTGGAGCAGAAGGATGTCTCACCCTTAATAAAACCTTGAACTACTTCAAATTACAAACACTACCACTGAAATCATATCAGCAGCCAAAAAATTATAAGCAATCCCCCAAACAGAAGTCCTGATATAGTACTATGAGGAATCAGGACTGCCATGAATCTGAAAAGTACTAACCCACTGTCTTGGAATTTAAGGACAGAGTTTGTGAAAGATTCCATACATGAAAGAAAAAAGCCACATCACTATCTCTCACCCGGTACAAAAATCGATTCATAATGGGTCAAACACCTTAAAGTAAGACCAGAAACTCTGAAACTGCTAGAGGAAACAGAAAGGAAAAATCTTTATGACATAAGTGTTTGGTTTAATCTTAATAAAAGCTGCCCCACAAATGCAAAGAATTCCAATCAAACCAGATTAGACTGAGTTAAAATGCCTGTGTTTAATAAATGCGACATTTTCGGGTGGACCGAACAGCATGGCCAGGAGAGGAGCTCATGCAAATCCAAAACCACGTGTTCCTTTTCCCAGAGCGAGCCTAAATACCTTGTGGGAGTGGTTCTGACCTTCCCTGATGAGCGGTCAGTGCTTGGCAGGCTTGGAATTGGAGTCCAACTCAATATTACATTGCAGATGCTTTGGATATAGGGGTGTTAGAGGGTTGGGGTGTCACTTTTAAATTGAGGCGTCTAACCTAAATAAACAATGCTCCAAAAGACTGCAGTTTTTAAATGTGTGCTGTAGCCCTGGCTCCGCATTCATCTCTTTCTCTCTGCTTATTTGCTCTCATCTCACCCCCCTACTACTTCAGTCTCTTTCTCTCTCTGCTTATTCACAAACAGTGGTGAATAAGCACTCCCACTTCCATTTCTTTGTAGCCTGAGAGCCTCCAACGCCAAACTCGGAGGTACGGCCAGCTCCTGTCCAGTTCTGGATTTGGGGATCTAAACCTGACTCCCTTTTGATCAGCTGAGGACATCGGAGGACATTGCACATCCCTTCAGAATTGCACTTGCCCATCAGCTGTTTCCCTGGCCTCTGCTGCCTACACTGAAATCACTTTAGCCCCACTCTTCTCCCATACCCTCCCTGCAGTTGGTCGCTTGGGCAGCCTTTTACAAAAACTTCTTTTGTATTGAAACAAACACCTAACTTAACACAAGGCTCCAAAAGCCCATGATTTCTGTCAGGCACTCCTGCCCGGCTATCCCCCACTTCTCTAAGCTGTTTGCTATTTGTCTTACTCTAAATTTTTTAAAAAATAAATCTGGTTCCCCTCTCCTTCCACCCTCCTGTCTTCTGCCACATAACTACGCCAAAATTTTAAGTTGGTCAGCTAACACAGGTTTCTTAAAATGTTTTGTTTGTCTGTCTGTCAGAATGATATGGCCACAGTATGTCGGTGTAACTTTATAAATGTTTCTTGTTTTAAGGTTTTTTTGACTTATTAAAATATTCCTTTTAATTTTCTGACATCTAGTAGCTTTGATAAACTGTAATTAATTGAATAAAATACATGCCTAAATTTAGCTTATGTGCTCAGCTTTAATAATAGGTAATGGTACCTAATTCTCATGTGCCTTTACAGATCTGAGGGCATGGCATTTTAACAACAAGAGCTTCTAACACAGACATGCAGCTTCTGCAGCACCCTATAGCTCCTCCAAGAAGACAGAAGACCTTCTGTCTTCAGG
The DNA here is from genome assembly GCF_982192425.1 of Myodes glareolus. Lineage (NCBI taxonomy): Eukaryota > Metazoa > Chordata > Mammalia > Rodentia > Cricetidae > Myodes > Myodes glareolus. The sequence continues at coordinate 96,203,435 of NC_142026.1, read as the reverse complement.
CCTTGCCTCTGAGTTTGGCAAAACAACCCACACAGCAAAAAGCAGCCTTTCACCTCTTCAGCTTCCCGGATGCTTCTTCACTGGGGAAATTGATCATCTCATCCTGCCAAGACAGGTAGACTAAAATCTCCCCGCTCCCCACAGGAAAAAAATCTTTTGCTTCTTATACTCATCAGCTTATGATGAGCACTGCTTCTGAGACTGGTGTTCTCCAAGGACTATGAGAGGATTTGGGATTTCCTGCATAGCTAAAAAGGCTGTCTCATTTTTGCTCATTTATCCCTCCCAGATCTGTCTAACGGCATTTGACAACTTAAGGTACTGCTAACTTATTACTTCATCCATGACACTAAAATACAGACAGTTATGTCTCTTTCACAGGCTTCATGGTCCAAGACTAACAGGTTTCAGGTGTGTCCTCAGAGGGTTAGAGTTCCCAATTTCCTTTACCTTTTAACCTAAAGCAATAGCCTTTTGCTATGACACCAAGATATAAATTTGTTCCAGTTCTCTTACAGGTTCCTGGGAAACTTCTACTGCTGTATCAAAATCAGGTCTGGTAAAAACCTAACAGTCTCCAGAGCCTTTTTCTAATCCCAACCATTTTTAAGCATATTTTGCAGGTCGCTCTTGCTGTCTGGGCCAAGACTAACCTACAAAGTGCTCCCCAGACAACGCCAAAAGACCTGCACCAGCTCCTGGGACTTCACCATTGGTTCCAACTCTCCTGGATTAAAGACACCTGCCAACTAAAATCTGGTTTTAAAAAACCGAAGGTTATCTGTGATTGTGTCCCATCCATGGCTAGCCCCATTTCACAGGACCAATAATTACAATATTTTTCTCTCCTGACCACCAGCATTCTCACACTCCAGAAAAACAGCAAACCAGATGCTGCTCTAGCAAGAACTCTTGCTGAGCATGAGCACACCAACTCCCAGCTCTCCCCTCTCCCACGTTGCCCAATACCCACAGGAAGTAGCTAGACTTGAGCTGATGCCCCTATATCCAAGGACTCTGGAATATTTTGTCAAAAGTGAGACCCCAGTCCTCTAACACGCCTATATCCAAAGACTCTGGAATGTAATATTGAGTTGGACTCCAATTCCCAGCCTGCAAGTGCTTGAACTCCAACTCCCAGCCTTCCAAGTGTTAACCTCTTCTCGGGGAGGGTCCCGACCACCCCCATAGGGTATTTAGGCTTGCTCCAGAAAAAGGAACATATGGTTTTGGATTTGCATGGGCTCCTCTCCCCGCTATGCTGTCTTGGTCCACCCGAGAGTGTCACATTTATTAAACATGGGAATTTTAATTTGATCTAATCTGGTTTGATTGGAGTTCTTTGCATTGGTGTACCAGCTTTTCTAAGATTAAACCAAACAGTAAGGTTTTCTGAAAAGGACTCCAAAAGCTAAGAAAATATAACAACTAACAAATGAACGTTAAAGAGTTTCTACACACTAAAGAAGCAAAAGCCTAGAGAGAAAAGTTGTTTCTTGGTATACCTGTTATATCTAGAATTTATATTAAAAAAAACTAGAACAAAAACCCATAACTGAAAAAAAAACAAAGCACAATCTAGAAATAGAGTAATGAAATGAAACTACGGTATCTTCATGCTTTATCTCATTTCTTGACCCTATATTTTCTGACACATAAAAAACACATACAAATGAGGTTCTAGGTGAAGAAAGGAGATTGGCAGTAGGGGTAGGAGAAAGAGAAATAAAAGTAGCACGGAGGTAGACATGTTCAAAATGCATGAAAAATTAATGCTTGAATGATACTGTCTTTATGAAACTTGGTGCAATGAAGATATCCCACTAACTACAAATAATAACCAGTTGTGTTTGCACTAGCATCTCAGTTATGTGATATATTGTCACAAGGGATATGAATAGGTATAAACTAGTAAGAAATACAATAAAAACAAATGATTAACTTAAAATATGTAAACATATTATTTGGTAGACTAAAATAAATATATTTCACCTATTAGTAATTACTAGCAAAATTTCAATGAATATATCAGATAACAAAAAGTTTTCAACATTAGTTAGATTTTTGATTAATTACTACTTTTTATCTGCAATTAACCTCAAGAATGCAATAACTAAAATAAAACAAGACAAGCTATGCTAATTCAACAAATTAACTTTCATTGAGAGAAAGAGAGAGAGAGAGAAAGAAAGAGACAGAGAGAGAGAGAGAGAGAGAGAGAGAGAGAGAGAGGAGAGAGAGAACTTAAAGACAGATTACATTTTGCACAATTTAGTTCTGGCAAGTATTTACATAGGGTCTGTCAGATAAATCTCTACTTAATGCTTAAACAGGTAAGAGAACGTCAAAGGTTCTAATAACATTAGAATGATTTATTTCAGTTGCTTGTTCTCAAAGAATTTTGGTGTACATTAAGAAAATAAATGCTTTAAAGTCTAAAAACTACAGTTCTGTCTAAATTGCATGCCAGCAAACAACATTTAATTTCTTTTAAACCATCTAAGTCACTTGACTAATACAAGTCACGGTTTAGATTTCTGCAGAGAGGAAACAGAATGTCCTTTGTGAAGCTGTTGGAAGTTGTTAATTGAGTACAACTGAAAGATGCAATCTGGGTCTTAAGCCTTAAGCCTTAGCGATTATATTTCTGTGAGGCAAGTACAGGCATCCTGACTAATGAGTAATGGGAGCAGAATACCTGAAGTCTGTTAACAAATAAAGGTCAAGATGGTAGGTGAAGCAGTATGTTGACATTGGCTTCATAAATCTCCTACCAAGTGATCCACATACTCCCTACATTATCATTGGGATTTCCAAAAAGTCTGGTCAACAATGAGCAGTGTGTTAGACTGCCTCTAAAAGCACACTGAAAGAAAGAAACTCAAATAGTCTGTCTTTTACAGTATTAAGAGAGAATTTTAAGAACCATGTCTCTCAAGTAAAGGAGAAATGTGTGTTGAGAAAGATTCACATAGAACCCTGATATTAGTGTTGTAAGGTGGTCTGTATTTCCTTATTATCATTTAAGTCCAAAAAAAGGAGAAAGGCAGAAAATTCAGGAGAGAAGAATAAATAAGGCAGGCAGAAGAGAAAATGAGGCTTGAAAGATGCCATTTACCTTTACTCTTGGCTGCAGATTAGCTGAGGAAACAAAACCAAGTCAGCTCAAGTGACAAGAGTGGCAGGGATGAAAGGGTTGCTGAGGTACAAATAGCCTTGCCGGAGTTTGTTTTGGCAGATTAGTGAGCTAGGGAAGGCATGAGTACTTCAGCCTTGATAAATTGGGTAAAAGTTGACTTTTGTAAAAACCTTTCATGTTCCTCCAGGAACCACAGACAATCCCAGGAACACAAAGTTCCTATTTACTCAGTTACTGAAATCACCAAGTAAACAAAAGATGTATTTGAAAGCGACAGCTACAATGTGCTTTGATGGCCTCCTTGAATAAAAGGTAATCCAGGCTGTCTGGGGTTCTGGGCCTGGTTCCATTCCTCAAGGTTTTATCTTCAGTCTCCCATGCCCCTGTCCCGTTGTCTATCAAGACCATCTCTTCTGTTAAGAAACAGTTTGTGTAACAGAGGACTCAGTGGTTTTATAACCTTGCTGAGTAAACACATTCTTCATTTTCAAATTCTCCAAGTGCCCTTTCTTAGCAATGTTTTCCCAATCCTGTCTGTTTTCTTATTAGTACATATAACCTGCATTTTATTTTCTACAGTAGTTGGCTTTTGCCCCAGTTCTGTCCTACCATCTTCTCTCATCTCTTAATCCATTCTTCCGTCTTCTGTTTTCCACATAAGCTACAATTTAATGATGATTCTCAGGTTCCCACAAAACACACAATTTGACCCCAGAAGAGATTCTTAATCTATTTAATATAAAACTTTCCCTGATAAGGGAACAAGACAAAATCTGAGGGTAATTTAATCTTCTAAACCTCAAGGCTATTCTTAAATTCTCAGTGTTGCAAACTGAAGCAGTGTTTGCAAATCAGTCCAGTTTGTGAGGGCCCTACAGTGCCTAGTGTGTAAATCAGTATATATATATATATATATATATATATATATATATATATATTCCATATATATATGGAAGTAACAAGACAAACTACACACAAACACACACGGGGATCGGGCACATACAATTGGAATAAAATACAATTGTTGATGTAATGATGGTGAAAGCATGAATAAAATTACTTTTCCACTCAAATGTCTTTCATTGAAGTTTGGAAGTATGTAAAGATGAGAAAGGTTAGTACACTGGGCATGGCAGTGTGCACCTTTAATGTCACCACTTAAGAGGCAGAAGCAGGTGAATCTCTATGAGTTTCAGGCCAGCTTGACCTATATAATAAGTTCCTAGACAGTGAGACCTTGTCTCAAAAAATAAAAAAGGTTTTATCCAATGCAATAAAATCATAACTATCAATAATTGTGATTCATTTTACATTTTAAAAATTATTAAAAAATAAACAACCCAATAGAACATAGGATTGAATTCATGAATAAGTAACAATACAAAAGTAATCTGAATAGAGTATTAAGCTATACACTAAACTTTCTATTTTGGCCATATATGGATATCACTTAAAATATTTCACAGAAATTAAGTTATCATATCAATGCTTTACTCTAAGCTATCCAATTTGATTGTCTTGCTTAGAATGGTCTATTATGGGAATATTTTATCGCAGTATGAGATGACTTTGTACCCCTTATGGGAATTTTATTCCCTTTGGATATTTTCATTTGTCAGAAATATTAGTTTCATTGGTGATAGATATGTGAACTAATCTATTTACACCCACACTGACTTTGCAACAAGTTGATGAATAATGGACCTGTGATTTGAAATTACATATTTAGCTATATGCACAATGGTCTCCAATTCACCATTGTTCAAATGAAATTTATTCCTTTTGCCAATTTTACTTAACTTTTATTATTCTTTTGCAGAATTTGTTGTTTATTTATCTATTTATTTATTTATTTTGGTTTTTCAAGACAGGATTTCTCTGTAGCTTTGGAGCCTGACCTGGAACTAGCTCTTGTAGACCAGGATGGCCTCAAACTTACAGAATTCTGCCTGCTTCCTGAGTGCTGGGATTGAAGGCGTGTGCCACCACTGTTCAGCTTCTTTTGGAGAATTTTGTATGATGTGTTTTCATCATCTTCCCCTATCCTCTCCCAGCTCTCCCCATTCCCCTTTCACCTAACTTTGTGTTATTTTTTCTTTTTCTTTTTTTCTTCTTCTTTTTTTGGGGAGGTTCGTTGACTAGTGTGGCTGCTAGGATTAAAGGTGTGTGCCACCACTGCTTGGCCTGTATGACTGACTACTGTGGCTGTCTTATATTGACCTTTAGGCAAGCTCTATTTATTAAAATAGAAATGAACTATCACTATACGAAACTTATGGCGGGCATTTTTTCCCTTTTTTAAATTTATTAGATTTTTAAAAACATTACCTATCCAAATTCCCACTCCCTCCACACATTCCCCCCATTCCCTCCACACACCCTCCCACCCCTTCCCATCTAATCCTAAGAGAGGGAAAAGCACTTTGCTTTGTGGAAGGTTCAAGACCCTCCCTACTACATCTAGGCTGAGCAAGCTATACACCCAGAGAACAGGATCCCAAAATGTTAGTACATGCAGTAGAGACAAATCCAAGTGCCGCTGCCAGTGGCCCCTCAGTATGTCCTATTCAGAGGAACTAGTCTGGTTCTATGTCTGTTCCTTCCCAGTATAGCTCGAGTTGCTGAGCTCCCATTTGCTCAGGTAAACTCTTTCAGTGGATGAAACCTTCATGATCTTAATCTCTTTGCTCATATTCCCACTCCTTCTTCTCTTCAACTGGACCTTGGGAGCTCAGTCCAGTGCTCCAATATGGGTCTCTGCCTCTGTTTCCATCTGTTGTTGGATGAAAGTTCTATGGTGATATTTAAGATGATCATAAGTCTGACTACAGGGCAAGGTCAGTTCGGGCACCTTCTTTTCTATTGCTTAGGGTCTTAGCTGGGGTTATTCTTGTAGAATCCTGAGAATTTTTCTGAAGCCGGGTTTCTTACTGACCCCATAATGACACCCTAAATCAAGATATCTCTTTTTTTGCTCTCATATCTGTCCGTCCTCCATCTTGACTATCCAATTCACTCAAGTTCTCCTCAACTGTCCCCTTCTCCCCTTCCTTCTCCCCCGTTCCCATGCTCCCAATTTTGTCAGGTGATCTTGTCTGTTTTTTTTGGGTTCAGGTTATCACTTAGCTTCTCTAGAATCACAGACTATATGCTCAATATCCTTTGTTTATAGCTATTATCCACTTATGAATGTGTACATACTATATTTATACTTTTGGGTCTGGGTTACATTACTCAGGATAGTGTTTTCTAATTCTATTCATTTGCATGCAAACTTCCAGATGTCATTGTTTCTTTACCTCTGAGTAGTACTCTAATGTGTAAATGTTCACATTTTCTTTATCCATTCTTCAGTTGAGGGGCATCTAGATGAGTGTTGGGACAAAATCACAGGTTCCCATTACAGACTGTATCATGAGAATTCTGCCCTTAGCAGAAAGATGCTTCCATCATTCTTATACTAAAAAGAAAACAACTAATTATTTATAAGAGCTACAGAAGCATACAGAGAAATATCTAGTAATTAAATTATGGATGTATGGTTTAATTTTATAAAAATCTTAACATTTACCTCTATGAAAAATCTAGAAGCCAGATTCTTTCTTTTTATTTGAATTTTTATTACTTTATAAATAATACCAATCAAAATTTCCGCTTCCTCCACTCTTCCCACTTCCCTCCTGCTCCCCCACATGCCCTCTCTACCTCCCTCTCCAGTCCTGAGAGAGCGCTAGGTACGCTGCCCTGTGGGAAGTCCAAGTGCCCCTGACTACATCCAGGCTTAGGATGGTATGCATTCAAATATAAAAGGATCCCTAAAAGCCAGTACATGCAGTAGAGACACATCCCAGTGCCATTATCATTGGCTTTTCAGTCTGTCCCAATTGTTAGCCACATTCAGATGGTCCTGTTTGGTCCCATGCTCATTCAGTCCTAGTCCAGCAGGATTTGGTGAGCTCTCATTAGCTCAGGCACACTGTCTCGGTGGGTGGACCAACCCTACCTGGTCATGACTTCCTTGCTCATACTCTCCCTCCTTCTGCCCTTCAGGTGGGTCTCTATATCTATCTCCATCCATTGTCAAACGAAGATTCTATGGTGATATTCAAGATAGTCATCAGTCTGACTATGGGACAAGGCCAGTTCAGGCACCTTCTCCTCCACTGCCCAGGGTGCTAGCTGGGGTCATCCCCGTGGACTTCTGGGAACCCTTCAAGAGCCAAGCCTCTTGCAAACACCAAAATGGCTCCCTCAATTAAGATATCTCCTTCCCTGCTCCCATATTAATCCTTCCTCCATTTCAACCATTCCACTCCCACAAAGTCTCCCAAGCCTTTCCCTTCTTCCCACTCTATCCCCCTCTCCACTTCCCCCCACCCCACCCCCACTCAACCCCTATGCTCCCAACCTTTGCCTGGCAATCATGTCTGCTTCCAATTTCCAGAAAAAAATATATATGTTTTTCTTTAGGTTCACCTTATTACTTAGCTTCTCTAGGCTCACGAACTTTAGGCTCAATGTTCTTTGTTTATGGCTAGAGTCAACTAATGAGTGAGAACATACCATATTCATATTTTTGTGTCTGGGTTATCTCACTCAGGATAGTGTTTTCTATTTCCATCCATTTCCATGCAAAATTCAAGTCGTCATTGTTTTTTTTACCACTGAGTAGTACTCTAATGTGTAGTGTGCTACACTTTCTTTTTCCATTCTTCTATTGAGGGGCATCTAGGTTGTTTCCAGGTTCTGGCTATTACAAATAATGCTGCTATGAACATAGTTGAATAAATGCTTTTGTAGTATGATTGGGCATCTCTTGGGTATATTCCCAAGAGTGGTATTGCTGGATCCTGAGGTAGGTTGACTCCCAATTTTCTGAGAAATCACCACACTGATTTCAAAAGTGGTTGCACAAGTTTGCATTCCAACCAGCAATGGATGAGTGTTCCCCTTACTCCTTATCCTCTCTAGCATAAGCTTTCATTGGTATTTTTGATTTAGCCATTCTGTGAAATATAAGATGGTATATCAAAGATGTTTTGATTTGCACTTCTCTGATAGCTATTGAAGTTGAACATGTCCTTAAGTATCTTTTCGCCATTTGAACTTCTGCTGAGAATTCTCTGTTCCTTCAGTACCCCAATTTTTTTAATTGAGCTATTTGGAATTTTAATGCCCAGTTTTTTTTTGAGTTCTTTATATATTTTGGAGATCAGACCTTTGTCTGATGTGGGGTTGGTGAAAATCTTCTCCCATTCAATAGGTTGCCTTTTTGTCTTAATGACTGTGTCATTTGCTTTACAGAAGCTTCTCAACTTCAGGAGGTCCCATTTATTCATTGTTGTCTTATTGTCTGTGCTAATGGGGTTAGACGTAGGAAGTGGTCTCTTGTGCCCATGTATTGCAGGCTACTTCCCACTTTTTCTTCTATCTGGTTCAGTGTGGTTGGATTTATATTGAGGTCTTTAATCCATTTGGACTTGAGTTTTGTGCACGGTGATAGATATGGATCTACTTTCATTCTTCTACAGGTTGACATCCAGTTATGCCAGCACCATTTGTTAAAGATGCTTTCTTTCTTCCATTGTATAATTTTAGCTTCTTTGTCAAAAATCAGCTGTTCATAGATTTGTAGATTAATATCCAGGTCTTCTATTCTATTCCATTGGTCAGCATGTCTTTTTTATGCTAATACCAAGCTGTTTTTATTACTATAGTTCTTTAATAGAGTTGAAGTCAGGGATGGTAATGCCTCCAGAAGTTTCTTTATTGTATAGGATTATTTTGGCTATCCTTTTTCTTATATAAAGTTGATTATTGTTCTTTCAAGGTTTGTGAAGAATTTTGTTGGGATTTTGATGGGGATTGCACTGAATCTATATATTACCTTTGGTAGGAGAGTCATTTTTACTATGTTGATTCTACCAATCCAAGAGCATGGGAGCTCCTTCAACTTTTTGGTATCTCCTTTAATTTCTTTCTTCAAAGCCTTACAGTTCTTGTCAAATAGATCTTTCACTTCCATGGTTGGTTTTACCCTAAGATACTTTATGCTGTTTGTAACTATTGTGAAGGGTCATGTTTCTCTGAGTTCCCTCTCCACTTCTTCAACCTTTGTGTAAAGGAGGTAACTGATTTTTTTTTAGTTGATGTTGTATATCCTGCCACATCACTGAAGGTATTTATCAGCTGTAGAAGTTCTTTGTTAGAATATTTGGGGTTACTTATGTACAATATTATATCATCTGCTAGTAATGAAAGTTTGACTTCTTTCTTTCTAATTTGAATCCCCTTGATCTCCTTATGTTGTCTTATCGCTATTGCTAGAACTTCAAGCACTATGTTGAAGAGATATGGAGAGAGTGGACAGCCTTGTCTTGTTTCTGATTTTAGTGGAATGGCTTTGAGTTTCTCTCCATTTAATTTGATGTTAGCTGTTGGCTTGTTGCATATTGTTTTATTATATTTAGGTATGATTCTTGTGTCCTTAATCTTTCCAAGACCTTTATCATAAAAAGGTGTTGAATTTTGTCAAATGCTTTTTCATCAAATGAAATGATCATATAGTTTTTTCTTTCAGTTTATTTATATAATAAATTACATTGATAGATTTTCTTATGTTGAACCTGCCCTGCATCTCTGGAATGAAGCCTACTTGATCATATGGATGATTTTTTTTGATGTTTTCTTGGATTTGGTTTGCCAAATTTTATTGAGAATTTTTGCATCGATATTCATGAGTGAGATAGGTCTGAAATTCTCTTTCTTGGTCAGGTCTTTGTGTGGTTTTGGTATCAGGGTAACTGTACGTTCATAAAAAGAGTTTGGCAATGACATTTCTGTTTCTGTTATTGGATCATATTAAGGAGTATAGGTATTAGCTCTTCTTGAACGTTCTGGTAGAATTCCACACTAAAACCATCTGGCCCTGAGATTTTTTTTTGGTTGGGAGGTTTTTGATGACAGCTTCCATTTTCTTGCAACTTATAGGTCTATTTAAATTAGTCACCTGGTCTTGATTTAATTTTGGTATATGGTATTTATCTAAAAAAGTCCATTTCTTTTAATTTTCCAATTTTGTGGCATACAGGCTTTTGTAGTAAGACCTAATGATTCTCTGAATTTTTTCAGTGTCTGTTGTTATGTTCCCCTTTTCATTTCTGATCTTGTTAATTTGAGTGTTCTTTTTCTGCCTTTTGATTAGTTTGGATGGGGGTTTGTCAATCATATTGTTTTTCTCAAAAACCAACTCATTGTTTCATTGATTCTTTGGATTGTTTTCTGTGTTTTCATTTTGTTGATTTCAGCCCTTTGTTTGATTATTTCCAGTCTTCTCCTCCTCCTGGGTGAGCCTGCTTCTTTTTTTTCTAGAGCTTTCAAGTGTGCTGTTTAGTCTCTAATGTGAGCTTTCTCCATTTTCTTTATGTGGGCGCTTAGTGCTATGAACTTTCCTCTTAGCACTGCTTTCATAGTGTACCATTGGGTATGTTGTGTCTTTATTTTAGATGAATTTAAGGAAGACTAATTTCTTTCTTTATTTCTTCTTTGACCCAGGGTTGTTCAGTAGTTGACTGTTCAGTTTCCATGAGTTTGTAGCCTTTCTGGGGGTGGTATTATTGTTAAATTCTACCTTTATTCCATGGTGATCTTATAAGACACAGGTGGTTACTCCATTTTTTTCTTTTTTCTTTTTTTGTATCTGTGGATATTTGCTTTGTTACTGAGTATGTGATCAATTTTAGATAAGGTTCCATGAGATGCTGATTAGAAGGTATATCCTTTCCTGAAGCAGGCTTTTTTGGGGAATCCAAAGACTTTGAAAGGACAGGCTTAGGGACAGGGTGGAATGGGGTAAAGAAAGCCAACAGCAGCGAGCACATCCCACTGGATGGCCATAAAAGCTAAGGGGATTGGCTGGAGCATGGATTCTGTCCCCTGGACTGCTCCAGAGAGCGGCACTTCAGGCTGTCTTGTTGTGTGTGTCCAAGCCAGACTCTTTCAATATACATTTTCCAAAAAAAGTAAAAGTTGAATATTTCCATTTGCTTGAAGAACAGGGGCATAAAATTAAGTTATTTATTTTATGTTCAATAGCAGCAGTATGGTTTAGATAATTCTGGATGATACAGACAACAGCAGCTACTGTTCTATCTCTTCTTGGAGATAGAAGTTAACAGGAGAAGAATGCATCCCTCTGAATTTCACAACAGAAAAGCAGATATGATGGAATCAATAGCTATTGGTATTGATGACGGAAAAACAAAAACTTCCGGTGAGTGCTTGAAAACACAAGCTGCAGTTTACTGTTGCGTGTGCCACTGGAGTAATAAATTTAATGTTTCATATACCACTGGGGTAATACAATCATTGATTTGCTGGATTATCCTTCAACAGTTTTTATATTTTGAGGTGAGATTGTATCTTTTCTGATTAAAGCTATGTTTCCTTGTGCCAGATATGTATATGAATCTCTAGGTTGAAGTTTTTTTTTCAAAAAAATATGTTTTATTTATTTAATGATTTTTTTAAAAATCTTTTTTAAATTTCATTTTACATTCATGGGAACAGAGGAGAGGGGAAAGCTTACTTAAGAGAAAGAGATAATAAGTGAATTTTATTTTAGAGTATTAAAAGTTATATTATATTCTGTGATCCCAGTAGAAAATGAACTCTTTTTTTTTCAAAGTTTATTAAATTATGAAAGTTTCCATTTCCGCCCCTCCTCCCAACACCCTCCCACTCCCCCCTCCCCCTCCTCCTTCCTCTCCATCCCTAAGAGCAGTCAGGGCTTCCAGCCCTGTGAGAAGTTCAAGTTCCTCCCCCCTCCCTCCAGGTCCAGGAAGGTGAGTATCCAAACAGACTGGATCCCGAAAATCCAGTATATACAGAGGAAACAAGTCCCAGTGTCATTGTCAGTGGCTTTTCAGAAAGGCTCCGGGCCAGCCACATTCAGAGAATCCGGCCACATTCAGAAAATCTGGTTGGGTCACATGCTCGTTCAGTCCCAGTCCAACTGGCCTTGGTGAACTCTCATTAGATCAGTCCCCTTGTATCAGTGGGTGATCGCACCCCTCGTGGTCCTGAGTTTTTTTTCATGTTCTTCCTCCTTCTGCTCCTCATTTGGACCATGGGGGGCTCAGTCCGGTGCTCCAATGTGGGTCTCCGTCTGTATCGCCATCCATCGTCAGATGAAGAATCTATGGTGATAAGCAAAATCTTCATCAGTATGGTTATAGGCCAAGGCCCGGTTCAGGCACCCTCTCCTCTGTCCAGAGAACAATCTGGGGATCTCTCCTTGGACCTGGGATCCCATTTATAATCAAGTATCTTGTAAACCCTAAAATGATTCCCTTAGTTGAGATATATTCTTCCCTGATCCCATAACCATCCTTCCTCCCTCCCCCCATCTCAGTCCCCCGAGTTTTCCCCATTCCTCCCCTACTCCCTTCTCTCTAACCCTCTCCCCTTCCAACAACCTTCCTCCCCACCCCACGCCCCCCATGCACCCGAGGTTACCTGGGACTCTTGTCTATTTCCAATCTCCAGGAGGATAAGTACATGATTTTCTTCAGGTTCACCTTCTTATTTAGCTTCTCTAGGATCTCGAATAATAGGCTCAAAGACCTTTAATTATGGCTAGAATCCACTTATGAGTGAATACATACTATATTCCTCTTTTTGGGTCTAGCTTACTTCACTCAGTAAAGCGTTTTCTATGTCTATCCATTTGCAAGCAAAATTCAAGATGTCATTGCTTTTTACCGCTGAGTAAAACTTTTTACCACACCTTCTTTAACCATTCTTCTATTGAGGGGCATATAGGTTGAAGTTTTAAAATTAAATATAATTGAATTTTTTAGTGATTTTTTTAAAAGAGGGAAGTTAAAGTTTCAGTAGCATTGTCTGACCTGGAACTCATTTATTAACTTGGCTATCCTCAGACTCTTAGCAGACCTCTGCCTCATCCTTCCAATGCTAGGATTGCAAGAGTGAGCCACCATACACTGTGGATCTTTCTATCTATCAGCTTTTGTCTTCATTGTGTGTCTTCTGTTTGCCTTAAGATGGAAAAGTTTCTTTAAAGATCACACATGTACATTCCTTTATGATTCTTTAAATATGCTATTTTATATTTTCATTTTAAAAATATATTACAGGTATGGAAGTTTTACCTGCATGTGTATCTGTGCACTGCTTAGATGCCTGGTTCCCATATAGACCAAAATCGAGCATCAGATACTCTAGAACTGGAGTTACAGATGGCTTTAGCCACTACATGGGTGCTGGGAATTGAACCTGGGTCCTCTGGAAAAGTAGCCGTAAAATGCTCTACAGTTCCTATATTTTTATTTTTAATCTACCTAGTATTTTTTTTATTAAGGAGTGTGGGTGGGGAATGAAGGAAAGGTGGAGATCTGGAGTATTTCTCATATTTTTAACAATACTCCATTGGTGTGGGACGTCCTTTTTGTCTATGTGTTGCTTTTATTGGTTAATAAAGAAACTGTTTTGGGCCTGTTGATAGGGCAGAACTTAGGTAGGCAGGGAAATGCTTGGAGGAAAAAAGCAGAGTGAGAGGAATGTCGTCGATCTGCCATGGGAGACAGATATGCTGAATTTTATCTGGTAAGTCACTCCTTCGTGGAGATACACAGATTAATAGAAATGGGTTAAATTAAGATTTAAAAATTAGCCAAATAAGAAACTAGGGCTAATGGTCCAAGCAGTGATTTAATTAATGCAGTTTCTGTGTATTTATTTCTGGGGCTAAGCTAGCTAGGAAGCCAGGATGAACAAGCAGACCCTCCTTGTAACAATTGCCTCTCCTACATGGTCAATTATATCCATGTAAAACCTGAAAAGCTTAAAAATCTACTCCCACTTTCTCAAATATTGTTTATAAATATTCTTTTACATTTAAAGGGGATATGATATAAATATAAATAATTTGCATTGGTATGGATCTTGGTTTATTGATACAAATTTGAGGTCAATTTTGTTATATGTTTATATATTTCTGCTCTTGATTGGGGTATTGTGATTGTGTAGTTCATTTAAAGAATGTAATATATAATTAAAAAATATAGTTCAATAGATAATATTCTATAATAGTCAAGCTTGTAGTCATGTTAGTTAGATTTTCTAGATATATAGAGATATATTTCAGTTAGTTAGGTATTCTTCAAATCTTTCAGAGTCATTCAGAATATGCCATTTAAAATGTTTAAGAACTTAAGACTTTTCACGACAATGAGACACATCGGCTCCTGGCAGCACCAAGCTACTTCAAATGATGATGGGCATTAAAGAGGCTTCTTATGAAATTGGTTAGCCATTTGGGCAAGAAACTGCTCTTGCCTGGACTGTTTCCCTGAACATACAGGATCCACAGAGAAGTGACTGCTGAACTTACCTAAAGGTGAGATGATCCTTCTTGGTTCCTGCTTCATAAAAGAGTATGCAAGGCATTCTGTAGGATAAATAAAAAAATGACTAAATTGTCTTTAAAACTTCCTGCTTCTTGGAAAAGTCTGCTGGATACTATGGGCCTGTAGGCTAAAGATGGATGCCCCAATGGTACAAAAAAATCTTTGGGTGCCTGTCAAAGTAGCAAGATGTCTCTGTCATTTCTAGAGTTTTGAAAGTTGCTTACAATATACTTCCTGTTTACTTAGGTAATATATCCTTTTGGAGTCTTGGATGGAGTTAAAGAATTTATTGATTCCATAAAACAATCCCACCTGGTTCAGAACTAGGATAATAAAAGGGGTTATTTATTTAAGGGGAAAAACTTACAGATCACCGTCCTAAACAACAGTCCTCTGAGAACAAACAGGAAACAGAGTTTAGTAGTCAGAATGGGAGATGGAAGCAGGAGAGAGGGCACATCGTTCCTTCTGCTTTTTAAACTATTAGAGACCACACCCAAATAGGCTGGTATATTAAAGGCTATTGGCTGAAGGAGCAGAATGTGCTCTCACAGCACCTTCTGTTTTTGTTTAAATAAGAGAGTTCCAAACCCAATACAAAACTATAAACACTAGGAACAGATATCAAGAATAATTAGAATGACAACTAGCATAAACAATATGAAGAAGGAACATATGCTAAATGTTTTAATAAACATTCTATCCTATGGAGTCTAAATCTTGTATAGGAAATGGCTTGACTAGATCATAAGAGTATAGTAACTATGACTATCTAATCTTCAACCCCACCGAAGGCCTGAGAAGGGAGATAGTACTACTTGAGCAGACAGGAAGTACAATCAAGTAGCTTCCAAAGAGAGCAATATATGATGGAGACAATTAGCTACCTGAGCAATCACCCAACTGATTTAATTCAGAAGACTTTTCTATTATCTAATATCTCTCTGCTGTTGTTGTCCCTTTCTTATTTGCATTAAGAAAATTCAAGGTGAAGAGGCCCTGCTTCTGAACAAGGAGATCCATCCAGAGAAGTAAGTATGTGCCCGCCTGGCCGGCCAGACACCCTAGGAATGGAGTACAGGCACCCTCCAATTCCCTAAACATTCCTGACCATTCAGTGGGTTGTGTCCCTGGCTACCGGCTTTCTCTATTTGCCCCATTCTATCTTGCCACTAAGCACTCCTGGCCATCTTCGGAGTCCTTAGATCCACCACCACAGCCTACTTCAGGTGGAAGGGATCTGAGAGCCAACTCCAGTTCTGAGGGGACCTAAGATAGGGCAGACCAAGAAAAAAACCCCAAGTACACAGTTAGCCACAGCAAAGATTGGATCAAGATTCCAAGACTCTCCTGACCACATCTGATGGAAGAGATGGGCAGGCGCCAATGTAAGAATTCCTCCAACAACCTGAAAAGCAACATGATAACACCAAGAATCCAGCGAACATGCAACAGGAAGATTTGAACGCCCTAATCCAGAAGAAGACTGGTTACAAATCAGACGAATTGAGTAAGGTGGAACAAAGCCATTCTTATGGGGCTTAGGGATTTTAAAGAACCTCTTTATATAGTTACTGATTCACAATATGCAGAAAGAGTTATCTTTCATATTGAAACTGCTGAATTTATACTAGATGATACAGAATTGACCTCATTGTTTATCCAGGTACAAGACATAATCAGGAATAGGCTTTGTCCTATGTACATAATACACATCTGATCCCATATGGGTCTGCCAGGCCCTCTAGCACAAGGTAATGAAGAAATTGATCAATTATTGATTAGAAGTGTGTTGTAGGCCTCAGAATTTCATAAAAACATCACATCAATAGCAAAAGTTTAAAGAAAGAGTTTTATATTGCATGGCAACAAGCTAAGGAGAATTATAAAGAGATGCCCTACTTGCTCTTGATATAACCAAACACCACTACCTGCAGGGACTCACCTTAAGGGTATTCAAAGGAATGAAATCTGGCAGATGGATGTGTTCCATTTTGCAGAATTTGGAAAATTAAAATATGTACATCATACCATTGACACTTATTCAGGCTTTCAGTGGCAAACTGCTTTAAGCTCAGAAAAGGTTGATTCAGTAATCACACATTTATTAGAAGTTATGGCCATCATGGGTATACCTGATACCTGCACAAATAAAGACAGATAATGGTCCAACTTCTGGCTCTAGGAAAATGAACCTTTATGGCTCTAGGAAAATGAACCTTTTTTTTTTTTTTTTTGCAAGTTACGGGTATACCACACAATCCTACAGGTCAAGTAGTTATAGAAAGATCAAATCAAACTATAAACGATATGTTAAACAAACAGAAAGAGATGGAAAATGCCCCCAGAAATAGATTACATAATGCCTTTATTAACCTTGATTTTTTTTAAACACTAACAAAAAAGGGACAACAGAGGCAGAAAGACATTGGATAATGGAAGTCTGCTGAGTAAAATCAACTGGTTTACTTCAAGGATGTGCTGACCTTGCAATGGAAGCCAGGAGATGTGCTGCATTGGGAAAGGATTTTGCTCTTGTTTCCACAGGAGAAGAAAAATTGTGGATACCATCAAAATTAATAAAGAATTTGTTTGAAGAGGACAAACCTCTTGGAAAGGAGAAACAACAACTCATTCAAAATGATGATAATCATACAGGTAGTAAGAAAAACATATAGGATGGGGGCAGTGGTCTGTTCTTATCTCCACAGGAAAACACTCATCTTCAAAAATTCAAGGGACCCTGGATGTTTGAATACTGACAGATGGAAAAAATTACTACACAATAAGGATCAGCAAGAAATTCGAATAGGTTCCATAAGTAAAAATATTCAAAATATGTTTATACACACACACACACATATGTATGTATGTATATACATGTGTGTATTTATATTCATAAATTTATAGAGCTGGTTTTGGAGTTGGACTCTGGCTTGGTCGCTCTCTAATTCCAAGCTTGTTGTTAACAGAAAAACCCTGAGTTTCTGTCTTGTGTCAGGAGCCATGATATGGGACAGAAAGAATAATTTAGAAAACATCTTTATTTTTCTTCATATCTATTTTTGTCTTTATCATATCTTTCATTGAATATATATCTGTATAAATAATGTTTAAGTTTTCGACAATGAACAATGAATTTTCCTGCAGTAATCTTTGAAGTTTCTAGGAAGAAGATGGGGTCCCATAAAAACAACTACACCTGTCTGATATGATGTCATGATACTGATAGCACTACTACAAGACCTGTTTTGAGTACCAGCTGCATAAGATGGTTCCAACTTGGTTAGCTGAAATGGTGCACATCTTTTACAACATTCTGGCCAGACCTCCACAAAATACTCAGAGACTATTTGCAACCTTACCAGACATTAATCTTGAAATTTAACCATCATTTTCTTTCACAGGATCCCCTAGAAAGAACAATGCCCCCATGACAGCTGGAAGTAATTCTGGAGGACGATGTCTTCTCTCCCAGCAAAGTTTGTCCTCGGGCTTAAGGACATCATTTAGGGATTGATTATAATTGGTATATAGTTGAAAGTTGGGGGAGGAATTTTATAAGCTCAGGGATCTTTTTGAAAAAAAGAGGGAAAATTGGATGATGGAACAATAGATTGGTATTTGTGAGTTATTGTTTATAGATAATTATATTAGTATAGATTCTTGTATGTGGACCCAAAGTTAAATTATATTGAATATTGTATACATGCATGCTTCTATCTCTGTTTAAAACATTTTTTATGTATTGATGTATATATATATATTTACCATATTGTACATTTCCACCTCTGATTAAGATATGGTTTATGTATTGATATATATATATATATATATATATATATATATATATATATATATCTACCATATTGCAGTTTAAATTTCTACCTCTGATCAAGACAGTTATACATTGGTTATATTTGGAGGTTACTGTCCTCATTTACTGCATTGTTTTTTATTGTCTTAGTCTTTACGTTAGATAGGTATTAAGAATTATAGATCAATAGCCATCTGTGTTTGTCATATTTATAGTTAGACTATTCAGGTTCTTTAGATTCATAGATTATTTTCTGTATAGATAGATAATCTTCAACCTCTTCAAAGAACTGTAGAAAATGGCATTTAATTTAACTTAGAATTCTGTGGTAGCAAGACACAACCACTCCTGGTATCACTGATCTATTCCCTAGAGAATGTTGAGCACCAAAGACACTCCACTGGGAGCTTGTTTTCTTCTTGGCTAAACCAGTCTTTGGGCAAGGAACTGCCCATTACTCAACCACTGACAAAATACATGGTGTCCAGAAATGAATAAACAGGACTGTCTAATCTTGCCAAGACAGGGTAATATTGTTTTGAAAAACTTCTTGCCTTTAAAAGTAATCTGTTACTTCTTCTAGGCCTTAGCCAAAGTTGGTTGCTTCAACGTTGTAAATGTGACTTTGGGTGATTGCCCAGGTGGCCAGTTGTCTCTATGATTTGTTTCATGTTTTGGAAATTGTTTGATTGCACTTCCTACCTACTCAGGTAACATTATTTCCCTTCGCAGATCTTCAATGGGGTTGAAAACTAGATAAATGTGGTTACTTTCCTCTCATGACTTGGCCAAGTTATTTATTATTAGAATAGGATATTTGTTCTTATTGTATATAATTTTGTAGTAGGTTTAGAACTCTCTTATTTAAACAAAAGGGGGAGGTGCTGAGGGAAGTTTTATAGCTAGCAATTATCCGTCTACTGGGGCGTGGCCTCGTAGACTATTTACCTGGATGCGGAAGCGCATCCAGCCCCTTCCTCTCTGCTTCCTCCTGGGCCCCATTTGCTGTTTGCTTTGGGTCTGATCTTCATCTATTGTTCATGGAAAGAATCCTGACTTTGTAAGTTTTACCCCTTACTAAACACCAGTCTATTCTTTAGTTCTCAGTTAGTGTGGGATTCCTTTTTTTTAAGCGTCCAATCTATTCGTCATCGCTAATCCATGGCAACAACTTTTATTTTTTAATTTTTGTTAATTAAGAATGTTTATTAGGTAAGCCATCACATAATACCATTTTATATATTTACAGCCTTGTTATTTTTAACAATAAATTATAATTTAGCAAAAGACAACTTTTTGGGAAAATAAGGAAATATAGGAATAAAAAATACTTGGTATGAGAAAAAAATTCTTTATTTGGCTTTATGTTATAATTGCTAAGGCACAGTTTGTCAGGAAATAAGGTATTTTTGTCTTACATCTTACATCAAGTATGTCGGAGTGCTGTAAGAAGTCTTTCAGTCAGCAGCCTTTAATTTACTCACCCACTCAGGTGTGGCCTTTAATAGTATAAATGCCAATGTAAAGTGTGCTCCCTCTCTCTTCTAGCTGTGGGATTCAGTTTCTGTTCATTGTTTGAGCAGAGGACCGTGATCTGTGAGTCTACACACAAATTAATAACATTTTATTGTACTCATTTTTGAGTTAGTGTAGCATTTCTTTTTTGCATACATCTTCATCTGTCTGGCACCCAACATGGGCCCTAACTCCACACCTTCTGGTAGACTGGTCCAGAAGACCCAAATGGTCCAAGGCACAGAAAGTCTCCCACTGCCTGCCTGGCTTGCTTTCACCTATTAAGTGATTTTTTTTTAAAACCCTTGCCACAGCGGAGCTAAGTGCATGGCAACTTGGTAATTTCCCAAGCTCATGCTCACTTCCTCCCCCTCCCCCACTGCAAAGTTCCTTGCCATGCTGTCACTTGCATAGCTTCCAGTTTGTGCCTCCTCCTCCTGAGTTCTGGGCTCCTTGCTCTGTGTATAGAGTTGATTTAATTACTTTTAATTTGTCAAACAAAGCAAATTTGTCAGTATTTAACCAGTACCAAGGCAGAAAACCAAGCGGCCCAGGACTGTTCCTGCTACAACTGGCTGTGCATTGCTGGTCATGACTCTGCATATATGACACCTGCTGGACAATAAAGATTACTACACCTGAAACAATTTACCAGATTTAAATAACACAGGGAACTCTTTGTTTAATTAATAAATCAAAAAACTTGAAATTTATATAATGCAAATAATAGTAGCATGCAAAATTTCAATAATCTTCTTGATGATAATATGGATTGTATTCCTCAAGACTTATATGATTATTGTGATACATCCAATTATTGGATATTGGGACTCTTTTTTTCTTATTATTATATCCTAAGAAAATGGTTTGATAACAAAGCCAAGAATGAGGCACTTTAAAAACTTATACAGTCTTTACAGACTAATAATAAACAGCAAGCTGATGGATTAATACCATTGAAAATCAAAAATTGCCTGAAAAAATTAATACTATTGAAAAGCATGACATTAATTTGACTGGAAGAAATAAATCCATGTCAAAGGATACTGAGAAATTATCTGAAAGAATTCATACTGTTAAATTTGACAATTAAATTCCGCTAAAAAACTTATGATAAGTTAACAGATATAGTATCTCTCCAAGAAGGCAGTCTGCATGCTCTCCAAATAATGTCCAAGGATGAGCTGTTATCTTTGAAGGAAAATCTTCAGACCTTAGAGCCACATGTGCAGAATGAGGACCAGAGGCTAGGTGCCTCAATGAAATCACTAGAAATATATACAGGCTAGAAGATTTAAACTTTACAAAAGGTTGTAGTAAAATTTGAACTGATTGAGGAAATTACTGGCATGGATGTACAAGGAAAGAAAATACAAGGACAGGATTTAACATCACCAGTACTTATCAGAGCTGACTTACCCAGGGTTTTAGCTTCCTACCCTGTAATCTGCTCTGACAAAGTGTCAAGTTCAAAATGTTCCAAAGGATGCAAAGAAGGAAGATAAATATCTATAGGAATGCAAGATCTAAAAGTAATTCAGCAAGCAATATTATCTTATGGCTTATATTCCATGTTTGTTAAGGAGATAGTTAAGATGTGGACTTCTAACAATAAGGCCACTCCACAGGACAAGCTTAAATTAATTTCAGCAGTCCTGGATGATGGATCCCAACTGCTGTGAAAATGTTATTTGTGAGAAAAGGCAAAAACTTTAGAACAACAGGGAAAAGCAAAATAATTTGAGCCTTTCCAAGATCAAATTCTTGGTGAGGGCACTTATGCTGACCCACAGGCTCTAGTTCTTTATGATGAACAAATCTTATTTCTATGACACAAAGCAGCCTTAAATGCTTCAGACAGATTCAAAAACTAGGAAAATGAATTGAGTCATATACCAGGGTTAAACAAGGCCAGAGAGAACACACTTTAGTTACTTTTTACAAAGATTGACTAAGGCTGTACAAATAGGAGTGACAGACCCGGATGCTAGACAAGTACTTATTGAATCTCTGGCTTTGGAAAATGCCAACTTAGAATGCAAGAAGATACTTGGGCCTTAAAAGGTAAGATCAGCACCAATGGATGAATGGATCCTGCATACAGTGAACATTAAGATATTTGACTATAATACTGAATCTTGGATAGGAGAAGCAATTTCCAAAGTTATGAGGAGACATCAAAATGACAAATATTTTAATTGTGGTAGAAAAGGACATCTAAAAAGAGATCCCAGACAAGGAATTCCTAGCAATGATGTCTCCTCTGGGGATGGCAAAAATAAAAGGTATCAACCTTTTGGATAATATAGAAGGTGTAGGAAAGGCCAATGTTGGACCAATGAATGCAAATCAACAAAAAACAGACAAGGCAACCTGATACCATCATGAAAATCCTTGGGAAGTCCTCTAGAAGGCCCCCAAGTCAAAAGTGGTCCAGTCATTCCCAGTAACTACAGATGACATGTCTTACCAGGAAAATTAAAAAACCCAGAGCCTTCTTTAAAAACTATACTGTTTTGGATGATAGAATAAACATGGAAGATGAATAAAAAATTCCAAGAAGAAATAGAAAATGTACATTCTTGCAGACTTCTATAAATGATCAAAGACCAAAGCTAAGAGTGCATATAAATGACATTGTAATTTAGGGATAACTAGACACAGGGGTGAATGCGAGTATCATTGCTTCATAATCTTGGCATCCAAAATGGCTTTTTCAAGAGCAAATGTTCAATTCCTAAGAATTGGATCCCTGTCTCATGTGAAACAAAGCATGAGAGGGGTTGAATGCATAGGACTAGAAGGACAGAGAGGAAGGCTGAGGCCATATGTGGCTAAAATTACAGTAAATTTATGGGCTTGTATAGATGCAGCAATGGAATACCTAGATTAACATTCCTCCAGTCCCAGAAACTCATATTTCTGGGAAGAATATTATAAGGTACTATACACAAAGGGCATCAGCCATTCAGGCTGTACAAGAACACACAGCACCTAGGAAATCTTTAGAGGTACAACAACCTTACCTTTAAAATGGTTAACTGAGAAACCAATATGGGTTAAGCAGTGGCCTTTAACAGAAGACAAGCTGCAGGCTTTCAAACAAGTGATTCAGGAGCAAATAGATGCTCACCATATTGAAGAATCAACCAGCCCTTGGAATTCTCCTGTATTTGTTGTTAAAAAGAAATCTGGGAAATGGAGAATGGTGACAGATTCAAGAGCTGTCAACAAGGTAATTTAACCTATGGACCCTCTACAGTCTGGAATTCCTCTGCCTTCTTTATTACCCAAAGAATGGCCTCTTATAATTATTGATTTAAAGGATTGTTTCTTCACTATATCTTTACAAAAATGATATAGAAAAATTTACCTTTACTTTGCTTACTTACAATGATTCTCATCTTACTAAGAGATACAAATGGATCATCCTTCCACAGAGAATGCTTATGAGCTTCACCCTATGCCAATACTTTGCAAGTCAGCCATTGGAAATAATATGTAAAAAACTTTTAAATCTATAATTTACCATTACATGGATGACATTTTTGCTATCTGATTCAATTGTATATACTTTAGAAAAAATGTTTGAAGAAGTAAAGAAAGTTTGGCAAATTGGGGATTACAAATCGCTCCTGAAAAATTACAGAGAGGAGATTCTGTCAAATACCTAGGTTATAAAATAGGTTTACAGAAAATTAGAACACAAAAGGCACTATTTAGGAGGGACAGATTGCAGACTCTTAATGACTGTCAAAGATTATTAGGAGACATTTCTAGTTCAATACCAGCTGTTGGGACAACACCTGATCTAACAATTCATTCAAACAAAACCTTAGATGATAGCAAAGATTTATATAGTCCATGGATTAACAGCTGAAGCAGAAAAGGAACTGATTGTTGAAGAAATATTGTCAGAGAAACAGGTGGATAGGGTGAATTCAATTCTTAATTACATTCTAATTATACTGCTTTCCCGAATTCCCCCTACAGGAATTTTGATGAAAAGGGAAAATATCATCTTCAAATGGATCTTTTTGCCAGAAAAATCAAGTAAAAAATTAAAATCCCCAGATTGTTCCCAGTACAGCAGAGGAGAGGGGGCCTGACCTGGTCTTGGCCCATAACCATACTGACGAATATTTTGCATATCACCATAGAACCTTCATCTGGCGATGGATGGAGATAGAGACAGAGACCCACACTGGAACACTGGACTTAACTCCCTAGGTCCAAACGAGGAGAAGAAGGAAAGAGAACGTGAACAAAGAAGACAAGACCAGAGGGAACCTTCATCCGATGATGGATGGCGATACAGACGGAGACCCACATTGGAGCACCGGACTGAGCCCCCCAAGGTCCAAATGAGGAGCAGAAGGAGGAAGAAAATGAAAAAGGAAATCAGGACTGCGAGGGATGCAATCACCCACTGATACAAGGGGACTGATCTAATGAGAGTCTACCAAGGCTAGTTGGACTGGGACTGAACGAGCATGTGATCCAACCAGATTCTCTGAATGTGGCTGGCCCGGAGTCTTTCTGAAAAGCCATTGACAATGACACTGGGACTTGTTTCCTCTGCATATACTGGATTTTCAGGATCCAGTCTGTTTGGATACTCACCTTCCTGGACCTGGAGGGAGGGGGGAGGAACTTGTACTTCCCACAGGGCAGGAAACCCTGACTGCTCTTAGGGATGGAGAGGGAGGAGGAGAGGGAGTGGGGGGAGTGGGAGGGTGTTGGGAAGGAGGAGGGGTGGAAATGGAAACTTTTATAATTTAATAAACTTTGAGAAAAAAATTTCGGAAGACAATGAACCTTGGCAAAGAGATTATAATAATTTTTTAAGAGAGATTAATAGCAATTATTTCAGAAGTGATGAAATTAACCTTATAAAGAGAACTTCTTGGATCCTTCCCTGCATTGTATGGTAATGGCAAATCAATCCCATATCAGTTAGGTTTTAAAGGAGTATTTTTTTTGGGGGGGGGTAAAACTTACATATACACAAACCATCAGGAAAGGAGCCAAGTCGCTGGAGCAGGAGCCAGAACCAAGCGCCAGAACCAAGAGAGACCGAGCCGAGACTTGTAGCTCCTTTTAAAAGAGAAATATAGCATGCCCTGGTGGGCTGGTATTTCAGTGGCTATTGGCTGAAGGAGTGGAAGGCACTCCCGCAGCATCTCCCCCTTTTGTTTAAGTAAGAGAGTTATAAGCCTACTATGAAATTATATACAGTAAGTACAAACCTACAAAATTATATATGATAAGTACAAATATCCTACTCTAACTAGTTTAAGCCTTGTGTAATAAATAACTTGGCCAAGTCATGAGAGGAAAGTAGCTACATTTATCTAGTCTTCAACCCCGTAGAAGATCCGAGAAGGGAAATAATGTTACCTGAGTAATTAGGAAGTGCAATCAAAGAACTTCCAAAACATGCAACAAATCACAGAGACAACTGGCTACTTGAGCAATCACCAAAGACCTGTTTGCAGCATTGGAGCAACCAACTTTGACTAAGGCCTAGAATAACTGTCAGATTATTTTTAACAGGCAAGAGATTTTTCAAAACCATCTTACCCTGTCTTGGCAAGATTTAACAGTTCTGTCTATTCATTTCCGGATTTTCTCCATTTCTGGATTTTAACAGACAAGAGATTTTTCAAAACTGTCTTACCCTGTCTTGGTAAGATTGGACAGTTCTGCTTATCCATTTCTGGATACTGTGTATTTGTCAGTAGTTGAGGTATGGGCAGTTCCTTGACTAGAGGCCAGTTTTGTCAAGAAGACAAGCTCCAAGTGGAGTGTCTTTGGTGCTCAACAATCCCTTAGGAATAGGTCGGTGTTGCCAGGAGTGATTGTGTCTCACTACACAGAACTCTAAGATTAAATTAAATGCCATTTTCTACAGCTCTTTGAAGAGGTTGAAGACTATTTATACAGAATATAATCTCTAAGTATCTAAAGAACCTGATTAGTCTAACCATAAATATGACAGACATAGATGACTATTGATCTACAATTCTTAACACATATCTAACTTAAAGACTAAGAGAATAAACAACTGTGCAATAAGTGAGGACAATGATCTCCAAATGTAAACATAAATATCAATACCTAAACAATATATAAGTATCTTAATCAAAGGTAGAAATGTACACTTGCAGTATGGTATACATATATCAATACAATATATATCAATACATAAAAAATGTTTTAAACAGGTAGCAGCATGCATACATACAATATTCAATATGATTTAACTTTGTATCCATATACAAAAATCTATGCCGATGTAATTATCTATAAACAATAACTCACAAATACCATTATTATCTATCCAATTATCCCCCCCCCCCTTTTTTTTCAAAAAGATCCCTGAGCTTATAAAATTCCTTTCTCAACTCTCAACTGTACACTAATTATAATCAATCCTTAAATATTGTTCCTAAACCTGAGGACAAACTTTGCTGAGAATTCCTCTAGAATTACTTCCAGCTGTTATGGGGTGAGGTTCTTTCTGGAGGATCCTGTGAAAGTAAAATAATGGTTAAATTTCAAGATCAATGTCTTTTAAAATTGCAAACAGTCTCTGAGTATTTTGTGGAGGTCTGGCCAGAATGTTGTACAAGATGTGCACCATTTCACCTAACCAAGTTGGAATCATCTGTGCAGCGGATACCCGGAATAGGACTTGTAGTAGCACTATCAGTATCATGACGTCATATCAACTGACTGGAATTGTTGTTATGGGGGGTCCCATCTTCTTCCTGGAAACTGTAATGACCATTGCCTGCCAGTAGGTGACGGGGGCTCACCATAATCCACATGGCAATGGAGTCAATCCAGGAAATAAACTCTAAAATATATACACTCAAATCCAGAGGTTAAATTTACAGATCGTGTGCTCTGGTGCAGGTCGAGCGCTGGACTCAGCCGTGCAGCGGGGAAGACAGTGCCCGATAGGGGAAGCAGAAGCCAAAATGTCCCCTCCCCGATCTGCCCGAGGTCGGGGTCAGTTGGGAGCCAGTAGCGGTGTGTGACTCTGGTTGCTTGGCCCATGCCACAACGGGGGGGGGGGGAACCCACATGTTCGGGTGCCAGATAATGGCGAATCAATCCCACACCAGTTAGGTTTTAAAGGGGTATTTATTTTTGGGGGATAAAACTTACATATACACAAACCATCAGGAAAGGAGCCAAGTTGCTAGAGCAGGAGCCGGAACCAACCACCAGAACCAAGAGAGAACGAGCCGAGACTTGCGGCTCTTTTTAAAAGAGAAATATACCACGCCCTGGTGGGCTGGTATTTCAGTGGCTATTGGCTGAAGGAGTGGAAAGCACTCTCGCAGTATTGTGGGCTCGTACTTCAGCGCTTATTGGCTGAAGGAGCAGAAGGTACTCCCGCAGCAGTATGGTACCCACCAATATCTGGAGCCCATACCTTCTATCATGATGCAAATAAATCGGAAAAGGCACATTACAAATTAGGCAATTTGTAAGGCATAACAAAGCTCTTATATTTCTGTCCAAAAGGCAGATTATATGCTATTCTCATGGTAATAAGGGATTTAAAAAGGGCTTTCAATAAAGTTACTGATTCCCAATATGCAGAGTGTCTTGCATTTTGAAACCACTGAATTTATACCACATAATACAGAATTGACTTTATTATTGTGATCTGCCAGCTGAGAAAGGTACTGAGCCACATGGCTAAAATAGATCAGAATAATGGGTTAATCAAGATGTGAGAGTTAGCTAATAAGTAGCCTGACCTAATGGGCCAATCAGCTTTATAACTTATGGAGTCCTTTTTGTGATTTTTCTCTGGGACTAAACAGTTGGGGGACCAGCCAGGGAAAACTCTGACTCTTTCAAGCAGGCAGTCCAGACTATGGATATACTGTTGCAGCTTGCTTCCTGGCAAGGACCTTGAAATGCCTTAAGAGCTTTTGACTGTTGTTTTCTCCATATTCCTTAGCAAATTAAAGACCCATGTGGTCAAAAAAAGAGAGATATACAGTAAAGAGAGATTCAAAGAGTAAGAAAACCTCTAAATGGTTTACATTGTATTAAACATATATACAGGCTAAAGGTTAAAGTTCTCAGAGTGAAAAAAAAAGAAAAGGAAAGAAAGAACGAGTAGCCTGGGAGGCAGAGACAGACGGATCTCTGGGAGTTCAAAGATAGCCTGGTCTACAGAGTTATTCCAGGACAAAGATATGCAGAGAACCTGTCTCAAAAAGCCAAAAGTTAAAAGTAAAAATAAAAGAAATAGAGGTTAAAATAAAGCTGCATAAAGATGGAAAATATACAGAGAATCTCGATACTGTATGCTATTATGCTCTTTTTAAATCGTTTGAAATCTGAGGAAGGAGGAACAGCTACTAAAAGATATTTGCTTATAAATGCAGCAGAATTAATCCAAGATAGGTATTTTGAAAATACCTTCGCTTCAAAATTGAAGTCAAAAGGTATGTTACTTTGGAGAAGAGATTTTGCTTTTGTTTCCACAGAAAATGAGAGGCTGTGGATTTATTCAGAGTTAAGAAAAATCATCTTTGACCAAGGGAGACCACCTGATCAATCTCTGGTAGGAAGAGATGGCCCAGATGTCTGAGTTCTTCATCCAGAACAGGTTCAAGACTGCTGCCTGAGATGATCAAGACTCACAGGATGCTTCAGTCAGGACTTGATCATAACTATAAATTTTCTTTAGGTTCCCATAAGATTATTAGCGCCCCCAACCAGCTGGAAGTAGCCTGGAATACTGCTCCCCCCATTCCCAAAAAATGGACCATGGATATTTTCCTTTGTTTTTTTTTTTTAAAAAAAAGAGGGGGAAATGGTGCAGGAGAATTGTCTGTATTCTGTCAATCATGTTTTAAATAAATGCTGATTGACCAGGCAGGAGGTGTAGGTGGGAAAACCAGACAGGAAGTGGAAATGATGCAAGGAGAGCAGGAGAATTCTGGGAAGGAGGAAGTTGATTCCTCCCACTCCTGCCCAGACTACCGAAGCAGCAGGATGTAAGCTGCTCCTCTGAAAAAGGTACTGAACCACATGGCTAAAATAGATCAGAATAATGGGTTAATCAAGATGTGAGAGTTAGCTAATAAGTAGCCTGACCTAATGGGCCAATCAGCTTTATAACTTACAGAGTCCTTTGTGTGATTTTTTCTCTGGGACTAAACAGCTGGTGGGCCAGGCAGAACAGAAACACAAACAAGCAGGCCCTTCATGTTACAATATAGGTTCTAGATACAATCAGGAATAGCTTTGTCCTCTATACATAATACACGTATGATCCCATGTGGGTCTGCAAGTTCCTCTAGCACAAGGAAATGTTGAAACTGATCAATTATTGATTTCAAGTGTGTTGATGGCTTCAGAATTTCATAAGAAGTATCATGTCAATAGCAAAGGTTTAAAGAGTTTTCCATTACATGATAAAAAACGAAGGAGAAATAAAGAGATGTCCTACTTTCTCTTCCTATAATCAAATTCTGCTACCTGTAGGGAGTAACTCAAAGGGTACTCAAAGGAATGAGATCTGGCAGATGGATATGTTCTACTTTGCAGATTTTCGAAATTAAAATATATTCACCATACCATTGACACTTATTCAGATTTTCAATGGGCAAATGCTTTGAGTTCAGAGAAGACTGATTCAGTAATCACGTATTTATTAGAAGTTATGGCCATCATGGGCATACCTTCACAAATAAAGACAGATCATAGTCCAATATATTTCTCATAGAAAATGAAATAGGGTTTTGCTTATTATAATATAAAGCATATTACTGATATGCCAAACAATCCTACAGGTCAGGCAGTTATAGAAAGATCAAATGAAACTATAAAGAATATCTTAAACAAACAGAAAGGGATGGAAAATACCCCCAGAAATAGATTATATAATGTTTTATTGATATTGAATTTTCTTAATGTTAGTGAGAAAGGAACAACAGCAGCAGAGAAATATTGGATAATAGAAAAGTTTTCTAATTAAATCAGTTGGTGTATTTCAAGGATGTGTTGACCTCACAATGAAAGCCAGGTTGTGTACTATGCTGAGGAATTGGTTTTGCTCTTATTTCTACAGGAGAAGAAAAGTTATGGATACCATAAAAATTAATAAAGATTTGGTTTGAAAAAGATAAATCTCTTGAGAAAGAGAAAAGACTGCTCATCCACAGAGGTGACAACCAAGCAGATGATAAGGAAATCTCACAAATGTAGGGGAAGGGTTCTGTTCTTGTCTTTGCAGGAAAATACTAATCTTCAAAAAAAAATCAAGAGACCCTGGACATCTAGATGTCTAAAGAGGAAAAGATAATTTTCCAGAGAGGATCATGAAGCAAAGAGAATTATGACTTATAAGTACAGGTCATCTAATGGTAGGAATCTCTGAACATAACCAAGAATAACAGTCATGACTCACTTAAAAATCAAAGCTGGCCTTGGAGTTGGACAATGGCTCTTTCTTTCTCTAAATTGAAGCATGTTATTAAATGAAAAATTGGTAGTTTCTGACTCATGTCAGGAGCCATCTGGTATAAGACAGAAAGAAGAAAGAATTTATAAATTTATTATTATTCTTACTAACTGTTTTGGTCTCTATTGTACCTTTCATTGAATATACATCAGTATAAATAATGTTTAAGTTTTCCACAATGAGTAAAGAATTTTCCTGCCATAATCTTTGAAGTTTTGAGAAAGAAGATTGGGTCCCAAAACAATGACTCCACCTGGTTGATATGGTGTCATGATGCTGATAGTATAAGACCATATTTTTTGGTACCAACAGCAGAAATGGTGCACCTTTTCACAATGTTCTGGCCAGAACTCCAAATAGGATCCTCAGAAAATCCCTGCCAAATACTCAGAGACTATTTGCAATTATACCAGATAGTAATCTTGGAACTTAACCATTATTTTACTTTCACAGGCTCACATAGAAAGAACATCACCCCCATGACAACTGAAAGTAATTCTAGAAGATGATGTCCCCTTTCCCACTGAAGTTTGTCCTCAAGGTTAGGGATATCAATTAAGGGTTGATTATAATTTGTATAGTGTTGGGGTTGGGAAAAATTATGTAGGCTCAGGGATCTTTTTAAGAAAAGGGGGGAATTGAATGGGGTAATAGATTATTGTGAGCTTACTCACACTAATAATAATAGTGCATATCATTTATAGGCAAAGTATATTGGAACAGATTCTTGTTTATTGATATAAACTTAAATTATATTGAATATGTTCCTATTTTCTTTTACAATATTTGTATATCTAGGTGAAGTTATTTTGTCATATTGTATGTATGCATGCTTCTACCTCTGTTAAATTGTATATTGATACAATTTTATGATATATTTATCATATTGCAAAATACATTTCCTCCTCTGATCAAGATACTTATGCATTATTTACATTTGGAAGTCATTGTCCTCATTTGTTGCACAGTCATTTAAGATTGTTTAATATTCTATTGTGAAGTCTTAGTCTTTATGTTATATAGGTATTAAGGTCAATGGTCATCCATGTTTGACATGCTTATAGTTAAAATAATCAGGTTCTTTAGATACATATAGATTGTATTCTGAATATATAGATAACCTTCAACCACTTCAACATTCTGTAAAATATGGCATTTAAATAACTTAGGGTTTTGTTGCCATGAGACATGATTACTCATGCAGCATCTATCTATTCCTGAGAGAATTTTGATCACTGAAGATCCTCTATTGGAGATTGTTTTCTTCTTGACAAAACTGGCCTTTGGGCAAGGAACTGCCCATGCAGCTACCACTGACAAAATGCATGGTGTTTGGATAGGACAAGCAGGATACAAGAAAAAAGACTGTTAAATACTGCCAAGACAGGCTAAGATAGTTTGGAAAACATCCCTGCCTCTGGAAATGGTCTGTCAGTTACTTTATCCTCAGCCAAAGTTGGTTGCTTCAACATTGCAAATGAGACTTTGGGCTTTTGCCCAGGTAGCATGTTGTCTCTGTCATATGTTGCACATTTTTGGAAGTTCCTTGATTGTATGTCCTGCTTACTCAAGTAATATTTCCTTTCTCAGGTCTTTGATGGGGTTGAAGACTAGATAGTCATAGCTACTTTCCACTCCTGATTTGGTCAAGTTATTATAATACAAGACTTAGACCTCTTAGAATGGAATAATTTTTGAAACATTTATCACAAGTTTCTTGTTTGATATTATTTATGCTTGTTGTAATTCTAATTTGATTTTTTTCTTATTGTATATAATTTTGTATTGACTTAGAACTCTCTTATTTAAACAAAATGGGAAGGTTCTGTAGGAAACCCTTCAGTCAGTATCCTTTAAATTACCTGCCCACTTGGGCGTGGCCTTTTAGTCTATAAATGCCAATGTAAAGTGCATGCTCCCTCTCTCTTCCAGCTGTGGGATTCAGTTGCTGTTCCCCAATTCGAACAGAGGACTGTGATCTGTGAGTCTACCAATAAATAAATTACCCTTTATTGTACTCAATCTGAGATAGTGTGGAATTTCTTTTTATTGTCCTTCTTCACCATATATACTCGTATATATATTACTTTATTCTTGTAGGGTTTCCAACTTTTCATTCTTTTTTTTTACTAATGTGCTTTAGTCTTTTTTAAAATCTATTTATTTCTTTTTTTCTCCCTTCTCTCCTTCCTCTCCCTTCCCCTTTCGCCATCCCCCATGGTCTCCATGCTCCCAACTTACTCAGGAGATTTTGCCTTTTTCTACTTCCCATGTATATTAGATCCATGTATGTCTCTCTTAGGGTCCTCATTATTGTCTAGGTTCTCTGGGATTGTGAACTGTAGGCTGATTTTTCTTTGCTTTATGTCTAAAAGCCACTTGTGAGTGCATACCTATGATAGTTCTCTTCTGGGTTAGGGTTACCTCACTTAGTATGATGTTTTCTAGGTCCATCCATTTGCCTGCAAATCTCAAATGTCAGTATTTTTCTGGTGTGTAGTACTCCTATGTGTAAATGTATCACATTTTCCTTATCCATTCTGCGATCAAGGGGCATTTAGGTTGTTTCCACATTCTGGCTATGACAAATAATGCTGCTATGAACATAAGTTGAGCACATTTCCTTTTGGTATGATTGAGCAACCTTTGGGCATAGTATTGCTGGGTTTTGAGGAATCATGTTTCCTATTTTCTGAGAAATCACTATACTGATATCCAATGAGGCTGAACCATTTTGCACTCCTACCAGCAATGCAGGAGTGTTTCCATTACCCCTCATACTCTCCAGCATAAATTGTCATCAGTGTTTTTGATCTTGGTCATTCTTATGGTTGTAGGATGGATTCTCAGACATGTTTCAATATGCATTCTCTGATGTCTAAGGATGTTGAACATTTCTTTAAGTGCCTTTCAGCCATTTTAGATTCCTCTGATGAGAGTTCTTTGTTTAAGTCTGTAATCTATTTTTTTTTACTGGATTATTTGTTTTTATGATCACCAAGTTCTTAAGTTCTTTGTCTATTTTGGAGATCAGACCTCTGTGTGATGTGGGGTTGGTGAATATCATTTCCCATTCTGTAGGTGCCATTTTGTCTTGCTCACCATGTCCTTTGCTTTACACAGGCTTCTCAGTTTCAGGGGTCCTATTTATTGATTGTTTATCTCAGAGTTTGTGCTACTGGAGTTATATTTAGGAAATCTTCTCCTGTGTCAATGTGTTAAAGTGTACTTTCTACTTTGTCTTTTGTGAGGTTTAGTTTGTCTGGCTTTATGTTGGGGTCTTTGATCCATTTGGATTTGAGTTTTGTGCATGGTAATAGATATAGATCTATTTTCACTCTTCGACATGTTCATTTCAAGTTGTGCCAGTACCACTTGTTAAATATGATTTGTTTTTTTCCATTTGATATTTTTTGCTTCTTTGTCAAAAATCAGGTGTTTGTAGGTGTGTGGATTGATATCTGTATCTTAGATTTGGTTCCCTTGGTCCTCCTGTCTGTTGTTATGCCAATATCAGGCTGATTTCAGTACTGTAGCTCTGTAGTAGAGTTTGAAGTCTGGGATTGATATGCCTCCAGAAATTCCTTTATTGCACAGGATTATTTTGGTTATCCTGAGTTTTTTGCCCTTGCATCTGAAGTTGAGTACTGTTCTTTCAAGGTCTGTGAAGAATTTTGCTGGGCTTTGCACAAAATCTGTAGACTGCTTTTGGTAAGATTGCCATTTTTACAATGTTAATTCTACCTACTCAAGAGCATGGAAAATCTTTTCATTTTCTGGTGTCACTTCAATTTCTTTCTTCAAAGATTCAAAGTTCTTGCCATATCAGTCTTCCACTTGTTTGGTTAGAGTTATTCCAAGATATTTTATGCTATTTGTGAAGGGTGATGTTTCTCTGCTTTCTTTTTAGCCCATTTATCATCTGTGTCAAGTAGGGCTACCGATTCTTTTGAGTTAATCTTATATCTTGCTACATGCTGAAAGTGTTTATCAGTTGCAGAAGTTCCTTGGTAGAATTTCTGGGGTAGCTTATGTAAACTATCATATCATCAGCAAATAGTGAAAGTTTGACTTCTTTTCTGGTTTGTATCCCCTTGATCTCTCCTTTTGTTGTCTTTTTGCTCTAGCTAGGACCTCAAGAACTATATTGAATAGATATATAGAGAGGGGACAACCTTGTCTTGTTTCTGATTTCAGTGGGATTGCTGTGAGTTTCTGTCTATTTAGTTAGATGTTGGCTGTTGACTTGTTATATAATGCCTTTATTATGTTTAGGTATTTACCTTGTATCCCTGTTCTCTCTAAGACCTTTATCATGCAGGGATGTTGTATTTTGTTGAAGACTTTTTCATCATCGAATGAAATGATTATGTGTTTTTTATTTTTCAGTTCTTTTATATGGTAGACTACATTGGCAGATTTTCATATGTTGCACCATCCCTGCGTTTCTGGGATAAAGCTGACTTGATCATGGTGGGTGGTTTTTCCAATGTGTTCTTGGATTTGATTTGCCAGTATTTTATTGAGTATTTTTGCACCAATGTTAATGAGTGACATTGGTCTGTAATTCTCTTTTTGAGTAATGTCTTTATATCATTTGTATATCAGGGTAATTGTAGCCTCATAAAAACAGTTTGGCAATGTTCCTTCAGTTTAAATTGAGTGTAACAATTTGAGGAGTATTGGTATTAGTTTTTAAAAAATCATTTAGAATTCTGCACTCAAACCATCTGGTCCTAGAATTTTTGGGGGGAGATTTTTGGTGACTGTTTCTATTTCTTTAGCAGTTATAGGTATATTTAATTTGCTTATCTTGTCTTGATTTAATTTTGGTAAGTGATATTTATTCAGAAAGTTTTTCATTTCCTTTACATTTTCCAATTTTGTAAAGAACAGGTTTTCAAAATATGACCAAATGATTCTCTGGATTTACTTCGCCTTCGTTATGATCCCTTTTTTATTTCTGCTTTTGTTAATTTTGATATTTGCTCTCTGCCTTTTGCTTAGTTTGGCTAAAGGTTTGTCTGTTTTGTTGATTTACTAGAAGAACCAACTCTTTGTCTCTTTGATTCTTTGTATTGCTTTCTTTGTTTCTATTTTGTTGACTTCACCTCTCATTTTGATTATTTTCTGCCATCTAGTTCTCTTGGGTGAGTTTGATTCTTTTTGTTCTAGAGTTTTCAAATGTTCTGTTAACTCACTAGTGTGAGATTTTTCCAGCTTCTTTTTTAAATAATAATTTTATTTATTTATTTTATTGTTTTATAAATAATAACATTCAACATTTCCACTTCTTCCCCTCTTCTCACTTCCTTCCTGCTCCCCCACTCACCCTTCCACCTCCCCCTCCGGTTCTAAGAGAGGGCAGGATACCCTTCCTTGTGGGACGTCCAAGGCCCTCCCCCATCCACCCAGGCATAGGAAGGTATGCATCCAAATTGACTAGGATCCAAAAAAACAAGTACATGCAGTAGAAACAAATCCCAGTTGCATTATCATTGGCTTCTCAGTCTGTCGCAATTGTCAGCCACATTCAGAGGCTCCAGTTTGATCACATACTAGTTCATTCCCAGTCCAGCTGGCTTTCGTGAGCTCCCATTAGATCAAGCACTCTGTCTCAGTGGGTGGAACAACCCCTCGTGGTCCTGACTTCCTTGCTCCTATACTTCCTCTTCCTGCTCCCTCTTCCTGCTCTTAAATTGGACCTTGGGAGCTCAGTCCATTGCTCTGATGAGGGTCTCTGTCCCTATCTCCATCCGTCACCAGATGTAGGTTCTATGGTGATAATCAAGATAGTCATCAGTCTGACTATAGGAAAAGGCCAGTTCAGGTACTCTCTCTTCTACTGCCCAGAGTCTTAGCTGGGGACATCCCTGCAGACACCTGGGAACCCCTCTTGAGCCAAGCCTCTTCCCAACTCCCAAATGGCTCCCTTAATTAAGATATCTTCTGCCCTGCTCCCATATCCGTCCTTCCTCCATCTCAACCATCTCACTCCCCCAGGCTCTACCCAACCCTCCCCTTTTCCCATCTCTCTCCCCCTTTCCCCTTCCCCTCATCTCAGCCCCACCTCCATGCTCCCAACTTTAGCCTGGCTATCTTATCTGCTTCCAATTTCCAGGAGGTTCTATATATGTTTTTCGTTGGGTTCACCTTATTACTTAGCTTCTCTAGGATCACAAACTATAGGTTCAATGTCCTTTGTTTATGGCTAGAATCCAATAATGAGTGAGTACATACCATATTCATCTTTTTGGGTCTGGGTTACCTCATTCAGGATAGTGTTTTCTATTTCTATCCATTTGCATGCAAAATTAACGGTCTTTTTTTTTTTTTTACCGCTGAGTGAAACTCCAATGTGTAGTGTGCCACAATTTCTTTATACATTCTTCTATTGAGGGGCATCTAGGTTGTTTCCAGGTTCTGGCTATTACAAATAATGCTGCTATGTACATAGTTGAACAAATGCTTGTGTTCAACTAATTGAACTAATTGGGCATCTCTTGGGTATATTCCCAAAAGTGGTATTACTAGATCCTGAGGTAGGTTGACTCCCAGTTTTCAGAGAAACTGCCACACTGATTTCCAAAGTGGTTGCACAAGTTTGCATTCCCACCAACAATGGATGAGTGTTCCCCTTAGTCCACATCCTCTCCAGCATAGGTTATCATTGGTGTTTTTGATTTTAGCCATTGTGACAGGTGTAAGATGGCATCTCAAAGATGTTTTGATTTGCATTTCCCTGATAGCTATTGAAGTTGAACATGTCCTTAAGTATCTTTTGGCCATTTGAACTTCTTCTGTTGAGAATTCTCTGTGCAGTTCGGCACTCCACCTTTTAATTGGGTTATTTAGAATGTTAATGTCTAATTTCTTGAGTTCTTTATATATTTTGGAGATCAAACTTTTGTCTGTTGTGGGGTTAGTGAAGTCTTTTCCCATTCAGTAGGTTGCCTTTTTGTCTTAATGACTGTGTCATTTGTTTTACAGAAACTTCTCAACTTCAGGAGGTCCCATTTATTCATTGTTGTCTTATTGTCTGTGCTACTGGGGTTAGACATAGGAAGTGGTCTACTTCCCACTTTTTCTTCTATCAGGTTCAGTGTGGTTGGATTTATATTGAGGTCTTTAATCCATTTGGACTTGAGTTTTGTGCACGGTGATAGATATGGATCTACTTTCATTCTTCTACAGGTTGAAATCCAGTAATGCCAGCACCATTTGTTAAAGATGCTTTCTTTCTTCCATTGTATAATTTTAGCTTCTTTGTCAAAAATCAGGTGTTTTTAGATTTGTGGATTAATATCCGGGTCTTCTATTCTATTCCATTGTTCTGCATGTCTTTTTTTATGCTAATACCAAGCTGTTTTTATTACTATAGCTCTTTAATAGAGTTGAAGTCAGGGACGGTAATGCCTCCAGAAGTTTCTTTATTGTATAGGATTATTTTGGCTATCCTGTTTTTTTAATATATAAAATTGATTATTGTTCTCTCAAGGTTTGTGAAGAATTTTGTTGGGATTTTGATGGGGATTGCATTTAATCTATATATTACCTTTGGTAGAATTGCCATTTTTATTATGTTGATCCTACCAATCCAAGAGCATGGGAGCTCCATCCACTTTCTGGTATCCCCTTCAATTTCTTTCTTTAAAGCCTTACAGTTCTTGACAAATAGATCTTTCACTTCCATGGTTAGTGTTACCCTAAGATACCTTATGCTATTTGTAACCATCGTGAGTGGTGATGTTTCTCTGAGTTCCCTCTCAACTTCTTTAACCTTTGTATATAGGAGGTCTACTGATTTTTTTTTTTTTGAGTTGATGTTGTATATCCTGCCACATCACTGAAGGTATTTATCAGCTGTAGAAGTTCTTTGTTAGAATATTTGGGGTTACTTATGTACAATATTATATCATCTGCTAGTAATGAAAGTTTGACTTCTTTCTTTCTAATTTGAATCCCCTTGATCCCCTTATGTTGTCTTATTGCTATTGCTAGAACTTCAAGCACTATGTTGAAGAGATATGGAGAGAGCGGACAGCCTTGTCTTGTTTCTGATTTTAGTGGAATGGCTTTGAGTTTCTCTCCATTTAATTTGATGTTAGCTGTTGACTTGTTGCATATTGTTTTATTATATTTAGGTATGATTCTTGTGTTCTTAAT
Source organism: Myodes glareolus (assembly GCF_982192425.1). Lineage (NCBI taxonomy): Eukaryota > Metazoa > Chordata > Mammalia > Rodentia > Cricetidae > Myodes > Myodes glareolus. The sequence continues at coordinate 96,164,868 of NC_142026.1, read as the reverse complement.
CTTTCCAAGACCTTTATCATAAAAAGGTGTTGAATTTTGTCAAATGCTTTTTCATCTAATGAAATGATCGTATGGTTTTTTTCTTTCAGTTTATTTATATAATGGATTACATTGATAGATTTTCTTATGTTGAACCATCCCTGCATCTCTGGGATGAAGCCTACTTGATCATAATGGATGATTTTTTTTGATGTTTTCTTGGATTTGGTTTGCCAGTATTTTATTGAGAATTTTTGCATCGATATTCATGAGTGAGATAGGTCTGAAATTCTCTTTCTTGGTCAGGTCTTTGTGTGGCTTTGGTAACAGGGTAACTGTAGGTTCATAAAAAGAGTTTGTCAATGACTTTTGTGTTTCTTTTATGTGAAACACATTAAGGAGTATAGGTATTGGCTCTTTTTGGAAGTTATGGTTGAATTCTGCATTAAAACCGTCTGGTCGTGGGATTTTTTTGGTTGGGAGGCTTTTGATGACAGCCTCTATTTCCTCATGACCTATAGGTCTATTTAAATTGTTCACCTGGTCTTGATTTAATTTTGGTATATGGTATTCTAAAAAACGTCCAAATTCTTTTAATTTTCCAATTTTGTGGCATACAGCCTTTTGTAGTAAGACCTAATGATTCTCTGAATTTCCTCAGTGTCTGTTGTTATGTTCCCCCTTTCATTTCTGATCTTGTTAATTTGAGTGCTCTCTTTCTGTCTTTTGATTAGTTTGGATAGGGGTTTGTCAGTCTTGCTAATTTTCTCAAAAAACCAGCTCTTTGCTTCATTGATTCTTTGGATTGTTTCCTGTGTTTCTATTTTCTTGATTTCAGCCTTTTGTTTGATTATTTCCAATCTTCTACTCCTTCTGGAGTCTGTTTCTTTTTTTCTAGAGCTTTCAAGTGTGCTACGTTGTCTCTAATGTGAGTGTTCTCCATTTTCTTTATGTGGGCACTTAGTGCTATGAACTTTCCTTTTAGCACTGCTTTCATAGTGTTTCATAGGTTGGAGTATGTTGTGTCTTTAATTTTGTTGAATCCAAGGAAGACTTTAATTTCTTTCTTTACCCAGGGGTGGTTCAATAGTTGACTATTCAGTTTCCATGAGTTTGTAGCCTTTCTGGGGGTGGAATTGTTGTTAAATTCTACCTTTATTCCATGGTGATCCGATAAGACACAGATGGTTACTCCATTTTTTTTTTGTATCTGTGGCTGTTTGCTTTGTTACTGAGTATGTGATCAATTTTAGAGAAGGTTCCATGAGATACTGATTAGAAGGTATATTTTTTCCTGTTTGGGTGAAATGTTCTATAGATGTCTGTTAAATCCATTGTAATTAACAGATTGCATCCTTTTGTTCTCTCATTTCTCTGTCAAGTTTCTGTCTCGTTGACCTGTCCATTGGTGAGAGAGGAGTGTTGAAATCTTCTACTATTAGTGTGTGGTGTTTTATGTGTGATTTGAGTTCTAGTAATGTTTCTTTTACATATGTGGGTGCTTTTATATTAGAGGCATAGATATTCAGAATTGAGACTTCATCTTGATGAATTGTTCCTGTTATGACTATAAAGTGTCCTCCTCCATCTCTTCTGCTTGATTTTAGTTTGAAATCAATTTGTTAGATATTAGGAGAGTCACACCTGCTTGTTTCTTAGGTCCATTTGCTTGGAAAACCTTTTCCCAACCCTTTACTCTGAGGTAGTGTCTATCTTTGAGTTTGAGGTGTGTTTCTTGTAAGCAACAGAATGTTGGATCCCATTTTTGAGACCATTGATATTAAGTGATATTAATGATCAGATGATCAGTGGTTGTTAATTCCGGTAATTTTTTTTTTTTTGGTGGTACTGTTTCCATGTTTCCCTTCTTGGACTTGTGCTAGTGGAAGGTTGTCAGATGTTTCTGCTGTTGTGGGTGTTGTTGCCTTCCTTGGGTTGAGGTATTTCTTCTAGTACTCTCCGTAAGGCTCGGTTTGTGGATACGTATTTTAAAATCTGTTTTTGTCCTGGAATATCTTGTTTTCTCTATCGATGGTGAAAGAAAGCTTTGCTGGGTATAGTAGTCTGGGCATGCATCCATGATCTCTTTGTGTCTGCAGCACACCTATTTAAGACCTTCTGGCTTTCAAGGTTTCCATAGAGAAGTCAGGTGTAATTCTGATAGGTTTATTTGATCTATTTTACATAATTATTAATATGTTACTTGATCTTTTTCCTTTACAGCTCTTAATACTCTTTCTTTATTCTGTATGTTTTGTGTTTTGATTATTATATGGTGAGGGGATTTTTTTTTTTGATCCAGTCTATTTGGTGTTCGTTCTGTAATCTTCTTGTACCTTCATAGGAATATCCTTCTTTAGACTGGGAAAGCTTTCTTCTATAATTTTGTTGAATATGTTTTCTGGGCCTTTGAGCTATAATTAGTCTCCTTTTTCTACCTTTATTATTCTTAGGTTTGGTCTTTTTATGATGTCCCAGATTTCCTGAATGTTTTGTGTTCGGAATTTGTTGAATTTAATGCTTTCTTTGACCAATGAGTCTATTTCCTCTTTAGTATCTTCAGTGCCTGAGATTCTTTCTTCTATCTCTTGTATTCTGTTGGTTATACTTGTCTCTGTAGTTCCTGTTTGCTTACCCAAATTTTTCATACCCAGAATTTCATTGATTTGTATTTTCTTTATTACCTCCCTTTCAGTCTTCATGTCTTGAACTGTTTCCTTTACCTGTTTGATTGCTTTTTTTAATTTTCTTTGGTATCTTTGAGGGATTTATTAATTTCTTCTAATTTTTTGTTTGTCTTCTCTTTCATTCCTTTAAGGGAGTTTTCACTTTCTGTTTAAGTGTCTCCATCATTTTCATAAGGTTATATTTAACATCAATTTCTTCTACTTCTTCTGGATTAGGGTGTTCAAGTATTCCTGTTGCATGTTCACTGGATTCTGGTGTTATCATGTTACTTTTTAGGTTGTTGGAGGAATTATTGCATTGGTATCTGCCTATCTCTTTCACTCCTGTTCTCCTCAGCACAGGAACAGGGCCTCTTCCTGGGCTCCAAGGGCCTCACAGACAAAAGGGCAAGCTTTGGGGGCAGGGTGGTGTGGTACAAAGAAACCCCGGTGGAAGGACCACTCACTGCTGGCTTCAGACTCCTCAGCCCTGAAGTAGGCAGAGTTGGGGGATCCAAGGACCCCGCCATGAAAAGGAATGCTTGGGGACAAGACGGGATGGGTTAAAAAAAAAAACAAACCAGTAGCTGGGAACATCTTTTCCAGCTTCTTTATGTAGGCATTTAGTGTTATGAACTTTCCTCTTAACACTGCTTTTATTGTCTCCCATAAATTTGGGTATGTTGTGTGATCAGTTTCATTAAATTTTAACAGGTCTTTAATTTCTTCCTTTATTTCTTCCTTGACATTTATTGATTCAGGTGAGCATTGCTTAATTTCCACATGTTTCTGGGTTTTCTGTAATTAGTTTTGCTGTTGAATTCTAATTTTAAGTCACAGTGACACATGAGGTTGTTCCAATTTTTTTTTGTATCTGCTGAAGTTTGCTTTATTATGTGGTCAATTTTTGGAAAAGTTCCATGAGGTGCTGAGAAGAATATATATTCTTTTATGTTTGAATGGAATGTTCTATATACGTCTGTCAAGTCCTTTTGAGTCATAACATCTGTTAATTTCCTTATTTCTCTGTTAATTTAGTGTTTGACAGACCTGCCCTGTGGTGAGAGTCCCCCTTTTCATTTTTTAAGTACTGTCCTAAATCATGATCACATCTGAGTCCTTTGTCTTTCTGTTCCTACCATACCACTTTGTCATTTTTTCTTTCCTTGTATAAACTTACTACTCAGTCACGAGTCAGTTTTGTTGTTCTTCTTCTTGAATGATAGTCTTGTTAAACATATTTTTTTTTTAAAATTTATATAAATGTTTAGTTCTTCATGATAGTGGGCACAGCTACATCTATGAGTTCAATGATTGTTTTAAATTATTGTTTTTTAATTTGTCTCCCTAAAGACATCTTTCCATGTATTTCATTCAAGTAAAATACATATACATACTTTACTTTTTTATGCCACATACTGTGAGGAAACATGAACTACATAAAGACACCACTGACCATTATCTTCCAAGTTTTTGAAGAAGGCAGATTATTTAGAAAGAGCTATAATATTCTGCTGTGACACAATATGACTAGATAAGTAAGGACCATGAAAAAAATGTTCTCATTGTTTTTGAAGAGTCAGAAAAAAGTAACATGAAGGTGATGTTTGGTTCTTCTAGAATTTTTAGAATTCTAAATGGAAGAAGAATTTTCTAAAAAGAAGAATGAGATGTGAACTTGCCCAAATACCTTGCTTAACCAAATTCTAGACATTAGTCTAAAGTCATGTTTCCAAAAATATTGTCATACTTATCTTTCTTTGCTTAGTACTTCCTATCCTGTTATGTATACAATGTATAATACTAAAATTAAATTATTTGTTCTATAAGGGTGGGTATTCCCAGGCTTTGCAGTTGAAGAGCTTAAGGATGCAGACACCTTCAGGTCAATGCAGGGAGTTCTATTTTAGTGTTAGAAAACATGGGTTTATTTTCACGTTAGAAAACTTGGGCTGTGGGGCAGTGAGAGCGTGAGCTAAGGTCGTAGTGGGAGAAGATTAATCAAAAGTGAACTTGGTAGGTGTTTTCTGTGGAGCTTGAAGCTGATGTTAGACATGAACAGCCATGTAATGGAGATAATGAATCTTCTTAAGTATTCCAAATCTCTTCTATTCTAGGAATTATTGAAGTCCTCTATAGATATTATCAGAACACTGCCACAGATGTGAGGTGTGTGTGGCTCTCTACAGTGGTGGACCTCTTTCATTCATCGTTTGTAGACAAAGGTTGGGGTTGTGGTTATAGAAACTTCCAGATGCTACTTTCTTTTTTTTGTTTTATTTTTTTATTTATAAAAGTTTATTAATTTATAAACGTTTCCATTTCCGCCCCTCCTCCCAAAACCCTCCCACTCCCCACACTCCCTCTCCTCCTTCCTCTCCATCCCTAAGAGCAGTCAGGGTTTCCTGCCCTGTGGGAAGTTCAAGTTCCTCCCCCATCCCTCCAGGTCCAGGAAGGTGAGCATCCAAACAGACTGGATCCCAAAAATCCAGTATATGCAGAGGAAACAAGTCCCAGTGTCATTGTCAATCGCTTTTCAGAGAGACCCCGTGCCAGCCACATTCAGAGAATCCGGCCACATTCAGAAAATCTGGTTGGATCACGTGCTCGTTCAGTCCCAGTACAACTGGCCTTGGTGAACTCTCATTAGATCAGTCCCCTTGTATCAGTGGGTGAACGCACTCCTCACGGTCCTGCCTTTCTTGTTCATGTTCTCCCTCCTTCTGCTCCTCATTTAGATCTTGGGGGCTCAGTCCGGTAGTATTATTGTTCTGCATATAGTACCTGACCTTGTGACTTGTTTGCTTACATGATTTCAGGTATGTCCATTCCTTGTATTCCAAAAATTCAGTCCATGATTGAAGATGCATGGAAGGAAGGTTTTGATCCTCAGGGAGCCTGTCAACTTAATAACAAATTACAGGGAACAAAGGCCTGGATTGGAACATGTGAGATTTATACACTTCTGACCTCACTGAGAGTAAAGTATGTACCTGCAAACTCCAGTTAACATTATTGCATTCATTTTCAAATTACCGGCATTAAATTCAGTCAGACTATCCATGCTGTGATAAAATGTGCTAATGAAAGAAACTGAAGTGAGGAAGGTTTATTTCGGCTTATGTTTCAAAGGACACAGCCCACCTTGGTGGGGAAACAGAAGGTGCAGAAAGTAGACTGGCTGTCATATTGCATCAGCAGTCAAGAAGCAGAGCATCTGTAGGAAATGGGAACCTGCTATAAAGTTCAGGACCTGACTCCAGTGATCTCCTTTCTCCAGCAAGCCTCCACCCCCTAGAGTTTCCACAACTTTTTCAAATAGCTTTTCCTGCTGAGGATCAAGTCTAATGTGAGTCTACAAGGAACAGTGCACATTCAAAGTATGGCAGAAACCATGAACAGTTTTGAATCTTTTTTAGATTTTATTGCTATGAGAGACAAGGATGCATTGTTTGGGCCAGCATTTAAAGTAATCAAGCTATTAAATGCTTTTGGTTATGCTTTATAAAACACTTTTTGAGTAGCGTAGAAGTGAACTTAATTCAGCAATCTGATTTATTCAAGATGACTTAAAAGAAGCATGTTATAATAGTCATGAGGCAGGAGACACTGGGCAGAAAGGTGTGAACTCACACTTTCCTATGCTGTTCACCAGTATTGTCTGAAACAGGAACTGAAAAAATTTGAATGTATTCAGAATATTTTTGTATATACTTATTTATTTTTGGAGTAAAGTATTTAGAATGCTTTAGATGTAAAAATGACTACAACTGAGGATTAAAATCAGAATTCAGAGTTTTTTCTTTTAATTGAAGACATACAATAACTTGATTGAATTTTTTAATGTAGTTTTTGTTTATACTTTATAAATTAGCTGAGTAGAAAAAAATTTGTAAGAAGTTGTTTTCTTTAAAAAACCATGAAAATTATTATTTTACTGTTTTTACGTTATGTGTATACATGCATGTTTGTGTTTATGTGCACATGAGTGCAGTGCCTTTGGACCCCCTAGAGCTGGAGTTAATAGACAACTATGACCAAATGTGGGTCTTATGCAAGAGCAGTCTTTGCTTTCAACCACTGAGCTAGTTCTCTAAGTCCCTACATTTTTATTATTATGCATGTGTTGGAGAGTGTCTGTGGAGGTCAGAAATCTAATATGTGGAGTTATCTCCCCATCTTCCTTGGTGTGGGTTCCAGGGATTGAACTCAGGTCACCAGTCTCACAAAACAAACATCCTTATCCATGGAACTATCTCGCCAGACCTAAAGTCGGTTTCTAGCTGATCATTAGGGATAAGGACATTAAAATAAAAGTGATTGTGTCCCAGGTTATAGCACATGGATTTTAAAAATGCAGCATGCTCCTTATTTGCTATGCAGGTAACCATTTTATGGTAGGAAATCATTGTAATCTTTAGCTCATTCATCAGTCTTACTATGAGAGTTGATTTGAGTTATTATTTTCCCCACAAAATGATAGTTTTTCTAAATAAAGGGTTAAAATTTATATTTACTTTTTCTTTCATAGGGAAGTCATCGATTCAAAAATTTGTTCTGGATTAAGATTTTTTTGGTTGGCATTGAAGGCTGACTGAGAAGTCAAGGACAATGGCACTGGGTTTTGATTCTACTGCATGGACTGAATTTGTGGGAGCCTGGTTTGTTTGGATGCTCACCTTTATAGACCTGGATGGAGGGGTGAGGACCTTGGACTTCCCACAGGGCAGGGAACCCTGACTACTCTTAGGACTAGAGAGGGAGGGGTAGGTGAGGGGTGTGAAGGAAAAAGGAGGCAGGAAGGAGGTGGTAATTTTTAATAAATAAACTAATAAGTAAATAAATAAATAGAAAGAAAAGGGGGGCTGGAGAGGTGGCTCAGAGGTTAAGAGCACTGGGTGCTCTTCCTGAGTTCAATTCCTAGCAACCACATGGTGGCTCACAGCCATCTATGAGACTGGTACCCTCTTCTGGTAGGCAGGCATACATGCAGACAGAATATTGTATACATAATAAATAAATTTAAAAAAACAAAACGAAAAATAAAGCTTTTAAAAAAGCAGAAAAGGGGAGGAGATGTGGGATTCCCTCTGTATGCTGTGAATATCATTGGTGAATAAAGAAACTGTCTTGAGCCTGTGATAGGGTAGAATAGAGGTAGGCGGGAAAAACTAAATTAAATGCTGAGAGGAAGGAGGTAGAGTGAGAGAGAAGCCATGTAGCCCCACTGGAGACAGATGCTGGAACTTTACCCAATAAGCCACAGTCACGTGGCAATACACCGATTACTAGAAATGGGTTAAATTAAGAGTTAGCCAATAAGAAGCCAGAGCTAATGGGCCAAGCAGTGATTTAAATAATAAAAAAAGAGTGCAGAAGTAAAAGTAAACATCTGCCAAATGACACTTTCCAAGGTAATGTAGGTGGGGTGTATGCATGTCTGTGAAGGAAGGTGTGGCTGTGGGAGTGACAGAGTGTGGGTCAGCTGAGAGAGGAGAGACGTGAGAGGCGGGTTTAGACTGGGGAAAAAGACAGCTCTTGAAGTATCTTGCTAGATTTTATAAGGAGGTTTAGCCATTCTGGGGGAGTCAAGGTAACTTATTGGAGGTTTTGAAGTATGGTTATCACAAAGACAGCAGTTTACTGTTTATCTATGCTGAGGTGACCTGAGCTCCAAATTACTGTTTTAAAATAATGTTATTTTAAGATACCTACGAATAAAGATCCGCAAGTCTTTCTGAGTACTGTGACTGAAGGAGCAGAGTTTCTGTAGACACAAGCTCATCAGAATAATCACTTCATATGAGAAAAGCACAGCACAAAATAATCTAAGTAAGCATGATGGATAGAAGCTGCCGATCCTAGGAAGACCATCACTAAGACATTTATATCAGGCTGTAGTCAGGGGGGCTTTATTAGACCTAGAAAATGTCAGTAGATCAATAAACAAAACCAAACCAAACAAGACAAAGCATTCTGTTAGTAGAAATAATAATTCCTACCGAGATTAAATGTATAGTATTCATTGCTCACTACTCAGTTCAATTTTATCCAGTATTATTAAGAATTCATTTATTACACAACAGGAAAAAACAAAAACAAAACAAAAGACATCTTGAATATTGCAGGCAAATGAATTGAGCTAGAAAACATCATTTTGAGTGAGATAACCCAGGCCCAGAAAGACGATTTTCACATGTACTCACCCATAAGTGGTTTTTAAACATAAAGCAAAGAAAATTAGTCCACAAATCACAATCCCAGGGAACCTAGACAACCATGAGGACCATGGATCTACATGGGAAGTAGTTGAAAAGACAAGCTCTCCTGAGTAAATTCGAAGCATGGGGACCTTGGGAAAGGGTTAAAGGGGAGGAGAAAGGCAGAGAGGGGAACATAGAAAAATGTAGAGCTCAATAAAAATCAATTAAAAAAATAAAAATAAAGATGTATAGAATGGGATATACAAAAAATAATTCATTTAGTATTCAGATAAAGTAATTGAAGAACAGTATTTTTGTTGTTTTGTTTTATGCAAAGTTACTGACTTTTGTTTTATATTTTTGACAAATATAATAAATTCAGCCAAACTATATAAACTATATGGTACTGGAAAACAATGTCATGATCCATGTAGTTAGTGTTATTCAAAGTTCTATATTCAGTCTTCATAACTGAACATGTTGCTACATGGTGATGTCTACCAACAGAGTATAATTGCAGCTTTAATTAAAAAAGATTTTTTTGGTTAGAATTACATTTTTGCAAAATTTTGTAAAATATTCTCTACATTATCTGCTTTGTCAATTGTTTGGATACCACATTATTGATTTTCACAAGTCAACTGGTTTTTCGGGTACACACCCTCGCTTATTTGAATGGATATTGAACTATTATTCTTCAGATAGAGAAGGGAATTCAAAGGTTGTGTATACATCAAAGCCTCCTGTCTATCTCCAGCACCTGGGTTAGTAGATCACACACATAACTGTCATTTTTAAGACAGCAGATTGACTATTGCTTAAGGAAGGTCAAGATTGCAAAAGTAGAGGTGGCAGGGTGGAGAGGGGGTTGTTGTGACTGGTTGTCAGAGCTACTTGTCATCCTGGTACATACTTGGGTGACAAAGAGTCTTGGGGCCTTTGCACTTCTTGTGGTCCTTTTCTGGTTCAGTGCTATCATTATCCAGCCCTTTCCTTCTTTCAGTCTTTCCTCATTTGTCACTATATTAATCCTTTCTAGACTGCACTTATTTAAAATTGCAAGAGAGTGTGTGTTTTAAATACACAGAAGCCCACACAGAGACTGCAAATGTATCTATAGTAATAACTGTGTATAGATGTAAGATATAAACTGTTATTTATACTTTGACTAGGTCATAGACAAACAATTGTTGGAATTGAAAAGAAGAAAAACCAGACATTGTGTTTGCTAATATTTGATGTTGGATGTCCTTCTCGAGAAATGCAGAGACTGTTAAAGCAAGGCATAGAGGCTGGTAGTCTCAGGCAGCTGCGGAAATCTGTGGGGAATCTTAAACATAAGCAGTACCAGATAGTAGCAGTAGAGGGCGGTCTTTCACCAGAGGAGAAAGTTGTAAGTATCTCAGTATCAGGTGAAGTTGCTTATAATTTTTAATTAAAATCAGCATTCTCTTTATCTCCTCACAACTCGTTCTATTTCATGAAATGACAAATACATTTGTCTTTAATATCACTGAATTTCTGGAAAGGCCATTTTAAAATTTAAATAGCTACCTAAATGCCTTAATTTATTTTCATAAAATATTTAAGTTTGTAGTTTTACCTTTTGATGTCAGGTAAGTGTTCAGTAACAATAATGTGGTTATATAAACAATCAGTAACTAACTCGGGTGGTCTTACTGTTTATTACCTTGGATTTGGAAGCTATATTTTATCCATTGGCCTTCTGAGTATATTCAGTTCAAGAATAACTCTTGCCTATATCATTTATAGGTAAGTGATGAGTTCCAAATTACTAAAGAATTTCTAGGCATTAGAAAACCTCCACTGAGGTTGTAAGCTGCAGACATATCATAACACACTATGCCTAGATAATGCATCTTAAGATTATATTGTTTTATTTTATTTTTTAATTGCATGTACTTGTGTGGAAAGATGCTTAAAAGAAATCCCACACTAGTTCAGAATTGAGAAATAGATGGTTATTTATTTAAGGGTAAACTCACAAATCAGAATCCTCTGCTTGAATGGAGATCAGAAACCAAATCCAGCAACCGGAAAGAGCTGCCGAACGCAAGCTCTATATCAACATATACAGTATAAGAGGACATGCCCCAGTGGCAGGAAACCACTGGCTGTAAGAATTTCTACAGCATATTTGTGTGTGTGTACATAGAGTGCAACTCTCATGGAAGCCAGAAGAGGGCAGAAATGGCATGGAGCTGGAGTAGCAGGTGGTTGTGAGCTGCTCGATGAGGGTCCTGGGAAATTCATTTGAGCCTCCTGCAAGAGCACTCTGTGCTCATAACCACTGAGCACGCCTGTAGCCCTGGTGTGGGAAATAAATGAGAAAATTAAAAAGAGTTCTTATTTGAGAACTTCATATTTGTTTCCCTCTAAAGATGAGACAGAATACTCAAGAGGGACATGGGAAAGAACAGGTTCAAGGGAAAGGAGTCAGATTTAAAACAGAAGCTGGCTAATCTCAACTTTTTAACTGGAGATAGAAAGACAAAGATTGTTTGCTAGATTATTCAATTTAAGTATGCTTTAAAAGATTTCTTTTCAATGTCTTTAATCCCCAATTACAAACTTATTTTTAAACTTATTACTAATTTGGCCAGATAAATGGAGAGTTGATTTTAATTCTTGTTATGGGTTATGATGCTTGCTTTCCAGTGCACAGTAACTTTTCAGAGTATAGTGGTAACCAGGTGTTGTCTGGGCTCCAGGTGAACAACCTGTTAACTGGCTATAAAAGCCAGTTTTAGAAAGTGAGTCACTGTTGCTGTTAGAATACTAAACATGTCTTTTCTGTTCTTTACTTTTGACTTTGTTCCTTTGGGACTGGGGGGGGGTGTTGTTAGATCATAGCAATGCCTTTAAGAATTACCGCTACTAAGGACTTTACATGTATCAGTGTATATAACCTCACTGTAAGGTAAATGATTATTGTTCCCATGTTTCAAACGAGGATGCTTACAGTGAGTAGTGAAGTCAGATCTGCAGTGTAGCAGTTCATCCAGTGGTTGGCCCTGTGTAGTCTCTTGAAGGAATCTGACCGATTCTCTCCAGCCCTAGTTCTTATACTTTTTAAGACATTTTACGAAATCATTTTTCTTTTTAATATTTCTTTTTTTATTTTTTTATTATTAAATTATAAAAGTTTCCATTTCAGCCCCTCCTCCCACCACCCTCCCACTCCCCCCACTCCCTCTCCTCCTCCCTCTCCATCCCCTAGAGCAGTCAGGGTTTCCTGCCCTGTGGGAAGTTCGAGTTCCTCCCCCCTCCCTCCAGGTCCAGGGAAGGTGAGAGTCCAAACAGATTGGAGCGCCAAAATCCAGTATATGCAGAGGAAGCAAGTCCCAGTGTCATTGTCAACGGCTTTTCAAAAAGGCTCCGGGCCAGCCACATATACATGTATACAATGTATTCTGATTATTCTCATTACCTCGACCTTTTCTGCAACCCCCAATCAACCCACTCTTAGTTCTAAATTTTTTTTCCCCAAAGAATAAAATATTGAGACAGGTCTTTTTTCAGTGCATCCCTGACTGACTGATTATTTCTACCAGAGTGGCCTCAGAAATCACAGAGGTCAGTCTGTCTTTCTTCCCAATGCTGAGATTACAGGTGTGCACCACCATGTACTGCCTTATTAAAGCTTTTAAATTATGTTTATTTTTATTTAAATTTTAGTGCGTGTGTATGTGTGTGCGTGTGTGTGTTTGTGCTGTGTGAATAGGCATTCAGAAGTTGTTTCTCTCCTTTTACCATATGAGTCCCAGGGCTTAAATTCAGTTCATTGGGTTTGGCAGGAATTGCCTTTACCAACTGAGCCATTCCACTGGCTCCGTTGTTATACTTTGAAAATAATTTACCTTTTATTCACAAGGAGAGTTTGGCATTCAAAACTTCTTTTATTCTTAAAACTGACTTATGATTGCCGTAAGTTATCTCTTCTGTGAATATATTTTGAATAACTGTTTATTCAAGACCTGTCTAGATATTTAAGTTCTTGTTAGTTGAAAGAATAAATACCTTCTAACTAAGATTAGTTGTATAATTAGATATGTATATAACAGCATTAGTCATATCCTCAATTAAAAAGAAAAGGAAAACATTTAAAAGGGGTCTTATTTTTTATACTTGTGTGTGTGTGCCTGTGTGCAAACCACATGAGTGTTACACCCGAACATGGCATCAGAAGGCTCAGATGATGACATTAAAGCCACCATACCTAGAGTTGTGGGTGGTCGTGAGCTGCCCAGTGTGGGTATGGGGAACTGAGCTAACATCTTTTGTAAGAACTGTATTACCAACCACTGATCCGTATTTCTAGCAAACTATTTTCTCTTAAGTTTTTTTTTTCAACCTTTGAGACAAGGTTTCATGTGGCCCATGCTGGCCTTGAGTTCACTGTGTAGCCTAGGTTAACTATGAACTCCTCATTCTCCTACCTCAACGTCATGGATTACTAGCATTTAATATTGTGCCTAGCTTCTCTTCACATCTTGATAATAGTTGCTAATTTACCTCACTACATTCTTAGTTTTTATTTGGTTATTCCAGTACTCTGAATTTCATTTAACCTAATTTGTTTAGTTTAACATAGTTTAATGTTTTATTTTATAAATCAAGTTTGGAAGCAGCACAAACAATGAACGTTTCCTTTTTTCATTTAATATTTTATTAACTCTGTGAGAATTTTATACATGTATACAATGAATTTTGATCATGTTTTCCTCCTCTGTTTTCCTTAACAATTCCCAGATCATTTCCCACCAAGTTTTCATTACGAGCTTTATTTATTTTTTCCCCATAACCCAGAATCCAATTTTGCTCTCAAATATTCCTGGGTATGAGACCAGCCAATGGAGCATGGTCAGCTTACCAAGAGTTGCACCCTTAAAGAAAACTGACTCTTTCTCATCCCCAAGTCAGATGTCAGCAGCTGCTCAGCCAGGAGTGGTACAGCTGGAATACTAACTCAAAATAAACAAGGTTTGTTGTTGTTGTTATTGTTTTTGCTTTTGAGACAGTTTTGGCTGTCCTGGAACTCACTATGTAGACCACTCTGGCCTTGAACTCACAGAGATCCACCTGCTTTTGCCTCCTGAGTGGTGGGATTATTTGCTCATTGCTCTTTCTTTTCACCACTTCTTTATTTCCCTTGGTGCTCCTCAATCCCCTCCCATCTATATCATTGTGAGTCAGCATTTTAACATTTGACAGAGTCCATTGGTGAATAACATTTTGTTTCACTCCATTTTCCCTTTATCTAGAATTTTCTTTATAACTTGACTTGTAAAATATGTAATACTACTTTTTTTAACTTTTAGATCATAATTTTCCATTAGAACTTTTCATTGTTATCTTGAAAAAAATCCAGGTTTTATTTTCTACATTGAAATGATAAGATAAAGGGTTGACACAATGGCTCAGCTGTCAAAGATACTTGCTGCCAAGGCTGACAAACTCTAACTTCTGGAATCACCTGTTATAAAGAGAGCGGACCTCTATAGCACATACACGCATGCACGGATAAAACAATACATGTAATTTTTTAAAAAAGATAACATAGTATATGTAATTAATTTCTAGGTTATAATTCATAGCCTGTTTTCTTCTTGATTCTTTTTTCAAGGCCACAGAACAGGCCTCTCAAGTGTTTACAGCAGAGAAGATTCCTTGAATGAAATATTTCAGTGATTTTGCACTTATTCGATTTTCTGATATTGAACTCTGATACAGTTGAAGAATTTGATTTCACTTAAGTCCTTGGTATAACATTTAAGTTATAAGTGCCTGTAAAGTTATACTTCTTAGTACTTCAGTGTCTATAATTAGTTGAATAAAATACCTTGTTTGCATTGTTGATTTGATTTCTTGCCTATGTCTCACAAACTTGTTTTATAGTTTACAAGTTAGTGGATTGGACCATAACTCTTAGTACTTAACATCTATAAATACTTTAAAACAATTGCTTATGGCAAGCACTATTATTAACCTCATGAACCCAGATGCCTGAGAAATTAGCGATTAGCCCAAGAATATTATAAGATGAAGCCCACAGCCAGCACACTGTATTTTCCACTGTGTCAATCAGGCCTTTATTGCTGTGACAAACACTCAAGCCCATTCAAGGAGGAATATTTATTTAGCTTCAAGGTTTCAGTGTTGGTTGGGCTTTCTCTGTGGTAAGATAGAACATCATGCTGTAGTCTGCTGTGGTGCTAGAGCAGAGCCACAGACACACTGTGTCAGAAAGCAGAGTTGAAACAGGAAGAGGCCAGGAACAAGCCCTACTTTATGTGACATAGATCTCCAATAGGGATATCAGATAATCCACAAATGACTGATCCACTGACAAGGTCAGAGACCTTCTAGTCCAAAAAACTCAATAACTGGATCTACCAGTTAAGTCCAAACTTTGAACAAATGAGGTGTTTTTTTGGGGTGGTGGTGATTTTTTTGGAGAGTGGAGCTTCTGTTATCATAAAATGAGTACACTGTCAATGTGTATTGACCACCTTAGTATGTAGCAAGTTCAAAAACCAAGGATTCTCTTGTTAAATATTTCCACTAACCCTCCATCTCTGGTGAAAGCCTGTGTGGAGTAGCCTGTAGGAGAAATGCTAAATTCTGTTCAGACAACTTTTGTATGTGTGTGTACATGAGAATCTTCTTATTCTGTCCAATAAATAAAAGAATTGGTGATAGAATTAAAAATTTACAGAAACTGTGAGTAACTTAGAACCAAATCAATTATAGGCTACAGTATGGTGTCAATTATTAAAGCAGGAACAATAAAGTTAGAAGTTGTAGGATGCTCAAATTTCAGATTATAAACAGAGCCCATCTGATTGGCATAGAACAGAAGTCTCCAAAGGGAATGGATACTGAGCAATTTAAAAAGCTGCTTATTTAAAAACAAAACAAAAACCTGTGTTAAGTTTTTGAACAATTTCAGTCATTCAGTCCCTCAATGAGTCTTCCTGTCTTAATTTGTATTTAACATTGAAGCCAAATGCTCTAATCTTTACATGTGTTTGCATGACCTAGTTTAATACTCTTTCTTGCTGGTTTGTAAAATTCAGCCTGTAGAAAAGCCAGTGAAGTCCTTAGTAAATGTATATTGTTGATGAGGTCATGGTCATATCAAGGGTCAATGCTTCAGCCTCATAGGAATGGCAAAACCTTCCTTGGTGAAGCTCAGAGGGGCATCAAAGCCTTTCCTAGGGTTTGAGTGTGAATATTGGCAGTGAGTGCAGAATATATCCCCTGTAGCTTTCTCACTGCCCTTATCCCACACCTGATGTTTATGGTCTGAAGATTGATACCCTACAGATACTTCTATGTCTACTAAGATTAGTCAAACCTGCCTCCTTTTTCTGGTGTATATAATAACTCTGCCTCATGCTCTGGTTGTATGCAAAATTTCTGCCTCCCTCTTCAATTGTATACAACAAAGCCACTGAGATTCTGGGTTGCTGAGTTTTCTCCATTAGAGAGCCCAGTTTCCCTGATTCCAGTTTTCTGAGTGTCTGTGTTTGTCTTTTCTTTGGTCCCTCACCTCTGTCATATCAATCCCTGGAGCCCTGGCACCAGCCTTCCACACTATCCAGTCTCTGGTTGCCTCAATAGGTTCAACAACCACACCCTCCCTGATACATACCTTTCACTTGAAGTTGTATTCTCTCTAAAATCCCTTCCAAAATGCTTCCCTACTGCTGGGCACCCTTCTGATATAGAAAGTCCTTCTGTATATGTATTACTTTTATTGGTTAATGAATAAAGAATCTGTTTTGGGACTGTGACAGGGCAGAATAGTGCTAGCCTAGGAAAACTAAACTAAATGTTGGGAAAAGAAGGTGGATTCAAGTAGACGCCATGTTGCCTCCTAACCTTGCTGGTAGGCCACATGGAAAAACTTTAAAGGAATCTTGTCTTCAAAATTTGGGTCTAAGGATATGTTGCTTTGAAAAAGTTCTTTATTTGTTTCCACAGAGAATTCAAATCTGTGGAATCCTTTCAGGCTCATGTGGCTTGATGAACCAAGAGCCCTGAATGGCTGCCATGAACTCGCCCCCAAATTATTTGTCTAATGAAAAGCAGAAAGCAGTTTAGGAGAGACCTATACCCCAATTCCCAAATATTGTTTATAAATGTTTGTTTACATTTAAAGTGTGATATGCTATAGAGATGAATACTTTGCATTGGATCTTGGTTTATTGATACAAATTTAAGGTCAATTTTGTTATACTGTGTATATGTATTTCTGCTCTTGATTAAGGTACTGTGTTTTGCAGCTCATTTAAAAATGTAATGTATAATTAAAAATATAGGTAAATAGAGAGTCATCTATAATAGTCAAACTTGTAGTCATATTAGTTAGGTTTTCCAGATATATAGAGATATATTTCAGTTAGATAGGTATTATTCAAATCTTTCAAAGACTAACAGAATATGGCTCTTAAACATTTTAAAAACTTAGGACTTTTCATGACAGTGAGACACATCAGCCACTTGCAGCACCAATCTACTTCAAGAGGATGATGGGCACCAAAGAGGTTCCTTATGACATTGGTTAGCTATTTGGGTAAGAAAATGCTCTTGCCTGGAGTGCTTAATACTATGTTGTATGAACAAGACATGCAGGACCCACAGAGAAATGACTGCCGAACTTGTCTAAAGGTGAGACGATCCTTCGGGGTTCCTGCTTCATGGAAGAGTCTTCTAGACATTCTGCAGAACACAGAAAAAAGTGACTGACAGAATGTCAATATAGGCAGAACTAGCTTTGAAATTTTTGCTTCTTGACAAAGTCTGCCAGTACTATGGGCCAATAGGCTAAAGATGGGTGATCATAATGTTACAAAGTTACTTTGGGTGACTGTCCAGACAGCAAGATGTTTCTGTAAATTCTAAAGTTTTAGAAGTTGCTTACAATGCACTTCCCACTTACTTAGGTAATATTATATCCTTCTGGAGTCTTTGTTGGAGTTGGAGAATAGATGGTTATAGTTTTTCTTAGTTATATGAAAGAAAATTTAAATACAAATAGTGTAACTGTAATTCTTGCTTGATACCTGTTTTGTTATATGTAATTTTACTATGTTAAAGTTAAAATCTTTCTTTATATTTAGACAGAAAAGGGGAGATGGTGTAGGACGTCCTTCTGTATATGTGTTACTTTTATTGGTTAATGCATAAAGAATCTCTTTTGGGCCTGTTATAGGCAGAATAGAGCTAGATGCGGGAAACTAAGCTGAATGCTGGGAGAAGGAAGGAGGAGTTAAGTAGGTTCGATTTAGCCCCTCCAGAGATAGAAGACAGATGTAGCATTATTCAGTAAGCCACAGTCACATGGCAATTCTACCATGATATTCTATGCAGTGTCTCATAATTAATTTAGATCTGCTCAAGTATTGAGTAGACACATTCTGATTTACCATGGTGTTACTCAAAAGTATAGACCAGTGATCATCAATCTCCCACTCTATGACAAGGGAGGTGTAAAACTATAAATTGCTGACTGCTTTCTAAAAGTAACACAATTGTCATAATTTCATAAAGATTCATTTTTATTTGTGGGTGTGTATGCACTTGTATGTAGCCTGTGGAAGCTAGAAGAAGTCTCGAATATGACAGAACTGGAGTTAACAGGTAGTTGTTTAGCTGCCCAGTGTGATTTCTGAAGGCTGAACCCAGGCCCTCTGCAAAAACAACAAATATAAGTGCTCTTAACCACCGTGTCACCTCTCTAGTCCCTGGTTATCAATGCTGTAAATTCCATATCCCTTGATACTCAAAATCTAGACATTTCCAAGAAGCATTGTGAATTATAACTTTCAATACTTGCTGTATTTAAAATTGAATTTGAGCATCGTGGTACACACTTTAATCCCAGGTCTTGGGAGGCAGAGGCAAACAGATATCTGTGAGTTTGAGGTCAACCTGGTCTACAGAGTGAGTTGCAAGACAACAAAAGATGCATAGTGAAACCCTGTTGAAGAGATCTTTCCCAACCAGGATTATTTAAGTGTTAATCACTGGAGTTATGGCTTTTAAAACAGTGATGTGCTCATATGAGCTGGAAAATCCACTGGCAACTTCCTGTACAGCAACTCTTTATATGTAGTCTCAAATTTGATATATTTTTTGAATGTTCGTTGCTTTCAAGACATGGTCTCCCTATGTAGCCCTTGCTGCCCTGGACCTCACTAAGTTAACCAGGGTGGCCTTGGATTTAAAGAGATCCTACTTCCTCTGCCTCCCAAGTGCTGGGATTAAAGGTGTGTTTCAGCATTCCCAGCTTTTAAAACATTTTTTAAAGATTAACTATATGTGTGTTAGCACACATGACTCATGCACACATGCAGTTTCTGTGAAGGGCAGGAAAGGACACTGGAGCTAGGCCTTGAGCCATCTGACTTAGGTGTTGGAAACTGCTCTCAGTAAGGGCAAAATATTTATTAACCACTGAGCTACTTCTCCCCTCCCACGCCCATCCCTCACTTGATAACTTTAAAGGAATGATATTTTGTACCATCACTTCCAACATACACACATATGTATTTTCAAAATATAGGTGTGTGTACATAAAATGAGTCCTCCATAAAAGATTTGTGCGTGTCAGTGCCACATCAGACTGGGCTAATTTCATCTTAGTCATCATTGTCATCATCTTTATCATCAGTTTCTTCATTCTCCTCAGCTGAAAGTATAATGGCCTCTTGTGTGGCCCTGGAAGCCTGTTCCTCACTCACACCAGGATCGCCCATTTCTATGATTTCCGGTCTGCCAAGGTATTGGTAGACTGGTGGCAGACCTGGGTGTGTGTAATTCTCCACACTATACTCTGACCCCAGCCTACGTAGATGTTTTCAAACTTCCTGTGAGTGAAAATAAAAGAAAGTTATGTCCCTTAAGAAAAGTTGACTCTTTATACTAATGAGGTCTTGCTACTGTATCTTGGAACCATGATTTTTTTTAACAAGGCTTTTAAAAGGCTGGAGTGAAATTGTCCCCATTAATTTCTCAACAACTGGAGTTTACTTTTTACTAAACTGCTAAGTTGGCTATGAAAAACAGAGCCAGGGGCTGGAGAGATGGCTCAGACATTAAGAGTGTTGGCTGCTCTTTAGGAGGACCTGGGTTCAGTTACCATCATGAAGTTCACAACTGTCTTTGACTCCAGTTCCAGGGAATCTGACACCTTCACACCAATGGGCATAAAATTAAATTAAAAAAAAAAAACAGAGCAAGTTCCTGTTAAAAATGCACACTGTATCTAGATCTTCCTCAACTAAGAGCCTTCTCTAGTTATTCAATTATTTCATTTTTTTTTTTACAGAGATTTTCTACCAAGTTCAAAAGTTGCAAGCTTTGACTGGGTGAAGAATAAGAGGTGTAGCTAAAAACTGATTTGTTATTTTTTCAGGCCTGATCATAGGAAATTGCATAGGCTTTCCCTTGTAGACCTCACCCCGCTTAGGACATAAGACATAACCAGTCAACAGAACTCCTCCCCTTGCTAGTGAGAGTTTCAGTCAAGAAGTCTGCCCCCAAGACTGGGTCATGCATCTGTATGTAAGAACATCCATTCTCAGTGTTTTGTCTCTGGCTAGAAGGCCCACCCCTTCACATGATCCCACCTCCACCTCCATAAAACTTCCACAGTCTTTTTTTTCATGGGGCTCTTTCTCAAAGAGATGACATCATGATTCCCACATTATCTTTGACACACATTCCTGCCAATCCATTTTATCCTTGGAAGAGAATAATGTGGGGGGAAAAGTCAAAACTTTCTCTTCCTCATGCTATCTTGGTAAATAATTAAAAGCTTGGCTTCTATTTGTTTTTTTTTCCAATATACTATTTTATTGATTATTTGGGAATTTCACATTAAGGAACCCGATCACACTCACTTCACAGTCCTTTCGGGTCTGCTCCCTAACCTTTGTGACTCCCCAGAAAAGAAAGAAAAAACCCCATATGTCCAATTTATGTTGCCCATATTACTCCCTGGAGCTTAGTCAAACTCCCAGTGGCCATTGGCTTTCACTTTTGACTTAACTGTTCTTTCTAAATACTTTCATACAATATATTTCACCATATTCTTTCTCTGTCTCCAACTCCTTCCCAATCCCCCATGTTTCCAACTCAGTTTTCTTTCTTAGAAACAGTGGATCAGGCACACATACACAGTGTGTTTTATGTTGGCCAGCTAACGCCTGAACATGAGGCTTGCTTTAATGGCTAGTCTAACCAAGCTTTCACCCACATAGCTGAGCTTTCCATTACTAATTAAGAAAGAAACAAACAAGACAAATAGACACATGTATTTTCTTAGCAAGTTACAAAGTAAGCTGTAATAGTCTCCTGATCCTAATTCCCTTAAAAGTGATCACCTAAGCAAAGAATATTTTAATTAACTTTTCAAAATGCTCAACAAAATGTCAAATTCAGTTGCATCTTAAACTCTTCACTAACTTACTGAGTGAGTATTGTAAAGCCATGTTCAATATAGATAAATGGGGTAATTAAGATGAAGAAGTATAAGTTTGAATTACTCTAGCTCTGAACTTCATCTTTACTATACTACAAAAATAATTTTATTAAATAACACCCTATATATCTAAGATGCCAAAGGTGAGTTAGACAGTAGTAACAACATCTGTGAAAACATAATTTTAGAGCCTAAACAGTTATAATTGTCAGACACTAAGCAGGGTTTTCAAAGCCAAATACTACTACAAATGTACTTTCATTGTGTCTTTTATATCTATCTAAAATTTACCATGCAAGCTGAGAACACCCAGAGTCATTAATGTCTGGGATTCACATCCCAAGACGTGTTATTTATGAATTTCAGTTCAGTATCTCAAAATATTGTTGCAAGGAAGGGTCCCACTTGTTTGTCCCAGCCTCCCAGCTAGCTTAGCCCCCAAATAACCACACAGAAATTGTATTCATTTAAGGGTTGGCAAGAGAATTGGCTCTAGAGGGGTTCTCAGGTGTCCAAAATGATGCCCCCACCTAGTTCCTTGGGCAGTAAAGGAAAGGGTGCCTGAACTGGCCTTGTCCCATAGCCACACAGACGAATATCTTGAATATCACCATAGAACCTTCAACCGGCGATGGATGGAGATAGAGACAGGGGCCCACATCAGAGCACTGGACTGAGCTCCCAAGGTCCAGTTGAAGAACTGAAAGAGGAAGAAGATTAGCAAGGAAGTCAGGACCACGAGGGTTTTGCCTACCCAGTGAGACGGTGTGACTGACATAAGGGGAGCTCCACAAGGCCAGCTGGACTGGGACTGAACAAGCATGTGACCAAATTAGACTCTCTGAATGTGGCTTACAATGGGGGCTGACTGAGAAGCCAATGATAATGGCACTGCGATTTGATCCTACTGCATGTACTGGCTTTTTGGGATCCTAGCCTGTTTGGATGCACACCTTCCTAGGCCTGGATGGAGTGGGGAGGGCCTTGTACTTCCCACATGGCAGGGTACCCTGCCCTCTCTTAAGACTGGAAGGGGAAGAGTGAGGGTGAGTGGGGGGGTAAGAGGGAAATGGGAGGAGGAGAGGACGTGGGAATTTTGAATGCTATTATTTATAAAGCAAAAAAATTTAAAATGTTTGAATTTAACAAAAATAAAAAAAATAAAAAAACCCATTGCTTGGCCCATTGGCTCCAACTTCTTGTTGGTTAATTCTTACATTTTAATTGAACTCCATTTCTATTAATTTGCATATCGCCACATGGCAGAGGCTTAATGGGTAAAATTCTAGCCTGCATCTATCTCAGGCAGAGGATCCATGGCTTCTCTCTCTGACTCTGCTTTTTTCCTCCTACAATTCAGTTCTGCCTTCTCTGCCTACATAAGTTTTTGCCCTATCAGGCCAAAGCAGTTTCTTTATTCGTTAACCAACACAAGCAACACACAGAGAGGCCTCCCACATCAAAATATGCCTGTAATCATTCCTTCCTGAATTGTGACTTTGAATGAATATGCTTGGGAATGCACAGCTTACACTCAGTGCACTACACACAGGACGGTCTCTGCCTTGGGTGAATGTATGGGCTCCCTGGACAAAACCATCATCCTTCCCTCCTTTGGCCAGAAAGGTGCATTTAAGTGGATTTCCATATACTACTTACCTGCTGCGGGTAGATAAATCCTTTCCCAGCTTTATGCCCTTGTGGGGTTGACTTTGGTTTTGCACTCACCAAAGTATAAGCTGTGGAGTTTGGTTACATATGACTTTGTAAGTGGCCAGATACTTACTTGCCATTGGAAAAGGCATATGCTCCAGGCCAAAGATTGGATCTAAGAACAGCAATAGCATACTATGGAATGAGATTTGAGGACAGCCGTGTTGTCCAAGAGTGGATATTCTGAATATCTGGAAACCAATGAGAAAGATATAAGCTTAACTTAAAGCAGAACCAGACTCAACTGATAAGTGAAGTAATTTTTATAAATATGAAAAAGTCATCAACGTTTGCTATAAAAAGTTAAAACATTTTCTTTACCCATTTTTTATTTGGTGGAGAGGCATCTAGATTGTTCCCATGTCTGGCTATTACAAATAATACTGCTATGAACATAGCTGAGCAAACTGCCTTTGTGGTGTGATTGAGAATCCTTTGGGTATATGCCCAAGAATCGTATTACTGGTCTTGAGATAGGTTTATCCCCATTTTTTTCTGAGAAAACGCCATACTGACTTCTAAAGTGCCTGTGCTAGTTTGCATTCCCACCACATCCTTTGCAGCATAAGCTGTCATCAGTGTTTTTGATCTTAGTCATTCTGATGAACATTTACACAATGGATTACTCAGCTTTAAAAACAAACAATGACATCTTGAGGTTTGTAGCCAAATGGATGGAACTAGAAAAGAAAATCATTCTTCTGAGTGAGGTAACCCAGACCCAGAAATACAAAAATAGTATTACTCACTTAAAAGTGGATATTAGACATAAAACAAAAGATAAGCAGGCTACAGTCCACAAACCCAGAAAATTATGTAAAAAGGAGGACCCTAAGAGAGACACACATACAGGGCACCAGGAAAGGGAAATAGTTAAGATCTCCTGGGTAAACTGGGAAGGGGTAGAAGGGAGAGGACGGGGGATGGAAACTTGAGGGATCAAGCATATTGAGATGGGGGAGGGACAGGGGAATAGCAATGAAAGAGACATCTTGATAGAGGGAGTCATTGTGGTGTTTCTCTCTAAACAAGGATGGCCCCACCTAAGACTCCTAGTCATAGTGGAGAGGGTATCTGAAAGGGCCTTGCCCTTTAATCAGATTAGTGACTACCCTAATTTTCATCATAAACCCCATATCCCATATCCAGTAACTGATGGAAGCCAATGCAGTGATCCACAGCCAAACTCTGGGTTGTAGTTCAGTTAAAGAGAGGGATGAGGGATCATATGCACAATGGCGGTCAAAATCATGATTGGGAAAAGCACAGAGACAACTGACCTGAGCTAGTAGGAGCTCAGGGACTCTGGGCTGATAGCTAGGAAGCCTGCATAGAACTGAAATAAGCCCTATGAATGTGGGTGATAGTTATTTTGCTTGATCTGTTGAGGGAACCCCTGGCAGTGTGACCAGGACTCATCCTTGGTACGTAAACTTTTTTTTATAGCCTATTCCTATGTGTATGTCTTATACAGGAGTAGGGGATTGGTCCTGCCTCAACTTGGTATACCAGAGTTTGTTGACTCCCCAAGTGAGGCCCTACCTCCTCTAAGGAGTAGATGAGGGGTGAAATGGGGGATGGGAGGGGGTACAAGATGGGGAGGGAGAGGAAATTGGGTCTGATATGTAAAATGAAATACATTTTTTAAAATATAAAAAGATAAAACAACAGCTTTATATAAAATTCAATAAAGTTTTTCCTTCCTTTTTTCTTTCCTTCCTTCTTTCCTTCCTTCCTTCCTTCCTTCCTTGATAGGGTAGTTCAGCCAATCATATTCTGTTTTCGGGGTGTGCTGCCTTCAGGCAAAAGCCCGCCTATAAACCTTGCAAACGCGCTCTGCTAGCCCTCTTTTCGCCTGGCTCCTGTGTCCGGACGGATCGGTTGGATTCTGGTGTAAGCTGTTGTAAGTCTTACTTCTGTTTATTAAAGCTATATATTTTGTATCAAGATAGTCTGGGGACTTTTCTTTACCAATCGCCCTGCAGCTTCACTTCCTTCCTTCCTTCCTTCCTTCCTTCCTTCCTTCCTTCCTTCCTTTCTCTCTCTCTCTTTTTTTGTATTTTTAGAGACAGGATTTCTCAGTGTAACAGTCCTGGTTATCCCGTAAGTAGCTTTGTAGACCATGCTGGCCTAGAACTCCAGGAAATCTGCCTGCATCTGCCTATCAAATGCTGGGATGAAAGTCATGAGCCACCACCACCCATCTCAAGAGAGTATTTTATGGGTATCCTCTATTTACTCATATTTTGGAGGCTCATGATCCCTAGTAGGAGCGCTAGTCATTAAAATGTAAGTTCAAAAACATTTGTAAAATTATAAATTTCACAAAATACCATGAAATAAAAGAATACTCAGGAACTAATTAGGCAAAGATTAAGGGAAAGAACCTTCTCAGCAGAGGGATTATGGGAACTTGTGACTAGAGATTAATGAGGAATAAAACAAAATTGAGAATCAAACAAATTAAGTTCTCCATGAGCTTCTGAGTCAGGTCCTTCATATTAAAAAAGAATGACTTAGCCAGGTGGTAGTGGTGCATGTCTTTAATCTCAGCACTCAAAAGACAGAGGCAGGCAGATCTCTGTGAGTTTGAGGCTAGCCTATTCTACAGCAGCTAGTTCCAGGACAGGCACCAAAGCTACACAGAGAAACCCTGTCATGAAAAACAAAGCCAAACAAAACAAAAGGAATGACTTGATCTGACTGTTTCTTTTTCTAAAAATGTATCAACGTTTTTAAACAAGTATTGGTGTTTTTCCTGAACATTGAACTATGCAACCACTGTGTGCCTGATGTCAGGGTGCTCAGAAAGGGGCTTCAGAACCCTTGAAATTGGGGTTACAGACAGTTGTGTGGTGTAAGAGGCTGCTTGTTTGTTCTCAGACACCTAGACCCAAAATAATCACAGAAAACTATATTAATTAAACAACAGCTTGGCCCATTAGCTCTAGCTTCTTATTTGCTAACTTATTGGCTAACTCTTACACTTACTTGCTTACCAAAGGCTTTGTCCAGAGTCTGTCTCTGGTGGGCTACATTGCTTCTCTTGTCTCTGCCTTTTTCCTCCTAGCACTTAGTATACTTTTTTTCTGCCTAGTTCTACTCTGCTCTATCAACAGGCTAAGGCAGTTTATTTATTCATTAATCAATAAAAGCAACACATATACAGAAGGACTTCGTATATGAGTTGTGAACTATGAATTGAAACTGGGCCTTCTAAAACATCAGCCTGTACCCTTAAGCACTGACCATCTCTTCAGCCCCCATTTGATATTTTCTAACATTGATAGTAGCCACAAGATTCACCTATGATTATATAATCCTGGAAGTAAAAGTGTCTAAAAACCTACACTAGTATGAGTTCTCACCTCAAAGCCATAATGAAATGTCAAGAACACACTGGGGCAGTTGGTTACCACATGTTTAAAAGAGAGACTGGAATGTTTTAAAAGTAACCAGGTTTTCTGTAGAATATAGGATGTTTTTCAGTGTTTACATCGAAGGACAGTCCTAAGAAAACCAGGATGTGCGGTCACCTCAGCAATGTCCTGGGATTGAACATATAATCAACCTACTCAAATCCTAGAATGGTTACAAGTTTGCATGCTCTCATTGTAGGCAGTTATATTTTATAAGCACTCTGGGTAGGTGCTTAGATTTAATGACTTATAACTCCTTCCAAGTCAATAGTAAACAAAACGAGAAATAAAGAGACCCAATACAAACAGAAAATACCTGAATCGTGCGCTCAGGGAAGACCTAAAAGAATTATTAGCAAAGGCCTGAATTATTGTGCTTGATACAGTTATCTCACCAATTCACTTTCTTTGTCTTTCTTTTTCTCTGCTTTTTAGTTTTTGAGATAGGGTCCTACTGTGGTGCCTTAGCTGACCTGGACCTTGCTGTGTAGACCAGCAGACCTATAACAGAGATCTGACTGCCTCTACCTCCCATCCCAGGACCTGAGATTAAAGGCCTATTCTACCATACATAGTAACTTTTCTTTTTCCAAATGGAATCTTTTCCAATTCTACATTCTTTTCACATTTCACATTGTCACAGAGATGGTACAGGACAATTGTATATATTCTTTCAATTATGTTTTAAATAAATATTTTTTGGCCACTAGCCAGGCAGAATGGGAAAACCAGATAGGAAGTAGAATTGGGTCAATGAGAACAGGAGAATTCTGGGAAGAGGGAAGCTCCCTCTGAAGTCCTTTTCAGACACAGAAGAAGCAGGATGTGACTATCCTGCTGAAAAAGTACTGAGCCATGTGGCTAACACAGGTAAGTTATAATGAGCTAATGTAAGTTATAAGAGTCAATGATAAGCCTGAGCTAATGGGCCAATCAGTTTATAATTTATGGAGACCTCTGTGTGATTTTCTTTGGGGCTAACCATCTGTGGGACCTGGTAGGACAGAAACCCCCCACAAGCAGTCCCATGTTACAGGAACTGGCAGGACAAAAACCCCAGACAACACAAAGACATTCCCATCTCTCTGTCTCTGCTCTGCTTTGTCAAACTGTCCCCCCCTCCACTCCCAGTGATACTTACAGATTTAATGCAGACTTGCTGCTGGTGCTCAGTAGGTATGCCTTTGCATTTTGAGTGGCCACCTCAAGCATACTGGGACCTGCTTTATTAGCCTCAAACTCAGGTTGGTCTGGATCATAGATATTGTTTGAGTCTTCTTCCTTTAAAAAGTCGAAACTCAGCTCTTTGGGCTTGGGCTTGTTATGGCTGGCATCCCCTGGCCTACACAAGTTAGATTCAGGTGGCTAAGACTGTGGAGAGGTGCTTTCCTCTGTTTGACTTGTGTAGTAAGAAGATAATTGTCTTGCAGCAGAATATGGTTCTCAAGGATCAGAATGAGGTGGGGTCACAGTACCAGGAATCCCATTGGGGATCTTCTCTGCCTTTGATGAAGCCACAGGGTTCTGAGTAGATGCAGTCAGGGGAGGACTGGAGAGTGACTCTGGTGGAAGCAGAGGAGGGGAGGATGGCACTCCTGGTCCCATGAGGTCAATAAGTTCAATAAGTTAATCAGGAAAGCAACCCTATTTATGGTGTCCTCAAAAATATCCAAGAATAAACCTAACCAAGAAAGTTAAATATATCTATAAGAACATGTAGATACACCCAATCAAGAAATTGAAGAAGACACCAACAGATGAAGAGCTTGTCACATGCTTAACAGGATTAAACTGCAACTAGTTACAGATTCTATGGAATCTACATCTAAATTCAAAATAACCTTGGTCTTGTACTTCCTATAGCATAGACTTCCCACTGGGGACAGGTAAAGCGAGCAGACAATCAAGGTTTATTTCAGCAGCCCTCAAGATGGCAAAGGAGAAGAGATAAGTATGTCTTCCAGAGTGGAGAGCAGATTGAGCCGAGCCTCAGCAGCAAGACTGTTTCTAGTATTTGGCCTTACAAATCTTGACCTACCACGTCTGTTCACTTTGCCTATTCATGTGGGCAGTCCAAGGTCTCTTTCTTGCAACAGGTGAAGGCTTTCTTAGACATCATTCTTACCCAAAATTCAGTCTCTTAGACTGCAAGAATATATATAAAGTTACATAGAATTGAGACGTTTGCTAGGGGAAAGGGCAACAATGCCTTACTCGTGTTCTGAAGCCTGAATGGTGTGTGTTTCCTGAGAGCTGACTAGAGTCTTCTGAGACCACCAGCATCTGGTTACTTGCTTCTCTGGCTACCTTGGAAATCTATCTCTTATCATACTCATCTGCAAGCACGAGTACTTGCCTTTCTCAATGCTCCATGAGACATCTGATCACTCTGTCATGCTTTGGACAAAAGTCCTGTTAGGTCTTTTAAGCCAGAATCTCTCCCACCCTTCATGTTTATTCTCAACAATTTTCCATCTAGTGACCTCTGCCCTAACCCTACAATCTGTCTACACAGTCTCACTTTCCTAATGTGTATTCAAATTTGAGTTTACTGGGCTGGAGAGATGGCTCAGCTGTTAAGAGCATTGCCTGCTCTTCCAATGGTCCTAAGTTCAATTCCCAACAACCACATGGTGGCTCACAACCATCTGAAATGAGATCTGAAGCCCTCTTCTGGCCTGCAGGCAGACACAGAGACAGAATATTGTATAACATAATAAATAGATAAATAGATATTTAAAAAAATTGAGTTTACTGTTTGGTTTCATTCAATTACCTTAAAGTTGTTACAGTATTGAGATTAATCATCAGTCAATTCTCTGGCCTCAAAAAGTGAGTTTCCAACTTCTGACTTTTGCTCTTTTTATTTTCATGGATTTTCCCTCACAAAATAAATAAATGCTACCCACCTGAATAAACAGAGTCTATTTCCAACTGCCAGCTGCCAACTGCCAATTCAGTTGGTTTTTAGTGAACAAAAGCCGATTGATTGAGAAACTGTACATATTCAATTGAAAGAGATTGTCTCTTTAATACTTGAACAAGGGATAGATCTGAAAGACTCTTTGCTTGGTTTTTTTTTCTGTTGTTGTTTTTGTTTTGCAAAACAGAGTTTCTCTATGTAACAGTACTGACTGTCATGGAACTGGCTTTGTAGATCAGCTGACCTTGAATTCACAGTAATCGCCTGCCTCTGCCTCCCAAGTGCTCTATTTAAAGGGGTGTGCCCTCATGCCCAGTTGTGTATAGCTTAACTTTAGTCAGGGTTGTGTATCTTATTCTTGATTTGTCCCTGCATATCCCCAATTATAGTTTATAACAAAGATTCTTTCGAAGTCCATTTAAAACGAACACTTCATCCTTCCTGGTTGATGACCCTTATTATCTAACTAGGCTCCTTATCCATCGTCTTTATAAAGTTGACAGCAGGTCACCCTGGTCTGGCTTCAGCAAGGATAATATTAAATCAGTTTTCATGGTATTATCTCATTCCTGAGTTTCTGAGTTGTTCATTAACTGGGCTTTCACTGTCGCTTTCCTAAACTTTGCCATAATACATTCTGAGTAGAGCTCAGTCTCATTGCAAAATCCTATTGCAGAGGTTTCTGTAACTGTCAGGATGGCCTTTTAAAAATCACATTTTAATGACTACCATTAAAATAATTTTTATGGACATTGAACATATGAATTATAAATGATAGAATACAAAATTCCAAAATAAGAAATCAGAAAAGAAAGGTTGATAAACTGTAAATCCCTTTCTGTTTCATATTTCTCATTTATGGCTCTGAATAGGTTCAAAAAATTTCTTTTACTGGTACTCCATAAATAACTGTAATGAAATACTGTATATTTTATAAGTTTGTTGGAACCAAATTATTCTTATTTGAAACAAAATATTTGACTGAGACACTGTTGCAAATGTTTCAAGCTACCATAATGCTCTGTGCCATCATGGGTCCTGAAACAAAGTCAGTAAACCATGAGCTAGAACCTCTGAACCCAGGAACCAAGATGAATCTTTTTCCTTGCCGCAGACTAGAAACCAGCAGTGCACTGTAATAACTGAAACAACAAACTAAAATAATCCTTTCAGGCCTATAAATTAGCTACCTTGTGTATTTGGTTGTAGTGATGATCAACTTGGGTTGGTTCCATCTGGTGACTGTCACAAATGCTGCTACCAGCGGAGGGGTGAGTTTGCTTTGGCCCAGGGCAGGGGCCCGGCGAGGAGGAGCTAGGACTTTCCCCGACCCCATAGACTCCCAGGTCAGCCTGCTCTGGTGGCTCTACCCTGCTAGCGCCCCCCCAGCCACCCCAGCTTCCATCCAGAGGATCATTGGAGGGGTGAGTTTGCTTCAGGCCAGCAGCAGGGGCCCGGCGAGGAGAAGCTCGGACTTTCCCCGACCCCATAGACTCCCAGGTCAACCTGCAGAGCTGGTTCCACCCTGTTAAGCTCTCCCGCCTGCCATCCCAGCTTCCATCCAGGTACAAATTTCTATATTTCTCCCTTCCCACTGGGGCCATAAAATTTCCCCAGCTCAACTGCCTTGCACACTGGGCCTGCTCTGTAGGCGCATCCCGGAAAGAGGGAGTACCTGGGCTTCAATAGCCATCCTGAGGAAAGGTAGGCATTCTATCAGTAAACTCCCTGCCCAACAAGGGAACCTGACCCGCTACCAGAAGTTCCAATAGAGAGCATGTGAACGAAGAGATGGGCAGATGCCAAGGCAAGACCTCCTCCAACAATCTGAAAAACAACATGAAAACACCAGACCCCAACGACCCTACAACAGAAGGATTTGAACACTCTAACCCAGATGAAGTGGAAAAAAGTGCCATTATGAAAGCAATAGAGTCCCTTAAACAGGATATGAATAACTCCCTTAAAGAATTGGACAAGAAGTATAACAAAAAGTTTGAAGAAATGAGTATAGAAATGGATGAGAAATATAACAAAAAGTTTGAAGAAATAAGTAAATCCGTGAATGATACCCTGAGAAACCAAGAAAAAACAATCAAACAAGTAAAGGAAACAGTCCAAGAATTGAAAACTGAAATGGAGGCAATGAAGAAAACACAAAACGAGAACCAGCTGGATATGGAAAACCTAGGTAAACGAACGGAGACTACAGAATCAAGCATAACCATTAGAATACAAGAGATAGAAGAACGAATCTCAGATTCTGAAGATACCATAGAGAAAATAAATGCTCTGGTCAAAGAAAACGGCAAATCCAACAAATTCTCTTCACAAAACATTCAGGAAATCTGGGACACAATAAAAAAACCAAATTTAAGAATAATAGGGATTGAAGAAGGAGAAGAACTGCAGATCAAAGGCCCAGAAAATATATTTAACAAAATTATAGAAGAAAACTTTCCCAATCTAAAGAACGATATTCCTATGAAGGTTCAAGAAGCATACAGAAAGCCGAATAGACTGGATCAAAAAAAAAGTCCCCTTGCCATATAATAATCAAAACACAAAACATCCAGATTAAAGAAAGAATATTAAGAGCTGCAAAGGAAAAAGGTCAAGTGACTTATAAAGGTAAACCTATCAGGCTTACACCAGACTTCTCTAAGGAAATCATGAAAGCCAGAAGATCCTGGCTAGAGGAACTGCAGAAACTAAGAGACCATGGATGCAAGTCCAGACTATTATACCCAGCCAAGCTATCGTTCACTATCAATGGAGAAAACAAAATGTTCCAGGATGAAAATAAATTTAAACAATTCGTAGCCACAAATCCAGCCCTACAGAAAGTAATAGAAGGAAAATCGCAACCCAAGAAATCCAACATTGCCATCACTGCCTACAATAACCCAGACATCTAGCGACCCCTCACAACCACAACTCAAAGAAGAGAAACACACAAACTCTACTACACACACACACACACACAAATAATAAATGGAATCAACAACCATTGGTCATTAATATCACTTAATATTAATGGACTCAACTCACCTATAAAAAGGCACAGACTTAAAGACTGGATAAGAAAACAGAATCCAACATTCTGCCGTTTACAAGAAACACACCTCAACCACAGAGATAGACATCTACTCAGAGTAAAGGGTTGAAAAAAGGTTTTTCAAGCAAACGGACCTAGGAAACAAGCTGGTGCGGCCATTCTAATATCTAACAAAATTGACTTCAAACTAAAATCAATCAGAAAAGATGGAGATGGACATTTCATACTCATAACAGGAACAATTAATCAGGAGAAAGTCTCAATCCTGAATATCTACGCCCCTAATATAAAAGCACCCACTTATGTAAAAGAAAAACTTTTAGAACTCAAGGCAGTCATCAAACCAAACAAGCTAATAGTAGGAGACTTCAACACACCTCTCTCACCAATGGACAGATCAATCAAACAGAAACTCAACAGAGAAATAAGAGAATTGCAAGAGGTAATGAATCAAATGGACTTAACAGATATCTATAGAACATTCCACCCAAAAAGGAAAGAATATACCTTCTTCTCTGCAGCTCATGGAACCTTCTCAAAAATTGACCACATACTCGGTAACAAAGCAAACTTACACAGATACAAAAAAAATATTAGTAATCACCTGTGTCTTGTCGGATCACCACGGAATAAAGTTAGAATTCAACAACAATTCGAATTCCAGAAAGCCTACAAATGTGTGGAAGTTGAACAGTCAACTACTGAATCATCCTTGGGTCAAGGAAGAAATAAAGAAAGAAATTAAAGTCTTCCTTGAATTTAATGAAAATAAAGACACAACATACTCAAACCTATGGGACACAATGAAAGCAGTTCTAAGAGGAAAGTTCATAGCACTAAGCACCCAATTAAAGAAAATGGAGAAAGCATATATTGGAGACTTAACAGCACACCTAAAATCTCTGGAAAAAAAAAGAAGCAGACTCTCCCAGGAGGAGTAGAAGATTGGAAATAATCAAACTGAGGGCTGAAATCAACAAAATAGAAACACAGAAAACAATCCAAAAAATCAACGAAACAAAAAGTTGGTTCTTGGAGAAAATGAACAAGATTGACAAACCCCTAGCCAAACTAATCAAAGGGCAGAGAGAGAACACTCAAATTAATAAGATCAGAAATGAAAAGGGGGACATAACAACAGACACAGTGGAAATTCAGAGAATCATTAGATCTTACTACAAGAGTTTATATGCCACAAAGTTGGAAAATGTACAAGAAATGGATTGGTTTTTAGATAAATACCATTTACCAAAGTTAAATCAAGAGCAAGTGAACAATCTAAATAGACCTGTTAGTCGCTAAGAATTAGAAGCTATTATCAAAAACCTCCCCACCAAAAAAAAGCCCAGGACCGGATGGTTTCAATGCAGAATTCTACCAGAACTTCCAAGAAGAGCTAATACCTATACTCCTCAATGTATTTCAAAATATAGAAACAGAAGAATCATTGCCAAACACTTTTTATGAAGCTACAGTTACCCTGATACCAAAACCACACAAAGACACAACTAAGAAAGAGAATTACAGACCAATCTCACTCATGAACATTGACGCTAAAATACTCAATAAAATACTGGCAAACCGAATCCAAGAATACATTAGAAAAATTATTCATTATGATCAAGTGGGCTTCATCCCAGAGATGCAGGGCTGGTTCAACATACGCAAATCTATCAATGTAATCCATCATATAAATAAACTGAAAGAAAAAAACCATATGATCATTTCATTGGATGCTGAAAAAGCATTTGACAAAATTCAACACCCCTTTATGATAAAGGTGTTGGAGAGATTGGCTATACGAGGATCATACCTAAATATAATAAAAGCTATTTACAGCAAGCCAACAGCTAACATCAAATTGAACGGAGAGAAACTCAAAGCCATTCCACTAAAATCAGGAACACGACAAGGCTGTCCACTCTCTCCATACATCTTCAATATAGTGCTTGAAGTTCTAGCAATAGCAATAAGACAACATAAGGGGATCAAGGGGATTCGAATTGGAAAGGATGAAGTTAAACTTTCATTATTTGCTGATGATATGATAGTGTACATAAGTGACCCCCAAAACTCTATCAAAGAACTTCTACAATTGATAAACACTTTTAGTAGTGTGGCAGGATACAAGATCAACTCCAAAAAATCGGTTGCCCTCCTATACACAAAGGATAAAGAAGCAGAGAGGGAAATCAGAGAAACATCACCTTTCATGATAGCCACAAATAGCATAAAATATCATGGGGAAACTCTAACCAAGGAAGTGAAAGACCTATTTGACAAGAACTTTAAGTACTTGAAGAAATTGAGGAGGATACCAGAAAATGGAAAGACCTCCCCTGTTCTTGGATTGGGAGAATCAACATAGTAAAAATGGCAATTCTACCAAAAGCAATCTATAGACTCAACGCAATTCCCATCAAAATTCCATCAAACTTCTTCACAGATCTTGAGAGAACAATAATCAAGTTTATATGGAAAAACAAAAAACCCAGAATAGCCAAAACAATCTTATACAATAAAGGAACTCTGGAGGCATTACCATCCCTGACTTCAAACTCTATTACAGAGCTACAGTATTGAAAACAGCTTGGTATTGGCATAACAACAGAGAAGTCGACCTATGGAATCGAATAGAAGACCCGGGTATTAACCCACAAACGTATGAACACCTGATATTTGACAAGGGAGCTAAAGGTATACAATGGAAGAAGGAAAGCATCTTTAACAAATGGTGTTGGCATAACTGGATGTCAACCTGTAGAAGAATGAAAATAGATCCATATCTATCACCATGCACAAAACTCAGGTCCAAATTGATTAAAGACATCAACATTAATCCAACCACTTTGAACCTGATAGAAGAGAAAGTGGGAAGTAGTCTACAAGATATAGGCACAGGAGACCACTTCCTAAGCAGATCCCCAGGAGCTCAGACAATAAGAGAAGCAATGAATAAATGGGACCTCCTGAAACTGAGAAGCTTCTGTAAAGCAAAGGACACTGTCAGTAAGACCAAAAGGCTACCTTCCGACTGGGAGAAGATCTTCACAAATCCCTCATCAGACAAAGGTCTGATCTCCAAAATATACAAAGAACTCAAGAAACTAGACACTAAAACTCTAATTAACCCAATTAAAAAATGGGGTACTGAACTGAACAGAGAATTCACAACAGATGAATTTCGAATGGCCAAAAGGCACTTAAGGTCATGCTCAACCTCCTTAGCAATTAGGGAAATGCAAATCAAAACCACTTTGAGATATCATCTTACACCTGTCAGAATAGCCAAACTCAAAACCACCAATGATAGCCTATGCTGGAGAGGATGTGGAATGAGGGGAACACTCATCCATTGTTGGTGGGAATGCAAACTTGTACAGCCACTGTGGAAATCAGTGTGGCGGTTTCTCAGGAAACTGGGAGTCAACCTCCCTCAGGACCCAGCAATTCCACTCTTGGGAATATACCCAAGAGATGCCCTATCAGACCACAAAAGCATTTGTTCAACTATGTTGATAGCAGCAGTATTTGTAATAGCCAGAACCTGGAAACAACCTAGGTTCCCCTCAATAGAAGAAAGGTTAATAAAGGTGTGGAACATATACACATTAGAGTTCTACTCAGTGGTAAAAAACAATGACATCTTGAATTTTTCATGCTAATGGATGGACATAGAAAACGCTTTACTGAGTGAGGTAAGCCAGACCCAAAAAGAGGAATATGGTATGTATTCACTCATAAGTGGATTCTAACCATAATTAAAGGTCTTTGAGCCTATTATTTGTGATCCTAGAAAAGCTAAATAAGAAGGTGAACCTGATGAAAATTATGTAGCTATCTGCCTGGAGATTGGAAATAGCCAAGAGTCCCAGGTAACCTCGGGTGCATGGGGGGTGGGATGGTTGTTGGAAGGGGAGAGGGTTAGAGAGAAGGGAGTAGGGGAGGAATTGGGAAAGCTAGGTGGACTGGGATGGGGGAAGGGAGGAAGGATGGATATGAGATCAGGGAAGAATATATTTCAACTAAGGGAGTCATTTTAGGGTTTACAGGAGACTTGATTATAAATGGGATCACAGGTCCAAGGAGATCCCCAGATTGTTCTCTGGACAGAAGAGAGGGTGCCTGAAACGGCCTAGGCCCATAACCATACTGATGAATATTTGCTTATCACCATAGAACCTTCATCTGGCGATGAATGGAGATACAGACAGAGACCCACATCATAACACTGAACTTAACTCGCTAGGTTCAAACGAGAAGCAGAAGGAAAGAGAACGTGAGCAAAGACGGCAAGATCAGAGAGAACCTTCATCCCACGATGGATGGCGATACAGATGGAGACCCACATTGGAGCACCGGACTGAGCCCCCCAAGGTCCAAATGAGGAGCAGAAGGAGGAAGAACATGAAAAAGGAAATAAGGACTGCGAGGGATGTGATCACCCACTGATACAAGGGGACGGATCTAATGAGAGTTTACCAAGCCCAGTTGTACTGGGACTGAACGAGGATGCAATCCAACCAGATTCTCTGAATGTGGCCGGATTCTCTGAATGTGACTGGCCGGAGTCTTTCTGAAAAGCCATTGACAATGGCATTGGGACTTGTTTCCTCTGCATATACTGGATTTTGCGGATCCAGTCCGTCTGGACGCTCACCTTCCTGGACCTGGAGGGAGGCGGGAGGAACTTGAACTTCCCACAGGGCAGGAAACCCTGACTGCTCTTAGGGATGGAGAGGGAGGAGGAGAGGGAGTGTGGGGAGTGGGAGGGTGTTGGGAGGAGGGGCGGAAATGGAAACTTGTATAATTTAATAAAATTACAAAAAAAAATAAAATAAAATTTTCTCGAAAGGAAAAAAAAAACAAAAAAACAAATGCTGCTACCATATATATTCATGATCCAAATATAGTAAATTTTTAAATGTCTACAGTTACTTTATTAATTCTCCATTGAGAATTTGAAATTCACCTAGATTTTTTTCTTTTTTTTATTAATTTATAAAAATTTCCACTTCCGCCCCTCCTACCAATACCCTCCCACTCCCCCCACTCCCTCTCCTCCTCCCTCTCCAGTCCTAAGAGCAGTCAGGGTTTCCTGCCCTGTGGGAAGTTCGAGTTCCTCTGCCCTCCCTCCAGGTCTAGGAAGGTGAGCATCCAAACAGACTAGAATCCCAAAAAGCCAGTACATGCAGATGAAACAAGTCCCAGTGCCATTATCGATGGCTTCTCAGACAGTCCCTGTGTCAGCCACATTTAAAGAATCCGGTTTGATCTCATTCTCGTTCAGTACCAGTCCAGC
The DNA here is from genome assembly GCF_982192425.1 of Myodes glareolus. Classification (NCBI taxonomy): domain Eukaryota; kingdom Metazoa; phylum Chordata; class Mammalia; order Rodentia; family Cricetidae; genus Myodes; species Myodes glareolus. Next base: position 96,127,091 of record NC_142026.1, on the reverse strand, counting down.
TGTCCTTGGTGAGCTCTCATTAGATCAGTCCCCTTGTATCAGTGGGTGAACGCACCCTTCGTGATTCTGACTTCATTTTTCATGTTCTCCTTCCTTCTTCTCCTCATTTGGACCTTGGGGGCTCAGTCCAGTGCTCCAATGTGGGTCTCTGTCTCTATCTCCATCAATCGTCGGATGAAGGTTCCCTCTGGTTCTGCTTTCCTTACTCACCATCTCCCTCCCTCTGCTTCTCATTTGGACATAGGAAGTTAAGTTCAGTGTTCCAATATGTGTCTCTCTCTCTCTATCTTCATCCTTCACCATATGAAGGTTCTGCGGTGACATGCAAAATATTCATCAGTATGGTTATGGGCAAAGGAAAGTTCAGGCACCCTCTCCTCTGCTGCCCAGGGAACAATCTGGGGACCTCTCCTTGGGCCTGTGAACCCCTCCAGAATCAAGTCTATTGAAAATCCTAAAATAGCTCCCTTAGTTGAGATATAAACTTCCCTGCTCCCATAACCATCCTTCCTCCCTCCCCCTCCTATTCCCCCAAGCCATCCCCAGTCCTCCCCCTCTCCCCTCTCCCTAAACATCTCCCCTTACTTCGATCCCCAACCCCCATGCACCCAAGTTTGCCTGGCAATCTTGTCTACTTCTAATATCCAGGAGGATAACTATATGATTTTTTCAGGTTCACCTTCTTATTTAGCTTCTCTAGGATCACAAATTATAGACTCATAGAACATTAACTATGGCTAGAATCCACTTATGAGTCAGTGCATACCATATTCCTCTTTTTGGGTCTGGGTTACATAACTCAGTAAAGAGTTATCTATTTTCATCCATTTGCATGCAAAATTCAAGATATCATTGTTTTTTTATCGCTGAGTAAAACTCTAATTTATATATGTTCCACACCTTTTTTAACCATTCTTCTATTGAGGGGAACCTAGGTTATTTCCATGTTAAGGCTATTACAAATAGTGCAGCTATGAACATAGTTGAACAAATGCTTTTGTAGTATGATAGGGCATCTCTTGGGTATATTCCCAAGAGTGGAATTGCTGGGTCCTGAGGGAGGTTGATTCCTAGTTTTCTGAGGAACCGCCACACTGATTTCTACAGTGTCTGCACAAGTTTGCATTCCCACCAACAATGGATGAGTGTTCCCCTCACTCCACATCCTCTCCAGCATAGGCTATCATTGGTGTTTTTCAGTTTAGCTATTCTGACAGGAGTAAGATTTTATCCCAAAGTGATTTTGATTTGCATTTCCCTAATCACTAAGGAGGTTGAGCATGACCTTAAGTGTCTTTTGGCCATTCGAAATTCATCTGCTGTGAATTCTCTGTTCAGTTCAGTACCCCATTTTTAAATTGGGTTAATTAGAGTTTTAGTGTCTAGCTTCTTGAGTTCTTTGTATATTTTGGAGATCAGACCTTTGTCTGATGAGGGATTTGTGAAGATCTTCTCCCAGTCAGAAGGTAGCCTTTTTGTCTTACTAACAGTGTCCTTTGCTTTACAGAAGCTTCTCAGTTCCAGGAGGTCCCATTTATTCATTAATTCTCTTATTGTCTGAGCTATTGGGGTTCTACTTAGGAAGTGGTCTCCTGTGCCTATATCTTGTAGACTACTTCCCACTTTCTCTTCTATCAGGTTCAAAGTGGACAGATTAATGTTCAGGTCTTTAATCCACTTGGACTTGAGTTTTGTGCATGGTGATAGATATGGATCTACTTTCATTCTTCTACAGGTTGATATCCAGTTATGCCAGCATTATTTGTTAAAGATTCTTTCCTTCTTCCTTTGTATACCTTTAGCTCCCTTTTCGAAAATTAGGTGTTCATAGGTTTGTGGGTTAATATCCAGGTCTTCTATTCGATTCCATAGGTGGACTTTTCTGTTCTTATGCCAATACCAAGCTCTTTTCAATACTGTAGCTCTGTAATACAGTTTGAACACAGGAATGGTAATGCTTCCAGAAGTTCCATTATTGTATAAGATTGTTTTGGCTATCCCGGGTTTTTTGTTTTGCCATATAAACTCGGTTATTGTTCTCTCAAGGTCTGTGAAGAATTTTGATAGGATTTCGATGGGGATTACATTGAATCTATAGATTGCTTTTGGTAGAATTGCCATTTTTACTGTGTTGATTCTCCCAATCCAAGAGCAAGGGAGATCTTTCCATTTTCTGGTATCCTCCTCAATTTCTTTCTTCAAGGACTTAAAGTTCTTGTCAAATAGGTCTTTCACTTCCTTTGTTAGAGTAACCCCTAGATATTTTATGCTATTTGTGGCTATTGTGAAAGGTAATATTTCTCTGATTTCCCTCTCTGCTTCTTTACCCTTTGTGTATAGGAGAGCAACCGATTTTTTGGAGCTGATCATGATTTAGTAGTTGACTGTTCAACTTCCATGAGTTTGTTGGTTTCCTGGGGGTTGCATTGTTGTTGAATTCTAACTTTAATCCATGGTGATCTGACAAGACATAGGTGGTTACTAATTTTTTTGTATCTGTGGAAGTTTGCTTTGTTACAGAGTATGTGGTCAATTTTTGAGAAGGTTCCATGAGCTGCAGAGATGAAGGTATATTCTTTCCTATTTGGGTGGAATGTTCTGTAGATATCTGTTAAGTCCATTTGATTCATTACCTCTAGTAATTGTCTTATTTCTCTGTTGAGTTTCTGTCTGATTGACCTGTCCATTGGTGAGAGAGGTGTGTTGAAGTCTCCTACTTTTAGTGTGCATGGTTTGATGATTGCCTTGAGTTCTAGAAGTGTTTCTTTTACATACATGGTTGCCTTTATATTAGGGGCATAGATATTTAGGATTGAGACTTCTTACTGATGAATTGTTCCTGTTATGAGTATAAAATCCATGTCCATCTTTTCTGATTGATTTTAGTTTGAAGTCAATTTTGTTAAATATTAGAATGGCCACACCCGCTTGTTTCTTAGGTCCATTTGGTTGGAAAACCTTTTTTCAACCCTTTACTCTGAGTAGATGTCTGTCTTTGTGGTTGAGATGTGTTTCTTGTAAACAGCAGAATTTTGGATCCTGTTTTCATATCCAATCTCTAAGTTTGTGCCTTTTTATAGGTGAATTGAGTCCATTGATATTAATTGATATTAATGACCAGTGGTTGTTGACTCCGGTCATTTTTTTTTTGTGTGTGTGTAGTAGAGTGTAAGAGTGTATGTCTTTTCCTTTGTAGAGTTGTGCTTGTGAAGGGTCGCTAGATATCTGAGTTATTTTAGGCAGTGTTGGGAATATTAGATTCCTTGGGTTGAGATTTTCCTTCTAATATTCTCTGTAAGGCTGGATTTGCAGCTATGTATTGTTTAATTTTTTTTTATCCTGGAATATTTTGTTTTCTTTTTCTTTTTTTTTTAAAGTAATTTTATTAAATTATAAAAGTTTCCATTTACGCCCCTCTTCCCAACACCCTCCCACTCCCCCCCCTCTCCTCCTCCCTCTTTGTCCCTAAGGGCAGTCAGGGTTTCAAGCCCTGTGGGAAGTTCAAGTTCGTCCCCCCTCCCTCCAGGTCCAGGAAGGTGAGTATCCAAACAGACTGGATCCCAAAAATCCAGTATATGCAGAGGAAACTAGTCCCAGTGTCATTGTCAATGGCTTCTCAGAAAGACTCCGGGTCAGCCACATTCAGAGAATCCGGCCACATTCAGAGAATCTGGTTGGATCACGTGCTCGTTCAGTTGCAGTCCAACCGGCCTTGGTAAACTCTCATTAGATCCGACCCCTTGTATCAGTGGGTGATAGCATCCCTCGCAGTCCTTCGTCATTTTCTTCGTCCTTCTGCTCCTCATTTTGACCTTGGGGGGCTCAGTCCGGTGCTCCAATGTGGGTCTCCATCTGTATCGCCATCCATCGCCAGATGAAGGATCTATGGTGATAAGCAAAATATTCATCAGTATGGTTATGGGCCAAGGCCGGTTCAGGCACCCTCTCCTCTGTCCAGAGAACAATCTGGGGATCTCTCCTTGGACCTGGGATCCCATATATAATCAAGTTTCCTATAAACCCTAAAATGACTCCCTTGGTTGAAATGTATTCTTCCCTGATCCCATATTCATCCTTCCTCCCTTCCCCCCATCCCGGTCAACCGAGCTTTCTCCATTCCTCCCCTACTCCCTTCTCTCTAACCCTCTCCCCTTCCAACAACCCTCCAACCCCCCCATGCACCCAAGGTTACCTGGGACTCTTGACTATTTCCTACCTCCTGACGGATAGCTAAATAATCTTCATCAGGTTCGTCTTCTTATTTAGCTTCTCTAGGATCACGAATAATAGGCTCAAAGACCTTAAAATTATGGTTAGAAACCACTTATGAGTGAATACATACTGTGTTCCTCTTTTTGGGTCTGGCAGACAGTCTCAGGGATACCTTTATAAAGAAATGCCAGTATTCAATACAGGAATGGGGCCCCCAGCTGCCTTAGGCAACTTCACTAGATCAGGATCTACACCCATGTAGATAAACCCATAATCCATTCAGAAAATGCTTGGTTCCCAAAGCATTCACACCACTGAACCCTTAGCTGAAATTATGGATTGTTTGAACACAGCATAATATAAGCCATATGCAGATTTTTGCATCTTTTAGAAACACCTTAATTAAAAAACCCATATAAATATAAAAGCATTTCTTTCCGGTTATGGTTGATTTCAATTAAAAATATTGTAAGTTGAAATATCTTTTTATATATGCCTAAATTATTTTTACCTAAATTAGCTTACTACCAAGATGTTATACTGTGTTCCTTCTCCAGTTGCCTTTCTAATGTGGTGACTGACTGGAAACATCTGTAGAAAATAACTTACTACGTATCTTATCCAGAGCTCAGGAACACTTCAATAGTCAAAACATAGTTTCTGCTGAGCGTATGGCTTTTGCAGTAATGTTGAAAAAAAATCTGTTGAACCATCATAAGTCTGAATTCCATCTTAATAGATAAATAGCTAAACCCAGTATTTATAGCATAATTTCAACATATTTTAAATATTAGGAGGGGTTTTTCTATAGTGTAATGTTTATCATGTTCAACTCAAAAGAAATATTAATACAAATATTTTACAATTTTTTTGTATAGTCTTCTGAATTTGTTGTATATTTTATACTTGACAGCATTTTTAATTAGGTATACAACAGTTCAAATGCTCAATAGCCTCAGGTGTTAATAGGCACCCGATGCTCATTAAATTTTTGATACTAAAAGCTTTGCATGCATCATTTCTTCTGGGACCAAATGAACATTCTTATGTACTTGATATTATCAGTATATATAACTTTTCTAGGACTTGCCTATTCATCTAATTTTAGGACTAGCTAGCTGGTATTAACAATCAAGTCTGTCTTATTCAGGATGCTACGTCTCTTAGTGTTTTCTTCCAATTATGTTTTGGTATTTTTGCTAAGGTACTACCCCAGTTTAAATGAAAGAGCTGCAGTTTCATGCCTAGGTCTTTTAATTTCTTTCTTTCTTTTTCTTTTTTAGACATGATCTCACAGGTCTAGAGAGATGCCTTAGTATTCAGTAGCTTAGAGGTTATACTGCTCTTGGAGAGAACCCAGATTCAAATCCCAGCACTCACATGGTAGCTTATGACAGTCTAAACCTCCAGGAGATTCAGGAGTGATATTTAGTTTTAATGACATGATCATATTTTGTAGCCAGGTTATTCTGCAACTTTCTTTGTAGACCAGGCTGGTATTAAACTCACAGAGATCCAAATATTTCTGCCTCCCCTCTTTTATAAGTAAAACAGTGTAACCCTGTTCCAGATATGTGTATGGATCTATAGGTAGTAGGTTTAAATTTGAATATAATTAAATTTCTTACATGATTTCTTTGAAGGGAAGTTAGAGTCTCAGTAGCATAGTCTGACCTAGAACTTATTTGTTAACATTGCTGACCTCAGACTCTTAGCAGACCTTTGCCTCATCCTTCCAAATGCTAGGATTGCAGGAACAAGCCAGTATACACAGAAGATCCATCAGTTTCTGTCTTCATTGTGTGTGTTCTGTTTGTCTTTAGAAGAGTTTCTTTAAAAATCATCACAAATGTGCATTCCTTTATGATTCTTTAAATATGCTCTTATGTATTTTTATTTTAAAAGTATATAACAGGTATGAAAGTTTTACCTGCATATATATCTGGGCACTGCTTAGATGCCTGGTGCCCTTATAGACCAAAATTGTGTATCAGATACCAGGAAAAAAACCAGAGCCTTCTTTTAAAAGGCTATATTGTTCTGGATGATGAAATAAACATAGAAGATGAATAAAAAATTCCAATAAGATACAGGAAATACATATTCTTGAAGACTTCTATAAATGATCAAAGACCAAAGCTAAGAATGCATACAAATGACATTGCAATTTAGGGATTACCAGACACAGGTTTAGACATGAGTATCATTACTCCATAATCATGGCATCCAAGAGTCAAATATTCAATTCCTATGAACTGGAACCCTATCTCATGTGAAACTGAAAGACCCCCACCCAATTGAAACCTGTCTCTCACACGAAAAGAGGAACCAGGTGGGGCCCAACTGAACAGGATATCTGCAGTCAGCTGGCTATGTAGAAACTAGGCCAACAGGAAGATAGCGGGACCAGCAAGTCACTGTGACATCTCTCAAAACAGCCAGAGTGCCGGACTTAGCTTTATTTAGATCTTATGGTCTTTCCAAGAACCTGAAAATGGACAGACAGCCCTGTCCTAAACTCAATCCCAGACTGCCATGCAAGAACCAATGAAATGCTTGTTGCTATGCAGCCTCTTATGTAACTCCTGAACCCCCTATAAATGCATGACATTTCTCTAGCCCAGCATACTCATTCAGTTAAGTTGTTGAGGCATCTGCAGGCACATGCGTATTCAATAAACTGCTTCTTGCTCTTGCATCCAGTGAACTGGTTCTTGGGCAGAGGGCTCCAAGTGAGATCCCCTGCCTTTTGGGGTCTTTCATTTGGAGGTTCCACCGAGATCAGAGACCCCAGCCCCAACAACCGGACACCCACTGGGAGGTAAGCTGGCCAGCTGTTCACTGTCATTTTTGTCTCTGTCTTATGTTTTGTCTTTGATATGTTTTGAGATCTGAAATTGATTATGTAGTCGTTCTGTATCTGTTGGCAGCTTGAGAAGGAGCTGATGAGCTCAGACTTCTCCCCCGCCACCCTGAGAGACAATCTGGGGATCAGAAGAGCCCGATTGTTTGGAGCTCAATACGTATCAGAAGGATACGTTGTTTTGCAGGAGGAAAGGGGATCTCACATCTCCACTTCTCCCTCTGAGTATTTGCTTTCAGTTTTGCGCCGAAAACATGCAGCACGTCTGTTTGCAGGCTGTCTGATTATATTGTCTATCCTTTTTATTTGTAATCTGATATATTTGGAAGGAGAAATGGGTCAAACCATAACCACCCCTTTGAGTCTGACTCTAGATCACTGGAATGAAATACAGGAGCTCATAACCAGTCAGTCGAAGTGAAAAAGAAAAAATGGCAGATCTTCTGCACTTCAGATTGGCCAACCTTCAACGTTGGCTGGTCTAGGGATGGAACCTTTAACACTGATGTCATTTTGCAGATAAAGGAGCGGGTCTTTGACAAAGGACCCCATGGGCATCTAGACCAGGTGGCTTACATCGTCACCTGGGAGAGCCTGGCTGACAATCTACCACCCTGGGTGGCCCCTTTAGTTACTCCCAAACCTCCTCTGAAAACCATTGCAGCAGTTTCAGACTCTCCTTGGAAGCCCTATCCCTCAGCCCCTCCTCCTCCTTCTCTCGTACCCATGCTTCCTACCCTAGCTCCCAAGAATCCCAAATCCTCCTACCTTTACCCTGTCATAGAAAAGGACCCACCCAAATCTGCTAAACCTAAACCTGTGCCACCCCCCCCCCGATGACTCAGTTCTTATAGACCTGCTAGCAGAAGAACCTCCACCCTATCAACCTCCCCACCAGCTCTAGCCTTGGACCCCACAGGTCCGAGAAATGAGGAACCGGATAGTCCCGACAGCATGGTCCCCACTCTGGGTGGAGGAGACGAGAGGCCCTCAGATTCCCCGGTCCCAGGAAGACTCCAAGGGAGGAGGGAAACAATCCCCTTAGAAGGAACCTCTAGAGCATTTCCCTTGCGCCAGATGGGGGGAACCAGGGAATCAGGTCCAATACTGGCCTTTTTCTGCCTCTGACCTATATATAATTGGAAGTCTCACAACCCATCTTTCTCTAAAGATTCTGTAGCCCTTACTAATTTAATTGAATCTATCCTAATAATACATCAACCCACTTGGGATGATTGTCAGCTGTTCTTACTTGGGATGAAGTCAGGCCCTCCTGACTTCAGAGGAAAAACAGAGGGTATTCCTGGAAGCAAGGAAAAATGTCCTAGGTGATGATGGGAGACCCACCCAACTCCCTAATGAGATTGATGCTGCCTTTCCCTTAACCTGCCCAGAATGGGATTTTAACACCGCTGAAGGTAGGGGACACCTATGTTTTTACCGCCAGTTACTCATAGTGGGCCTCCACGGCACTGGATGCTGACCTACCAATTTGACTTAAGTAAGACAGGTTAACCAAGGCCCGGAGGAGACTCCGACCGCCTTCCTGGAGCGACTTAAGGAGGCATATCACATGTATACCCACTTTGATCCAAAAAGCAATGAGCAGCAGGGTAATGTGTCTATGGCTTTTATTTGGCAGTCAGCTCCAGATATTAGAAATAAATTACAGAGATTGGAGAACTTACAGGATTATACATTACAGGACTTATTAAAGAAGGCAGAAAAGATTTAACAAGAGGGAGACTCCAGAAGAAAAGGAAGAAAGGATAAGAAAACAACAGGAAGAAAGGGAGGACAGGCTTAAAAAAGAATTAGAAGAAAAAAAGAATGAACAGGACCGCAAGCGCAATAGAGAGCTTAGCAATCTCTAGGCCACTGTAGTATAGACCAACTCAGGTTTAGGGAGGCAAGATAGAAGGGGAGACAATAGGAGGTCACAGGTAGATCTAGACCAATGTGTCTATTGCAAAGAAAAAGGATATTGGGCCAAAGATGCCCTAAGAAACCCAGAGACCAAAAGAAGAGACCTGGAAAGCCTGCCCACCTGCTGGTTCTGAAGGAAGATTAGGGGTGTCAGGGTCAGGAGCCCCCTCTGAGCCCAGGATAATCCTACAAGTTGGGGGGCAACCTGTCACTTTTTTAGTAGACACAGGGGCTTACTACTCAGTGCTTACCGACAACCAAGGACCTTTAAGCAGCAGAACAGCCTGGGTATAAGGCACCACAGGAGGAAAACAATACCACTGGACTACTGAAAGGAAAGTACACCTGGCAACAGGTAAAGTCTCCCATTCTTTTCTACATGTGCCTGATTGTCCCTACCTGCTCTTGGGAAGAGATCTACTGACCAAATTCATTAATACTGACCCCTTGTCCATCTCCTTGGAACACCCCTCTTCTACCTGTTAAGAAACCTGGCACAGGGGACTACTGTCCAGTCCAATACCTCAGGGAAATTAATAAATGGGTGGAAGACATCCATCCCACAGTGCCTAATCCATATAACCTACTAAGTACCCTGCTTCCAACGCATCCATGGTACATGGTCCTAGATTTGAAAGATGCCTTCTTCTGTTTGAGACTGAGTCCTCAGAGTCAACCTCTGTTCACTTTCGAATGGAGAGACCCTGAATTGGGTATTTCAGGGCAGCTAACCTGGACCCGCTTGCCACAGGGGTTCAAAAACAGCCCCACCCTCTTTGACGAGAATCTTCACCATGATTTGGCAGACTTCCAAACCAGGCACCCATTGCTGATCCTGCTCCAATACGTGGATGACATTCTGCTGGCTGCCTCCACTGAAGAAGGTTGTCGGACAGTTACTGGGCCCTCCTACAAGTTCTAGGGGAGATGGGATACAGAGCCTCCACCAAAAAGGCCCAAATTTGACAAAAGGAGGTCATCTATTTGGGATATACATTACAAGATGGCCAACGATGGCTGACAGCCATCCGTAAAGAGACTATATCCCATATCCCAACACCCCAGAGTCACCGTCAATTGTGGGAGTTCCTGGGGACAGCTGGGTTTTGCTGACTATGGATCCCAGGGTTTGCAGAGATCGCAGTCTCTCTTTACCCACTGACCAAACAGGATACCCCATTTGACTGGACTGAAAAGCAACAACAGGCTTTTAATGGCATTAAGCAGACCCTTCTTTTCTCACTGGCCCTGGGTCTGCCCAATATAATCAAGCCCTTTGAACTCTTCTCTTCACTGATGAGAAACAGGGCTTTGCCAAAGGAGTTCTTACTCGAAGCCTTGGGCCATGGAGACACCCCATTGCATACCTGTCCAAGAAATTAGATTCAGTCCCCTCAGGGTGGTCCTCTTGCTTGAGGATAATAGCTGCCATTGCGGTCCTGATCAAGGAGGCTACCAAATTGACTCTGGGGCAGCCACTGACTACTCTAGCACCCCATGCCATCGAATCCCTAATTCGCCAACCCCCCGATTTCTGGCTGTCAAATGCTCGTCTAACCCACTACCAGTCCTTGCTTCTGAACGCTGACTGAATCCAGTTCGGGCCTATAGTCACCCTCAACCTGGTGACACTACTGCCCCTACCGGAGGGGCCCACATCCCATGACTGCCAACAGATCCTTGTGGAAATGCATGGAACCTGACCTAATCTGAGTGATCACACTCTGAAAGATGTGGACTTCACCTGGTACATGGATGGCAGTAGCTATCTGCTAAATGGAAAGCGATGGGCGGGAGCCACAGTGACAAACAATACTCAAGTAATCTGGGCCAGTGTGCTCCCTGGGGGTACCTCTGCTCAACGTGCAAAACTTGTTGCTTTGACCCAAGCACTCCAGCTGGCAGCAGGTAAGAAGCTTAATGTTTATACTGATAGCCGATATGCTTTTGCCATGGCTCATATTCATAGAGAAATATACAGAAGAAGGGGACTTTTGACTTCGGAAGGGAAGGAAATTAAAAATAAGACTGAAATTCTGGCCTTGCTAAAAGCCTTGTTTCTCCCCCCGAAAATTAAGCATAATGCATTGCCCCAGGCATCAAAAAGGAAATAGCCCAGAGGCAAAAGGGAACTGCCTGGCTGATGAGACAGCCAGACAGGTGGCTCTGGGGCCCCAATTATTGACAGTCACCATCTTATCAGAGACTGAGAGGAATACCCAGGTCCCTTACTGGGATTATGAAGAAGAGGACTTGGACATTATTCAAAAACTGGGAGCAGATTTTGACCCAAACTGTAACCGTTGGATATACCAAGGAAAGACTGTAATGCCCATCAAAATAGCTAAGGAATTAATTGACCACCTCCACAAATTGACCCATTTAAATGCAAGAAAGATGAAAACTTTATTAGAATGAGAGGAAATGGGTAAATACCTCCCAAATAGAGATGTTCTCCTACAACAGGTGGTCAATAACTGCAGAGCCTGTGCTCAAGTTAATCCTGGGAAAGCCAAGATTGGCCAAAGAGTCTGCCTTAGGGGACATTGCCCCGGGACTCATTGGGAGATTGATTTTACTGAGATCAAACCTGGTATGTATGGATATAAATACATATATATATATATATATATATAAATATACAGGATATAAATATCTCCTAGTCTTCGTAGACACCTTCTCAGGATGGATTGAAGCCTTCCCCACCAAGCATGAGATGGCTAAAATGGTCACCAAGAAGCTCTTCCCTAGATATGGGATGCCTCAGGCACTGGGGTCAGATAATGGGCCTGCCTTTGCCTCCCAGGAAGTCAGTTGATGGCCAAGCTTCTGGGGATTAATTGGAAATTACATTGTGCATATAGACCTCAGAGTTCAGGACAGATAGAAAGAATGAATAGAATCATTAAGGAGGTTTTGTCTAAATTAACACTTGAAATTGGCTCTAAAGACTAGGTGCAGCTCCTACCCCTGGCCCTGTACTGGGCCAGAAACACACCCAGCCCACATGGTCTGACTTCATTTGAAATTCTATACAGAGACCCACCTCCAGCCATTGCTTTCTTTGTTCCTGATATCTCTGACTTTTTCACCTCCCCTTCCATGCAGGCCCATCTGCAAGCTTTGCAGTTGGTGCAACAAATGGTCTGGAAACCATTGGCAGTTGCTTACCAGGAAGGACAGGAAACTCCCTTGAGGCCACATCCCTTCTAGATCCTTGACTCCTTCTGGGTCTGGAGACATCAGACTAAGAACCTTGAACCCCGCTGGAAAGGATTCTACACCGTGCTCCTGACCACCCCTACGGCGCTGAAGGTTGATGGAATTGCTGCCTGGATCCACGCATCACATCTCAAAGCAGCCCAGATGGAACACCTCACCGACAATCAGGACCCGGGGTCATCAGGGAGACTCCAACGCTCTCAAAACCCGTTAAAGATAAGACTTGTAAGGGCTTAGCATTGACAATAACCCTGGCTCTACTTGCTTTAAATGCCGGGGCCTTGGAGAGCCCTTACTTGCCTGAGCAACTTACCTGGCAGGTGATCTCCCAAAAGGGAGATATAGTCTGGTCCATTACTGGCTCCCACCTCTCTGGGACCTGGTGGCCCACTCTTACCCAAGATTTCTGTTAATTAGCTGCTGGGTTAGACACTTGGGATCTGCCCGATAATAACCCACATCAGTTACCAATAACAGCCCAGGGTAAAAGATTCTCCCCAGGAGGGCAATTTGGTTGTGGAGACCCGAAAAGGGGAGCTAACCTTGGAAAACTGATTTCTATGTATGTCCCAAAGATGGGAGAGATAGGTCCACAGCCCATAGATGTGGAGGACATGGAAGCCTCTGTTGTGCTATATGGGGTTGCAAGACCACCGGTGAAGCTTACTGGAAACCTAGATCCAGCTGGGATTGGATCCGGGTAACTAAGAATTATACTACATGCACTTTCTGTGCTAATAGTGCCACCTGTTTACCATTAAAGGTAGTCTTTACCTCCCTGGGAAACAATCACAAGACCTTGATAAATGGATGAGAGGAAGGACATGGGGCCTTAGATGGTATTTTCCAAATAGGATGAAAAACAATGACAGGGGAATTATTTTTACAATTCAACTCAAGATTAAGTAGGCCTCCCATTCAATAGGCCCTAACCTGGTAATAACTGATCAACGAGTCCTGTCCGCACTACCCACACGACCAAACAGCAGCCTAAACCTAGGCCCCTCCTCGCCCCAGAAACAGAGGAATATCACCCTGTTATCCTGAGACCGGGAAAACCACCCCAATCAACCTTTAGCCCTGGTCTCACTATGTCATCTATCCCATCACAGACAGGGACTTCACGGACAACTTCACAAATTCCAGGGACAGGAGATAGATTTTTAAACGTGATTAAAGGAGCTTGCATTGCCCTAAATAGCACACAGCCTGAACAAGTTAAAGATTGTTGGCTATGCTTAGTACCAAGCCCACCTTATTATGAAGGTCTAGCTTTAAATGCTAATCATACCGCCCCACCAACATCATGCATTTCCCTTTCGAGTCACAAGTTGACTCTTCCTCAAGTTAACAGACGGGGAATATGCTTAGGGATGGTTCCCCAATCCAAACAGGTATTATGTAATCAAACAGTCTCTGTCCATACAGGGAACTACTACCTGGCTGTCCCTAATGGAGCTTACTGGGCTTGTAACACAGGACTAGCACCATGCGTATCTGGTGTGGGAGAATTGTCTGTATTCTGTCAATCATATTTTAATAAAATGCTGATTGGCCAGGCAGGCAGTAAAGGCAGGAAAGCCAGACAGGAAGTAGGGGTGGAACAAAGAGACTGGGAGTATTCTGGAAGCAGAAGCTCCCTCAGCACTCCTGCACAAACCACCCAAAGAAGCAGCATGTAACTTGCCCAGCTGAGAAAGGTATGGAGCCATGTGGCTAATGTAGATAAGGATAATGGGGTAACATAAGTTATAAGAGCTAATAAGTAGCCTGACCTAATGGGCCAATCAGTTTATAACCTAATGTAGACTCCGTGTGATTTCTCTTTGGGATTTGCCAGCTGTGGGGTACCGGGCGGGACGGAATCCCCAACAAGCCGCCCTCCTCATGATACAGATGGCACCCACGTGAATAACTGAATCCACAGAAAGCTTGAGAAAGTTTGGGAAAGAATAGAGTAAAGCATGTTTCTTGGTAGCAGCAATTTCTCTGGTCTGTTCTGCTTGCTAGAGGCAAGCAAATGCTCTCATTTAAGAGAGCCTTCCTGACTCAGCTTTAGCTGCAAAACCTTGCAGCTCATTAAGAGGTCCTGCCACAAAACACTTAAACAGTGTTGATGAAAAGCTGAATGCATGCTTTTCGGTTTTCAGTCGTAGCAGGAAAAAAGCTGCACTGTTTTAAAATGCTGGTTTTCTGGGCTGTCCTGCCAGGGCAAACTCTGACTCTTTTAGGCAGGCATTCTGACTGAGTGTGGTCTGTGAGCAGAATACTACAGCTTGCTTGCTAGCAAGGACCTTGAAGCGCCATAGAGTTGTGGCAGTGAACACAGCTCTGGCTGGTATCTCAGCCATGAGGCTAGAAAGCTAAGGAATGGGCTGGATCTAGCCATCAAAGTCACGGCTCTCCATATTGCTTAGTAAATTTACATGAGTAAAGGCTCATGTAATCAGAAAAAGAGAGATATACAGTAAAGAGAGATTCAAAGAGGAAGAAAACCTCTAACTGGTTTACAGTGTGTTAAAAATATATGCATGCTAAAAGGTTAGTCATTAAAAATAAAAAAGAAAGGGAGATATAAGGTGTGGTGGTACACACCTTTAATCCCAATGCCTGGGAGGCAGAGGCATATTGACCTCTGTGACTTCAAGGTGTGGTAGCACGTGCCTTTAATCCCAATGCCTGGGAGACAGAGACAGACAGATCTCTGTGAGTTCAAGGTGTGGTAGCATACATCTTTGAGCCCAGCACTGTGGAGGCAGAGACAAAGGAATCTCTGTGAGTTCAAGGACAGCCTGGTCTACAGAGTTATTCCAGGACAAAGATATACAGAGAACCTGTCTCAAAAAGTTAAAAGTAAAAATACAAGAAATAGAGGTTGAAATAAAGCCGCATAAAGATGGAAAATACACAGAGAATCTTGATACTGTATGCTATTATGCTCTCTTTGAATTGTTTGATTGTTGAGGAAGGAGCAACAGCTGCTAAAAGGCTTTTGTTTATAAATGCTGATGAACTAACCCAAGATAGGTATTTTGAAAATACTTTGGCTTCAAAATTGAAGTCAAAAGGTATGTTACTTTGGAGAAGAGATTTTGCTTTTGTTTCCACAGAAAATGAGAGGCTGTGGATTTATTCAGAGTTAAGAAAAATCATCTTTGACCAAGGGAGGCCACCTGAAAAATCTCTGACAGGAATAGATGGCCCAGATGTCTGAGTTCTACATCCAGAATAGATTCAAAACTGCTGCCTGAGATGATCAAGACTCACAGGATACTCCAGTCAGGACTTGATTATAACTCTAAATTTTCTTTAGGTCCCCATTAGATCATCAGCGCCCCCAACCAGCAGGAAGTAGCCTGAAATACTATGCCCACATTCCCAACAAATGGACAGTGGGTATTTTCCTTTGTTTAAAAAAAAAAGAGGGAAACGGTGTGGGAGAATTGTCTGTATTCTGTCAATCATATTTTAATAAAACGCTGATTGGCCAGGCAGGCAGTATAGGCGGGAAAGCCAGACAGGTAGTAGGGGTGGAACAAAGAGACTGGGAGTATTCTGGAAGCAGAAGCTCCCTCAGAACTCCTGCGCAAATCACCGAAGAGATAGCATGTAACTTGTCCAGCTGAGAAAGGTATGGAGCCATGTGGCTAATGTAGATAAGGATAATGGGGTAACATAAGTTATAAGAGCTAATAAGTAGCCTGACCTAATGGGCCAATCAGTTTATAATCTTATGGAGTCTTGTGAGTGATTTTCTTTGGGATATGCCGGCTGTGGGGTACTGGGCAGGACAGAAACCCCAACAAGCCAGCCCCTCATGTTACATGTATCAGTGGCAGTTCTCAACATGACTGTTGACTACTGTGTTCTAGTCCAGCTCTGGCCCTGCATCATATATCATAGTTCAGAGACTGTCCTAGAATTTTATGAGGGACACCACAGATATAGGAGGGAACCCATCTCTATAACGCTAGCCATCCTGCTGGGCGTCAGAGGGATTGCGGCTGGTATAGGGACGGGGACTGCCGCATTGATTCAGAATGATAAATATATGCATCTACAAGCTGTTATGAATGCTGATCTACAAGTTTCAGAGAAATCAGTTAGGGCACTTAAAGATTCACTGACCCCGCTATCCGAGATAGTATTGCAAAATAGGAGGGGACTCGATTTGCTGTTCCTAAAGAAGGACAGATTATGTGCCACACTTAAAGAAGAATGTTGTTTTTATGTTGACCAGACAGGAATAATAACTACAACCCTGGACAAACTCAAAGATAGACTAGCCAAGCGTCAAAACAAATTTGAATCACAACAAAATTGGCTTGAAAACTGGTTTAACCGTTCTCCCTGATTAACCACCTCGGTCTCCACAATCACGGGTCTGATTATTATTTTGAGGCTCATCCTGACCTTTGGGCCCTTAATCCAATTCGTTAAGGAACAGCTAACGGTCATCCAGATCATGGCCCTCGCTCAGCAATACTATGCGCTTAGGCAGACGGACCTTGAGGTCAGCCAGACCCCAGAACAAGATGAATGGATATAGTTTTATGCCCATGATAAAAAAGGGGGGAATAAAAGACCCCTCCCACCCAATTGAGCTGTCTCTCGCACAAAAAGAGGAACCAGGTGGGGCCCAACTGAACAGGATATCTGCAGTCAGCTGGCTATGTAGAAACTAGGCCAACAGGAAGATAGCGGGAACAGCAAGTCACTGTGACATCTCTTGAAGCCGCAGGGCAATTGGTAATAAAAAGTCCCCAGACTCTCTTGATACAAAATATACAGCTTTAATAAACAGAAGTAAGACTTACAACAGCTTACACCAGAATCCAAATGATCCGTCCGGAGGCAGGAGCCAGGCGAAAAAGGGGCTAGTGGAGCACGCTTGCTAGGTTTATAGGCAGGCTTTAGCCTAAGGGCGGCACACCCCCAAAACAGAATGTGATTGGCTGAACTCCCCTATCAATCTCTCAAAACAGCCAGAGTGCCGAACTTAGCTTTATCTAGATCTTATGGTTTTTCCGAGAACCTGCAGATGGGCAAACAGCCCTGTCCTAAGCTCAATTCCAGTCCGCCATGTGAGAACCAATGAAATGCTTGTTGCTATGCAGCCTTTTATGTAACTCCTGAACCCCCTATAAATGCATGATGTTTCCCTAGCCTGGCATGCTCATTCAGCTAAGCTGTTGAGGCATCCGCAGGCACCTGTGTATTCAATAAACTGCCTCTTGCTCTTGCATCCAGTGAACTGTTTTTGGGAAGAGGGCTCCAAGTGAGACCCATTGCCTTTTGGGGTCTTTCAAAATAAAACATGACATGGTTGAATACATAGGGCCAGTAGAAGAGAGAAGAAGGCTGAGGCCATATGTGGGTATAATTGTAGTTAATTTATGGGATTGTGTCTTGCTGCAGCAATGGAATACCCAGATTAACTTTCCTGGAGTCCCAGAAACTCATATTTCTGGGAAGGACATTATAAGTTACTATACACAAAGGTCATCAGCCATTCAGGCTGTACAAGAATACAAAGCAACTAAGAAAGTTTTAGAGGTTACAACAGCCTTACCTTTAAAATGGCTAACTGAGAAACCAATATGGGTTAAACAGTGGCCTTTAACAGAAGACAAGCTGCAGGCTCTAAAACAGGTGGTTCAGGAGCATCTAGATGCTCACTATAGTGAAGAATTGACCAGCTATTGGAATTCTCCTGCCTTTGCTGTTAAAAAGAAATCTGGGAAATGGAGAATGTGACAGATTTAAGAGCTGTCAACAAGGTGATTAAACCTATGGGCCTTCTAAAGTCTGGTATTCCTCTGCGTTCTCTATTACCAAAAGAATGGCCCTTTATAGTTATTGATTTAAAGGATTGTTTCTTCACTATACTTTTACAAGAAAAGGATACAGAAACGTTTGCCTTCACTTTGCTGACTTACAATGAATCTCATCCTACTAGGAGATACCAATGGATCATTTTTTCACAGATAATGCTCATTAGCCCCACCCTATGCCAATACTTTGTAAGTCAGCTATTGGAAATAATATGTGAAAAATTTTCAAAATCTATAATTTACCATAACGTGGATGACTATGTTCTTATAACCATTGAGCACATCAGCAGCCTTGGTGTGATAATTCTATGAGAAAACTAAAAAGAGTACTTATTTGAGAACTTCATATTTGTTTCCCTCTAAAGACGAGACAGAATACTCAAGAGAGACATGAGAAAGAACAGGTTAAAGGAAAAGGACTCAGATTTAAAACAGAAACTGGCTAATCTCAAATACTTAATGAAAAAATAGAAAGATATGGATTGTTTGATAGGTTACTCAATTTAAGTATACTTTAAAGGTTTACTTTGCAATTTATTTAATCCCCAATTATTTTTAACTTATTTTAATTTATTTTATCTTATCTTAATTACTTTTAACTTATTTTTAATCCTATTACTAGTTTGGCCATATAAATGTACAATTCATTTTAGTTCTTGTATGGGTTCCGATGCTTGCTTTCCAGGACACCGTAACTTTTGGGAGTATAGTGGTAATCAGATGTTGACTGGTCTCCAGGTGAACAACATGTTAATTGGCTTTTATGTTTCCAGTTTTAGAAAGTGAGTCACTGTTGCTGTTAGAATACTAAACAAGTCTCTTCTGCTCTTTACTTTTGACTTTGTTCCTTTGGGATTGGGAGGGTGGTTTGTTAGATCATAGCTGTGCGTTTAAAATTACAGCTGTCATAAGGACTTTACATATACCAATGTATATAGCATCACTGTAAGGTAAATGGTTATTGTTCCCCTGTTTCAAATGAGGACGCTTACAGCGAGTAGCGAAGTCAGATCTACAGTGGAGCAGTTCATCCAACACTTGGCCCTGCGTAGCCTCTTGAAGTAAGCTGATTCTCTCCAGCCCTAGTTCTCATACTTTTAAAGAAGTTTTACTATATTTTTAAGATTTCATACATGTATACAATGCATTCTGATTATTCTCACTACCTTCACCTTTTCTGATCCCCCGCACACACCTATCAACCCAACTTTACTTTTTTTTCTTTTGGAATTGAGACAGGCCTTTTTACAGTGCATCCCTGGCTGACTTGGAATTTATTATATAGACCAGACTAGCCTCAGAAATCACAGAGTTCGGCCTGCCTTTGCTTCTCCATGCTGAGTTTACAGGTGTGCACCACCATGTACTCCTGTATTAAAGCTTTTAAATTATGATTATTTTTTATTTAAATGTGTGTGTGGGGGGCATTCAGAAATTGTTTCTCTCCTTTTACCGAATAAGTCCCAGGGCTTAAATTCAATTCACTGGGTTTGGTAGGTATGGCTTTTAATAACCATTAAAACCTGCCCTGTTGTTATATTTTGATAATAATTTAGCTGTTATTCACAAGCAAAGTTTGGCATTCAAAATTTTTTTTATTCTTGAAACTTACTTATGATTGCCATAATATATTTTTGCTGTGATTATATTTTGAATAACTTATTTATTTAAGACCTGTCAAAATGTTTAATCCCTTGAGAGATAGAAGAATGAATACCTTCTAATTAATGTTAGTTTAGAAATAATTAGATAGATACAAAACAGCCATTAGTCATATAACCAATTAAAAAAAACTTTTCTTAAAAAATCTCATGTTTATATTTGTGTGTGTGTGTGTGTACCTGCATGCAAACCACATGAGTGCAGCACCAGAACATGATGTCAGAAGGCATCAGATGATGACATTAGAGTCTCGGGTAGTCTTGAGCTGTCCTGTATGTTTTTGGAACTGAGCTGACATCTTTTGTAAGAACCGCATTACCTACTACTGAGCCATTCCTTAACAAACTGTTTTCACTTAAAGTTTTTTTTTTTGACCTTTGTGACAAGATTTCACGTGGCTCAGGCTGGTCTTAAGTTCACTGTGTAGCCTAGGTTAACTATGAACTCCTCATTCTCTTAACTCAACTTCATGGATTACTGGCATTTGATATTGTGTCCAGCTTCTTTTCACATCTTCATAGTAGTTGCTTTGAAGCAACTACATTCTTAGTTTTTATTTGTTTATTCCAGTACTCTGAATTTTATTTAACCTAATTTGTTTAGTTTATCTTAGTTTAATATGCTTTTGTTTGTAAACCAAAATTGGAAGCAGCACAAGCAATGAAAGTTTCCTCTTTTCTTTTAATATTTCTCTAATATCATTAATTCTATGAAAATTTTATATATGTATACAATGTATTTTGACCATGTTTTTCTCTTCTATTCCCCTTACCTCCTCCCAGATCCTTTCCCACCAAGTTCTCATCAAGTGTTTTATTTATTTCTTTCCATAACCCAGAGTCCAGTTTTTCTCTCATGTATTTCTAGATATAAGACCAGCCACTGGAGCTTGGTCAACTTACCAAGAGCCACACCCTAAAAGATAACTGACTCTCATCAAAAGTTAGATACAGTAGCTCCTCAGCCAGGAGTGGTACAGCTGGAATACTAACTCATAATAAATAAGGGCTTTGTTGCTGCAGTTTTTGCTTTTGAAACAGGGTCCTTCTCAGCAGTTTTGGCTGTCCTGTAACTCACTATGTAGATCAGTCTAGCATTAAACTCAAAGGGATCCACCTGCATTTGCATCCTGACTGGTGGAATTATTTGCTCATAGCTCTGTCTTTCTTTTCACTTCTTTTTTTTCCCTGGTGTTCCTCAAACCCCCTCTCATTTATAATCATTGTGAGTCAGCATTTTTACATTTGACAGAGTTCATCGGAGGACATTTTGTTTCACACCATTTAGTATTTATCAAGAATTTTCTTTATAACTTGACTTGAAAATATGTATTAGTATTTTTTTTCAGTTTTAGATCATAATTTTTCATCAGGACTCTTCATTGTTATCTTGAAAAAAATCCATGTTTTATTTTTTATATTTGAATGAGAAGATAAAGGGTTGACACAATAGCTCAGCTGTAAAACATACTTGCTGTCAAGGCTGACAAACTCTAACTTCAGGATCCACCTGTTATAAAGAGATCTGACCTCTATAGCACACACACACACACACACACACACACACACACACACACACACACAGAGAGAGAGAGAAAGAGAGAGAGAGAGAAATAAAACAATCCAATTCTAAAAAAATGATAACATAGTATATGTAACTAATTTCTAAGTTATAATTCATAGCCTGTTTTCTTCTTGATTCTTTTTCAAGGACGGTAAACAGACTTCTCAAGTGTTTATAGCAGAGAAGGTTTTTGAATGAAATATTTCAGTGATTTTGCTCTTATCCGTTTTTCTGATATTGAACTCTGATACAGTTGAAGAATTTGATTTCACTTAAGTCCTTGGTATAACATTTAAGCTATAAGTGCATGTTAAGTTATACTTCTTAGTACTTCATTGTCTGTAATTAGTTGAATAAAGCAACTTGTTTGCGTTGTTGATTTTGATTTCTTGTCCATGTCTCACAAACTTGTTTTATAGTTTACAAGCTAATGGATTGAGCCATAACTTCTATGAGTTATTCTTCATCCTTAACAATTATTAATACATTTAACTTTAAAACAATTAAGACAAACACTATTATTAACCCCATGAACCCAAATGCCTGAGAAATTAGTGATTAGCCCAAGAATATTACAAGATGGAGTCCACTGCAGTTCACTGTATTTTCCAATGTTGGGTCAATCAGGCCTTTATGCTGTGACAAGCCCTCAAACCCCTTCAAAGGAGGAAGATTTCTTTTGCTTCAAGGTTTCAGTGTTGGGTGGCCTTACTCTGTGGTGAAACAGAACACCATGGCTGTAGTCTGCTGTGGTGCTAGAGCACAGCCACTGACACACTGTTTCCAGAAAGCAGAGTTGAGGCAGGAAGAGGCCAGGAACAAGCTAAACACTTTGTGACATACATCTCCAATGGGGATACCATTTAATCCAACAAATGACTGATCCACTGATTAGGTAGGATTCCTTCTGGTCCAATCAACTCAATAACTGGATCTATCAGTTGAACCCAAAATTTGAACAAATGAGGTGGTGTTTTAGGGGGTAAATTTCTGGGGGTTTATCATAACATGAGTACCTTCTCAATGTGTAGTGAGCACCTTAATATGCAACAAGCTTCAAAACCAAAGATTTTCTTATTTAATATTTTCACTAAACCTCCAGCTCTGATAAAAGTCTGTGGAAGAAATGTTAGATTCTGGTCAGACAACTCTTGTATCTGTGTGTACATGAGAATCTTATTATTTTTCCCAATAAACAAAAGAATTGCTGAAAGACTTAGAAACTCACAGAAACTGTGAATAACTTAGAAAATGTCTTAGAACCAAATCAGTTATTGGCTACAATATGGTGTCAATTATTAAAGCAGGAACAATCAAGTTAGAATTAGAGAATGCTGGAATTTTAGATTACAAAAAGAACACATCTGTTTGGCATAGAACCAAAGTTAGCAATGGGAATGGATACTGAGCAATTTAAAAAAGGTAAACTTATTTGAAAAACAAAACAAAAACCTGTGTGAAATTTTCTAATATGAATTTCAGTCATCCAGTCTCCCAATGAGTCTTCCTATCTTAATCTGTATTTAACAGTGAAGCCACATGCTCTAACATTTACATGTGTTTGTGTGACCTAGCTTAATACTCTTTCTTGCTTGTTTGTCAAATTCAGCCTGTAGAAAAGCCAGTGAAATCCTTAGTAAATGTATATTGTTGATGTGGTCATGGTCATATCAAGGACCAATGCTTCAGTCTCATAGAAGTCACAAAACCTTTCTTGGCATAGCTCAGAGGGGCATCTAAGCCTGTCCTAGGGGATGGGTGTAAATATTTGCAGTGAGTACAGAACATATCCCCTGTAACTTTCTAGATGCCCCTCTCTCACACCTCATAATTATGGTCTGAAGACTAACACCCTACAAAGACTTCTATGCCTACCAAGATTAGTCAAGCATGCCTCCTTGTACAGATGTATATAATAACACTGTCTCCTGCTCTGGCTGTATTCAAAATCTCTGCCTCCCTATTCAAGTGTGTATAATAAAGCCACTGAGATTCTGAGTTGCTGAGGTTTCTCCATCAGAGAGCCCAGTTTCTGTAATTCCAGTTTTTCTGTGTTTCTGTGTATTTGTCTTTTCTTTGTTCCCTCACCCCTGTCATAATCAATCCCTGGAGCCCTGGCACCAGCCTTGTTACACTATCCAGCCTCTACCTGCCTCTGCAGGTTCAACAATCACCCCTCTCCCCAACATACCTTTCACAGGAAGTTGTATTCTCCTTAAAATTCCTTCCAAAGTGCTGCCCCTACTGCTGGGCACCCTTCTGATGGAGGAAGTCCTTCTGTGTATGTGTTGCTTTTATTGGTTAATGAGTAATGAAATTGTTTTAGGCCTGTGGTAGGGCAGAATAGAGCTAGGCAGGGAAAACTAAGCAGAATGCTGGGAGAAAGAAGTCAGAGTCAAGTAGACAGCATGTAGCCTCAGAACCTTGCCAGTAAGCCACAGTCACATGGCGATACTTTAAAGATGTCATATTTTTAAAATTTGGTTCTAAGGATATGTTTCTTTGGAGAAAGTTATTCTTTTGTTTGCACAGAGAATGAGAACCTACGGATTCCTTTCAGGCCAATTTAGTTTGATGGACCAAGAACCCTGAATGGTAGCCATGAACATGCCTCAAAATACTTTGCCCAACAAAAAGCAGGAAGCAGTTTGGAGAGACCTATACC
Source organism: Myodes glareolus (assembly GCF_982192425.1). Taxonomy (NCBI): domain Eukaryota; kingdom Metazoa; phylum Chordata; class Mammalia; order Rodentia; family Cricetidae; genus Myodes; species Myodes glareolus. The sequence goes on along the minus strand of NC_142026.1, from coordinate 96,103,144 downwards.
CCAATTCCCAAATATTGTTTATAAATATTTGTTTATATTTAAAGTAGGATATGATATAGATATGAATTCTTTGCATTTGTATGTATCTTAGTTTATTTATACAAAATTAAAGTCAATTTTGTTATACTGAGTATATGTATTTCTGCTCTTGATTAAGGTATCCTGTTTTGCAGTTCATTTTAAAATGTAATGTATAACTAAGAAATAAAGGTTAATAGACAGTTATCTATTATAGACAATGTTGTAGTGATGTTATTTAGGTTTTCTAGATATAGAGAGATATATTTAATTTAGATAGGTATTATTGAAAACATTCAAAGAACAATAGAATATGCCATTTAAACATTTTAAAAACTTAGGACTTTTTATGACAGTGAGACACATTTGCTGCTGACAGCACCAAGTTACTTCAAGAGGATGACGGGCACCAAAGAGGCCCCTTATGACATTAGTTAGCCATTTGGGTAAGAAACTGTTCTTGCCTGAACTGCTAAATGCTATGCTGTATGAATTTGACATACAGGATTTCCAGGAATTGATTACTGAACTTGTGCAAAGGTGAGACAATCCTTTAGGCTTTCTGTTTCATGAAAGAGTCTGCTAGACATTCTGCAGGACACAGAAAAAAAAGGTGACTGAAAAACTGCCATTATGGGGGGAACTGTATTTGAAATGTCCTGCTTCATGGAAAAGTTTGCCAATAGGCTGAAGATGGGTGCCCACAATGCTTCAAAAGAACTTTGGGTGACTGTCCAAGCAGTGAGATATCTCTGTCAATTCTAAAGATTTAGAAATTGCTTACAATACACTTTCTGGTTACCTAGGTAATAGTATATCCTTCTGGTGTCTTTGATAGAGTTGGAGAATAGATCGTTATAGTTTTCCTTAAATATAGAATATAAAGCAAATATAAATATTGTAACTGTAATTCTTGCTTGACACCTGCTTTTTCATATGTAATTTTACTATGTTAAAGCTAAAACCTTCCTTTTTATTTAGACAGAAAAGGGGAGATGATGTAGGAAGTCCTTCTGTCTATGTGTTGCTTTTATTGGTTATGGATAAAGAATCTTTTTGGACCTGTTATAGGGCAGAATAGAGCTAGGTGGAGAAAACTAAAAATGCTGGGAGACAGAAGACAGAGTCAAGTAGATAAGTGTAGCCCTTCCAGAGACAGAGGGCAGACGGAACTTTATCCGGTAAGCCACAGGCATATGGTGATTCCACCATAGAAGTCTATGCAGTGACTCAAAAGTACTTTAGATCTGCTCAAGTATTAAGTAGACACCTTCTGATTTACCACAGTGTTACTCAAAAGTATAGACCAGTGGTCTTCAATCTCCCACTCTATGAAAAGGGAAGTGTAAAAGTGTAAATTGCTGACTGCTTTCTAAAAGAAACACAATTGTCATAATTTCACAAAGATTTATTTTTATTGAGGGTGTGTGTGCACTTGTGTGTAGCCTTTGGAAGCTAGAAGAAGCATCAATCCTGACAGAACTGGAGTTAGCAGGTAGGTGTGTAACTGCCCAGTGTGTGTTCTGGGAACTGAACCTAGGTCCTCTCCAAAAGCAACAAGTATAAGTGTTCTTAACCTCTGAGCCACCTCTCTAGTCCCTGGTTATCAATGCTTTAAATTCCATATCCCTCGACACTCAAAATGTAGACATATCCAAGAAGAATTGTGAATTATAACTTTCAATATTTGCCATATTTGAAATTAAATTTGGGCATTGTGGTAAACACGTTAATCCTAGTGCTTGGGACGCAGAGACAGACAGATTTTTGTGAGTTTGAGGTCAACCTGGTATACAGAGCGAGTTGCAAGACAACCAGAGATTCATAGTTAAACCTTGTTGGAGAGATGTTTCCCAATCAGGATTACTTAAGTGTTAATCACCTGAGCTGTAGCTAATAAAACAGTGTTGTGCTCATATGAACAGGATATTCTACTGGGCAACTTACTGTACAGCAGCTCTTTATATGCAATCTGAAATTTGATATATTTTTTCAAGGTTCATTATTTTCAACACATGGTCTCCCTATGTAGCCCTTGCTGTCCTGGAACTCACTAACTTAATTAGGGTGTTCTTGGATTTAATAGATCCTACTGATCTGCCTCCCAAGTGCTGGGATTAATGTTGTTTCAGCATACACAGCTTTTAAAACATTTTTAAAGATTATCTATATGTGTGTTAGCACACATGACTCATGCACACAAACAGTTGATGTGGAAAGCAGGAAAGGACATTGGGGCTAGACCTTGAGCCACCTGACATGGGTGTTGGGAGCTATCCTCAGCAAGAGAAAATTGTTTCTTAACCACTGAGCCACCTGTAACCCCCACCCCCACTTGATAACTTTAAAGGAATGATATTTTATATCACCATTTCCAACATACATATATATGTATTTTCAAAATATATGTACGTGTATGAAATGAGTCCCTGTAAAAGATTTGTGTGTGTCAGTGCCACATCAGACTGGGATAATTTTGTGTTAGTCATCATTGTCATTGTCTTCATCATCAGTTTCTTCATTCTCCTCAGCTGAAAGTACAGTGGCCTCCTGTGTGGCCCTGGAAGCCTATTCCTCACCCACATTGGGATTGTCCATTTCTGTAATTTCCAGTCCACTGGGGTATAATTTGTAGACCGGTGACAGGCCTGGGGTGTGTAATTCTCCACACTATACTTATGACCAGCCTACGTAGATGCTTTCAAACTTTCTATGAATGAAAACAAAAGAAAGTCACGTCTCTTAAGAAAAGTAGACCCCTTTATACTGATGAGGTCCTGTTACTATATTTTGCAACCATGTTTTTTATTTTAATGCCAGAGTGAAATAGTTCCCAATAATTTCTCACCTACTGGAAATTATTGTTTACTAAACTGCTAAGTCAGTTATGAAAAACAGAGTCGGGGAATGGAGAGATGACTCAGAGATTAAGAGCATTGGATGTTCTTTCAGAGGACCTGGGTTCTATTCCCAGCATGGCCATGCACAACTGTCTTTAACTCAGTTCCAGTGGATCTGACAGACTCACACAGATGTGCATAAATTAAATTTAAAAAAAAGGCCAGATACTGTCAAAAATGTACTCTGTATTTATACCTTCCTCAAGAAAGGGCCTTATCCAGTTATTCAATTATTTAATTTTTACAGAGATTTTCTACAAAATTTGAAAGTTGCAAGCCTTGACTGGATGAAGAATGAGGTGTAGCTAAAAACTGATTTGTTATTTTTTTTCAGGCCAGATCTTAGGAAATTGCAAAGGCTTTCCCTTGTAGGCCTCACCCCACTTAGGACATAATGCATTACCAGTCATCAGACTGCCCCTTGCTAGCAGGAGTTTCAGTCAAGAACTCTGACCCCAAGGCTGGTCATGTATCCCTAACTCAAGAGCTTTCATCTGCTTCCAAGCCAGGTCATGCATCCCTAACTCAAGAGCCTTCATCTGCCCCAAGGCTGGTCAAGCATTCCTAACTCAAGTGCCTTCTTGGTGTTCTGTCTCTGGCTGGAAGGCCCACCCCTCCTCATGATCCCACCCGCACATCCATAAAACTTCCTCAGTCTTTTTTCCTGGTTGATCCTTCTCAAAGAGATGACCTCATGAGGCCCACATATCAGTGACACACATTTATGCAAATCTATTTTATCATTGGAAGAGAATAATGGGGGAAAAGATCAAAACTTTCTCTTCCTCATGCTATCATGGTAAATAATTAAAAACTTGGCTTTTACTTGTTTTTTTTAATGTGCTATTTTATTAATTATTTGAGAATTTCACATTATGCACCCTGATCACACTCACTTCTCAGTTCTTCCAGGTCTGCCCCTTAACCCTTGTGTCCCTCCCCCCAAAAGAAAGAATAAAAGCCACATGTCCAATTTATGTTGCTCATATACTCTCTGGAGCTTAATCAAACATGCAGTGGCCTTTGGTTTTCACTTTTGACTTAACTGTGGTTTCTAAATTTGGTCATACAATATATGTCATCCTATTCCTTCCTCCAACCCCTTCCAAATCCCCATGCATCCAACTCGCTTTTCTTTCTTTGAAGCAAGGGATCAGACACACATACACACACAAAGTATTTTGTGTTGGCCAGCTAACACCTTAACATGAGGCTTGGTTTAATGGCTAGTCTAACAAAGGTAACTCGGTTTTTACCTACTTACTTGAGCTTTCTGCTACTAATTAAGGAAAAAACAAACAAGATGAATGGAACTGTGTTCTCTCTCAGCAAGATACAAAGGAAGCTGTAATAGTCTCTTGATCCTAATTCCCTTGAAAGTGATCACTTAAAGAATATTTTAAATGACGTTTTTCAAAATGCTCAAAAATTTCAGTTCCACATTAAACTCTCCACTAACTTAATGAATAGGTGATGTAAAACCATGCCCAATATAGATAAATAGGATAATTAAGATGAAAAAGTACAACCCTGAATTACTCTAGTTCTGAACTTCATCTTTACTGTATTACAGAAGTCATTTTAAAAAAATCACACACTATATATCTAACATGCCAAAAGGAGTTAAGACAGGAGTAACAACATCTGTGATAACTTAATTTCCAGAGCCTAAACAATTACAATTGTCAGACACTAAGCAAGGCTTTCAAAGCCAAATACACATATGAATGTACTTTCAGTGTGTCTTGTATTTCTTTCTAAAGTTTACCGTGCAAGTTAGGAATACCCAGTCATTTTTGTTTGGGATTAAAATCCCAAGGACTATGGCACTGGTTTTGATTCTACTGCATGGACTGACTTTGTGGGAGCATGGTTTGTTTGGATGCTCACCTTTATAGACCTAGATGGAAAGGGGAGGACCTTGGACTTCCCATGGGACTGAGAATCCTGACTGCTAAGCTCTTAGGATTAGAAAGGGAGGGAGAGGTTGGGAGGGGGAGGGAATAAGGAGGCGGGGAGGAGGTGGAAATTTTTAATAAATAAATAATAAAAAAGAAAGTAGAAAAAAAATAAAATCCTGAGTCATGTTATTTATGAATTTCAGCTAAACATATCTCAAAATATATCTGTAATATTGCCTTCCTGGAATGTGACTTTGAATTGAATGTGTTTGGGAATGCACTGCTTATGCTCAGTACACTACACACAGGACTGTCTTTGCCTTGGGTAAATGTATGGGCTCCCTGGACAAAACCATCATCCTTCCATCCTTTGGCCAGGGAGGTGCTTTGAATTGGATTTCAATATTCTGCTTACCTGCTGCGGGTAGATAAATCTTTTCCCAGCTTTATGTCCTGGTGGATCTTGCTTTGGTTTTGCACTCACCAAAATATAAGCTGTGGAGTTTGATTACATATGGCTTTTTAAGTGGCCATTGCAAAAGGCATATGCTCCAGCCAAAGGTTGGATCTAAGGACAGTAATAGCACACTGTGGAATGAGATTTGAGGAAAGTCATGTTGTCCAAGAGGGTATATTTTGAATATGCGGAACCCAATGAGAAAGTTATAAGCTTAACTTCAAAACATAGCAAATATCTACTGGTAACTGAAGTGATTTTTATAAATATGGAACAATCTTCAACATTTGGTATAAAAAGTTAAGACATTTTCTTTATCCATCTTTTTGGTGGAGGGGCATCTAGATAGTTTTCATGTCTGGCTATTACAAATAATGCTGCTGTATACACAGTTGAACACCTTCTTTGTTGTGTGATTGAGCATCCTTTGGTTATGTGCCCATGAATGGTATTGCTGGGTCTTGAGGTAGGTTGATCCCCATTTTTCTGGTAAAACCCCATACTGATTTCCAAAGTGGCTGTGCTAGTTTGCACTCCCGCCAGAGTTGAGGAGTGTTTCCCTTACTCTACAACCTCTGCAGCATATGCTGTCATAAATGTTTTTGATCTTAGCCATTCTGATAAGCATTTACACAATGGATTACTCTGCTGAAAAAAAACAATGACATCTTGAGATTTGTAGGCAAATGGGAAAAATCATCCTGAATGAGGTAACCTAAACCCAGAAAGACAAAAACAGTATGTATTCACACATAAGTGGTTATTAGACATAAAACCAAGGTCAAACATGCTACAATTCACAACCTCAAGAAACTATGTAAAAAAGATGACCCTAAGAAGGACACATGTGGATGGAACCAGGAAAGGAAAATGATTAAGATCTCCTGAGTAAACTGGGAAGGGGTAGAAGGGAGAGGATGGGGGATGGGAACTTGAGAGATTAAGAAGACCGAGTTGGGGGAGGGACAGATGTGGAGAAAAATGAAAGAGATATCTTGATAGAGGGAGTCATTATGGTGTTTCTTTCTAAACAAGGATGACCCAACCTAAGACTCCTCCTAGTCATAGTGGAGAGGGTGTCTGAAGGGGCCTTGACCTTTAATCAGTTTAGTGATTACTCTAACTGTCATCATAAAACTTATATTCAGTAACTGATGGAAACAGATGCATTGATCCACAGCCAAACATTGGTTTGTAGTTCACTGGAAGAGAGGGAGGAGGGATCATATGGACAAGGGCAGTCAAAATCATAATTGGGAAAGCCACAGAGACAACTTACCTGAGCTCGCGCGAACTCAGGGACTCTGGACTGATAGCTAGGGAACCTGCATGGACCCAAATTAAGGTTCGGAATGTGGGTGGCAGTTACCTGGCTTGATCTGGTGAGGGAACTCCAGGTAGTGCGACCAGTACTCAACCTGAGTAAATGAACTGGCTTTTTGTAGCCCATTCCCTATGGTGGGATGCCTTATACAGGGGGTAGGAGCTTGGTCCTGCCTCAAGTTGGTATACCAGAGTTTGTTGACTCTCCGAGGCAGGCCCTACCTCCTCTGAGGATTAGATAGGAGGTGGAATCAGGGAAGGGAGAGGCAGAAGTAGGGCAGGGAAGGGAAATTGGGCCTGATATGTAAAATGAAACAAAATTTTCAAAATATAAAATGATAAACCAGCAGCTTGATATAAAAATCAATAGAGTTCTTTTTTTGTTTGTTTTTTGAGACTGGGTTTCTCTGTGTAACAGTCCTGGTTATCATGGAAGTAGCTTTATAGACCAGACTGGCCTGGAACTCTATAAGATCTGCCTTCCTCTGTCTCCCAAATGCTGAGATTAAAGGCATGAGCCATCACTACCCGTCTCAAGAGAGTGTTTTATGAGTGTCCTGGGCCAATATAATTGTAAGGATGTATATATAGCTCACACATATACATACATATCTTATGGGTAAATGTAGCAAATGTAATGATTTGTACAAATGATTTTGCAATGGAGATTTTACTAACGGAGAAGTATGTGTATCCAGGGGGAACAGTTTTATCAACAAAGGAAAGACAATATATGACTATGGAATAAACCTAGTAAGAGTTTCCAGAAAAACAAAATAGGAAGAATCAAAAGAGAAGTGAATAGAAGTCTGCTAGAGCACACATAATGTTGCACTATAGCTGTGCCATGTGTTTGTGTCATACAACTGCAAGAGCGATGCCAACATTTCCTGTTGTTTACAGCCCACCCACGTGTCCTCTCTGAACCAGTCCTTCAGCTGCTCTCAAAGCATTAGATTAGTCAAAAGTCTTCTTTAATCTCACCCTACAGAACCCACAAGGGACAAGGGATGAGACCTAGTTCTCTGCCACCCTTTTAGGCTTTCCAACACTTACATGTTTACCACATGTGTGTAATGTATAGTTTATGAGTTCTCATTAACAGTTTGTAAAGTTACCTAAATCTTCAGATATTAATGTCAAAAGGGGAGCCCTCCTTCCTGTTCTATATAGTCAAGCTCTTATCCTTTGTCTTCTTTTTCTTCATCTTCCTTTTCCTCTTCCTCATTCTTTTGTGCAAGATTGAACCAAATACAATGACCCTGGAGATGAACATTGCAAGGTTTAACAAATTAATGAAAACCTTATAACTGTCAAAATATCCTTAATATACTGAGAATTTATGGTTGGTTATTATCAAGACAAGACTTCCCTGTGTGGAAAACTTGCCCAAATATTCTGATACAGGGTCACTTTCTATGATTCTCCTATGTAACATAAATAATAAAAAGCCAGACAGATATTGGGGTTCAACCCCCAAACCAGAAAAGCAAGGTAGCCAAGTCACTAGAAAAGGCTTACTGTTACAAGACTGAGTGACCACAAACTATGCAGACAGTGCTTCTATCTCCTCTTATTTTATATTCCATCTAGTCCTGGGATTAAGGACACATGACTCCCTAGGATTGGGATTGAAGGTGAGAGCCACCACCACCCATATTTGCTTTTTCATTGATCTTGTGTAGCTCAGGGTGGCCTTGACTTCACAGAGATCCATCTGACTCTGTCTCCCAAATCCTGGGATTATAGGTGTGTTTCACCATTGCCTGACCTCCAGTGGCTTTAGCTTTGCCTCTTTTCAGACAAGATTTATTTATCAAAATACAGATTATATATCACTACACTCCTACTTCAGTTTTCCCAGTGCTAGACTTGCTGACACATGCCTGAGCTTCTTTCTGTATGTTTTTACCAAGTGCTATTTTCATTTTCAGACTTGTACTAGTTATTTCAACAACTTTACATTTCTTGGAATTACAGAACTTGAAGGTCTATTTATTCTTTAAAATGGTAGTAATACATTTGACTAGTTTGCATACTTTATATAAATAAAATAAATGATAACTTTACAAAGCATACTTTTTTCATTTTTGAAATGTTCTAATTGATTATATTGATATATTATTTTAGATCAGAGATCATCAGAAAGATTTTAAGATCATTTAACATTTTAATATTCTGTCATTAAAGCCAGGCATGGTGGCACACACATTTAGTTTCAGCAGTCAGGAGGCACAGACAGGCGCATCTCTGAGAGTTCAAGGCTAGCCTGTTCTACAAAGCAAGGTCCAGGCTAGTGAGAAATACATAATTAGACCCTGTCTCAAAAATAAAAATCCATCATTATAATTTTCTGTTTTTAAAAGAGAGAAAGAAAAAGATAGAGGGGAAGAAAGAGGAGAGAGAGAGAGAGAGAGAGAGAGAGAGAGAGAGAGAGAGAGATCGCTACACATGTGCAGGTGTCCCCAGAAGTCAGAAGAAGATATCAGATATTCTAGACCTGGAGTTGCAGCCCGTTGTGTGCTGTCTGGCAAGGATACTGGAAACAAAACTCAGGTCTTTTGGAAGAGCAGCAAGCTTTCTTATGTCCAGTTCCTGTACTTCATTATTTGTAGAATATTCCTTAAATAGAAACAGTTGTGAGACATTACCACAATATCCCTGGTGACATGGTTTATACAAATCTGGCCTTCACTGTACTTTTTGTTTGTTTATTGTGACAAGGTTTCTCTGTGTATTCCTGACTGTCCTGGAACTCACTCTGTAGACCAGGCTGGCTGCAATCTCAGAGATCCATTTGCCTCTGCCTCCTGAGTGCTGGGATTACAGGTGTGTACCTCTATCATCTGGCCATAGTAGTTTTTATTAATTATTTTAAATAATTGTGACTTGTGAGTAACTGAACAAAAGAATGTTTCATTGTAATGCTTACATACAAGTATATAATGTATTTTCATATTCAGCCTTAATTATTATTAAAAACAAAATTTCAAGTCTGATAAGACTGGGATCCTAGTGACTCAGTCAATAATCCTTATCTAGAGTCCTCAGAAGAACCTATTATCTGTAAGGAAGAGAAGAAATTCTACCCATGATGGAAGCGTGCAGCAGCTGTTTCACGGGACAGGCTCTGGGTCCTTTGTCTCACACCTCACTCTATAACGAATAAGCTGAGGTTACTTTACCATCTCTCCCACCTTGCTGCCTCAACCCCTCATTGTACAAAAGTAATCCTGCAACCTTTCATGGGGTTTTGGTGATGATCAAATCCTATGTATTTAAATATGTAATTGATTATATGTAGTGTTCCTGGCACAAAGTCCGTATATAACCACTGTTCAAAAATGGTTTTCATGTCTGTAGTAATCATTTAGAGTTTTTGACATTAAAGTTTCATGCAGAATAAGAGAATTGTTGGCAAAATGAATGTATATTAATACTTAAAATATAACAGATCATTTCAGTACACATGTCAATCTAAATCTACGTACTACCCAAAGACTCCTACCTGAGGAAGAACATACTGCACATGATGAACCCAACTGGATAGAGATTCCACCAGATCAGTCACTTCTTGAATGCCTTCAAAATCAGGGTTTTCCTCATAGCTGTCTCGACCACCTTCCACCTCTTCTTCTTCTTCTTCTTCTTCTTCTTCTTCTTCTTCTTCTTCTTCTTCTTCTTCTTCTTCTTCTTCTTCTTCTTCTTCTTCTTCTTCCTCCGCTTCACCAAACTGATAGACTCCTAGAGGGCTGACATGGGTCCCTGCTGAAATGCGGGCAATTTGTGCTCTTAAGTAATTGCTTTCATTCCCTGGAAAGGGCATATAGCTAATGATGTCCGCATCTCATCTCCCAGTGAAAAATTTCTTGATATTTCTTCCAGTAGCAATTTGTGTAGGTGTAACTGGTGGTAACTTCAACCACAGCCTTCCAGGCTCATTGCAAACACAATAGATGTACTTATTAGTACCTGTTCTTGTTTCTTCCTTAGGTATTGCCTGTGGGGCCTTATACACGGACTTGGTAATTGATCTTTACGATCTTCATTGGCTTTACTTACTCCAACGTCTCTCTCTTCAGCTACTCCTTTATATTTCACCTTCTCTTCATCTTCTCAATCACAAAATTCCACTTCAACATCAATATAATTCGTTTCCAGACCCGTGATCTTGCCCCAGATGTGGCATCTTTGAATTGGGTGTGTTTCAGTAAGTTGCTGGACAGCAAGAAACACACAATAAGTCTCATCTGTCCCCAAACCAATGCCAGATTTGTTCCAAATAGTAAGTTGACTCCATCACATTGTGCAAAGAGCTTTCTGCCTAGGAAAATATATATCCAGGGTCAAAATGTTACTTATAAGTGGAGTGTTTGCCTCTTTTCTATGCCTTGACACTATCTCTAGTTTTTCCACCTCTCTTTCTTTGAATATATGAACCAAAATGTGTGATTCCCTAAATTTTCATTCTTGCCTTATTTTTTAATTTTGTTTGAGAAAGATCTTAGTGTGTATATAGCCCTGGCTCTCCTGGAACTCACTCTGTAGTACAGACTGGTCTTGAAATAACAAATATCTGTCTACCTTTGCTTCTGAGTCTGGAATATAAAGCCACCTGGCTTGACTAACATGATGCTTTTTTAAATCCTCACTTGTAACATAGACTGTTAAATTCATTCACTGTCATGTAGAGTATAACTTGCTCTTGATCCTGCTCACTTCACTACAATGTCATAGGTTCAGCAGCACACTATGGAGGTCAAATGACAACTTTCTGAATCTGAAGTTGGTTCTGTCCTTAAGCATGTAGGCTCCTGAGGTGAACCCAGGTAGGTCTTTAGGCTTGACAGTAGAAGCCTTTACCCCCTTTCTGGCACCCGAAGTGAAGCTGTACTCTTCATCCCATAATTCAGCTCCAATATTCCATGGCTGATGTCCTGAGCCTGTATTAGGAAGATGCTGGGTCAAGGGTTGTCACACTTGAGACCCAAAACAGCTGTGTGTCTTCTCACTCATGTCCTGTATCTGGGTGTAGATCCTGATCTGGTGAAGTTGTCTAAGGCAGCTGGGGGCCCCATTCCTGTATTGAATACTGACATTTCTTTATAAAGGTATCCCTGAGACTGTCTGCCATATGCTTGATTCTCATATACTGAATACTCCCACAGTTCTCATGGTTGTATTTAACCCATACTCCAATGTCACTGTGCAAATCAGCCTGGCATTAGCTCCTTACTCCTATCACAGGCCCCTTCCATCCAAGAACCCTTGGTCCCATTGCATCGGGATGTGTTTCTTCCCAAAAGCTGCTACACAAAGGCAGTGTGGGTACAGCCAAATCCTTGCTTCTTTTGCCTTTCCCTAAAGGATTCTATTTTGAAAGTAGTTCATTTGAAATATACTTTAAATAGATTGTTACTAGAACATGAAAGCTCAGAAGTTATATATAGAATTTTAATTATATAAAAATTTAGGGAAAAGGATATAGGATGCTATTTTGAAGTATTTGAAGTTCAAATTTTGGTGAAGCACCACCTTTTACTCTAAACTGTATATTTTATGCTTTCTTTTATCCATTCTTTCTCTAAATATTTTCACCAATTTCACTATTGATTTTAAAAAGGATTTTACTCCTAACTCCTTGTACTTTGAACCATGATTAAATTATGTTAAATATCCAGAAAACGGAGCTTACCCTAAAATGAGTACACACTGGAATTGACATTAGAACTACTTTTATGTTTTGAACTTAATTTAAAGTAAAATATGCAACTTGATTTATAGCTTTTTAAATTGATTTTTACTGAGCTCTACATTTTTCTCTGTTCCCCTCCCTGCCACTCTCCTCCCCCACTTCAACCCTCCCGCAAGGTTCCTGTGCTCCCAATTTACTCAAAAGATCTTGTCTTTTTCTACTTTCCATGTAGATTAGATCTACGTAAGCCTTTCTTAGTGTCCTCAATTGTTGTCTGAGTTCTCAGGAATTGTGGCTTGTAAGCTGGTTTACTATGTTTTATGTTTAAAACCACCTATGAGTGAGTACATTTGATAAATGTCTTTCTATGTCTGGGTTACCTCACGCAAAACAATATTTTCTAGCTCCATCCATTTTCCTGCAAAATTTAAGATGTTGTTATGTTTTTCTGCTGTGTAGTACTCCATTGAATAAATATACCACATTTTTCTTATCCATTCTTTGAACGAAGGGCATTTAAAGCTTTTTTTTATAGTCACCCATCACTTGATGGTGACACATTTGAAGAAATTTCATTCAGCAGGTTGGTCTTTGAGTGAACTTTTTAAAAGCCTAAATGACATAGCGTACCAAACACTCAGTATATATAACTGTGTGTAATTATCTTAAAATCTTTTTAGCCTTAATTTTAATGCAGATTGATGTTTTGCTAGCATGTGTATTTGTGCACCATATATATGTGTTATATCCATTTGGAATGGAGCTATGGTTGTGAGCCTTCGTGTGGGTACTTGGAATCAAATCCAATCTGGAAAAGTAGCCCATGCTCATAACCACTGAGCGCTCTCTTCATTCTCCCAGTCTCTCTTGTGAGAAAGAATCTCACTATGAATTCATTGCTTGTCAGGACCTCACTTAGTAGACAAGGCTGGCCCTAAACTTAAAAAGATTTATCTGCCCCTGCCTCTGCCAAGTGCTGGGACTATAAACTTGCTATACCATGCTCAGTCTGTGTTTACTTACAAATAAGATTTTATCACTGCAGCAGGTTTGCTCATGGGGCCATCCCCACAGACACATAGTGTTTTACACCTATTTCACAACACTACATTTTCTAGGAGTTTCTCATATTTTCACATTTTATAGGGCTTAGGTCTTCTTCTGTTTTGGGGACTGACTTTCTTTATATGAGAGAAAATGATTTCTTCATATTTTTTATTTTTGAAATGTCCTGGAAGAGATATGGGTTTATACCTACTTTTTAAGTATTCCCCAAATAACGAGTGTGTTGTGGTATGACTAAGAATGTTTCCCTGTACACTCATCTATTTGAATGCTTATTCACCATAGTTGGAACACTTTGGAAAGATTAGAAGGACTGGGAGGTGTGGCTTTGTTGGAGTAGGTGTTGGAGTAGGTGGAGTAGTTGAAGTGGGTCACTGGAATGGGCTTTCAGGTCTAGGCTCTCTCTTGGCCTGTGGATCAGGGTATAGCTCACTTTTACTGCTCAAGTGTCATGTGTGCTGTCTTTTTTTCTGCCATGATGAACCAAACTCTGAAGCTGAAAGCAAGACCCCAATTAAATGACTTTCTTTTGCGAGTTGCCTTGTTCACGGTGTCTCTTCACAGAAATAGAACAATGACTATTACTGGATCCATCCACTAAGAGTGGGTATTATATTTAATTATGAACAAATAGTGAGTTTCTGAAAAATGACAGACATCATGTATGACCAAGCTCCCATAAAATGATGAAAGACTTTTGACAGTTACTGACATAGAAGTCACCATATACATGATCATAATGAAATATATTTATTAGAAAAGGTAAGAAATTTCTGATTCAAATTCTATTTACAGAGCTATAAAAACAGTGGGTGTACCCATAAGTAAACTCGTTCATCTCTGAGATTCCAGTGTTCATTTGTAGCATTGAGAAATTTGGCAATCACTTACAGTTATTTACATAGCTATAAGTTGGTGTATTGATGAGTCAAGTCCCACCCATACCTGAGATTCCAGTGCTAATTAATAGTGTTAAGATAGTTGGTTATCACTTACAATTTCCTCCTCCAGTTCTGGATTAACTCTTTCCAATTGGCCATGGAGAAAAAGAACCTTTTGTTTTCTGCTATTTCACATGCTGGAAGCATCTCATTTTTTATTGTGGAATATATCTAACTTTTTATTAAAATTTGCCACTTTCACATCTTTGCTTATATGTTCTTTTCTAATTTTTCTATTAATATTTATTGAGATCTACATTTTTTTCTGCTATCCTCCCTGACTCTCTCCTCCCATCTTAAATCCTCCCCAAGGTCCCCATGCTCCCAATTTACTCAGGAGACCTTGTCATTTTCTACTTTCCACTTTCCATGTAGATTAGATCTATGTAAGTTTCTCTTAGTAGCCTCATTGTTATCTAAGTTCTCTGGGATTGTGGTTTGTAGGCTGGTGTTCTTTGTTTTATATTTAAAAACCACCTGTGAGTGAGTACATGTGATAATTGTCTTTCTGAGTCTGGGTTACCTCACTCAAAATAATGTTTTCTAGCTCCATCCATTTGCCTGAAAAATTCAAGATGTTATTTTTTTTTTCTCTTGAGTAGTACTCTGCCACATCCACGGCTGTAGCAGAAATGCTGACTGGACGGACTATTGCCGTAGGATTAAGCCCCACGGAGTTGTGTCCCAGGCTGTCCCTTGGCAATCAGTTGTGGTCATGATGCCACCTGAGTCGCCATCGGCACTGACTCGGCTTAGCTGCCTTTGGCGCCGATATGTCTGTCTTTTCCTTGCCTTTCTGTTCTGTGTGATTCTTGCATCTTACCAACAGATCAGACTATTTCAGGAAGTTGTGGATACAAACAAGACTGCTGAGGACATTTTGAGCTCTGCCCCACCATTCATTAAAGCCTTTAAGGAAGTAGCCAGTTCTAGGGATTGGGGGTCATTATTAGGATAATTTCTTGATGATGTGGAGTAAAAGGAGTTACTCTTACTAGGAGAAACCTTAGAAGCCTTCTTCAGGAAAACAGTTGCAGCAGTCCCCATTAGGCATTTGCCTGGGGAATATGTGCAGTTGCAAACAGGAGGCCTATGAAGCCTTTCTTGTGGGCAGAAAAGACCTAGGCTGATAACAACATCTGAGCCTGAGAATTAGGAAGGGAGGAGAGTTGAGGTCAATGGTGTGAGACGAGTTTCAGAGAAATTTGAAATCATGTCTTTAAAATTTCCTAGCAGAATGTTTTCCCAGGAAGATAGTGGCCTTCCCCTTTCCCACCCAGGATATTCTGAGCACAAGGTCACTTAGCTCAACCCAGCCAGCCACCTGGTACAGGCTGATAAAGATAACCTAACTCAACAGCAGTGGCCTCTCTAAAAACAAGAAAAGGAGCTTATTTTACAGTATGTGAGGGAGCAAAACTCCTTGTGCCCATGCGAAAGCATCTTCAAAGATTCTCTTTATAAACTGTTTTATGTTGTTCTTTTCTATTTTATGATTTGATGATATATGCCTTTGCCAAGTTCTTTGATTGTAAAAGAATATAATCCTTGCGCTGATTGAAGTAAAGTTACAGCAGCATATTCAACCACATTGAATGTGTCTGTCTGTCATTTCCTCGCCAATTCCTGAATTCTCCTGAGCCTTTGTCCTGCTTCTCCCATGGTCTGAGTGGCTCCCCTGAGCCGGTCCATGGCAGTACTCCATGTGTGCCACATTTTCCTTATCCATTCTTCAGTTGAGGGGATTTAGGTTCTTTTCAGGTTCTGGGTGTGACAAACACAGCTGCTATGAACATAGTTGAGCACATGTCCTTGTGGCACAATTGTGTATCTTTTAGATATATACCCAAAAGTGGTATTACTGGGTCTTGAGGAAGGTTGTGTCCTAATTTTCTGAGATATTGCCACACTGACATCCAAATGGATTGTACCAGTTTGCTTCCCACCAGCAATGCAGAAGTGTTCCCTTTACCCCACAACCTCTCCAGTGTAAATTTTCATCAGTATTTTTTATCTTGACCATTATTACAGGTGTAAGATGGAATCCTAGAGTTGTTTTGATTTGCATTTCTATGATGATTAAAGATGTTGAATATTTTCCTAAGTGTCTTTCAGCCATTTTAGAATCCTCTGTTGAGAGTTCTCGCTTTAGGTCTGTATTTCATTTTTTAAATTGGATTATTTTTTTTTGTGTCTAATTTCTTGAGTTCTTTGTATATTTTGGAGATCAAACCATTGTCTGAAGTGAGGTTAGTGAAGATTTTTTCCCATTCTGTAGGCTGTTGTTTTGTCTTGTTGACCATGTCCTTTACTTTCTAGAAGCTTTTCAGTTTTAGGAGGTTCCATTTATTAATTGTTTCTCTTAGCGTCTGTGCTGCGGGGGTGATTTTAGGAAGCAGTTCTTTGTGCCATTGAGTTCAAGTGTACTTCCCACTTTTCCTTCTATGAGATTCAGTGTGGAAGCCCTTATGTTGAGGTCTTTGATGCATTTGAACTTGAGTTTTGTGCATGGTGATAGATATGGGTCTATTTTCATTCTTCTACATGTTGATATTCAGTTATGCCAGCACCACTTGTTAAATATGCTTTATTTTTTCCATTTGATATTTTTTGCTTCCTTGACAAAAATCAGGTGTTCAAAGATGTGTGGATTAATATCTGGGTCTTCTATTCAGTTGCATTTGTCCTCCTGTCTGTTCTTGTGCCGATACCAGGCTGCTTCCAGCACTGTAGCTCTGTAGTAGTTTGAAGTCAGGGATTGTGATGTCTCCAGAAGTTCTTTTCTTGTACAAGGTTGTTTCGGCTATCCTGAATCTTTTGCTTTTCCATATGATGTTGAGTACTGTTCTTTCCAGGTCTTTGAAGAATTTTGCTGGGATTTTGATGGGCATTGCAGTGAATTTGTAGATTGCTTTTGGTAAGATTGCATTTTTACTATGTTAATTCTGCCTACCTAAGAGCTTGGGAGATCTTTCCACTTGAAAGACTCCCGTGGGCGTCTTCCCTCGGGAGAGACCCCGTGCCCAAAGATCAGTCGAAAACACATGGGGACCTAGATAAGGCCCATCTGTTTACATATGTTTTTAACCAAAATTTTTCTTGCTTTTAGACAACACAGCAAAAATTTCTCTTGCTTTTAGACAACATAAAAACTCTTACCAAAGTCTTTCTTGTGGTTTTTCTCAGTGGGGATATATGGCTATATTTTAAACCAGAACAGCATATAAAATCCTATACCAGTGTGAAACATTTGAGATCAACAGTAGGCTCATTTTTTAAAAAAATAAAACATTAACCAATGATAATTTTTAAACAAGAACAGTACATAAAATCCTGTACCAGTACGAAACATTTGAGACCAGCAATTTTTTAACATTAACCGACAATAATTTGTAACCAGCCTCTATAAATGATGACAGATATTTATAACATTTATAACCCATAGGATCTGAAAGAGCTCTTCATAGGTGGAGTTAAGCCTTGGCCAGCTTTGACCAAAGGTTTAAGGCGCACAACTCCCAGGGCACTGAGGAAAAAAAGATTGTTAACCTCTTTAGGTCATAGCAATTGTTCCACAGCCACGTGCTTGGGGCTGAGGCTGACTCTTTTTTCTTTTTCTTTTTTTTTTATATATCCCTATGCTTATGGCCATATCTCTAAAGTCTAAAGTCATTAAGTCTAAGTCAGGACAAAGGCATTACATGGACGGACAAAAACATCAAACAAACCACAGACTTTAAGCTGCTTCATGGGTGTGACCAGCCCCGAGTTACTCCCGGGTTGTGGGCGCGGCCGCCGGCGGGGGAGCCGTGAGGGAGCCGGCCGGGCCGCACCTTGGGCGCCGCCCCCGCGGCTCGTGAAGGCGGCTGAGAGGCGGGGCGGCGCGGTCCCATTGGAGTCCCGCCCTCAGGGCGGCCCTGCGCGCGCCACAGCGGCCCGCAGACAGCGAGGGGAGGGGAGCACGCACGCGGTCTTCGGGGCCTTCGGGGCCGCGCGGGGAGAAAGACATTGGAAGGTGGCGGTGGGGCGGGGCCGCAGAGGAGCGCCAGGCCACGACAGTAGCCCAGGGGGGGGGCCCTGCGAGGCTCGAGTCCTCGGTCCTGCAAAACAATGCACGGCGCGCGGCGGATCTCTCCTGGCTGGGGCGGCGGGGATGCGCCGAGCCTGCGCTGCTGACCTCCCCCCCCCCCCCGCACTGATGGCCCGAGCATCAGGCGCCATGGGGCGTGGCCGCCCCTCCGTCGCTGCTGCCTCCTCCCCCACTGGAGTCCCGCCCGTGACAGCTCGCAGGCCGAGGGTGGGCGGTCGTGGGCGGGGACTCTGCCGCTTGCCCTGGACTAGCTGGCCACACTCCAACGTCGGCCGCAGGCAAACCTCGCTCTCTGCGGCAAGCGCAGCGGGAGGCCTGGCAAACTGTTGGCCCTCAGCGGTTCCCGGCCGCTCGCTCAGGCCTGGGCGCTCGGGAGCCGGGTCCGCGGTGGGCAGCGGCACTAGCGGCCGGTGAAAGGCCGGCACCCGGGCCCCGGGGGCCCGCTTCCCTAGCCCCCGCGCACGCCGCCGTGCTGGGGGTGGATCATAAGCCAAACTCTCCCAGGTGCCGATCTGTAGTGAGGCTTAAAAGAGGTAGTTAGAGACTGCCCCCTGCTGGTGTTTCAGTAAACAAACAGACAAACCACAAAGACCACGAAAAATGCACAATAGGATGAACCGGCCGACAATCAAACACGCTGCGCAAACGGAGGTTACTACAGAAGGGCTCCGGACACCCCACCTCCCAGACGAACCTCGTACCCTCGGACAATAGTCCGACTCTGATCGTGGGTTCAAACAGACGAACCTCGTACCCCTCGGACAGTAGTCCGACTCTGGTCGTGGGTTCAAACAGATGAGCCCGAAAAGTCGAGCTCCCAGACTCCCTCGGGACGTCTCCCGGGGTGCGGGGGGAAAGTCCGGGCCCGTCAGCCCCTTTCCAAGGCCCGCCAGAATACAGACCGATCCAGCTGAATCGAACAAATTCAGATTCGCAGCGCAACAATCAGACGCGAAAGACGTAAGACAAGTACAGGACATAGAACATAGAATCCTGGCCAGCTTACCTCACCTCCCGGCAGTGATTCGGCAGTCACTGGGATAGGGGCCTCAATTTCCCGGCCAACGCACCAAATGAAAGACTCCCGTGGGCGTCTTCCCTCGGGAGAGACCCCGTGCCCAAAGATCAGTCGAAAACACACAGCCGGATGCAAACTGCAAGAGGTTTATTGGTTGGATACGCAGGTACCTGGGGCGGCATAGTCTCTCGGAGGACTTGCGCGCCTGCAGGTTGGGGGTGAGGGGTTCTTATAGGAGAGCAAAAAGCGAGGTTTACAGAAGCAAGATGCAGGGTGGTAAATTTTTAACCTAAATAACAATGAGGGGAACTACTCAGCGGTTTACTGTTTCTCTTATCCTGCCCTCCCTTTCCTGGCTGGCAACCAGATGTCTGATTGAACAGCCCCTGACTCGTGAGAGCACCGCTTTATACGTGACTCAGGCCTCGCAATCCTCTCTTTGTTTCTATGACCAGTTCATAAATCCCTGTCTTGCAGCCAGATAAGGCTGTCCTTGCTCTAATTCTCAGGTATCTTTGGAGGCCCTGAATTCCAGAGGCCCTTAATTAAGCCTGTTATTTGCTCAGCATTCCAGAGGTCCTGAGCTAAGCTTGCTATTTGCTCATCCTTTGCAAGAACGGTATGACTGTGGTTAAAGCGAGTTGGGGTCCTTCACACTTTCTGGTGTCTTCTTCAGTTTCTTTCTTCAAAGATTTAATGTTCTTGTCATAAAAGTCTTCCACTTGTTTGGTTAGAGTTACTCCAAGTTATTTCATGCTATTTGTGGCTACTGTGAAGGGTGTTGATTCTCTGATTTCTTCCCCAAGTCCTTTTATCATCTGTGTATAGGAGGGCTACTGATTTTTTTGAGTTAATTTTGTATCCTGTTTCATTGCTGAAAGTGTTTATGAGTTGTAGAATTTCCTCGGTAGAATTTGTCGGATCACTTATGTAAACTATCATATCATCAGCAAATAGTGAGAGTTTGACTTCTTTTCCAATTTGTATCCCCTTGATCTCCTTTTTGTGTCTTATTGCTTTAGCTAGGACCCCAAGAACTATATTGAATAGATATGAAGAGAGTGGACAACCTTGTTTTCTTCCTGATTTCATCGGAATCATTGGGAGTTTCTCTCCATTTAATTGATGTTGGCTGTTGGCTTGCTGTATATTGCCTTAATTATGTTTAGGTATTCTCCTTGTATCCCTGTTCTTTCCAAGACCTTTATCATGAAGAGATATTGTATTTTGTCATAAGTTTTTTTGGCATCTAATGAGAAGTTAATATGGATTTTATTTTTCAGATTGTTTATGTGGTGGATTATGTTGACAGATTTTCGTATGTTGAATCATCCCTGCATCTGTTGGATGAAGTCCACTTGATCATGGTAGATGATGGTTTCATGTGTTCTTGAGTTCGATTTGCTAGTGTTTTCTTTAGTATTTTTGCATCAATGTTCATGAGTCTGTAATTCTCTGTCTTAGTAATGTCTTTCTGTGATTTGAATATCAGGGTTATTGTAGTCTCATAAAAAGAATTTGGCAATGTACCTTCTGTTTCTATTGTGTAGAATAATTTGAAGGTTATTGGTATTAGTTATCTTTGAAAGTCTTGTACAATTCTGAGCTTAAACCATCTGGTCCTGGGCTTTTTGGTTGGGAGACTTTTGATCACTGTTTCTATTTTTTTCAGAAGTTATAGGTCTGTTTAATTTGCTTATCTTGTCTTGATTTAATTTTGGCAAGTGATATTTATCCAGAAAGTTGTCCATGTCCTTTAAGTTTTCCAATTTTGTGGAGTACAGTTTATCAAAATATGACCTGAAGATTTTCTGTATTTCCTCCATGTCTGTTGCTATGTTCCTCTTTTCATTTATGATTTGTTAATTTGGATATTCTCTTACAATGCCTTTTGATTAGTTTAAATAAAGGCTTGTATATTTTGTTGATTTTCTAGAAGAATCAGCTCTTTGTCTCATTGATTCTGTGAATTGTTTTAATTGTTTCTATTTTGATGATTTCAACTCTCAATTTGATTATTTCCTACTGTCTAGTTCTCTTAGGTGAGTTTGCTTCTTTTTGTTCTAAAGTTTCAAATGTTCTGTTAATTTACCAGTGTGGGATTTTTCCAGATTCCTTTTTTATTTTTATTTATTTATTAAAAATTTCCACCTCCTTCCTTCCTCCCATTTCCTTCCCACTCCCCCCACTACCCTTCTCCCCTCCCTTTCCAATCCTAAGAGAAGTAATGGTGCCCTGCACTGTGGGAAGTCCAAGGTCCTCCCCACTCCATCCAGGTCTAGGAAGGTGTGCATTCAAACAGACTAGGCTCCCAAAAACCCAGTGCATGCAGTAGAATCAAAACCCAGTGCCATTATCATTGTCTTCTCAGTCTGCCCTCATTGTCAGTCACATTCAGAGAGTCCAGTCTGACCACATACTCATTCAGTCCTAGTCCATCTGGCCTTGGTGAGCTCCCATTAGATCAGTCACACTGTCTCAGTGGGTAGATGCACCCCTCATGATCCTGACTTCCTCGCTCATGTTCTCCCTCCTTCTGCTCTTCATCTGGACCTTGGGAGCTCAGTCCAGTGCTCCAATGTGGGTCTCTGTCTCTCTCTATATTATCTCCAGATGAAGATTCTATGGTGATATGCAAGATATTTATCAGGGTGGAAGAAGGCCAGTTTGGGCACCCTCTCCTCTGCTGCCCAAGGACCTAGCTTGGGACATGCCCTTGGACACCTGGGAATCCCTCTAGATCAACTCACTTGCCAATCCTAAAATGGCTCTCTTAATTAAGATATCTTCTTCCCTGCTCCCATATCCACCCTTCTTCCATCTCAACCATCCCATTCCCTCAAGCTCTCCCTAATCTTAACTTTCTCTCTTCTCTCTCCCCATCGTTTCTTTCCCCCACCTCAACCCCACCACCTTGCTCCCAACATTTGCATATCAATCTTGTCTACTTCCAATATCCAGGAGAAAAAATATATGTTTTTCTTTGGGTTCACCTTCTTATTTAGCTTTTCTAGGATCATGAACTATAGGCTCAATGTCCTTTGTTTATGGCTAGAATTCACTAATGAGTAAGTACATACCATATTCATCTTTTTGGGTCTGGTTTATTTCACTCAGTAAAGTTTTTTCTATTTCCATCCATCTGCATGCAAAATTCAAGATACCATTGTTTTTTACCACTGAGTAGAACTCTGATGTGTATATTGCCACTCCTACTTTATACACTCTTCCATTGAGGGGCACCTAGGCTTTTTCCAGGTTCTGGCTATTACAAATAGTGCTGCCATTAACATAGTTGAACAAATGCTTTTGTAGTATGATTGGGCATCTCTTGGGTATATATCCAAGAGAAGAATTGCTGGATCCTGAGTTAGGTTGACTCCCAGTTTCCTGAGAAACTGCCACACTCATTTCCAAAGTGGTTGCACAAGTTTACATTCCCATCAGCAATGGATGAGTGTTCCCCTTACTCCACATTCTCTCCAGTATAGATTATCATTTGTGTTTTTGTTATTAGCCATTCTGACAGGTGTAAGATGCTATCTCAAAGTTGTTTTGATTTGAATTTCCATGATTGCTAAGGTAGTTGAGAGATGTTGACCAATGGAATTGAATTGAAGACCTGGATATTAATCCACAAACCTATGAACACCTGATTTTCGACAAAGGAGCTAAAATTATAAAATGGAAGAAAGAAAGCATCTTTAACAAATGGTGCTGGCATAACTGGATGTCAACCTGTAGAAGAATGAAAATAAATCCATACCTATCACCATGCACAAAACTCAAGTCCATATACATTAAAGACCTCAATATAAATCTGACCACACTGAACCTGATAGAAGAGAAAGTGGGAAGTTGACTGCAACACATGGGCACAGGAGACAACTTCCTATGTATAACTGTAGTAGCACAGACAATAAGAGAAACAATGAATAAGCAGAACCTCCTGAAACTGAGAAGCTTCTATAAAGCAAAGGACATTGTCATTAAGACAAAAAGGTAACCTATTGAGTGGGAGAACTTCACCAACCCCACATCAGACAAAGGCCTGATCTCCAAAATATATAAAGAACTCAAGAAACTAGACATTAAAATTCTGAATAATCCAATTTAAAAATGGGGTACTGAACTGAACAGAGAATTCTCAACAGAAGAAGTTCAAATGGTCAAAAAAATACTTAAGGTCATGTCCAGCTTCTTTATGTAGGCATTTAGTGCTATGAACTTTTCTCTTTACACAGCTTTCATTGGGATTTGCTTATATTTTCAATAATTTCAACAGCATCTGTAGGATGTTCATCTAATATCATGGTCAACACAATTAGAAAGATGATCATATCTACCAAGCAAAGAAAATTCCAAATAAACATATACATCATGAACATTTAAAATTTTTTCATGCAAATTCAGTTGTGTTTTAGGAAAGTTAAAAATTTGAAATCTTAAGAGATTTTGAAAAGGAGCTAATTTCTTCCACTTCAGATAAAACCTACTCTAGAATTTTATTTAGTAAATTTTCTGATATGATGTGGATATTTAAGTTATTAGAGGAAAACATAACAGCAAGATATATAATACACATCAACTATATTCACATTTCATTTCTGAAATTAAAATTTTCTTGCTATATACTAACAGCGATGTATATTTTTTACTCTTACCTTAATTACTTTCTGTTCCTCATCCTTGCCCGTACAAAATATAATCTGATATCATATACTGTTAATTCTTTAGGTGCTGTGTTCTTGTTGCCTTATATATTTTAAAGGATTTCTAATTATGTCTATGCATGTATGTGCATGCAAAAGTAGGTGCTCATGCCAGATCTCATGGATTTTGAGTTGTAGGTGCTTTGTGAGCTGCCTAATATTGGTGCTGGAAACCAAACTCTAGTCCTTTGCAAGAGCAGTACATGTTCATAACTGCAGAGCCATTTCTCTAGCACCTACATCTTATTTTAAGGTTTATTTTATTTAATGCATGTGAGCGCTTTGCTTACATGCATGCATGTGCATCATTTGCAAACTGGTTCTTGAGAAGGTCAGAAATTATTGGATCCCCTAGAACTGGAATTAATGCATGGTGGTGTGCTACCATGTCAGTACCGGCTACCAAATCCTGGTGTCCTGCAGGAGCAACTCATGATCTTAGCTACTGAGCCTTTTCTTAACCTCCTACATCATAGTTTTCAAAGCAATATTTTTCTTCAATATTTTTAGACTCCCAAAGAAAGATTTCATAGTGTTATCTGCCCAGGTTCAGGAAAAGACAAATCACCAAATTCTTTACTTTTTTCTCTTGTTTTAAACTATTTTTGTTAGTTCTTGGAGAATTTTATATATGTTTTGATCATATTCTTCTTCCCCTCCCAATGCTTCCTAGATCCACCCACTCAACCTGTGTCTTTTTTCCCTTTCATTAAGGCCAATTCATGCTGTCCAAATATTCTTCTATGTGTGCCTTCTCCTGGAGTGGTAATTATGACATTCTAATATACTCTGTTTCACAATTAAATTAGCAAAACTTCATTTACCCTCCCAATAATTAGTCATACTTTGTTCATAATTCATACTCTATATTTTTATGCACCAGATTTACAGGTGAAGCATGGGCTTTTCATACTCCTGTACAATTTTCTCCCAACACAATATTGATTTACAGAGTAAGAATGAATGGATGGATGGATAGATGGATGGATGAATGGAAAGACGAATGGGTAGATGGATGGACAGATGATGGAAATATAGTTGAATGGATGGATGGATTAATGGATAGATGAATGGATGAGTGGACGGATGGATGAATGACGGATGGATAGGTGGATAGATAGATGAATGGATGGATGGATAGATGGCTGGCTGGCTGGCTGCATGGATGAATGAGTGGATGGATAGACGAATGGATGGATGGATGGGTTAATGGATAGATGGATGGATGGATGAAGGAATGAGGAAATAATGGCAAGGTCTCTAGCCTATGCTTCCTGAGACTTTGTTTCCATTATCATTAAATCAATTGCATTGCCTCCTGTTTTGTCAGTAAACACTGTCAGCTGAAAAGAAATGTGGAAACTAAGCACCACCTTCATGGGATCCAATACCATGACATCCAAGGGCACCCACATTCATAAGCATACACCCACACATAAATACATAATTAACAATAAACTTTTTATGACCTGGAGTTATGTAGTGGTTAAGAGTATTTGCTGTTCTTTGAGAGGACTTGAGTAGTGTTTCCAGTACTCACATGCACCCACATTATATTTGGAAGATGTAACCTCTAGTACTTGCTGCGATTTAAGCATATTTTGGAGGCTGATGATCCCTAGTGGGAGGGCCAGGCATCAAAACATAAGTTCAAAAACATTTGTAAAATTATAAATGTCGCAAAGTATCATAAAATAAAAGAATTCACTACTGCAAGGGAGTTCCGTGGCAGCTGAGTTCTGAAGAGTCAGTAACTAATTAGGCAAAGATTAAGGGTAAGAACCTTCTCATCTTGGGGATCACGGAAATTTACTATTTCTTATGACTAGTGAAGAGTAATGAGGAATGAAACAAAATTGAGAATCATGCAAATTAAGTTCTCCATGAGTTTCTGAGTCAGATCTTTCATATTAAGAAAAAATAACTTAGCTAGGTTGTGGTGGTGCATGTCTTTAATCTCAGCACTTGGGAGACAGGGGCAGGCAGATAGATCTCTGTGAATCTGAGGGTAGCCTAGTCTACAACAGCTACTTCCAGGACAGGCACCAAAGCTACACAGAGAAATCTTGTCTCGAAAAACAAAGCAAAACAAAACAAAAAGAATGACTTGATTTGACTGTTTCTTTTTTCTAAAATTTATTAACATTTTTAAACATGTATGGGTGTTTTGCCTGAACATTGGACTGTGCAACCAGTGTGTGCCTGATGCCAGAGTGCTCAGAAAGTGGCTTCAGAACCCTTAAAATTGGGGTTACAGACAGTTGTGTGTTGTAAGATGCTGCTTGTTTGTTCTCGAAAGCACAGACCCAAAACAATCACACAAAACAATATTAATTAAATCTCTGCTTGTTTCATTAGCTCTTGCTTATTATGAGCTAACTCTTACATCTCTGTTTAACCCATTTCTATTAATCTGTGTATCATCACATGGATGTGGTTTACCAGCAAGTTTCCGTCCAGGGTCTGTCTCAGACAGGCTACAATGCTTCTCTTGACTCTGCCTCCTTTCTCCTATCACTTAGTATAGGTTTTCCTACCTAATTCTACTCTGCCCTATCAACAAGCTAATGCAGTTTCTTTATTCATTAACCAATAAAAGCAACACATATATAGAAGGACTTCTTATGTCAGTTGTGAACAATAAATTGAACCTGGGTCTTCTAAAACATCAGCCTCTACTCTTAAGCACTGACCATCTCTTCAGCCCCCATTTGATGTATTCTAACATTGCTTGTAGCCACAAAATTCAACTATGATTATATAATTCTGGAAGCAAAAATGTCTAGAAACCTACACTAGAGTGAGTTCTCAAATCAAAGCCATAATGAAATGTAAAGAACATACTTGGGAGTTGGCTACCACATGTTTAAAAGAGAGACTGGGGTGGTTTTTTTTTTTTTCAAAAAAGTAAGCAGGTCTTCCGGTCTCCTGTAGAATATAGGATGTGTTTCAGTTCTTATATAGAAGGACACTCCTAAGAAAATGAGGATGGGTAGTCACCCCAGCATTGGCCTGGGATTAAACACATAGTCAACCTACGCAAGTCCTGGGATGGTTACAAGATTGCACACTGTCATTATAGGTAGTTATATTTTACAAGCCCCCTGGGTTGGGTCTTATATTTCATGACTTTATACCTCTTTCCAAGTCAACAGTAAACAAAACAAACAATACTGAGACCCAAAACAAAGAGAAAATATCTGAATGGTGTGCCTAGGGTCTTCAAAGACCTGATTGCATCATTAGAAGGGGCCTGGATTTGTGTGCTTGATACAGTTATCTCACCAATTCACTTTCTTTGTCTTTCCTCTCCTCTGTTTGTTAGTTTTTGATATAGGGTCCCACTGTGTTGCCTTAGCTGACCTGGACCTTGCTGTGTAGACCAGGCAGACCTATAAGGAAGATATGCCTGCCTCTACCTCCCCTCCCAGGTCCTGGGACTAAAGGCCTATTCTATCATACACAGTAATATTTCTTTTTTCAAATGCAATCCTTTCCAATTCTATGTTCTTTGTCTCCAAAACATTTTCACAGATACACTCTCCTCCCTTTGCCCCTGCCCTGCTTTGTCAAACTGTCCCTGCCACCACTCCCCTTGATACTTACAGATTTAAACCAGACTTGCTGCTGGTACTCAGTAGGTTTGGCAACCTCAAGCATACTAGGAGCTACTTCATTAGCATCAAACTCAGGTTAGTCTGAATCACAATTACTGTATAAACCTTCTTCTGTAAATAGTTGAATTTCAGAACTTTGGGCCTGGGCTTCTTATGGCTGACATCCCCTGGTTTACACAAGTCAAACTGGGGTGACTGAGACTGTGGAGAGGTGCTCTCTTTCCTGGACAGCAGAGGAGAGGGTGCCTGAACTGGCCTTGGCCCATAACCATACTGATGAATATTTTGCATATCACCTTAGAACCTTCATCTGGCGATGGATGGAGACAGAGACAGAGACCCACATTGGAACATTGGACTTAACTCCCTAGGTCCAAATGAGAAGCAGAAGGAGGGAGAACGTGAGCAAGGAAGGCAGGATCAGAGGGAAACTTCACCCGACGATGGATGGAGATTGAGACAGAGACCCACATTGAAGCACTGGACTGAGCCCCCAAGGTCCAAATGAGGAGCAGAAGGAGAGAGAACATGAACAAGGAAGGCAGGACCGTGAGGAGTGCGTTCACCCACTGATACAAGGGGACTGATCTAATGAGAGCTCACCAAAGCCAGCTAAACTGGGACTGAATGAGCACGTGATCAAACCGGATTCTCTGAATGTGGCTGGCACGGGGACTGTCTGAGAAGCCATTGATAATGGCATTGGGACTTGTTTCCTCTGCATGTACTGGCTTTTTGGGATCCTAGTCTGTTTGGATGCTCACCTTCCTAGACCTGGA
The DNA here is from genome assembly GCF_982192425.1 of Myodes glareolus. NCBI lineage: Eukaryota > Metazoa > Chordata > Mammalia > Rodentia > Cricetidae > Myodes > Myodes glareolus. The sequence goes on along the minus strand of NC_142026.1, from coordinate 96,074,628 downwards.
GGGAGGGGGGAGGAACTTGAACTTCCCACAGGGCAGGAAACTCTAACTGCTCTTAGGGATGGAGACAGAGGAGGAGAGGGAGTGGGGAGAGTGGAGGGTATTAGGGGGAGGGGCAGAAGTGGAAACTCTAATAAATTAATAATAAAAAAAGAAGAAGCAGAATATGGTTCCCAACGATCAGAATGAGGTGGTGTTGCAGTGCCAGGAATTCCACCAGGGATCTTCTCTGCCTGTGATGAAGCCAAGGGTCCTGGGTCGATATAGTCGGGGGAAGATTGTAGTGAGACTCCAGAGAAAGCAGAGGAGGGGAGGATGGCACTTCTGGTCCCTTGAGATCTTCCAGAGACAGGATGGCTCTAGACAGGCGGGCCCAAGACGGGCTCACTGTGCCTTGGGTTTCAGTGTCTGACGTTTGTTCCTATTGGGGGTACTCAGGTGACAGTGGACCAGGATCCTGAGGAGATGCTGCTGCCACTCATTCCCATGGTTTCTCTGCTTCCTCAGGTTCTTGGTTTTTTTTTTTCTTCTTGCTTCCAAGTGTAGTTTTTCATAGAAGTCAAGGAAAAAAAATCTGACTGTAGGGAGAGTAAAGTTATGGAGTGAAGCAATACAGAGCTTGGGTGAGATCTATTAAGTGATCAACTTCTGGGTCCTACTGTCTGTGCAGGTTGAAGGTTCCTATTTCCATACCAACCCCAGGCTGGCCTTTCTTTGAAAAAAAATCAAGCATCTCTGTTGCTGTGATTCTAGGGCAGGAACTAAAATGAAGCGTCTAGTTTTGTGATTTGGTGAAGTATCTGTCCTTCTTTATAGTTCAGCCAATCCAAACCAGACCCACATGGTTTTCTTTTAGAAAGGCTAGACCAGCAAGTCTTCAGCATAAAGTACAGATTAGGAGGAACTGTGATCTGGTGCTGGAGGACTTTAAGGGTGTGACATGTTGATCCAGGCATGGTATGAAGTATGAGGTCTGACCTAGTGAGAAGACTATCATTCTCTGTGTATCTGTCACATTGTGAGAGAAATAGACACTGGTGGGGTACTGAGTGTACCAAGTGAAACCAGTAGTTAGCTGACAATGGCATGGGAATAGATACTGTTTCAGGCACCAGGAGAGCCCAAAATGCAGACTCACAGTGCATATGCATCTCACCGAGCCAACCTACTGTGAATGCCAACTTCTGAAAGGAAGCTGCATCTACCTGCGAATCAGTGTCTGCAGAGATCAAGCAGCAGATTAGAATTCAGTACTGTGGAGAGACTGGAATGTTGAAGGTTCAGAAGCTAATTGCCTCATCATGGGCCAAGTTCTGGTCCTCTAGAGCAGCCAGTTCTTGTGCCACTGTGATGCATCTGAAATCTTGTGACAACAGATAAACCCTTTGTAAAAGCTTAGCAGACCACTAACTTCTGCCAAATGTCACAGGATAGCATCCTAGAAGAACAGAATAGCTCCACACGTATGATCGTATCTCTCTTTCTCTCTGATGTACCCATCAAAGTATTTTAAACTTGCCTTGATTCATGGTTTCTTTTGTTTATGAAACTATAAAAACTTTATGAAACTGCATCCACATTGCACATGGAATTTAGGGAAACATAAATCTGGGTTCCTCTGTTACAGGCACTCAAAATGTGAGGGAATAAATGATCCCTCACACCATTTAAGATGAGAGATGTGGATTTTCATCAATGATTATGGTGCCACAATGTGTGATGTTGAGATTGGTCCTCACTTCCATGGAGGAATCACCCAGGCGGAATCTAGATGCCTGGATGAACCCATTGAATACAGGACACCTGCTGTTAGTTCTTCCTGGATTGTTGATGAATTCTTTCAGGTCCCTCCCTTAGCTTGGTCAGTGGTCAATTTTGCTTATTATGAGCTAGTTAGGAGGGATCTTACTTTGAGAGAGGTGAAGGATTCTACTTTGATTTTGTTTAAAGTATCTGTTTCTTTGTGCCGAGAGCATATTTTTCTAGGCATTTTGGTTTGGTTTCTTTGCTTGCTTTCACACCTCTAAAAGAATTTTGTTCTGTTTAGAAACTTAGAGGGCATTTTGGTTTTGTTTCTTTTGGTATTCGCTGTTTTTGAAATGTTTTATCATCATTTAGCTTTGCCTACTGACATTACCCCTCAAATTCATAATTCTTTGTTACCTGCTGCTTCTCTCACAACCTTGGCAAACCTTTAGCTTAGGGATTTTATGAGAACCTGAGGATAAGGATGCCAAAGACAAGAGGCACTTGCTCCCTCCACCCAAAAGTGTGGAGATGCCAGAGAACACCCACAAGTACAATATCATAGGGAAACCCAACAAACATACTGTGGTTTTCATGTCGACACAACCAATTAGCTCTATAAACTTTTACAGAAAAAGCAAGTCCTTAGCTACCTTCCATGGACATTTAAAAAGCTAACCCGTGATCTAGCAAATGCAGATCAAATGAACACTGAAGTTATGTGACATAATAATAAAATGTTCTTTTCATACTAGAGAAGTGTAGATGGACTTTTGTTCTCCATCCTGCCATATAACCAACACAACTCCTGGAATAGCAGGCAGTGCTCTTAACTGCTGAGCTGTCTCCCCAGCCCAGTAATATGTTTTTTAAATGCTATACCCTCAGCTCTATATGACATCATTGATTTCACTACTGTCCCATTATCAAGTGCCAAGCAGCTCTATGGCAGACATGTCCACACAGTCCCCTCCTGTTGATTGTTTATCCTCTGTACCAAAGTCAGATTTAGTTTGAGGTAAATGAATCTTAGGTTCAAACCCCATTCTTGCTAGGCTTTTTCATAAATTTCATATTTATAATTTTGTATTTTCTTAGTAGAACACTTCTCCAAAATAAATATGCTCCAGCTTCCATAAATCCTGGATCTGCCCTATTTGAGAGGCTATTACAAATAAGCACCATTCCAGTGCCATGCTTCATGCTGAGACTGCAGCCTTATAAGAATAATCCGTTTCTTATCAGGGATGATGCTCCTCATATTAGATTAAAGTGAATGGCAGCAATTGTTGGTAATTTATAGTTAATTTCATCTATGTTCTTCTAAAGAAGCCTATTCAAAATCTTTTTACTGATTCTTGTGGATTTCACATCACGTTTCCCAATCCTATTCATCTCCCCCTCTGCCATTGCAACTGCCACCCAAAATAAAATGAAAGAAAAAAGAAAAAAACACAAAACAAAAGCAAACAGAAGGTCTTGGTGTGGAAGTTGTATGTGAAACAGTCAGTCACACAGTATACTTTTTAGTCCATACGTCTTTACTTGTAAGTGTTCATTGCAATGCTCATTGGTCTGGTTCAAGGCCTCTGGCTTCTGCTATACCCTGGATACTGGGCCCTCACTGGGACTCCTCTTGGATATCCCATTGTTGCCTTGTGTCATAGAGATCCTGTAGCTCTGGATCTGCAGGTCTGGTCTCATCACATGCTCCAACAGTACATAGATTCAGTGAGTGTTGGGTGGACCAAGGCATAGCCCAAATTCTGGGCCTGGATGGTAGCTGCGTTTGCCAGTCTGCCAGCTTTCCCTCATTGTCACTACCAAGGTGAGCACTACTTCGCTGCCCTGGCTACCTCACCCAATGCAGCAGATAAAAAGGAGCAGGGCCAGCTCACCTGCACTCACACCACCAGCGCCAGCTCTCCCACTCTTTTGACCCCCAGGCTGACTCTGTCACCTGTAGAAGTGGAAAGGGAGAGGGAGGAAAGAAGCTTATTTTCCAGAGAAGAATTAACTTTTCTTAGATCATTCCTGTCTCATTCCACTGATCTAAAATTCTTTACTTACTAGGATCTCAAACAGTAGGAACTGTGCTTCCAAATTCTTACTGTGTTATGGTAATCTTTCCAAAGCTGCGTGGCTAAGAAAGAATTTATGTAAGTTTTGTTCTAAAAGCAAAAGGGCCTCTGTACAACAAAGCAATAGTATTTTTTCTCAAATGATATTTGGTTTTACTAAACCATACCTAGACTATAAAGTAAGAGATAAGTAAGGATTGTAAATCTAAAAATCAATTATTATAACAAAATTGGTATCAGCCTTTTCCAGTGGCCACATAGTAAAACTGTCACCCAGGAGTATATAATGTATGTTCAGTTCTGCATAGGATGGTGGTGTCCCCACACTACCACACAGATTCAGGATTTCATGCTCTTCTCTTACTATAAATATCCATGTAGAAATTTTAACACGTGTTTTTGGGAGGATTGGGGGATTAAAAGTTGACATAGTTTGACCTTTGGCTAGCTGTAAGTTCAAACACTTCTTGAAATGAACTTGTAAACTATAATCATAATTTTATTTATTGTTTACAAAGCTACAGAATTCCTTAATTCCAGATGCTGTTTTTCTCCCGCCAGTGCCTTGCAGGTTTGTTCGGCACCACCGGTAAGCCCTTTCCCTGCTGTTGTGGATCAGTCCTCAGTCTGGAAGGTCACTGTAAGCCTCTGCAGGATCTACAGATGATGATCAGATGGTAACACCTTGGCACAGACTCCAAGAAGCCCACAATCAGGATGGCAGTGGCTCGGCTGGTCCCCACGTGGCTGATGCAGCCGTGCAGCAGAAGGCAGCCTGTCACGATGAGAGTAATGCCAATCAAAAACTGCAAGGGGGCACAGATGATGGTCTTGTACGGAATCTTAGCAGGGTTGTTGTTTAAGAAGAGAGATCTCATGACACCGGGATCTCTTTAACTCAGAGCTAGTCGGCAGCTCAGTCCCTCCTGGAGGTTACAGTTCCCTGAGTCAGCACTGAAGGACTTTCAATGTTTACTTTGCACCGGGCATTGCAATGTGAACTTGCAGCTCAGATTCCTTCCAAAGGTTGCAGTGTTCGGGTCAGTGCAGGTTAGCCATGTTTTCTTTGTTGGGGATCGCAATGTGAACTTGCAACTCAGAGCCGTTCCCAAGGTTGCAGTGTTCTGGGTCAGTGCAGGAGGGCCTCCAATGCTTATTTAATTCCTGAGGATCCAAGTACTACGTTGGTACAAGTGGATCATCATCGCTAGAGTGGATGAACTTCACCTGGATGCCAAGCAGAGTGTGGGGGCATCTGAGAAAACCTGATAGTTGCCTGTAGAGGCATGCGAACAGTTTCCTCTATGTCTCCAGTCTGCCTCCACCACAGACAAACTGCTTCTGAGAAGCTGTCGCTTTTGTGTCATTGAACGAATTTATAAATCTCCAAAATTATGATGACTTTGACATACAGTATGATTTGGACTGTATTTTTGTTATGTTCTTTTTTGTTTTTGTTTTTGTTTTTTTTTGTTTCTTTTTATTTATTTATTAAAAATTTCCAACTCCACCCCACCTCCCATTTCCCTCCCCCTCCTTCTCCAGTCCTAAGAGCAGTCAGAGTTCCCTGCACCGTGGGAAGTCCAAGGTCCTCCCCCCTCCATCCAGGTTATGTTCTTAAGCTAACTCTAGTCAATATCGTAATTCTGTGATAATTGAAGTTATTAGATTTGGTTGGTGTATGAATGTTCAGTTTGACTGCCTATTGCGAGAAGATCTCCTAGTTTCTAACTCACAAGTTCTGTTTTTTCCTTCTTGTGCTTAATAAGTCAAGGGAGAAAAATATAATGCGAAGAAGGTTGGAAAAACCATTTCAGTAATACTTTTCATAAGTATAGTTACACCGGCTACAGCTTAGTGTACTCTTGATTTAGTATTTCACTCTGACGTTTTCCTCTTCAGGTGGGAAAGTAAAATCTCACAATGGAATAACAAGATCCATTGGGGATCCTTCCAAAGGCCTTCAGTACCACGACTTATTTTTTTTCACCGTACAATGCCCACGTCTTTCCTTTGATTCCAATGTCTTCATATTAAGCTCTTATACAGTAGCAATTATTTCTTCCTTGTGTAAAATGATGAATTAAATGTCATTATTGAATCACTTAAGCCTGGTTTGGCCTGGTTATTCCTCCATGAACAGCTGGCTTGGAGAATTAGATATCTCTATCTACTTCCCTCGATTGATGAGTCTCTTATGTGACCGAACATAAACTTAGAACTACTCACAGAAACATAAATCATAAATAGACCTCAGGATTCCAGTTGTCTATAATTTTGCAAAAAGTGAAGACTAATTAGATGTCTCTAGTTTCTGAATAATTATAGCAAAGAGCATAAATGAATTCTCTCACTTTGCCAGAATTACTTAGGCTTAAGCAATCTAATAATAATCTTTATTTTTACCATACACTCTAATATCATATGCTATTCTAGTGGAAATATGTTCATAATTTTTCAATAGGAAATTGAGGCATGAGTGGTTTGTTCTTTTAAAAAGTTTCCTTGCTACCCAGGCTTATGTGGCTGTTTATTCTGGGCCCACTCTGTTTGTTGTTTTCATTCAGTGCTCTTACTAGAAAGTATCATCAGACCAGCACTCTCTCCTTATCTTCCCTTTGCTGAATACACATTGAGTTGTACTTTAAACTATTTGGCAATTCACAAATCTCCAAGTCCTATTTATCTTCTAGGAATAATTTCTCTTTTGTTGCCTGTCAGATCAGTCTATTTCTCCACCATGGGTTAAACATCTTGAAATTCCCCCTTTTGATGACTCATTTAATCTCAGTAAGGGAGTAAGAAAATGAGAGTTATTAATTAAAACAGAAGTAGACAATAGCACTACATGACAATGTGTATAATACAAAACACATGAAAGAATACGATTATAACTGAGAAAAATACTTGAAATAAAGTAATTAGGAAAAAATCTTTTTTATTTTCAGAGAAAGAATACCAGAATGAAGATTTATTTGAGGAATTGCTAGAACTTCAGGATATAAACCAAAGCAAGGCAGCTATTAAACTAGTGATAGGTAGAAAGCTGTTTTAAGGTCTTAAGTGTGATGAATTAATTTCTTGCAATTACGGTAAAAATATATAGTGTATACCTTACTATTGTAACAAGAGTTAAATGTACAACATGGCAATTTTAAGAAACTTCAGAGAGCCTAAATCCTGCTTTGTGTTTTTCCTCTCAGATAAATTTGTCTTATTAATACATTAAAACATGAGATATTAGGTGTTCAAAATTTTCTACCTAAAGAAAATGTTCAAAATCAGAGGGTATTGACTAGTGAAAGTTTTCAAAAGAAAGGATACAAGATGCTAACATCATCCAGTGGAAGATTATACCAGAATTTTCTGTGAAGAAACAGAAGAAATATGAAACATGAAATCAATGTAGCTCCTCAAAATTTAAAATCATAGTAATAGATTCCAATATGTGTGGAATAGATGAAATTCCAGAGAAATAATTCAAAGGTATTATAAGAATTTATAATGAATTCAGAAGATATGGATAAACTCTGAATGAATTAAAAAGAGCACAAAAAATAGAGGAAATAAGACAATATAGGTCAGGAATATGTAATTTAACAAAATGATAGAAAAACTGAAAAACATCAAATTGAAATTTGGGGAAATGAAACGTTCAATCAGTTAATCTGGAAAACAATCTGATTTATGGTATTCACAAAAAATACCCAAGAATAAATCTAATCAAGAAAGTTAAATCTCTACAAAATCATGTAGAGACACCATATAAAGAAATTGAAGAAGACACCACCAGATAAAGAGCCCTGTCACATGGTTAACAGAATTAAACTGCAAATAGTTAAAGATTCCATGGTGTCTCCATCAAATTCAAAACAGAATTGGTCTTGTGCTGCTCATAGCATAGACTTCCTGCTGGGGACAGGAAGAGTGAGCAGGCAGTTGAGGTTTATTTCTTCAGCTGTCAAGACAGCAAAGGAGAGATAATTATGTCTTCCAACAAGGAAGGCTGACTGAGCTGAGCCTCAGCGACAAGACTGTTTTTAGTATTTAGCCTTACAAGTCTCGACCTACCATGTCTGCTCACCTTGCCTATCCATGGGGGCAGTCCAGGGTCTCTTTCCAGCAACAGGTTAAGGTTTTCTTAGCTGTCATCCTTACCCAGAATTCAGTCTCTTAGACAGCAAAAATATGTATAAAGGTACATAGAATTGAGAAGTTCACTAGCAGAAAGGGCAAAAGCGCCTTACTCGTGTTCTGAAGGGTGAAGGATGTGTGTTTCCTGAGAGCTGATTGGAATCTATTGAGACTACCAGCATCTGGAAATTTCCTTCTCTGGCTACCTTGGAAAGCTATCTCATATCATACTCATCCTCAAGCCCCAGTATTTGCCTTTCTGAGTGTTTCATGAGATGCCTGATCACTCTGTTCTGTTAGGTCTGTTAAGCCAGACTCTCCTCCAATCTTCATGTTTATTCTCAATAATTTTTCATCTAATGACTCTGCCCCAACCCTGCAATCTGGCTACAAAGTCTCACTTTCTCATGGTGTATTCAAATTTGAGTTTACTGTTTTAGTTCATTGAGTTACTCTAAGGTTGTTTCAATATTGAAATTAATCATCAGCCATTTCTCTGTACTCAAAAAGTGACTTTTGCTCTTTTCATTTTCATGGATTTCGCCTTAAAAAATAACTAGCTGCTACCTTACTGAGTAAACATAGTTTACCACCAAGTGCCAACTGCCAATCCAGTTGGTTTTTAGTGAACAAAGGCCAATTGGTTGAGAAACTGAACATAATCAATTTAAAGAGATTCTCTCTTCATTACTTGAACAAGGGATAGGCCTGAAAGACTTCGTTTGCTTTGTTGTTGTTGTTGTTGTTTCTCTGTGTAACAGTTCTGGCTGTCATAGAACTGGCTTTGTAGACAAGCTGACATCGAACTCACAGTGATCGCCTGCCTCTTCCCCCCCCAAGTGTTCCTATTAAAGGTGTGGGCCCTCATGCCCAGTTGTGCTCAGTTTAACATTAGTTAGGGTTATATATCGTATCCTAGATCTTTCTCTGCATATCCTCAATTACAGTTTAGAGTTAAGATTCTTTTCAAGTCTGTTTAACAAGAACACTTCACCCTTCCTGATTGATGGCCATCAACATCTGACTAGACTCCTTATCTATTCTTTTTGTGTAGTTTACAAGTTACCCTGACCTGGCTTCAGCAAGGATCCCATTAAGTCAGTTTGCATGGTATTTCCCTCATTCCCGAGTTTCTAAGTTGTTCACTAATTGGGTATTTCCTGGCCCTTTTCTAAACGTTGCCATTATACATTCTGAATTGAGCTCAGTCTTATAGCAAAATCCTATTGCAGAGGTTCCCACACCTGTCAGGATGGTCTTCTTTTAAAACACATTATAATGGCTGTCTTAAAATAAATTTTTATAAACAGCGAACACATCATCTATAGATTATAGAACACAAAATTCCAAAATAAGAAGTCATAAAAGAAAGGTTGATAAACTGTAAATCCCTTTCTGCTTCATATTTCTCATTTATGGCTCTGCATAGTTTCAAGAAAATTTCTCTTACTGGTACTCCATAAATAACTATAATGAAATACTGTATATTATATAAGTTAATTGGAACCAAATTATTCTTATTGCAACAAAATATTTGACTGAGACACTCCTGCAAAAGAGCCAAGCTATAATAATGTTCTGTGCCATCATGGAACCTGAAACAAAGACAGTAAACCATGAGACAGAACCTCTGAACCCAGGAACCAAGGTGAATCTCTTTTCTTGCCACAGACTAGAAACCAGCAGTGCACTGAAATAGTTGAAACAACAAACCAAAATAATCCTCTGAAGTCCATAAATTAGCCATCTTGGGTATTTGGTTGCAGTGATGACCAACTTGGTTTGGTTCCATCTGGTGACTGTCACGAATGCTGCTAGCATATATATTCATGATCCAATTATAGTAAATTTTTAAATATCTGCAGTTGCTTTATTAATTAAATTCCTTCTCCACTTAGAATTTGAAATTAATCTAGATTTTTCATATTTATTATAATGACGTTATGGCATGTGTTTAATGAGGCTATGTTGCAGACAGAACTGTTTTCATACTAATACTTTATAATTAAACCAGTAGGATTTTTCATTTATCTTTTTATTGATTCTTTGTGGATTTTGCACCATGCATCCTTGATCCGAATCATCTTCCCATCCCCCCATTTCTACCTTCTGCCCTTGCAACCTCCACCCCAAAATAAAATAAAATTTAAAAGAAAAATCAAAGCAAAAACAAACAAACAAAATGCCTCTCAGCATGAATGGTGTTGTGTGAAATAGCAAGTCACACTGTATACCCTTTAGTCCATACACCTTAACTTGTAGGTGTTCATTGCAATGCTCATTGGTCTATTTCAAGGCCTCTGGCTTCTGCTATACCCTGGATACTGGACCATCACTGGGTTTGCACTTGGATATCCCATTCTTGCCTAGTGTCATAGAGATCCAGTAGCTCTGGGTCTGCTGTCTGGCCTCATCACATGTTCTAACAGTTCATAGATTTGGTGGATGTTGGGGTGGTCCAACTCATAGACCAGGTTCTGGATCTGAGTGTTAGCTGGATTGGTCTGCCTACCAGCTTTCCCTCACCATCACTACCTGGGATCACTCTCCAGAACAGTCCTGGCTCTCTCACTCAATACAACAGATAGCAAGGAATGGGACCAGTTCTCCTGTTATTACACCCTCAGTTTCAGCCAACCCACATTCACAGTACCAGGGCAGCTGGTTTTGCCCAGCCACCTGGTGAAGAGAGAACAAACTCTTCAATTCTCATGGCCCCAGGTTTGACCCTTTCATGTATTTTAGGTGGCAAGGGGTGGGTGTTGAGGGCACATTTCCCTTACCGTTACCATCCTGTTATTAGGAGGTTTTGTCCTGCCCAGTTACTATAGTTGTTAAGCCCCAAAGAAATCACACAGAGGTCTATATTAATGATAAACTGATTGGCCATTAGTTTAGGCTTCTTACTAACTTTTATATCTTATATTAACCCATCATTATTATCTACGTTAGCCACATGACTCAGTACCTTTATCAGTGGGGCAGGTCACATCTTCCTTCTGTGTCTGGGCAGGACTGCAGAGGAATTGGCTTTCTCTTTCCCAGAATTCTCCTATTCTTGCCCCACCTCTACTTCTTGTCTAGTTGTCCTGTAACATGAAGGCCAGCTTGTTGGGGTTTATGTCCTACCCAGTTCCCCACAGCTGGCAAACCCCAAAGAAAATCACACAGAGATCTTCATAAGTTATAAAACTGATTTGCCCATTAGCTCAGGTTGCTTATTAACTATCTTGTAGCGTATATTAACCCATTATTCTTATCTATGTTAGCCACATGGCTTGGTACCTTTCTCAGTGGAACAGCTCCCATCTCGCCTCTTCAGTGGTCTGGGCAGAACTGGGTGGAATGGGTTTCCTCCTTCCCAGAATTCTCCTATTCTTATCACCCCACCTATACTTCCTGTCTGGTCAATCAGCATTTATTTAAAACATGACTGACAGAATACAGACAATTCTCCCGCACCACTTCCCCCTTTTTTTTTTTTTAACAAAGGAAAATATCCATAGTCCATTTTGGGGGAATGTGGGTATAATTTTCCAGGTTACTTCCTGCTGGTTAGGGACACTGATAATCTTATGGGGACCTAAAGAAAATTTAGAGGTATTATCAAGTCTTGACTGGAGTATCCTGTGAGTCTTGATCATCTCAGGCAGCAGTCTTGAATCTTTTCTGGATGTAGAACTCTGACATCCAGGCCTTCTGTTCCTACCAGAAAAGGTGGTCTTCCTTGATCAAACTGGATTTTTCTTAACTCAGAATGAATCCACAGCCTCTCATTTCCTGTGGAAAGAAAAGCAAAATCTCTTCTACAAAGTAACATACTTTTTTACTTCAATTTTAAAGTCAAGTATTTTTAAAATACCTATCTTGGATTAGTTTAGCAGCATTTATAAACAAATATCTTTTAGCAGCTGTTGCTCCATCCTCAGCATTCAAGCAATGGAAAGCAATTGCAAAATAGCATACAGTATCAAGATTCTCTGTGTATTTTCCATCTTTATGTGGCTTTACATTAACCTGTATTTCTTATATTTTTACTTTTAACTTTTGGCTTTTTGAGACAGGTTCCCTATGTATCTTTGTCCTGAAACTCCCTCTATAGACCATGCTATCATTGAACTCACAGGGATCCCTCTTTCTCTGCCTCCCCAGTGCTGGGATTAAAGGTGTCTGTCACCACACCTTCAATTGACAGAGGTCTGTCTGCCTCTGCCTCCAAAGCTTTGGGATTAAAGGTGTGTGCGACCACACCTTGAAGTCACAGAGGTCAAGCTACCTCTGCCCCCTGAAGTCACAGAGATCAATCTACCTCTGTCTCCCAAGTGTTGTGATTTAAGATGTCTACCACCACACCCAATTACTCTCTTTGTTTCTTTTTAAAGAACTTTAACCTTTATTCTTTTAAGACTGCATTACAGCATTTAATACACTGTAAACCATTTAGAGTTTTTTTTTTGAATCTCTCTTTACTGTATATCTCTCTTTTTCTGACTACATGAGTCTTTATGGAGAGAATTAAAGCCATGGCTTTGATGGCTGGATTCAGCCCATTCTTTAGCTTTCCAGTCTTTTGGTAGAGGTACCAGCTGGAGCCATTTTTATTGCCACAACTCCGTGGCTGTTCAAGGTCCCTACCAACAAGCAAGCTTTGGTAGAGTGTTCACAAAACAACAATCAAATGCTCTCTCTATAGTTGGACCTCCTGCCTCAAAAAGTCAGACATTGCACTATAAGGATGGCCCAGAAAGCCAGCATTTTAAAATGGCTCAGCTTTTTTCCTGCTATGGATGAAAACCAAAAAGCATGAGTTTAGCTTTTCATCAACACGGTTTAAGTGTTACATGGCAGGACTTCTTAAAAGAGCTGTAGGATTTTGCAGCTAAAGCTGAGTCAGGAAGCCTTTCTTAGATGAGTGCACTTACCTCTTGTGAGCAAAGCCCATCCAAGAGAGTGCTGCTACCAAGAAACCATGCATAATGCTGTTATTTTGTTCTAGAATTACTTCTCAAGCTGTCTAGGGCTTTATGCGGATGCAACAATCCATGTGGGTGCCATTCTGTAACATGAAGACCAGCTTATTGGGATTTATGTCCTGCCCAATTCCCCACAGCTGGCAAGCGCCAAAGAAAATCACACAGAGATCTCCATAAGTTATAAAACTGATTGGCCCATTAGCTCAGCTTACTTAATAGCTCTTGTAGCTTATATTAAACCATTATTCTTATCTATGATAGGCACATGGCTTGATACCTTTCTCAGTGGGGCAGCTCCCATCTTGCCGCTTCAGTGGTCTGGTCAGAACTGGGAAGAATGTGCATCCTCTTTTCCAGAATTCTCCTGTTCTCATCACCCTGCCTCTACTTCCTGTCTGGTTGACCCACCTATATTTTCTCCCTGGCCAATCAGCATTTATTTAAAACATAATTGACAGAATACAGACTTTTCCCACTCCACTAGGTAGTGTGGGAACTCCTTCCACTCCTTTAGCCAATAGCCTTAATGGTACCAGCCCACTTGAGCATGATTTCTTTTGCTTTAAAAAGCATCAGTAGCCCTGCTCTCTCTCTTGCTTCTGGTTCACTCCAGCTACTGGATTCTGTTCCTGGTCATGCAGAGGACTGTTGTCTAGGACAGTGATCTGTAAGATTTCCTCTTAAATAAATAACCCTTTATTAATCGTAATTCCAAAATAGTGTGGGATTGTTTTGTGACTTATGTCTACAAATGGTGCCCACATGGACTTAAACTCCATGCCTCCCAGGCTCCATAGGCCTGGAAAGTGTCTGATCACCTGGTTTGCTCTGTCCTGAGTGGTTTTTTAATCCCTATTGCAATGCAGCACCTATGCAGCATGAGTCAGATAGCAAGCGGTTGCCAAATGCTGCAACACCTCGGGGTGAATCTTTGTCACATGGTGGTGTATGCAGCTTTCAGGTTAGTGTTCTCTGCTCCTGGATTCTGGGTTTCTGGCTCCATGTATGGAATTTATTTAACTACATTTACTTTTTTTGAGCAACTCATATTTCCCAGTCTTTAGCAAGTACCAAGGCAGACACTGAAACAAGACCAATTCTGTAACCTTCACATTTATTCTAGTCACAACTTGGCAACAGCACCACCTGCTGGATAACAGGTGATATGACAGTTTTCATTTTCAATGTAACCTTTATTGCTTTCTTTACTAATACAATGGATTATATCAAGCGAGGCGTATATGACTATGGGGATACCTCAGTTTACTGGTTACTAGGTTTCAGTTTTATTCTCCATATTCTATCATTAAGGAAGAATATAGCACTCCTAGGAATGATGCAATCTTTATGGACAAATAACGAACAGTGAGTTGACAGGATTAAAATAAACAAAAATCAGAGGATCAGAGGTTATCTGAACAAGTGAATACTATGATAGACAAAATTGACTCCATATCTAAGGGTACTAGGAACTTATCTGAAAGAATTCATACTGTTGAATTTGACATTCAAAAGTTGTCAAAAAGTTTTGATAAAATAACAGACAGTATGTACCTCCAAGATGGCAATCTACATGATATTCACAAAAAGTCCAAGGAGGAGATGTGATTTTTAAAGAAGAACATTAAAACCTTGGAATCACAGGTGCAGAATGGGGACCAGAGACTTGATGTATTCATGAAATCACTAGAAATAAATACAGGACAGGAGATTCAGACTTTGCAAAAAACAATAATAAAAAGATTTGAAATGATTGAGGAAATTCTTAGAGCTGATGAACAGGGAAGGAAGGCACAAGGACAGGATGTAACATCACCAGTGGCTGTCAGAACTGGATTACCCAGGGCTTTAGGTTCATATCCCGTACTTTACTCTGACAAATTATCAGGTTCTAAAGGCCAAAGAGGATCAAAAGAAGGTAGATGGATGCCTATAGGAATGAATGATCTAAAAGAAATTAAGCAAGCTGTTACAAATGATGGCTTATATTCTGCATTTGTTATGGAGACAATAATAACTTGGGTTTCTAACTTCAGGGCAACTCCTTATGACATTTTTCAGTTAGTTTCAGCTGTCCTGGATGACAGACCTTCATTGATGATTGGGATTTATTTCAGGGAGGAATCAAAAAATATGGAACAACAGGGAAGAGCAAAAGGTCTTGAGGTTTCCCAAGATCAAAGTCTTGCAAAGGTCCTTATGCTGATCCACAGGTCCAAGCTTTTTATGATGAAGAAATCTTGTCCCTATGCCACAAAGCAACCTTAAATGCTTGGGACAGTGTTCAAAAACTAGGAAAAATAAATGAATCATATGCCAGGTTTAGACAGGGACAGGGAGAACCCTTTACTAACTTTTTACAAAGATTAGTAAGGCAATACAATTAAGAGTAACATACCCAGAAGCTAGACAAATAGTTCTTGAATCTATGGCTTTTGAAAATGCAAACTTAGAATGCAAAAAAAATAATTAGGACTTTAAGGTTTAGATCAGCACCTATAGATGAATGGATTCTGTATACAATGAATGTTGAGACATTTGACTATAATCATGAATCTTGGGTAGGAGAAGCAATTCCAAAGTAATGAGGAGACATCAAACTGCCAAATGTTTCAATTGCGGTAAAATAAACATCTGAGAAGGGATAGTAGGCAAGGAATTTCTAGGAACACTGTCTCCTCTGGGAATGGCAAAAATAAGAGATCATGGCCTTCAGGTATATGCAGAAGGTGTGGTAAAGGCTGACATTGGACCAATGAATGAATGCGAACAACAGACAGACAAGGCAACCCAACCATCGGGAAACACCTTAAGTGGCCTTTTGTAGGCCCTAGAGCCAAAAGTGGCCCAGTCATTCCCAGTTACAGTGGTGAACGTGTCTAACCAAGAAAATTTAAAAATCCAATACCTACTGTATAAAACAATACTGGGCTGAATGATAGTTAAATGTGGAGGATGAGTCAAAAAATCCAGTAGAGAGAAGGACTACTACTGCTTTTTAAAGCAAAAGAGACTACGCCCAAGTGGGCTGGTATTTTTAAGGCTGAAGGAGCAGAAAAGCTCCCACAACACCTCCCTCTTTTGTTTAAGTAAGGGAGTTCCAAACTCAACACAAGACTATATACACTAGGAATAGATGTCAAGTATAAGATTAGAATTATGTTCAGCATAAACAATATTAAGCAAGGAAATACGTTAAGCGTTTTAATAAACATTCTATCCTAAGGAGTCTGAGTCTTGTATTGGTAATGGCTTGGCTAGATCATAAGAGGATGGTAAGTAGGACTATCTAATCTTCAACCCCATTGAAAGTCTGAGAAGGGAGATAATATTACTTGATCAGGCAGGGAGTACAATCAAGTAGCTTCCAAAGCAAGCAATATATGACAGAGTCAATAAGCTACCTGAGCAACCACCTAAAGTCTCATTTTGCAATGTTGAAGCAACCAAATTTGGCTATGGCCTAGCATAATTGACAGACCATTTTCAGAGAAAGGAAAATTTTCAAAACCATCTTATCTTGTCTTGGCAAAATTTGACAATTTTGCTTGTCCATTTCTGGATATCATATAACTTGTTAGTAGTTGAGGCATTGTCAGTTTCTTGCCCAAATACCAGTTTTGCCAAGAAGAAAACAAGCTCCAAGGGTCTTTGGTGCTCAACATTCTCTCATGAATATATTGGTGCTGTCAGAAGTAGTCATGTCTCATGTCAACAGCCCCTAAGTTATTTAAATGCCATGTTCCACAGATCCTTGAAGTGATTACAAATTACTTGTCTTGAGAGAATATAATCTCAATGTATCCAAAGAACCTGACTGCATGTACAGCAAGCATGAACATCTATTGACCTACAATAATTAATAATTAATAATTATTAATACCTGTATAACTTAAAGACTAAAACTTCATGTAAGAATATTAAATAGCCTGTAAACAAATGTGCAATAAATGAGGACAATGACCTCAAAATGTTAACAATATATAAGTATCTTGATCAGAGGTAGGATTAATATATAAAGCAATGTGAAAATGCATCCTAAAAGTTGTATCAATATAAAAAATGTCCTAAACAGAGATAATAACATACATATATACAATCTGACATTATGTGTGTGTACATAAATAATGTAAAAAAAGTAACAAATATAATTTGAACTTGTATCAATATACAAAAACTATACCAATACATATTGTCCACGAATAATAGCTCACAAGTATTCACTCTATTACTTGCTATTACTATCCCCCTCATAGTGTTCACCCCAACCCTCTATCTGTATACAAGTAATAATCAACAATCCCTAAACAGTGTTCCTAACCCTATGGACAAACTTTTATGGTATGGGGGTGTCATCTTCTAGAATTGCTTCCCACTGTCATTGTGGTGATGTTGTCATTAATGGGATCCTACAAAATTAAAGTGGTGGTTAAGTTTCAAAATTACTGTCTCGTATAATTGGAGATAATTTCCAAGCAGTCAGTGGGTAGTTTTTTCCCCAAAGTTCTTATTTAAAATTCTGGACAGAATGTCATGAGAAGGTACTCCATGTCAGCATCTGGTACCCCCCCCAAAAAAGAGAAGCAGTCTTTTAATAGCACTATCTGCATCACAATGTCATCTCAACTAGGTAGAGTTGTTGCTGTGTGGCCCCATTTTCTTCCTGGAACCTTCAAAGATTACTGCAGAAAAGGATCTGTAGGAAAATCTATTGTTCATCATGAAAAACTTAAACATCATTCATATAAGCATACATTCAATGAAGAATATGATATAGACAAAAAAGGCACAGAGAAAGTAAAAATTTTTCCTAAAGTCTTTCTTCTGTCCCATACCAGATGGCTCCTGATATGAAACAGAAACTCTGAATGTTCCTTTTAACACCATGCTTAGATTTAGAGAAGTACAGAGCCATTGTACAACTCTAAAAGCAGCTGAATTTGTGTGTGTGTGTGTGTGTGTGTGTGTGTGTGTGTGTGTGAATGTAAGTGTAACCCATACCTGGATTTATAATCCATATTCTGTTTTCTAGATGCTCCTTAGTGGTTAGTTATTTTTCTTCTGTCAGCATTCAAATATCCAGGGTCTCTTGGATTTTTGATGGTGTGTGTTTCTCTGCAAAGATAAGAGCAGAACCCTGCCCCAACCCTATATGGCTATCCTTAGCACCTGTATGGTTGTCACCATTGTGGATGAGCTGTCATTTTTCTGTTTCAAGAGGTTTTCCTTTCAAAGCAAATCTTTATTAATTTTGATGGTATTCATAATTTTTCTTCTATGGAAACAAGAGCGAAACCCCTTCCCCAATGTACTACATCTCCTGGTTTCCATTATGAGGTCAACACATCCTTGAAATATACTCTTTGATTCAATTCAGAAATTTATTTCCATTATCCAATGCCTCTCTGCTGCTGTTGTTTCTTTTCCATTAGTGTTAAGAAAATTCAAGGTTAATAAAACATTATACAATCTACTTCTGGGGATACTTTTTATCCCTTTTGGTTTGTTCAGCATATTCTTAATTGTACACCTGGATCTTTATATAACAGCCTGACCTGTAGGATTATTTGGTATACATGTATTGTGCTTTATATTATAATAATCAAAAACCGTTTCGTTCTTTTTTAGATAAAATGCCAGACCACTGTCTGTATGTATTTGTGCAGGTATACCCATGATGGTCTTAACTTCTAATAAATTTGTGATTACTGAATCAACCTTTTCTTAGCTCAAGGCAGTTCTAGTGTTCTGCACAGGTGATCTGTTGTTCCCACTCTAAGGGCTACACAGATATCAGGAGTCTGGGCTGTTACCTAGGGCCAAGTCACTGTCCAAGGATTGAGTCTCTGTTGGGACCATGTAGATCTGAGTAGTCCGTGCTGCCACCCAGGGCCATGGTGTCGACTGGGCCTAGATTGCTGCCAGGGGTCATGTCTGGGTCTATTACCCTGCCATGCTGTCATTGTGTTGTTTTCCATGATTCCTTTAACCACCAAAAGCAGTGAGGATAGGTGAGGATAGGGCTAGGGAGTTGACCCTGCCCCTTACTGACTGTACCAGTCTGGAGAGCAGGCCCTGGAGCTCCTCAGGGAAGCACAGTAGAGCTGTCCCTCCTTGTGCAGGTGTGGGTGAGCAGACCCTGAAGACTAAGAGTGAGAGAGCTAGCCCCATGATGTGCTGCATAGTGGTGTGGGCAAGGGAAAGATACCCCTTGACCCTCACTCCTCACTGATCAATATAGAACCCAGCTGTGATTGGACCATGGATTCAGATATAGTCCTTTGCAGCAGCCTGGGCTCAGGTGTCACCATGAACCTGGTAGCCAGTACAGGTCATTTAAAATGCCATGGACCCAATAGCAGCATGGCCTTTGACCCCCCATATGATCCTAGGTGTGGGCCCAGATCCTGGGCATCCACATTTAAACCAACACTTGTTTAATCTTTGATTTTAATGTCTTTACTACAAACTGACACTTGTTATATTAATTTTAAAAGGCATAAATGTTTTCATATGACATTTCGCTTTATTTCATACAACACATTTGAACAGTCATTTTGATTCTGAAAACAATCAGTTAAAGTTAAGGTTAAGATTAAATGGATTTTTCGTGTTTACTTGATCCTAAGTTAATTAAAGGTAAAGAAAATGTGAACTATACAAGAATCTCTGAAGGCTACAAGCCATGTTTTATGTTTTCTGTTATACCATTTTTGTGAAAGATACCAATGCTAAAAGCTACTTTTGAAATCAATGTTATGGCCAGCAAATTAAGCATAAGCTAATTATTTCTTTAAAGAATTGAGCTTTATAATTCATAATTAAGTAAGAAGAAGAAATTAATTTTAGTATTACAGTATGGCCTTTGGTTAGTACATTTTTATATGATTAATTCACGTGGTAATTAAAGTTCTACTCCTCATTTATATCCCAGATGAACTTTAAGGGAATGTTTTTCATATTCCTTTCGAATATTCTGTCAAATCTTTCATTCTGATCCACAGTCAAGTGATGCTTCCAGTCTCCAATGGTTCCTAATGGGAGAAGCAGAGAATAGCACCTACGTAAGTAGCAGTATCGGGGCACAGTCCACCCAACTCACTCTACTCCCTTCAGCTCACACTGCACATCACTCTCAGGAGGGCTAGGTTGGCTTTTTCTCCTCTCATCACAGAAACTTCAGAACAGCAACAAAATAAATAGGTATCACTAGCTACTACCATTGAGTTGTAGCCATTGTTAAAAAGAAAAATAAACGCCTTAGAGGTTACAAAAAATATTAGAATTTTAAAAGTACATTTTACTATGTGCCAATCAGTATACTAGGAAAACACTTAGATTTCAAACACAGTATATTTCAAACACAGTCTTTTGAGGTATGTGCTGTTTAGTTTTTCATTTTTAAGCAGGAAAAAAAAATTGAGACCCAGAGGTTTTTAGCAAGTCAAGTCAAGGTGACATAGAGCTTCAGAACAGTTAACATTGTGATTTTCTGAGTAGGAATTGAAAATGATCATTACACTAATTAAAATGAAAATATCCATTTGGTTTTCTTAATAGTCTGAGAGAATGATATTATTATTTGCATTTGGAATGGATGCGAGCTATCATGGGTAAGACATTAAGGCTTGTTGAGGAATAGGATGTGAGAACTGTTGGTAAGTGGCAGAAGAGACAAAATAAAAGATTTCCTGAAAAATATAAAAACCCAACAATATTCAAATATAAGCTAATACTCACAGCAATGATAAGTTAAAAGGGTATCAAGAGGGAAATGTTCATTCTTACCCATATCTCTGGGCATATACTGAGATCATAACAAGTTTATTTCTTGTTTACTTTATTGAATTCATGTCAAATAAAGTTACTAAGACATCGCTCTAATTTTTATGATGAAAAAAATCTCACACACGAGGAAGCAACATTTTCAATTTTGTTTTCAATATAAACAGACAGTAAGTTTACTTGCCCAATATCCTACAAAAATATTAAATAAAATTGTTCTTGTCTAGGCAGTGCGTCACCATGTCTATAATCCTAGCTGTCAGGGAGGGGGTCCAGTAGAGACAGGAGTATTACGAATTTAAGGTAGCCATAGTTTCTTAGACAAAACTGAGAAGCACACATTCTCTCTCTCTCTCTCTCTTTCTCACCCCCTCTCTTTCTCTCAGACACACACACACACACACACACACACACACACACACACACACACCTCCAACAAAACAAAACAAAACAAAAATAAGGCAAGAAATCCCCAACAAAACAATAGCACAAGATGAATTAGAGCCTAGAACAAGACTGCTGACAAACTTTAAAACTTGATTTGTGTGCCTTATAAGGAAAGAAAGCCATATTTATTTACTAAGTGAAATTGCCAACTTTTCAGATTTTTACTAAAACTACTAGAAACCCTTCAGGTTCTTTGTCAATTGCAATGCTTGATGCTTCCAAATGTCATTATCACCTGGAGAAATACTTTAAAAACGCATATTATTTCTTCAAAGTACTCCAGGAACACTCAACAATTTTTTTTTTTTTGCTACTACAGACTAGTAAATTTCACCTTTGCGGAGGAATGTTCCCTCATCGTTTCTTGTCCCAATTTCTTCTCTAATTATATCTTCATAATTTGCTCGCAGGTCAGATTTCATGTTCTGAAACGTAGCTTGTCTTACAACAGCATCTATATCTTCTTCACTCAGTTCTTTCTCCAGAAAACTGCAAATTTTAAGCACTGAGCCCCTGAGGTCCTGAAAAAGTCATGGGTTGAGAAGTAACTGATCTTATAATGGAGGTGTGAGTTACAGCCCAGTGTGTAACATAAACAGCTAGGATTTACTTTTGGAATGTAAAGATTGTTAAACACATGAAAACATCATAGAAACAGGGTAAAAAACTGAAATTATTATTTATTGTCATTGAAACAGAATAAACCATTAATAAAACACGGCTCTTTTGGGACTCTGTAGCCTAAGCTGGCCTGGAATTCAGTGTGTAGTCTATGCTGCTCTCAATGTTAGGATGGTCTTCCTTTCATAACCTCCCATAACGGCTGGGATTAGAGGTAGGAGCTACTACACTGATCTCAATATCTTTGTTAAATAAACAAATCAACAAATGAGCAGAAGAACTCAAGTACATCCTTGTAAAACACCTGTGAATTCAATATTTTTGGCTAGAAACACAGTTGGTTGAGAAGAATGTGGTTATTTTTATCTGATGTCTGCATTCCATCAGATTTTACTACTTCCATTTAACATATTACTGGGAAATAATTGGCAGATAATTTAGTCAAGAAAGAGAAACAGTGTCTAAATTAGAGATGAAGAAGTAAAAAGTTCTCTGTAAGGTGGAAAACAGTATGATCTAATATATAACACAAAAGCTAGGGAAAGCGAAGAATCTGCTACAACAGTGAGATTTTACAAAGCTGTAAGTTATAAAATCAAAATCAGCACACAAATATTAGTTGAATTTATAAATACTAGTGATGAGTAATGGTAAAGTAAGATAAAAATACATGAACTTTAAAACAATAGGATTAAAAAACTTAGGAATAACGTAGAAAAGGTTAGAGACAGGTCCATTGAAACCAACAAAATATTGATGAAAGAAGAAGAAAACAGAAACAAACATGTAGCCTACACTGATGAATTTAAAGACAGTTATTATTTATTTATTTGTTTTTCTGAGACAGGATTTCACTGAAGTTTTGGAGCTTGTCCTGAATCTTAATCTGTAGACCAGGCTGGCCATGAACTCACAGAGATATGCTTGCCACTTCTTCCTGAGTACTGGGAATAAAGTGTGTGCCACCACCGCCAAGCTGAGGAGAGTTATTTTAAAGATGCTATAGAAACCAATCCACAAATTCTATGCAGTCTGCAATAAAATTGCAGTGTTTTTTTTTTGTTTTTGCAAAAAGAAAAAAGAAAAGAAAGGAAGAAAAGAAAATCTATTCAAAATTTGTATGAAATTTAGACACCTCATAGGAGCTAGTTCTCTTCATCCAGCATGTGTGCCTCAATGATGGCAGTTAGCTCATCAGGACTGGCAGCAAACCCCTTTACTGAACTATCTATACCCACAAAGAAGTATGTTAATGTCATGGTGATTATAACAGTGTGGTTATGACTTGAATATAGAAATCAACCAATAGGAGATAATAGAATTTTCAGGAAGTACTCTCTCACTTATAATGGTTAAATGATTTTTGATATGGCTGTTAAGAACATTAAATGGGAAAAGTCATTCATTTCAACAAATGATCTTGGGTAAATCAGATGTCCGTATACAAAAGAACAAAGCTGAATTCTCACCTTAAAATGTATTTCAAACATATGAAAATTGGCCAAATATAAAAGCAAGGGCCTAAACTACAATGCTGTTAGAGAGACTTAAAGGGAATGATTTACCACACAGGATTTCACAGTCATACTTTGAATCTCCCTCTACAAGTACAGAGACACAATGGGATGATTTACATCATAGGATTTCACAGTGGTGTCTGGGATATGTCTCTACAAGTAGAGACAGCCAAAAATAAAAAAAACATTAAATTGATTATACTAAACTTAGTAACTCCTAGGTAAAAAAGGACAGATTCAATGAAATGAAAAGTTTGCCTATAGAATGGGAACAATATATTTGTCATTTATATGATACAGGATTACCCTCAGAAATCAACAACAACAAAACCAACCTAACTAAAACTTTCAATAAATGATTCTCAAAGGGAGTCTAGAACCATCCATTAAACACAGGAGAAAAATGCTCTCTATCACGAGTCATTTGGGAAGTGGAAACCGACAAGAAGTGCACACCACTTGTGTCCTATTATGATGACTATTCCTTAACAAATGACAGAAAATCATAAGTCCTGGTGCTGTTGGGAGAAATATAAAGTTGTTCATTTGCAAAGGGTAACTTATAACGCTTGGTTCATAAAACAAAAGCAGAATCACTGTGTGATCCAGCAACTCTACTCTGCCTTTTACTTCTTATTCCAAACAATTGAAACCAAAATCCCTGAAGTATTTGTACATCCATATTCACAGCATCAGTATGCATAACAGTTAAAATGTAGAATCAAGCCAAACTTAAATAGATTATAGAATATAAATGCAATGGGATATGCAGACAGAGAGAGGGAATTCTGATACATGATGCAATAAGCCTTGATGACATAGAGGACATCACAGTAAGTAAAGTAAGTCAATAAAAATACAGCTGCATATCTCCACTCATGCCAAGTACTAGGCATGAAGAAATTAATACAGGAAGAACATAGTGTGGTGATTTTCAGGAATGAGAGGAGAAAAAAAAGAAGTTAGGGTTTAATAATCCTAAGGTTCAGCTTGCCAAAAAGAATTTGGATAGTGGAAGTGACAAATGGCTACATAACAAGTCATAATGGTGAAATGGCACATTTCAGGTAATGGATTTTAAAATCATAACTAAGAGTGCAATTGGGGCTAATAACCTGAGTA
Organism: Myodes glareolus; assembly: GCF_982192425.1. NCBI lineage: Eukaryota > Metazoa > Chordata > Mammalia > Rodentia > Cricetidae > Myodes > Myodes glareolus. The sequence continues at coordinate 96,050,205 of NC_142026.1, read as the reverse complement.
GGAGTATAGTAGTTGTTCATGACAGTTTATTTTACCCAGAGAAGTTGCGACATTCTTCATGATGAAGAAGCACTACCCCTAATTCAAGAATAAAAGTAATAAATAAAACGACACATGAATTACCTTTGTAGATGTAAAAATAAATATTGATTATGAGAAACATGAAATCCCTTTCATATTTAATGAAAGCTGAGCTTTCGAGGAGTCTATATATTAAATAAATAAAACAGAGATGGGTTTGCTTCTGAGCATCAGATGGTTTAGTGCCCTGCTAAGATAACTAGAGTATGTTAGCCTCCATCTTTGTATGTGGTCATTTGTGCAAGGAACTTAGTGTGTTTTGATAAATAAAATAATAGGATCCTAATGCTTAGTGATTTACACTAATGGCTTTGATGCACGACTGACTACAAAACCAAGAGGAGAAATAACATGAAAAACAGAGCGATGCAGCTGAAAGAAAGAGAAAAAAGATAATGGAATTTTGGATGTTGCCAATAATGGAGTTATTGGAAATAATTTTAACATAATATTATATTCAAGGAGGTAAAAGACAAAAATTGAAACTGCCTCAACCCAATACTACCAATGAGAACAAATTAAAAACAGACTATCTTTAATTAATAAAAAGTAAATCTCAGTGAGTAATTTTCGTAGAAACTTCAACTCAGATGAACTCAGCATAGCAAAACTTGGAACTAGGGGTAGGAGCAAATTTAAAACTCAGAAAAGTACAGAATAAAAAGAAAAATATGTTGGCCCCTGTATGAAGAACTTTGCCTGTCTTAGGTAAGGTGCCACACACCTTCAATTCCAAGATTCAAGAGGCAGAAACAGGTGGATCTCTGTAAGTTCAAGGCTAGACTGGTCTAAATAAAAAGTTCTAGACAAACTAGAAATATATACATATTGAGATGCTATCATAATAAAAAATAAAGTTAACAAAATAGAGAGTTTTGTATGTGATACAGTTCATTAGACTCCTGTGACTCTCACGTTCTTTGTGCAGGAAAGTTTTTGAGCAAAAGACAAATTTCCTAAATCCCCCAATTTTCTCTATTCATAATTCTGAGACACATTTTATGAAAGAGCAAACTGCTTTTTATATAAATGTAGGAACACCTCTTTGATTTCCCCCATATTCAGTCTTCAGTGATTATTACACTGAGGCACATAATACAGATGCAATTCTTCACTGCTGACTTCATCCATTTGGAACATACAAAGGAAAAATAAAAACACATGGGAAGGAAAAATTAAGTTCCTCACATCCCAGAAGGATTTTCCATTAAGTAGATTCTGATGTCTTTTTAGGTAAATTAAGATATCTAGATTCTCTTGCTTGTTCGTGTTTACATTTTAAAGGAAAACACACCTGGAAAAGACAAGCACTCAGTTCAAGAAGTTATTTGGACATGAATCATAATTCTGCCATGTATTTAGGGAACTGAAATATGTAGGTTATTTCAGAACTTCTCCAAATGTGTCTCTTCCTAGTAGTAAATCTCATCTTTCCTCCAAACAATGATTTTCCTCATTGATAAGGATGACTTTTTGCTATACCCATAATTCTGTCCCATAAAATGTAATATTTTAACGCAGTCTGCACTCTATCCATTGCTCTGTTCTTGAGAAAGGAAAACAGAAATGTTTCTGTATAGTCATGAAGTTCCTAGGAATAGCACTTCTAATTCAGTGAATAACCAAACTCATCAGAAATGAACTGGTTTATTGTCTTAGTGGGAAAATCAGTGGCGAAGCAAGCATTAAGTTTTAGACAAAAATTACAAAGCTATTTCACAGCAATGGACAAGGAAGACACCAAATTATCTTAACATTGGTGAAAATACAATTACTATATAATATTGGTAGTTTTCTCTCTGTTTAAAAATATTAATTTCAATTATAATTATGGGTATGATGTGTGAGAATAGTCAGTGGGTAAATTCTCGTCTTTAACTGGTCTACTAACATTTACCATTTTCAGTTTTAAACTCATGATAGGGAATGATATTCCAAAGATACTAATTTTGATCCATTGCTGTGGGATTTTTTTTATAACTCTTAAAGTCTCCTCACTACTTTAGGATTACGGAAATAATCATGATCATGACCCACAGATCTTGTGCAGTCCTGACTTCGGTCTCACATACTAGTTTCTTGTCCCCCGTCCCACACCTTTTATGTTCAAGTCTTTTCCTTACTTGGTTCTAAGTACTGTATTGCTTCACATAAACTTCTATCTTGTACTTTGCTTTTTAGCCATTTTCATTTTGTTAATTTGCATATATTAACTTGTGAATTCCATGTTACTTTTACCTCCAGAGAAGCAATTATCTTCAATTATACCAGAAACCTTTATATGAATACTGACATTTTATTTGGCACTTCTTTAATAACTACACTTACTAGTCTAAAATCTCTACAAGTTTAAAAGTTGTAGTTTGTAGGTGTGTGTGTGTGTGTGTGTGTGTGTGCGTGTGTGTGTGTGCATGCATGTGCTTATGCAATGTGTTTGCTGCAAGATGGAAGCTAGTGCTATGGTTCATGGGTGGAGGTCAGTAGACAAATTTATGGAGTTTTTTATGGCCTTCCATCTTTATGAAGTTTGTGAGGGTTTAATTTGTTTTGTCAGGCACACACTGGAAATCCCTTTACTCACTTTGCCCTGTCACCAGTCAAGATAAGCTTATGGATTTTTTACTTTGAGTGTTTGCTTTTTGACTATTTGCCTTTAAGTCCTTGTTTACTTTTCTTTTGCAGTCTGTCACAGAGAAGCCATTAACTTATTTTCCATCAATCAATATGTAAATAAGTACCAGAATGTGGTGAACTTTAACTCTTTTTTATTTACATAGTATATTAAGATACTATTTAATTTTGATCAATCAAAAATTATTCTATAGATTCATCTTAAATATCCACCAAGATTATTTTTTAAAAGAGGGAGAACTTGTTCCATCAATCAAATTATAGTCTATGGCTCTAATTGTTCACATTTTATAGTAGCTACATGCCTCTCTGCTGTTTTCTGGCCTTTAGTAGTGAGCTGTAGCCTCCCTGAGTATATAGTCAAAGGAAATGAAGTCAGCATTTTAAACCTTACTGTAATCTGGTGTTCTTGCATCCATCTTCAACCAAAATACATGTGCTCGGCCTAGTGTCCACCAACAGATGAAAGAGTAAAGAATTTATGATATATGTCATATACCATATATAAAATAAATTATCATTCAGAAGTAAAAATTAAATGAAATTTTGTGATCTGCAGTAAAATGTATGAAGTTAAGAACATCAGGTAAAGTTAATAAGCCAGACAATGAGACAAATTCCTTGTGTTCTCTTATATGTTGAAACTAAAATGTCAACCTTAAAGTAGAATTGTGTTTAGCAGTAATTGGGGAGGGTCTAAGGGGTGAGAAAGGAATGACAATGCCAGAAGCATGGCAAGATAAGATCAATGCACACACTATTCATTTGTAAGAATATAACATCAAATACCACTAATGGATGTAATTAATATGTGATATAAAAGTTTTTAATTATGAAAGCCGTTGATGCTGTGAAGCTTTGGGATTGCCTTTGAAACAGGTTGTTACATGAGAAGGGAATCATTAAGATGAGTTTACATAGAGAAGAGAGTACAGAGAATATCCAGTGAATAGGCAGAGGGTGGACATTAGGGATCATCTCAAACAAAAAGCCCAAAGAAGAATTAATGTATGAAGATAACTGGGAGAATGTATTTTCAACCAAGAGAATAACTGTGTAAAAGAAATAATTTACAAATACAACTACCTCATCTTACCTTCTTCATGTCTTCATAGCTCAGGAACATAATATTGAAGTCATGTCTGTGTTCATACCAGCCTCTTATGTGGTCAAACCAATTGCTTCCTACCACTGGGAAGAAAAGTAACAAGTGAGAATGCCAAGCTGTGTGTCCATGTAGTGGACAACAAACTCTGTGCCTCCTTTTCTGGTTTTGAATTTTTAGAAATAAAATGGAGGGCCTGCAATGAACATCCATATCCCTATTTAAAATGTTTAGTGGTTTGGGGGAACAATTACCTGACAATCATAGAAACTTGCCTCTGTAATGTTATTACAGGAGTAGGAAAGAAGCAATGGAGAAATAAATGGACTGAGGATGCAGTCGGCTTTAAGGCACACTGTTTTGTGTTCCTACTTCTCCACAAAGGGCATAAGTCTCTGTTTCTCCTCTTGTTCACTGTCTGCAGTGGTACAGAATCCTAATATCATCTTACAAGCAAGTGAAATTTTCATTCCAAATGTGATGTGCTGTGAAATAATGCTCTTGTACCCTGTAAAGATTTGTCACTTGTATTGGTTTAATCAAATGCTGATTGACCAGTATCCAAGCAGGAAGTATAGGTGGGGTGACCAGACAAAGAGAATTCTGGGAAGAGGAAAGACAGAGACAATCATCTTCCAGAGGAAGCAAGATGAAAATGCTACACTCAGAAAAAGTACCAAGTCAAGTAGTTAAATATATAGAAGAATTGTGGGTTAACTTAAGTTGTAAGTTAATAATAAACCTGAGCTAATAGGCCAAAAAATTATATATAATTGACATAAGCCTCTGTGATTCTTTGGGACTGAATGACTGCGGGTCCATGAGGGACATAAACTTCTATCTACAGTAATAAGCCTCTGGCCTTAATTAATCCACCTATGTAGTAGAATGAACAATTTCACAGCTGCAGTATAAAGCTATACACAGGCTCAGCCAAAACATACAACAACTCTCAACATTTCCTCTGCCAGAATAGATTATTTTACCTTTGCCACTAATTGGAAAGAATTGATAGAAGATCTTCAAACCAAAATAGTTCCTACATGACATGCCTTCCTAATCCTGACAATCCTCAAATGATGCATAAAGTTAGAAAATCCAGTTAATAGTGCATAGAGTTGACATGCGATTGTCCCTAGAGATAAATTGTTTGTGGTTTTTTTTTTGTCTGTTATTGTTTTTCTTGTTCCAGTATTTTTTTCTTGTTCCTTTCAAAAAAAAGTCCTGTTCCATTTCTTTAAATCATGTTCTATAAGTCTGAGAATTTGGTTTACTGACACCTTTTGTGTAATTCATTTGTGTATGGGTCAATGAATTAATACTTACCTCTTCCATCTAGGAATTCTTGCATAAACATTTCCACAGTATCTGAGGCTTCAAGTATAATCATCAAATTTGAAAAATGAAAGTAGGAGATCATAACATCTTTAGGATTTCTGTAGATATAAAGAATCTGTAGGAAGAATTATGTAATTATTTCTTTAATAAAATCTTGGATATGCTTATGTTTTTAAATACAATTTTATACTATTCAATTATAATAAGCATAATTATTTCTTCTAGTCTTTGAGCTGTAAAAAGTGAAATAGTTATTATTCATATTTTGGTATTACAAAGAGCACTGTAATAAACAAACTTTCTCTATGGCATTTAATGTTTAATAATGTAGTTCAAAAGTAGGTCAAGACCATGATGAATATACGCACTGAAACAGTCTGCCTGAGCTAATGGGAACTCACCAACTCCAACCGGACATGGAAGGACCAAACATAGGCCCAAACTAGACCTGCTGAATGTGGGGCAGTGTGTGGGACCACTGGCAGTGGCATCAGGATATATCCTTACTGCTTGTACTGACTTTTAGGGAAACTATTCTCTTTGGATAGATACCTTGCTCAGTCTAGATATAGTAGGGAGGGCCTTGGACCTTCCCCAAAGCAATGTGCCTAGCCCTCTCTAAAGAGTAGATTGGGGTGGTAAAAGTATAGGGGGGTATGTGGGGGGAAAGGTAGGAGAAGAGGAAGAGAAAACTTGGATTGGTATGTATAATGAAAAAAGATAGCTTGTTTTCTTTTTTTAAAAAAGTAAAAATTAAACTAAATTTAAAAAGAATGTAGTTCAGTTCTCAAAAAGCATATTATTTGTAATGTTCATAAATACTGAACATTAATTTGCCTTATATAATCAAAATATATTATATAAAATTTTTAATTAAAAATTGAAAAGTAAAATTAATTACCCATTAGGGTTCATTGATAGATATTATGTGGTAGCAGAGAAGATAAATCTGAAAACAAAAACTAATAATCATATTGATATATCTAGTAATCTATGATCTTCAAATAAAAATGAGCTTTTCCTTCATATCTTTCAGAAAAATAACATAAATATGAATTAAGAGCATAAACATGTTAAAAACTCACACATAGAAACAATAATCTGTGGGTTTCTGTCCACAACATTAGCACCTGCGTATCTGGACAGAAGGAGGAGCTCATGCCAGCTTTGGCTGCAAGAAATACTCTCATAAGGGAAATAAAGTAAGGCAGTGAGGAAAATAATAAGAAAGAAAAGCCAAAACCCAGAGAACATTTCTCTAGGCTTAAACTAAGGAAAAATTTCTCAAATGTTAATTTATTTAAAAGAAAAATCAGATGGGTCCCTTCGACTCCACCTGCACCAGGAAGAACAGGTGAGTATCTGATATCTTGTCTGGAAAGCCCTGCTCTCTAGGTCCTAAACCCGCACTTCCGGTATCCACAGAACCCCCAGCAATCAGGTAGCAGCTCTCTCTCCCATCTACCATCCCCTGCTGTAGGACTCACTGGCCCCACCTACACATGGAGGGACAGCAACTCCTGGAGCCACAGGCCCAAAATGCACCCAGAGGAAGAGGACAGAATTGCACCTGGAGGAAGAGCAACCACCAGAGCTACAGAACCCATTTGTACCAATTGGAGAAAAAAAATGGGTAGATAACAGTGTAACAATACATGAATACATACGACAACATAAAGAACAACATGGCATCACCAGAAATGGGTGGTTCTACAACAACAAAGTCTGAGCATCCCAACACACAGATGAAGCAGAATAAAATGACATTAAATATAACTTTATGAAAATGATGGAGGCCCTTAAAGAGGAAATGAAATGTTCCCTTTAGAAAATGGAAGAAAAAGAAAAAAAAAACAGTGGAAGAAATCAATAAATCCTTTAAAGACAGTCAAGAGTACCATGAAAAAAAAAACATTCGAACAATGAAGGAAGCAGTTCAAATAGAGGCAATAAATAAAATACAAATTGAGGTCCCCATCGAGCACTGGGACCTAAGGGGAAGGTTGAATGGTGGAGGGGAGAGGCAAAGAGGAGAACAGAGAAAAATGTAGAGCTCAATAAAAATCAATAAAAAACCACAAACTGAGGAAATTCTGCATGTGGAAAAACAGGGTAAATGAACAGGAACTGTAGATGCAAGCATAACCAATAGAATGGAAGACATGGAAGAAAGAATCTCAGGCATTGAAGATACAATAGAGGAAATTGATTCTTCAGTCAAAGACAATGTTAAAACCATCAGATTCTTAGTGAGAAACGTCCAGGAAATCTGGGACACTATGAAACAACCAAACCTAACAATAATAGGAATAGAAGAAGGAGAAGAATACCAGCTCAAAGGCATAGAAAATATTCAAAAAATCATAAAAACTTTTCCAGCCTAAAGAAGGAAATGCCTATGAAAGTACAAAAGCATACAGAGTACCAAATATATTAGACCCTCAAAAATATATTCTTAAAATATATTAATCAAAACACTAAACATACAGAATAAAAAAAGTATACCAAGACTTTCAAGGGAATATAGGTCAAGTAACATAAAACAATATACCTTAAAGAATTACACCAAACTTCTCAACAGAAATTCTGAAAGCAAGGAGGTCCTTGGCAGTTGTTATGCAGAGAATAAGAGATCATGGATTCCAGCCACACTACTATACCAAGCAAACCTCTCAGTCATCACAGATAGAGAAAAAAAAGATATTCCATGACAAAACCAGATTTAAACAATACCTAGCCACATGTTCAGCCCTACAGAAAGTACTAGAAGAAAAACTTTAACCAAAGAAATCTAACTGTACCCACAAAAAACACAGGTGACAGGTAACCTCATATCAGCAAGGCCCAAAGAAAGGAAGCACACAAAAACTCCTACCACCACCAAAACCAAATAGGATAGCAATTAACAATCACTGGTCATTAATATCTATGGTCTCAATTCACTTATGAAAAGAGACAGGCTATCAGAATGAATACAAAAACAGGACCCACCAATCTTCTTTATAAAAGAAACACACCTCAACCTCAAAGACAGTGATTCCCTCAAAGTAAGGGTTAGGAAGAAATATTCCAAGCAAACTGACCAAAGAAACAAGTGGGTGTAACTATCCTAATATCTAACAAAATAGATATTATACAAAAATTATTCAAAAGAGATGGAGAAGGACACTTAGCTCATGTCAGGCTAGTGGGAGTTCAGGGATTATGGACTGACAGGTAGGGAACCTGCATGGGACTGAACTAGAACCTCTACATGTGGGTGACAGTTATGTGGCTTGATCTGTTGAAGGGGTCCCTGGCAGTCGCACCAGGACCTATCCCAGGTGCATGAATCAGCTTTTAGGAGTCCATTCCTTATAATGGGATACCTTACTCAGCCTTGATATCAGGGATAGTGGCTTGTTCCTGCCTCTAGTTAGTATTCCAGACCTTGTTGATTTCTGAAGGAAGACCTTACTCCCTCTGAGAAGTGGATGGGGAATGAGAATGGGATAGGTGAAGGGCAGGGAAAGAGGATAGAGGGGGTACTGCGGCTGGTATATAAGGATGAAAAGTAATTTTTAAATAAAAATATAAAAAATAACAAAAAATAAATCAGTTTGATAACACTAAAATTAAGAATGTTGCTGATAAAAACATACATGAGAAAAGCAATGAGGATGTGCTAAAATAGATTAATTTCTAGAAGTGATAGAAACAAACTGACCAGAAGAATGTAATAAAATATTGGGCTATTGATAGACTCTTTTCAAACAATAAAAAATAATGATGGCCATTAAACATCCAACATGGAAACTCCCATTATGAGGATGAGGATGCAAATTAACATACAATTGAGACACCTTTTCCCAGCTGTCGTGTTGATAAACATCTAAAAGTCTGATATGTCAAGTTACTAGGGAAACATTAATAAATCATTTATTACACATTTCTGCAAAAAGTAACAAATCCACTTTCTTCAGAAATACTGCACCACCTTTGTAAGTGGAGTACTCTGGTCACTGTGGCTGTGCAGTTCTACTCATGGGTATGGTTTCTATGAAAGCTGGTGGGAGAGTACCAGGAGACACACTCAAAAATGTTCATAGCAGCTGCACCACAGTGGCAAAACATTGGAATAGACTAAATATTCAATACTTAGAGAAGGTGTTTCATGGGTACAGAAAGTCAATAAGCTCTATGACATACTTTGACTTTTTTGTTCTTTAAAACTTTTGGCACTAAATAATACGGGAGGTGGGAAGAAAAGATACGAGGTGATGGCATTTTGGTAAAGTCCACATTACGTATATTGTACTCAAAGAATGGTGCTCTGTCCATTGTTTGGAGGTTTTCAGTGTTGTTCCTATGTCCCTCAAAATAAATCAGACTGAGGATCTGTTGTGTCCAGATGGTACCTGTAAGAACAAATAACAATTCTGTCTTCAATGCTGAAGTAGGTTTTAATAATGAATACCAACAGTAATGTCATCCATGCTACAAATAATTTGGAGCTCTCTTTCCCTTTAGCACCCTAGTCATGCTTGGACGTGCCAGCTTTTCATTCACCATTGTCTGTTTTGAACAAATGGTGTGGGAGAATTGTCTGTATTCTGTCAATCGTGTTTTAAATAAACGCTGATTAGCCAGGCAGAAAGTAAAGGCAGGACGATGAGAACAGGAGTATTCTGGGAAGCAGGAAGCTCCCTTGGCATTCCTGCCCAGATCACAGAGAAGCAAGATGTAACCTGCTCGCTGGAAAAGGTACTGAGCCATGTGGCTAACATAGATGAGAATAATGGGTTAGTATAGGCTACAAGAGCTAAAAAGAAGATTGAGCTAATGGGCCAATCGGTTTTATAACTTTTGGAGTTCTCTCTGTGATTTTCTTTGGGACTAGACGGTTATGGGGTACCAGGCGGGACAGATACCCCAACAAGAAAGCCAGCCCTCCATGTTACAAACAATCAAGTCGGTGAGGCTTAATTCTATAACTCTGTTCCTTTCTCACATACAAAGATGTTCTGATTTGTAATGATAATTCAGATGATTCTTGTAATGTCTGTGTGTTCTATGCTTCATGTAGAGGCATTTCATTAATATTTAGCTGCTATTGACATATAACATTTGCAGATATTAACAGGTAAAGTATGGTATTGCTACATGTGGACACATATAGTGTGGTCAGATCACACCAGGGATAGCGGCACTTCTGTCTTGCTGACAATTTTTTCCTGTTTGGAGCCTTCTAGCTTATTTCTTAATTTTCACTTGATATATAACAGGTTGCAAAATGCCACTTTATTTCTGTTTACAGGCAATTCTGATTCATTTCTGAAATTACTTCATTATTTGCTTATCTTTTAGCACTGTGAAAAAAACTAATATAATTTAAATTTCCAGTTTCTACTCCTGATCTTGCTTTGTACTCTCAAATACTCCTTGACATATTCCCAGTAATTGGTCACAGAACACATGTAGAAAGAGAAAACCAAAGATTTCAGTGTTATTGCCATTTGGTCTCTGTACTATTAGATCAAGTTGTACAGTGGAAGTATTTGGGAAACACATGCAAAATTCCAATTCTTTTCCCTTTACGAATGGATCCCACGTGATTGTGCTTAGGGTTAGCCTGAATTATTAATGACTATCCCAGACAATTCATTGTTGGTAGTGTACATTTGATTAACCCTTAATTATTAATGGCTATTCCAGATAATTCACTGGTAGAGGTATATATTAGATCAACCTGTCACTATTCCCAGCGAGGATTGATCGTGCACCATATGAAGCAGAGCCTAAAATTTTAAAAAAGCTGATCATGCCAAGACATCCCAGATGCTAGGGCTTCTGACAGTGAATGTGTTGGTACCCTGTGTGGGACAATATAAACACTCATCACCTATTTCAGTCTTCCTGAGGCCTCCTAGAAGCATCCAGTGGATCTTCAGTGACTGAATTATTTAGCTGTTATCTACAGTAAACCAGCCTCACAGTGTCCTTCAAGTTCTGTACCATATTAGAAAGATGGAAAGCAAAGTAGTATTTGATATGAACAAAGAAATATTTTTGAAAAGCATTTTTATTGACTGCAATGATAAAATATGGATGTAAAATCTTGGTATTATTGTGCATGGACAGTGAGGTGGGGTGTGGATGTGAAATCTTAACACCTATAGCTTTACTATATAGTCTGTGTTGACCACTGGAAAAACTAACACCAAAGCTTGTTAGTTTCACTTTGTGCTGAGGTAGAAGTACCTTTACTAAAGGAACTACAGTTCATCTTCATGTCCAACAGAAAACAGGAGTCAAATGGGAGTGCTTGTGCTTGCTTGTCCTGATTAGCTTCCCAAACCTCAAGGCTTCCGGGATTCCAGGAAGCTCACTGTTTTAAGACTTTTTTCCTATTTTTGAGAATTTTAAGTACATTACAGCTGTCTTGGAAATCTTGTCAACAGAATTGCATGCGTTGGAAATTTAGTCATTGTCTGAGATAAAGTCTCTACATATTAAAGCATGTATCTTTTATGGTAAAGGTTTTCGTTATCTCTGACCTGTTCAACAGACTAAGGTATCTTGTCATCATTTACCAATAAGCTGCTGTTAGCTTCTTAGTTGATTCTCACCCACAGCATTTTTCACAATAAATTACAATATATGCATGACAAGTGTTCAAGATGTCCATAGACATCTGATTTATTTATGTTTTGACCATACCTTGTACTTAATTATAGGTTGCTGTGATTCAAATACTGTTGTCTGATGGGATTTAAGATATTCCTGGACATATATGAGGGATTATCTAGATTAGGTTCATCAAGTTGGACTGCAGATGTAAATTGACAAGGTACCTTCAGCTGCCATTGGTTTTCTCCAACATGATGATGTATTCTGGTGCGGCAGTGAGAAAAAAAAAACTAATATTGTTCAAATGACAGTGTGTGGAAAGAAGAATATTTATGCACTTATTATCAAACCAATATACAGGGTGGTGATGGAGTACACCTTTAATCCCAGCACTTTTGAGGCAGAGGCAGAGGCAAATAGGATCTCTGTGAGTTCAAGGCCAGCCTTGTCTACTACAGTAAGTTCCAAGACAGGCTCCTAAGTGACAGAGAAACCCTGATTGAAAAAAAAAGTAAACAAAACCAAACCAAAACAAACAACCAAAAAAAAAAAAAAAACCAAATGCCATCTGGCCTATTTATTCCACTCACCAGATTTTGGATATGTGACTATGAAGACATCATCATCTCTAATTTCCTGATTGTCGATGTTTTCCACTATGTTCATTTTAACTAAAGACCTTTCAAAGTTATAGCCTTTGAAGTTAAGTAAATGTTCATCTTTATTGTCCATAGTGATTTACCTAGAAAAAATTTATAAAATTTTCTTCATTATCATAGTATTTGCCAATAGTAAGTAATGCTTTTGAGGGGTCGACCTGTACCAATCACCACTGATATATCCTTTACATGTTAATATTTACTACAATATTCAATTATATATCCTAGATTATTTAAATTTACAAGAATCTTATGTTACTACATTTTTATTATCACTGTATAAAATATGAAGAAACAAACATAGCAGGGAGCAAGAAGTTAGTAAGATTTTTCTATAATTCTAGATGGAAAAGATGATCTTAATTCTAAACATACAGATGAGGAAATTAGGGTACAGAGAGTGCAACCAACTTATTCAAGGTTGTTCAGCTCATCAACTTACAAAGAAGACAGCAAACAATTGGGGCAGAGAGTACATGTTTGTAACTGAAGAGTTTATTTGGATAATAAATTTTTATTCCTTATTTAGGGGCTGTATTATTGAGGCCCATCTTTCTCTATTGTATGGCAGCCATAATTCTGAGCAATCTTCAGAGCACAATTTGTACCTGTCACACAGAAGGTGGCCACCTAGCCTTGTGAGACAATAAAACCTCATCCTAAACAAAGGGTTAGGATATGCTAATGTTACTCTGAGTCTTCTATGGTAATTTAGAAGGTTGCCCAGGGAAGAGGTGGTAATTCAGTCTATGTGAGAAAACATCCATAGTTGCAGATGTGACCTAACTCATTCTCCCCTGCTGCCCATGAGACAGATTGCTAATCAACTTCCCCCACAGTTTTCCTTTTGATATGAATGTTGTTTGAATAATAAACAAGGGTGATCTTGAGGAATTGAATGAACCCTGAGACTCCCTCCTGATATTGCCATGTGAATTGTTTATTTATTCCCATGCCTCCGCTCTGGTTCAAGAAATAATTTATGTTCAGGCTGGACTCTGACATAGAGGTATCCAATGTGGGACTGATTGTGGAACCCTAAAAATCACTGAAGAAATAACTAGACATATGGAGGTGTACATGAGTATTCCATGAGAAAATTTCACCACAGGTAATGAGTGAGCAATGAGCACTCAGAAATAAAGAAAAGAATTTAAAGAAACATAGAATAAAGCAAAACAATAAAATTGGGAGTAAAAACTTTGTAAATATATTGAACTATAGGGGAAGGAAGAAGTTATCAAATAGCTGTATAGTTAATTGGAGCTATATTAAAGGATAGAAAAGCAAGAGTACAGCAACATCAGGCACAATAATTTTTAGAATTTATAGAGCAGCTAGTCCCTTGGTTTTCTGGGTGCAGGACATTAGATGGAGCAACATAGACAGATGTTGGAATAAAGATGTAACAATATTATTGTAATTATGGACCAGAAAGCTTCCTTGTAGATTCACTTCTTTTCTGGATCCTAATACAGGAAAGGTTCGACTGAAATCCCATACAATGGGAGATACTTCCCTCTGAGTCAGTTAGAAGGTAGACAATACCTTCTGCACCACCATTGGAGTTGCAAGATGCTGTTACAGAACTGAGTGTTTACAATAAGTCAGAGCCTAATGAATTAGAGAACTATGAAGAGGAATCTTCATCTCTCTTATTAATAACCAGCAATGCTGAAAGACAGGGAAATGATAATGAGGCTCAGAAGGAGCTAAAAGGCTTGACAAAGTTTGTAACCTCACTATAGTGGAAACTAGAAACTCTGCGGAGCCAGGACTCTTATCAGAAGAGTAATTCCCTTCCGAGCATATAACTGGTTTGGATTCACCTAGGGTACAAAGAGCGCTGAATGTTAGGCAAATGCCTTACAATAGTAATGAATCTCCTTTATAAGCTTGTATCAGAGAAGCTGCTAACAAAGGGAAAGAGATGCAAAGATTTTAATTGTTTTCAATAAACAAAGAGATGCTCAAGGAAATTTTCTTAGGATACTTACTCCCATTTAAGTTACTCATCATTTAAGTTACTCAAAGAACTAAAAACAGACTATCTCGGTATCCAATGGCCCCATTTACCTAGACGCTATTAGAAAATATAGCAATAGACACTCTGACGCCAGGGGATTGGAAGCATATAGCCAAAGCTTGCCTGTCAGGAGAAGACTATCTATTGTTGAAAACCAAATTTGCAGAACAGTGTCAGGTCACAGCTGAGAGAAATAGAGTTCAGCAGATTCCTATTTCCTATTAAATGCTTGCAAGTGAGAGACCTTATACAGGGGCAGATCAGGAGTTAGAATTTGATGTGGCAGCATATGTTCAAACTAGTGCAGCAGCCAAGAAGGCCTGGAATAGTCTTCCATTATGAGAAGAACAAATTCGGAAGTTGCCTAGTATAAGACAGGGACCAGATGAATTATGTCAGGACTTTGTTTCCAGAATAACACAGACATCCAATAGGTTGACTGAGGACATAGGAGCAGGCTTGATAATAAACAACTAGACTATATGAACACTATGCTATATGTAAGGTGACTCTAAGACCTTTTAGAAAGTAGGATATCATTAGACATTATATCCAAATTTACACAGATATTGTCCAATTGTATACACAGGGGATGGCGATAGCTGATGCCTTGCAGAAAAAAAAAACAATTAATGTTATCCTATCACAGCAGAGAGATCTAGGCCTAGGAAGAATGCAAGCTACAAGACTTCCTGGAAGCTGTCGTGGGTGTGGTCTTATGGGGCATCAGGAGAGACAACGTCCTGATAGGAGGTTAAGCATGAGGACAGAAAGAGAACCAGGATTATGCAGGAGATGCAGAGGAGGAAAACACTGGACTAGTGATTTCAGATCAAAAAGAGACAATCTAGGAAATCCTCTTTCAGGAAATGGATGCAGGGGCAAACCTTGGGACCTGAGAAAAAATTATAGGGCAATCCAAGAATCTGTTCCCCAAGAAGGAAATCCATTCAGGACCTTTTCAGAGTCACCCCAGAAAGCACAGGACTTCACCTCAGTTCTTCCTTATGCACGGTTC
The DNA here is from genome assembly GCF_982192425.1 of Myodes glareolus. Classification (NCBI taxonomy): domain Eukaryota; kingdom Metazoa; phylum Chordata; class Mammalia; order Rodentia; family Cricetidae; genus Myodes; species Myodes glareolus. The sequence goes on along the minus strand of NC_142026.1, from coordinate 96,034,738 downwards.
TGACACCTGAAGTTGGGGTGCAATCTCTCCCTACTGTTGTTTATGGGCCCTTATCAAAGGGTTCTGTTCTTGTCTTTGCAGGAAAATACACATCTTCAAATAAATCAGGAGACCCTCAACATCTAAATATCTAAAGAGAAAAAGATAATTTTCCAGAGAGGATTGCCAAGCAAAGAGAATTATGACTCATGAGTACAGGTCATCTGAGGGTAAGAACCTCTGAACATAAACAAGAATTATAGCCATGACTCACTTAAAAATCAAAGCAGGCCTTGGAGTTGGACAACGGCTCTTTCTTTCTCTAAATCAAAGCATGTTGTTAAATGAAAAATTTAGAGTGTCTGTCTCATGTCAGGAGATGTCTGGTATGGGACATAAAGAAGAAAGAAAGTAGAAATTTATTACTATTCTTAGTAACTGTTTTGGTCTATATGATACCTTTCATTGAATATATGTCTGTATAAATAATATTTAAGTTTTCCACAATGAGAAAAGAGTTTCCCTGCAGTAATCTTTGAAGTTTCTAGGAAAAAGATTGGGCTCCGCAACAGTGACTCCACCTGGTTAATATAATGTCATGATGCTGATAGCACTACTATAAGTTCGTTTTCCTGGGGACCAACTGCAGAAATGGTGCACCTTCTCACAACGTTCTGGCCAGATTTTCAAATAAGAACCTCAGAAAAATCCTACCAAATACTCAGAGACTATTTCCAATTATATCAGACAGTAATCTTGAAATTTCACCACCATTTTACTTTCACAGGATCCCATAGAAAGAACATCACCCTCATGACACCTGGAAGTAATTTGAGAAGATGATATCCCCTCTTCCAACATAGTTTGTCCTCAGGGTTAGGGACATCAATTGGGGGTTGATAATAATTGATATTGGGTTGGGCCTGAGAGAAATTATGTAGGCTCAGGCATCTCTTTGAAAAAAAAAATAGGGGAATTGAATGGGATAATAGGTTATTGTGAGCTTACTCACACTAATAACCACAATGCATATTATTTATAGGCATTGTACATTGGCACAGATTCTTATTGACTGATACAAATTTAAATTATATTAAATATGTTCCTATTTTCATCTACAATATTTGTATTTCTAGGCAAAGACATTTTGTCATATTGTATGCATGCATGCTTCTACCTCTGCTTAAGACATTTTGCATATTGATACAATCTTAGGCTATATTTATGTTTCATATTTCAAAATACATTTCTACCTCTGATCAAGATATTTATACATTGTTTACATTTTGAGTCATTTGTTGCGCAGTCATTTGAGATTGTTTAATATTATAATATGAAGTCATAGTCTTTAAGATATATGGTTATTAAGAATTATAGGTCAATATTCATCCATGTTTGTCATATTTATAGTTAAAATTATCAGGTTCTCTGCATACATAGAGATTGTATTCTGAATAGATAGATAATCTCCAACCACTTCCATGAGCCATAAAATATGGCATTTAAATAACTTAGAATTTTGTTGACCTGAGGCAGCATCAATCTATTCCTGAGAGAATATTGAGCACTGAAGACACTCTATTGGATCTTGTTTTCTTCTTGGCAAAACTGGCCTTCGGGCAAGGAACTGCCCATGCAGCTATCACTGACAAAATGCATGGTGTCTGGGCAGGACAAGCAGAATGCAAGGAAAAAGACTGTTGATGTGGGAGAATTGTCTGTATTCTGTCAATCATATTTTAATAAAACGCTGATTGGCCAGGCAGGCAGTATAGGTGGGAAAGCCAGACAGGAAGTAGGGGTGGAGCAAAGAGACTGGGAGTATTCTGGAAGCAGAAGCTCTCCTGCCATTCCTGTGCAGACCCCCGAAGAGACAGCATGTAACTTGCCCAGCTGAGAAAGGTACGGAGCCATGTGCTAACATAGATAAGGATAATGGGGTAACATAAGTTATAAGAGTTAACAAGAAGCCTGACCTAATGGGCCAATCAGCTTTATAACTTATAGAGATCTCTGTGTGATTGATTTTCTCTGGGACTTGCCAGCTGTGAAGTACTGGGCGGGAACAGATACCCCAACAAGCCGGCCCCTCATGTTACAGACTGTCGAATCCTGCCAAGACAGGGAAAGATGGTTGGAAAACATTTTTGCCTCTGAAAATGATCTGTCAATTACTCTATCCTCAGCCAAAGTTGGTTGCTTCAACACTGCAAATGAGACTTTGGGTATTTGCCCAGGTAGCAAGTTGTCTCTGTCATTTGTAGCACATTTTGGAAGTTACTTGATTACACTTACTGCTTACTCAGGTAATATTATTTCCTTTCTCGGGTCTTCAACGGGGTTAAAGACTAGATAGTAATAGAAACTTTCCTCTCCGAACTTGGCCAAGTTATTAAAGTGCAAGACTTAGACTCCTTAGGATAGAATAATTATTGAAGCATTTATCACATGTTTCTTGTCTGATATTGTTTATGTTTATTGTAATTTTAATTTTTATACTTGATATTTGTTCTTATTGTATACAATTTTGTTTTGACTTAGAACTCTCTTGTTTAAACAAAATGACAAGGTTCTGTAGGAAATCATGCAGCCTTTAAGTTACCTGCCCACTTAGGCATGGTCTTTTATACAATAAATGCAATATAAAGTGAATGCTCCCTCTCTCTTCTGGCTGTGGGATTCCCTGTTCCAGCAGAGGAATGTGATCTGTTAGTTTACCAATAAATAAATCGCCCTTTATTGTATTTAATCTGAAGTAATATGGGATTCCTTTTTAGCGTCCATCTTCACCATAGTTACTATGAATATATATTACTTTATTCTTATAGGTTTTCCCATTTTTCTTCTTTTTTATTATTAATATGTAGTAGTTTTATCTTTTCTTTTTAATCTCTTTATTTCTTTTTTCTATGTTCTCCTCCCTTCCTTCCCCTCACCTTCAACCCTCCCCCATGGTCACCATGCTACCAATTTCTTCAGGAGATCTTGCCTTTCCCTACTTCCTATGTAGATTAGATCTATATGTCTCCTTTGGGGTCCTCATTATTGTCTAGGTTCTCTGAGATTGTGAATTGTAGGCTGATTTTCTTTACTTTATATTTAAAAGCAGCTTATGAGTGAGTACATATGATATTTCTCTTCTGGGTCTCTTCTGGGTTGCTCAGTATGATGTTTTCTAGATTTCTTGAAAATCTCAAGATGTCAGTTTTTTTCTGGTGAGTAGTACTCCATTGTGTAAATGTACCACATTTTCCTTATCCATTCTTCGATCAAGGGGCATTTAGTTTGTTTCCAAATTCTTTCTATGAGAAACAATGCTGCCATGAACATAGTTGAGCACATGTCCTTCTGGTACACTTGAGCAACATTTGGGTAATATCCAAAAGAAGTATTGCAGGGTTTTGAGGAAGGATGTTTCCTATTTTCACATAAATTGCTATACAGATATCCAAAGAGGTTGTACCATTTTGCACTCCCACCAACAATGCAGGAGTGTTTTCATTATCCACATACTCTCCAGTGTAAATTGTCATCAGTGTTTTTGATCTTGGTCATTTTTATGGTTGTAATATTGGATCTCAGACTTGTTTTGACTTGCATTCTCCAATGACTAAGGATGCTGAACATTTCCTTAAGTGTCTTTGAGCAATTTTAGATTCCTCTGTTGAGAGTTTTCTATTTAGGTTTGTACTCCTTTTTTTAAAAAAAATGGATTATTTGTGTTTTTTGATGAACAATTCTTGAGTTCTTTGTATATTTTGGGTATCAGACTTCTGTCTGGTGTGGGGTTGATGAAGATCATTTCCCATTCTGTAGGCTGCCATTTTTTCTTGTTGACCATGTCCTTTGCTTTACAGAAGCTTCTCTGTTTTAGGAGGTACAATTTACTGATTGTTTATCTCAGTGTCTGTGCTACTGGGGTTATATTTAGGAAATGTTCTCCTGTGCCAATGCATTCACATGTACTTCCCACTTTATCTTCTATGAGGTTCAGTGTGGTTGGCTTTATGTTGATGTCTTTGATCCATTTGGCCTTAAGTTTTGTGTATGGTGATAGATATGGATCTATTTATGTTCTTCTACCTGTTGATATTCAGTTGTGCCAGCACCATTTGTTAAATATGCTTTTTTCCATTTGATATTTTTTGCTTCTTTGTCAAGAATCAGGTGATTGTAGGTATGTAGATTGATATTTGGGACTTTGATTTGGTTCCATTGGTCCTCCTGTTTGTTTTTATGCCAATATCAGACTGTTTTCATACTGTACATCTGTAGTAGAGTTTAAAGTCAAGGATTGCGATGCCTCCAGAAGTTCTTTTATTGCACAAGATTGTTTTGGCTATCCTGAGTTTTTTGCCCCTGCATCTGAAGTTAAGTACTGTTCTTTCAAGGTCTATGAAGAATTTTGCTGGGCATTACATGGAATGTGTAGACTGCTCTTGGTAAGACTGCCACTGTTACTATGTTAATTCAACCTACTCAAAAGCATGGAAGATCTGTCCATTTTCTGGTGTCCTCTTCAATTTCTTTCTTCAGAGATTCAAAGTTTTTGTGATATTGGTCTTCCATTTGTTTTCTTGGAGTTACTCCAAGATATTTTGTGCTATTAGTAGCTATTGTGTAGGGAGGTGTTTCTCTGATTTCTTTTTCAACCCATTTATCATCTGTGTAAAGAAGGGTTACTGATTTTTTTGAGTTAATCTTGTATCCTGCCACATTGCTGAAAGTGTTTATGAGCTGTAGGAGTTCCTTGGTAGAATTTCTGGGGTTGCTTATGTAAACTGTCATATCATCAGCAAATAGTGAAAGATTGAATCCTTTTCTGATTTGTATTCCCTTTTTGTTGTCTTTTTCTCTAGCTAGGACCTCAAGAAATATATTGAATAGATATGGAGAGTGGTGACAACCTTGTCTTGTTACTGATTTCAGTGGGATTGCTGTCCATTTCTGTCTAATCAGTTTGACATTGGCTGTTGGCTTGCTATATAATGCCTTTATTATGTTTAGGAATTACCCTTGTTTCTCTGTTTTCTTCAATACCTTTATCATGAAAGGATATTGTATTTTGTCAATGACTTTTTCAGCATCTAATGAGATGATCATGTGATTTTTATTATCCACTTCATTTATTTGGTAGATTACATTGAAAATTTTCATATGTTGCACCATTCCTGCATCTCTGGGATGAACTTGACTAGATCACGGTGGATAATTTTTCTGAGGTGTTCTTGGAATCAATTTGCCAGTATTTTATTGAGTATTTTTGCACCAATGTTGATGAATGAGATTGGTCTGCAATTCTCTTGCTTAGTAAAGTCTTTATATGGTTTGTTTATCAGGATAATTGTAGCCACATGAAAAGAGTTTGGCAACGTTCCTTCTGTATAAATAAGTCCTATGGAACATTTTGAGTAGTATTGGTATTGTTTCTTTTTGGAAAATCTTGTAGAAATTTGTGCTCAAACCTTCTGTTCCTGGATTTTTTTGGAGGGGGGGACTTTTGATGACTGTTTCTATTTCTTTAACAGTTATAGGTCTATTTAATTTCTTTATCTGATATTGATTTAATTTTGGGAAATTATATTTATCCATAAAGTTGTACATTTACTTTAAGTTTTTGAATTTTATGGAGGACAGGTTTTTGAAATATGACCAAATGATTCTCTGAATTTACTTCACATTTACTGTTATGTTCCCTTTTTCATATTTTTTTTTAAAATTTGGATATTCTCTCTCTCTGCCTTTTGCTTAGTTTGGATATAGGTTTATCCATTTTGTTTTTTTTCTAGAAGAACAAACTCTTTGTCTCACTGATTCCCTGTATGTTGTTTCTCTATTTCTATTTTGTTCACTTTACCTATCAATTTGATTATTTCCTGCCATCTAGTTCTCATGAGTGAGTTTGCTTCTTTTTGTTCTAGAGTTTTCAAATATTCTGTTAACTTACTAGTCTAAGATTTTTCCAGCTTCTTTATGTAGACATTTAATGCTATGAACTTTCCTCTTAACACTGCCTTTATTGTGTCTCATAAATTTGGGTATGCTGATTGGTTCTTTTCATTAAATTTTAACAAGTCTTTAAAATTTTTCTCTTTTTTCTTCTTTGACCCATTGATGATTCAGGTTAGCTATGTTTAATTTCCATGTGTTTCTGGGCTCTCTGTAATTAGTGTTGCTGTTGAATTCTAATTTTAAGTCTTGATGACACATGGGGGTTATTCCAATTTTTTTTTGTATCTGTTGAGGTTTGCTTTGTTACCTAGTATGTGGTTAGTTTGAGAAGATTCCATCAGGTGCTGAAAAAGAAGGTATATTCATTTATTTTTGAATGGAATGTTCTATCAATGTCAAGCCCATTTGAGTCATAATATCTATTAATTCCCTTATTTCCCTGTTAATTTTCGGTTTGACAGACCTGGCCAGTGGTTAGAGTCCTCCTTTTCATTCTTAAAGTACTGTCCTAAAATGTGATATTATCTGTGTCCTTTATCTTTCTGTTACTACCTTGCCACTTTATCATTTTTTTCTCTCCATGTATAAACTCACTACTCAGTTACAAGTCAGTTTTGTTGTTCTTCTTGAATGTGAGTCTTGTTGAGAATTTTTTAAAATTTATTTCAAATTTTATTTCTTCATGATAGTGGACATAGCTATAGCTATGGATTAAATGACTGTTTTAAATTATTGTTTTTGTTTAGTTTGTCTCCCTAAAGACATATTTTCATGTATTTCATTCAAGTAAAACTCATATAATTACTTTACTTTTTCATGCCACATACCATGAGAAAACTTGAACTACATAAAAGACACCTCTGCCCATTATCTTCCGAGTTTTTAAAGAAGACAGAATCTTGACAAAGAGCTATAATGGTCTGCTATAACACAGTGTGGCTAGATAATTAAAGGTAATGAAAAAATAAATGTTCTCACTGTTTTTGAAGCATCAGAAAAAAATAAAGGTGATATTTTGTTATTCCAGGATTTTTAGAATTCTAAATGGATGAAGAATTTTCTAAAAGGAAGAACCAGATGTAAACTTGTCCAAATACCTTGCTTAACCAAATTCTATGCCTTAGTCTGACAAAGGTCACGTTACTAGAAATATTGTCATATTTATCTTTCTTTGCTTAGGACTTATTATACTTTTATGTATAAAAAGTAGAGTAGTGATGTTAAATTATAAACTCACCAGCAGAATATTTGATTGTTAGGTCAAGAAGACTAAAACATTAAGGTCAGATGCAGGACACTGGCTTAAGCTTTCTATACGGCAGATCAGTACTAATGCTGTAGACTAGCAGGAGACTTACACTTTCAGGGGAAGCAGATTGATGAAGACCGAGCAAGCTCTAGTGGTTCATGTAACAAATGGAAAGACAAGAAGAGAGTTTGTTCTATAAGAGTGAGTGCTCTTGTGTCCCAGGCTTTGCAGCTAAAGAGCTTAAGGATACAGACACCTTCAGGTCAATGCAGGGAGTACGATTCGAGTGTTAGAAAATGTGGGTTTATTTTCATGTTAGAAAACTTGGGTTGTGGGACAGTGAGAACATGTGCTAAGGTTGTAGTGCGAGAAGATAAATTAAAAGTGGATTTGGTAAGTGTTTTCTGTGGAGCTTGAAGCTGATGTTAGACATGAACAACCGTATAATGGAGATAATAAATCTCCTTAAGTATTCCAAATCTCTTTTATTCTAGAAATTATTGAAGCCCTCCATACATATTATCAAAACACTGCCACAGATGTGAGGTGTGTGTGGCTCTCTACATTAGTAGAACACTTTCATTCATCCTTTTGGGGAAAAAGGTTGGGGTTGTGGTTATAGAAATTTTCCAGATTCTACTTTGATCATTACTACAAAATGATGTGTATTGTGACTGCTTGACAGGAGACCACTTCCTAGGTAGAACCTCATTAGCATAGACAATAAGAGAAACAATGAATAGATGGGACCTCCTGAAACTGAGAAGCTTCTGTAAAGCAAAGGACACTGTCACTAAGACAAACAGGCTACCTTCTGATTGGGAGAAGATCTTTACCAACCCCTCATCAGACAAAGGTCTGATCTCCAAAATATACAAAAAACTCGAGAAACTAGACACTAAAACTCTAATTAACCCAATTTAAAAATGGGGTACTGAACTGAACAGAGAATTCTCAACAGAAGAACTTCGAATGACCAAAATACACTTAAGGTCATGCTCAACCTCCTTAGCTATCAGGGAAATGCAAATCAAAACAACTTTGAGATACCATCTTGTACCTGTCAGAATAGCTAAACTCAAAAACACCAATGATAGCCTATGCTGGAGAGGATGTGGAGTGAGGGGAACACTCATCCATTGTTGGTGAGAATGCAAACTTGTGCAGCCACTGTGGAAATCAGTGTGGCGGTTTCTCAGGAAACTGGGAGTCAACCTCCCACAGGACCCAGCAGTTCCACTCTTGGGCATATACCCAAGAGATGCCCTATCATATTACAAAAGCATTTGTTCAACTATGTTCATAGCAGCACTATTTGTAATAGCCAGAACCTGGAAACAACCTAGGTGCCCCTCAATAGAAGAATGGTTAAAGATGGTGTGGGACATATACACATTAGAGTTTTACTCAGAGGTTAAAAAACAATGACACTTTGAATTTTGCATGCAAATGGATGTAAATAGAAAACGTTTTACTGAGTGAGGTAATCCAGACCCAAAAAGAGGAATATGGTATGTACTCACTCATAAGTGGATTCTAGCCATAATTAAAGGTCTTTGAGTCTATATTTCTTGATCCTAGAGAAACTAAATAAGAAAGTGAACCTGAAGAAAATCATGTAGTTTTCCTCCTGGATATTGGAAGTAGGTAAGATTGCCAGGCAAACTTGGGTGCATGGGGGAATGGGGGTGGGGGCTGGGGGATGGATTTAAGGGGATTTGGGTAGAGAGAAGGGAGAAGGGGAGGATTCGGGATCGTTTGAGGGAATGGGATGGGTGGGATGGAGGAAGGGAGCAGGGAAGTAAATATCTCAACGAAGGAAGCCATTTTAGGGTTTGTAAGAGACTTGATTCTAGAGGAGGTCTCAGGTCCAAGGAGAGATCCCCAGATTGTTCCCTGGGCAGCAGAGGAGAGGGTGCATGAACTGGCCTCGTCCCATAACCATGCTGATGAATATTTTGCATATCACCATAGATCCTTCATCTGGCGATGAATGGAGACAGAGACAGAGTCCCACACTGAAGCACTGGACTTAGCTCCCTAGGTCCAAATGAGGAGTAGAAGGAGGGAGAACGTGAGCAAGGCAGTCAGGATCACAAGGGGTGCCTCCACCCACTGAGACGGTGGGACTGATCTCCTGGGAGCTCATCAAGGCCAGCTGGGCTGGGAGTAATGGAGCATGTGATCAAAATGGACACTCAATGAAGGCTGACTGAGAAGCCAAGGACGATGGCATTGGGATTTAATTCTACTCCATGAACTAACTTTGTGGGAGCCTGATTTGTTTGGATGCTCACCTTTAAAGACCTGTTTGGATGGGGGAGGACCTTGGACTTCCCACGGGGCAGGGAACCCTGACTGCCCTTAAGAGTAGAGAAAGAGGGGGAGGTAGAGAAGGGGAGTTGGGGAGGGGGAGGGGAAAGGGAGGTGGGGAAGAGGTGGAAATTTTTAATAAATAAATTAATTAATTAAAAAAATAAAGTTATGTAAAGTACTGCTATCCTCTGAGTTTGTGACACATAGAGGCTCTCACCAAGGATTGTCTTAGAATCTCTATGGGTTCTTAGTAGAGTACATGTTACTACATGATATTATTGTTCAGCATATTATTGTCACCTGACCTTGTCACCTGACTTTGTGACTTGTTTGCTTACATGATTTCAGGTTATATCCATTCCTTGTATTCCAAAAATTCAGTTTATGATTGTAGATGCATGGAAGGAAGCTTTTGTGTTAGAGAAGACTTGCTTGTTTGTCCCATTGACAAGTTCCCAGCCTCCTGGCCAGCTTAGCCCTGACATAATCACACAGAAACTGTATTATTTAAATCAATCCTTGTCCCATCAGCTCTAGTTTCTTATTTGCTACCTCTTTCATCTTAATTTAACCCATCTCCATTAATCTGTGTATCACCATGAAGTTGTGACCTACCAGCAAAATTTCTGCATGTCTATCACTGGCAGCAGCTCCAGGGCATTTCCCATACTATGCCTTCCTCCTACCATGCTATTATCCATTCCAGATTTTTTATTCATTAACCATTAACCAATAAAATCAACACAGAGATAGAAGGCCCTCCCACACCATTTCCCACTTTTTGTTTAAACAAAAGGGAAGGCTTTAACTTTAACATATTAAAATTGTCTATTGCATAACAAGTATCAAAAAATACAGTTACAATATTTATATCAATTTTATATTTAATACAACTAAGTGGTGTGGGTGGTCCTCATGCCTACATGTTGCTTCTATTGGTCAATTAGTAAAGAAATTATCTTGGCCTATGATAGGGAAAAAGAACAAAGCAGGACTGTATGCTGGGAGAAAGAGGGGCAGAGTCAGGTGGACACCATGTAGCCCTTCAGAAGACAGATGCGGAAACTTTAACTGGTAGACCACAACCATGTGGCAATACATAGATTAATAGAAATGGGTTAAATTAATATGTAAGAGTTAGCCAATAAGAAGCTAATAGGCCAAGTAGTGATTTAATTACTAAATATCTGTGTTTTTATCTTATGTCTAAGTTTGCTGGACAGCAGGGGAAAAACAAGTAGACCCTTCTCCAACAATTTGCTGTGCAAATGTGGTGGACTAAATCTATGTAAAAACTAAAGAGTTTGAAAAGAAACTCTAGATACAAAAAATAAAGTTTAGCCTCATTTATTTTTCAGCTGTCAGCATGTCACAGCTTTTTTTAAGAGACGATTTCCTGATTCAGAAGTAGAAAAAAAATAAGCCATACTATTTTGAAATGCTGGATTTCTGGGCTGTGCTTCCAGCATGACCTCTGGCTCTTTCATGAGACCAAGTATTTGGATGGAGTTCGTGAGCAGACTGCATATAGCTTGCTTAATGGCAATGTGGACCAACTTTGTGCCTGGAACTGAGGCAGTGTGTGAAGCTCAGAGGCACAAGTGTCTCCATCATTCTGGGCTGTGCGAAGTGAGCAGGTAGCTCTGTATATACTATAATAATGGAGCTTAAGATTTAGACTGGGCAGGCCAGCAGGTAATACTATATATACCCTAGTAATAGTACAGCTTAAGTTTTAATAAGCACATAGCATTTAAAAATGCGTACCTGGATAGTAAATAATTACAAATATGCAATAAATGCAAATCCAGATGAATCACAGTACTGGATAAATATATGTAGGTTTGGGAAAGGAAAATAAAGGATATAGAGAGATATAAAAAGAAGTAAACAAAGTCTTTTAAAAGACATAATACAGACAGTCACAGATTAAAACGAGTAAAGAAAAATAAGCCGTGTAGAGATGTAAATTCACAGAGTCTAGATTATGTATATTATTGTATTTTCTTTGAATTTCTTGACCATGAAGGAGCTAAGTACAGGAAGACATTTCATTGTATGAGTTGCTAAGCTAAACCAGTATGTATATTATAAAGGTATCATGACTGCCAAATTTAGGTACGTTGCTTTGGAAAATAATTTCTTCCCTTGTTTGTTTCCACAGAAGATAAGAACCAATGAATTGCTTCCAGTCTGGTTGGTTTGATAGAGTAAAATCCCCTGAAAGGTCACCCTGATCACTCTCAAAAATTATTTCACCACCCAAAGAAAAACATATAGTTATCCTCCTGGATAACAGAAGTAGACAAGATTGCCAGGCAAAAGTTGGGAGCACAGGGATTGGGGTGGGGTGAGGGTAAGGGAAGATGGGGAGATAGAAGGGAGAAGGGGAGGATTGGGAGAGCTTGGGGGAATGGTGTGGTTGAAATGGAGGAAGGGTGCATATGGGAGCAAGGAAGAAGATATCTTAATCAAGGGAACCATTTTAGGATTGGCAAGAGACTTGACTCTACAGAGAGTCTCAGGTGTCCAAGGAGATGTCCCCAGCTTGTTCCTTGGGCAACAGAGAAGAGGGTGCCTGAACTGGAGTTACCCTATAGCCACACTGATGAAGATCTTACATAACACCATAGAACCTTCATCTGGCGATGGATGGAGAAAGAGACAGAGATCCACAATGGAGGACTGAACTGAGCTCCCAAGGTTCAAATGAGGAGCAGAAGGAGGGAGAACATGAACAAGGAAGTCAGGACCGTGAGGGGTGCGTCCACCCACTGACACGGTGGGACTGATCTAATGGGAGCTCACCAAGGCCTGCTGGACTGGGAATGAACAAGCATGTGATCAAACTGGACTCTCTGAATGTGGCTGACAATGGAGAACTGACTGAGAAACCAAGGACAATGGCACTGGGTTTTGATTCTCCTGCATGGACTGGTTGTGGGAGCCTAGTCTGTTTGGATGCTCACCTTTCTAGACCTGGATGGAGGGGGTAGGACCTTGGACTTCCCACAGGGCAGGGAACCCTGACTGCTCTTGGGACTGAGTGGGGAGGGAGGGGGTAATTGGAAGGGGGGAGGAGATTGAAATTTTTATAAATAAATAAATAGAAATTACTTCACCTAACTGCTGACTGAGATGAACCTAACAAACAGGATACACCATGAAAGACCTAATTAACAGTGTCTCCCAAACAGCAGGAAGAAGTTTGGACAGAACTATGCACATATTCCCAAATATTGTCTATAAATATGTCTTTATATTTAAAGGGGAATATGCTATAGAGATTTGCATTGGTATGCATCTGGGTTTATTGATACAAACTTAAGGTCAATTTTGTTATAGATATATTTTTGCTCTTGATAAAGGTACTGTGTTTGTGCACTTCATTAAAAATATAATGTATAATTAAGAAATACAGGTTAATAGATAATCATCTATAATAGTCAAGCTTGTAGTCTTGTTAGTTAGATTTTCTAGATGTATAGAGACATATAAGTATTCTTCAGATGAATAGATATTCTTCAAATCTTTCAGAGATCTTCAGAATATGGCACTGAAAATGTTTCAAGAACTTAGGACATTTTATAACAATTAAACACATCTGCTCATGGCAGCACTAGTTACTTCAAATGGAAGATGGGCCTCAAAGAGGCTCCTTATGGAGTTTGCTAGCCATTTGGGCAAGAAGCTGTTCTTTCCTGGACTGCTTAACTGGACATGTAGGACCCACAGAGAAATGACTGCTGAACTTGTCTAAAGGTGACACAGTCCTTCAGTGGTTCCTGTTTCATGAAGAAAGAGATTGACAAACTGCCAATAGATGTGGAACTGACTTTGAAATTTCCTGCTTCATGGAAAAGTTTGCTGGATACTGTGTCTGAAGGCTGAAGATGGATGCCCCAATGATACATAAAAACGTTGGGTGACTGTCTAGGCAGCACCCACATAACTATCATTTTTAAGATAGCAGATTGACTAATGCTTAAGGAAGGTCAAGATTGCAATAGTAGAGGTGACACGGTGGAGAGGGGGGCTGTTGTGACTGGTTGTCAGAGCTACTTGTCATCCTGGTACATACTTGGGTGACACAGCATCTTGGGGCCTTTGCACTTCTTGTGGTCCTTTTCTGGTTGACTGCTCTCATTATCCTTCCCTTTCCTTCTTCCAGTCTTTATTCACTTGTTACTATATTAAGCCTTCCTAGACTATACTTATTTAAAACTGCAAGTGTATGTGTGTGTTCTAAACACACAGAAGTCCACTCAGAGACTGTGAATGTATATATAGTAATAACTGTGAATAAATGTGACATATTAACTGATACTTATACTTTGACTAGGTCACAGTAGAACAATTGTTGGAATTGAAGAGAGGAAAACCTGGACACTGTGTTTACTAACATTTGCTCCTGGATGTCCTTCCTAAGAAATACAGAGACTGTTAAAGGAAGACATAGAGGCTAGTAGTCTCATGCAGCTATGGAAATCTGTGGGAAATCTTAAACATAAGCAGTAACAGATGGTAGCAGTAGAGGGTGTTCTTTCACCAGCGGAGAAAGTTGTAAGTATCTCAGTATCAGGTGAAGTTGCTTAAAATATTTAGTTAAAATTAGCTGTTCTCTTAGTCTCCTCAAAACTCATTTTATTCATGAAATGGCAAATATATTTGCTTGGATACCATTGAATTTCTGGAATGACCATTTTTAAATTTAGATAGTAATTAAATGTCTTTTAGTTGCATAATTCATTTTCATAATATTTAAGTTTGTAGCTTTAACTTTTGAGGTCAAATAAGTGATCAGTAACAATAATGTGGTTAAAAAAACAATATGTAACTAACTCAGGTGGTCTTATTGTTTAATACATTGGATTCGGGAGCTATACCTTATTTTTTTAGCTTTCTGAGTATACTCAGTTCTAGAACAACTCTTGTGTTATCACTTATAGTTAAGTGATGAACTGCAAATTACTGAAGAATTTCTAGGCATTAGAAAACCTCCAGTGAGGTTGCAAGCTGCAGTTACATCTTAGCATGCTAAACCCAGAAAATGCATGAGATCAAAGAATCTTAAGATTTTATTTCTTATTTTATTTTTAATTGCATGTATTTGTGTGTGTCTAAGTGTTGGATTGTACATAGAGTGCAACACTCATGGAAACCAGGATAGGGCATAGATCCCATGGAGCTGGAGTAGCAGGTGGTTGTGAGCTGCTGGATGAGGGTCCTGGGAAAATCATTTGAGCCTCCTGCAAGAGCACTCTGTGCTCATAACCACTGAGCTCGTCTGTAGCCCTGGTGTGGGAATTCTATGAGAAAACTAAAAATACTACTTATTTGAGAACTTCATATTTGTTTGTCTCTAAAGATGAGATAATACTCTAGAGGGACATGGGAAAGAGCAGGTTCAAGGAAAAGGACTCAGATTTAAAACAGAAGCTGGCTAATCTCAGATACTCAACGGGAAATAGAAAGATAAGGATTGTTTACTAGATTACTCAATTTAAGTATGCTTTAAAAGATTGCATTGCAATGTATTTAATTCCCAATTATTTTAACTTATTTTAATTATTTTTAACTTATTTTTAATCCTATTACTAGTTTGGCCATATATATTACAATTCATTTTAATTCTTGTTATGGGCTCCGATGCTTGTTTTCCAGTGCACAGTAACTTTTGAGAGTATCGGTGTTGAATGGGCTCCAGGTGAACAACATGTTAATTGGCTTTTATGTTTCCAATTTTAGAAAGGGAGTCACTGCTGCTCTTAGACTACTAAACAAGTCTCTTCTGCTCTTTACTTTTGACTTTGTTCCTTTGGGATTGGGAGGGTGGTTTGTTAGATCATAGCTGTGCGTTTAAAATTACAGCTGTCATAAGGACTTTACATATACCAATGTATATAGCATCACTGTAAGGTAAATGGTTACTGTTCCCCTGTTTCAAATGAGAACGCTTACAGTGAGTAGTGAAGTCAGATCTGCAGTGTAGCAGTTCAACCAGCACTTGGCCCTGTGTAGCCTCTTCAAATAATCTGACTGATTCTCTCCAGCCCTAGTTCTCAAACTTTTTAAAAAGTCTTACTATTTTTTTTAAGATTTCATACATGTATACGTGCGTTCTGATTATTCTCACTACCTTCACTTTTTCTGATCCCCCATACACACCTATCAACCCACTTTTACTTGTTTTTTTTTTTTCTTTTGGAATTGAGACAGGCCTTTTTACAGTGCATCCCTGGCTGACCTGGAACTCATTATATAGACCGGACTAGCCTCAGAAATCACAGAGTTCGGCCTGCCTTTGCTTCTCCATGCTGAGTTTACAGGTGTGCACCACCATGTACTCCCGTATTAAAGCTTTTAAATTATGATTATTTTTTATTTAAATTTGTGTGTGTGTGTGTGTGTGTGTGTGTGTGTATGTGTGTGTGTGTGTGTAGGCATTCAGAAGTTGTTTCTCTCCTTTTACCATATGAGTCCCAGGGCTTAAATTCAATTCACTGGGTTTGGTAGGTAAGGCCTTTAATAACTGAGCCATTCTACCTGCCTCGTTGTTATATTTTGATAATAATTTACCTATTATTCACAAGTAAAGTTTGGTATTCAAAACTTTTTATTCTTGAAACTGGCTTATGATTGCCATAAGATATTTTTGCTGTGACTATATTTTGAATACGTTATTTATTTAAGACCTCTCACGATGTTTAAGCTCTTGATAGATGAGAGAATAAATACCTTCTAATTATTGATAGTTCAGAAAGAATTAGATTATACAAAACAGCCTTTAGTCACGCCACCAATTAAAAAGAAAAAACTTTTCTTAAAACAGGATCTCATTTTTATATGTGTGTGTGCGTGTGTGCCTGCATGCAAACCACATGAGGGTTACACCAGAATATGATGTCAGAAGACATCAAATAATGGCTTTAGAGGCCCTATACCTAGAGTCTTGGGTGGTCGTGAGCTGCCCAGTATGTTTATGGAGCTGAGCATATATCTTTTGTAAGAACCGCAATACCAGCTACTGAGCCATTTTTCTATCAACCGCTTTTCACTGAAAAATTTTTGTAATCTTTTTGAGAAGGTTTCACGTGGCCCAGGCTGGTCTTGAGCTCACTGTGTAGCCTAGGTTAACTACGCACTCCTCTTTCTCTTATCTCAACCCTCATGGATTACTGGCATTTAATACTGTGCCTAGTTTCCTTTCACATCTTCATAATAGTTGCTAATTTACCTCACTACATTCTTAGTTTTTATTTGTTTATTCCAATACTTTGAATTTTATTTAACCTAATTTGTTTAGTTTAGCTTAGTTTAATATGTTTTTGTTTGTAAACCAAATTTGGAAGCAGCACAAACAATGAAAATTTCCTTTTTTTCTTTTAATATTTCTTTTAATATCATTAACTCTATGAAAATTGTATATATGTATACAATGTCTTTTGACCATGTTTTCCGCCTCTATTCCTCTCAACTCCTCTCAGATCCTTTCCTATCAACATCTCATCATGTGTTTCATTTATTTTTTCCATAACCCACAAAGTCCAAATTTTCTCTCATATAATTCTGTATATAAGACCAGCCACAGGAACATGGTCAACTTACCAAGAGACACACCCTTAAAGAAAACTGTCTCTCTCATCCAAAAGTCAGATACAGTAACTTCTCAGCGAGGAGTGGTACAGCTGGAATACTAACTCATAATGAATAAGGGTTTGGTTGTTGTTACAGTTTTTGCTCTTGAGACAGGGTCCTTCTCTGTAGTTTTGGCTGTCCTGTACTCACTATGTAGACTAGTCTAGCCTTGAACCCACAGGGATCCACCAGCGTTTGCCTCTAGAGTGGTAGAATTATTTGCTCATTGCTCATTCTTTCTTTTCACTTCTTCTTTGGTACCCTGGTGTTCCTCAACCCCCTCCTATCTGTATCATTGTGAGTCAGCATTTTTACATTTGACAGAGTCCATCAGAGAATAACATTTACTTTTGCTCTATTTTGCCTTTATCTAGAATTTTCTTCACGATTTGACAGGAAAATAAGTGTTATTATTTTTTTTAAGTTTTAGATCATAATTTTCCATCAGGACTTTTCATTGTTATCTTGAAAAAAAATCCATGTTTTATTTTCTACATTGAAATAAGATAAAGGGTTGACAGAACGGCTCAGCTGTCAAAGATACTTGCTGCCAAGGTTGAAAAGCTCTAACTTCAGGAACCACCTGTTACAAAGAAAACTGATCTCTGTAGCACACACACACACACACACACACACACACACACACACACACGAACGCACAGATAAACAATAAATCTAATTTTTAAAAAATGATAACATAGTATATGTAATTAATTTCTAGGTTATAATTCATAGCCTGTTTTCTTTTTGATTCTTTTTCAAGGCCAGGAAACAGGCTTCTCAAGTGTTTACAGCAGAGAAGATTTGTGACTGAAACATTTCAGTGATTTTGCACTTATCCGATTGTCTGATATTGAACTCAGATATGGTTGAAGAATTTGATTTCACCTAAGTCCTTGGTATAACACTTAAGATATAAGTGCATATTAAGTTATACTTCTTAGTACTTTATTATCTGTAATTAGTTGAATAAAACAACTTGTTTGCATTGTTGATTTTGATTTATTGTCCATGTCTTAAAAACTTGTTTTATAGCTTATAAGCTAATGCATTGGGCAATAACTTTTATGATTTATTCTTCATACTTAACATCTATTAATACATTTAACTTTAAAACAGTTGTTTAAAACAAGCATTATTATTAATCCCATGAACCCAAATGTCTGAGAAATTAGTGCTTAGCCCAAGAATATTACATGATGGAACTCACTGCAGTTCACTGTATTTTCCACTGTTGTGTCAATCAGGCCTTTGTGCTGGGACAAACACTCAAACCCATTCAAAGGAGGAAGATTTCTTTTGCTTCAAGGTTTCAGTGTTGGGTGGCTTACTCTGTGGTGAGACAGAACACTATGACTGTAGTCTGCTGTGGTGCTAGAGCAGAGCCACTGACGCACTGTGGCCAGAAAGCAGAGTTGAGGCAGGAAGAGGCCAGGAACAAGCTATACCCTTTGTGACATACATCTCCAATGGGGATACCAGATAATCCAACAAATGACTGATCCACTGATTATGTAGGAGTCCTTCTGGTCCAATCAACTCAATAACTGGATCTACCAGATGAACCAAATATTTGAACTAATGAGGTGGTGTTTTAGGGGGTAAATTTCGGGGGAGGGGGAGCGATCTTCTGTTATCATAAAACGAGTACCTTCTCCATGTGTACAAGCTTCAAAACCAATGATTTTCCTGTTAAATATTTCCACTAACCCTTCATCTCTGATAAAAAGCCTGTGGAAAGTGACCTGTAGAAGAAATGCTAGATTCTGCTCAGAAAACTCTTGTATGTGTGTGTACATGAGAATCTTATTATTTTTCCAATAAACAAAAGAATTGTTGAAAGACTTAGACATTCACAAAAACTGCAAATAACTTAGAAAAAGTCTTAGAATCAAATTAATTATAGGCTACACGATGGTGTCAATTATTAAAGCAGAAACAATCAAGTTAGAATTGTAGGATGCTCAAATTTCAGATTACAAAGAGAACACATCTGTTTGACGAAGAACAGAAGTCCCCAAAGGGAAGAAAACTGACCATTTAAAAGGGTGCTTATTTAAAAGACAAAACAAAACCCTGTGTGAAATTTTCTAACATGAATTTCAGTCATCCAGTCTCCCAATGAGTTGTCCTATTGTAATCTATATTTAACGGTGAATCCACATGCTCTAACCTTTACATGTGTGTTTGTGTGACCTAGCTTAATACTCTTTCTTGCTTGTTTGTAAAATTCAGCCTGTAGAAAGCCAGTGAAGTCCTTAGTAAATGTATATTGTTGATGAGGTCACGGTCATATCAAGGACCAATGCTTCAGTCTCATAGAAATGGCAAAAACTTTCTTGGCATAGCTCAGAGGGGCATCTAAGCCTGTCTTGGGGTTTGGGTGTAAATATTTGCAGTGAGGACAGAACATATACCCTGTAGCTTTCTAGATGCCCCTCTACCACACCTCATATGTATGGTCTGAAGCCTGACACACTACAGAGATTTCTATACCTACCAAGATTAGTCAAGCCTGCCTCTTTGTTCAGATGTATATAATAATACTGTCTCCTGCTCTGTCTGTATTCAAAATCTCTACCTCCCTGCTCAAGCATGTACAATAAAGCCACTGAGATTCTGGGTTGCTGAGGTTTCTCCATCAGAGAACCCAGTTTCCTTGATTACAATTTTTCTGTGTTTCTGTGTGTTTGTCTTTTCTTTGTTCCATCAACCCTGTCATTTCAATCCCTGGAGCCCTGGTACCAGCCTTCTTACACTATCCAGTCTCTGCTTGCCTCTGCAGGTTCGACAATCACCCCTCTCCCCAACATACCTTTCACTGGAAGTTGTATTCTCCTTAAAATCCCTTCCAAAATGCTGCCTCTACTGCTGGGCACCCTTCTGATGGAGGATGTCCTTCTGTATATGTGTTGCTTTTATTGGTTAATGAATAATGAATCTGTTTTTGGCCTGTGGTAGGGCAGAATAGAGCTAGGCAGGGAAAAGTAAACAGAATGCTGGGAGAAAGAAGGCGGAGTCAAGTAGACAGCATGTAGCCTCAGAACCTTGCCAGTAAGACACAGTCATGTGGCAATACATTAAAGGTGTCTTGTCTTCAAAATTTGGTTCTAAGGGTATGCTGCTTTAGGGAAAGTTCTTCTTCTGTTTCCACAGAGAATGTGAACCTATGGATTCCTTCCAGGAAAATTTAGTTTGATGGACCAAGAACCCTGAAAGGTAGCCATGTACATGCCCCAAAATACTTTTCCAAACAAAGGCATGAAGCAGTTTGGAGAAACCTACACCCCAATTCCCAAATATTGTTTATAAATATTTGTTTACATTTAAAGAAGAATATGTTATAGCTATGAATATTTTTCATTTGTATGGTTCTTAGTTTATTGATACAAAATTAAGGTCAATTTTGTTATACTGTGTATATGTATTTCTGCTCTTGATTAAGGTATTGTATTTATGCAGCCCATTTAAAAATGTAATGTATAAGTAAGAAATAAAGGTTAATATATAGTCATCTATCATACTCAATGTTGTAGTGATGTTAGTTAGGTTTTCTTGATATACAGAGATATATTTCAGGTAGGTAGCTTTTATTTAAATCTTTCAAGGACTGACAAAATATGGCATTTAAACATTTTAGAAATTTAGGACTTTTTATGACAGTGAGACACATCTGCTGCTGGCAGCACCAAGTTACTTCAAGAGGATGACAGACACCAAAGAGGCTCCTTATGTTGTATGAACTGGACATACATGACCCCCAAGAAATGATTGCTGAACTGAGTAAAGGTGAGACAATCCTTCGGTTTTCCTGTTTTATGAAAGAGTCTGCTAGAAATTCTGCAGGACACAGAAAAAGGTGGCTGAAAAACTGCCAATATGAGGGGAGCTGTTTTGAAATTTCCTGCTTCATGAAAACCTATGCAAGATACAATGGGCCATTAGGCTGAAGATGGGTGCCCGCAATGTTACAAAAGAACTTTGGGTGACTGTCCAAGCAGTGAGATATCTCTGTCAATTCTAAAGTTCTGGAAGTTGCTTACAATGCACTTTCTGGTTTCCTAGTAATATTATATCCTTCTGGAGTCTTCGATGGAGTTGGAGAATAGATAGTTATAGTTTTCCTTAGTTATATCAAAGAAAAAGTAAATATAAATATAGTAACTGTAATTCTTGCTTGATACCTGCTCTGTTATATGTAATTTTACTATGTTAAAGTAAAAATCTTCCTTTTTATTTAGGCAGAAAAGGGGAAATGATGTAGGAAGTCCATCTGTCTATATGTTGCTTTTATTGATTAATGAATAAAAAATCTCTTTTGGCCCTGTTATAGGGCAGAATAGAGCTAGGTGGAGAAAACTAATAATGCTGAGAGACAGAAGGCAGAGTCAAGTAGATAAGTGTAGCCGCTCCAGAGACAGAGGGCAGTGGGAACTTTATCCGGTAAGCCACAGGCATATGGTGATTCCAACATAGTAGTCTATGCAGTGACTCATAAGTACTTTAGATCTGTTCAAGTATTAAGTAGACACCTTCTGATTTACCACACTGTTACTTAAAATTATAGACCAGTGATCATCAATCTCCCACTCTATGACAAGGGAGGTGTAAAAGTGTAAATTGCTGATCAGTTTCTAAAAGTAACCCAATTGTCATAATTTCATGAAGATTTATGTTTATTGAGGGTGTGTGTGCACTTGTGTGTAGCCTCTGAAAGATAGAAGAGGTAGCAATCCTGACAGAACTGGAGTTAGCAGGTAGTTGTTTAACTGCCCAGTGTGAGTTCTGGGAACTGAACCTAGGTCCTCTGCAAGAGCAACAAGTTGAAGTACTCTTAACCACTGAGCCACCTCTCCAGTCCCTAGTTATCAATGTTTTAAATTCCATATCCCTTGACACTCAAAATCTAGACATTCAATCCCAGTGCTTGGGAGGCAGAAGCAGACAGATTTTTGTGAGTTTGAGGTCAATCTCATCTACAGAGTGAGTTGCAAGACAACCAGAGATACATAGTGAAACATTGTTGGAGAGATCTTTACTTAAGAGTAACTCTTAAGATTTACTTAAGAGTTAGTTACCTGAGTTGTAGCTATTAAAAGAGTGATGTGCTCATATGAGCTAGAAAATCTTCTGGGCAACTTCTTTTACAGCAGCCCTTTATATGCAATCTCAATTTGATATATTTTTTTCAAATTTGTTATTTTCAGGACATGGTCTCCCTATGTAGCCCTTGCTGCCCTGGACCTCACTTAGTTAACCAGGGTGGCCTTGGATTTAAAGAGATCCTACTTCCTCTGCCTCCCAAGTGCTGGGATTAAATGTGTGTTTCAGCATACCCAGCTTTAAAACATTTTTAAAGATTATCTGTATGTGTGTTAGCACATGTGACTCATGCACACAAACAATTGCTGTGGAGAGCAGGAAAGGACATTGGGGCTAGACCTTGAGCCACCTGACTTGGGTGTTGAGAACTGTCCTCAGCAAGAGCAAAATATTTATTAACCACTGAGCCACCTGTAACCCCCACCCTCACTTGATAACTTTAAAGGAATGCTATTTTATATCATCATTTTCAACATTCACATATATGTATTTTCAAAATATATGTATGTGTATGAAATGAGTCCCTGTAAAATATGTGTGTGTCTGTTAGTGCCACATCAGACTGGGATAATTTCATGTTAGTCATCGTTGTCATTGTCTTCATCATCAGTTTCTTCATTCTCCTCAGCTGAAAGTACAATGGCCTCTTGTGTGGCCCTGGAAGCCTGTTCCTCACCCACACTGGGATCTTCCGTTTCTGTACTGGGGTATTCTTGGTCGACCGGTGGCAGGCCTTGGGGTGTGTAATTTTTCACACTATATTCTTACCCCAGCCTACGTAGATGCTTTCAAACTTTCTGTGAATGAAAAGGAAAGAAAGTCACATCTCTTAAGAAATGTTGACCCCTTTATACTAATGAGGTCTTGTTACTATATCTTGGAACCATGTTTTTTTTTTAATGCCAGAGTGAAATAGTTCCCAATAATTTCTCAACTAATGGAAATTATTGTTTACTAAACTGCTAAGTCAGTTATGAAAACCAGAGCCGGGGGATGGAGAAATAGCTCAGAGGTTAAGAGCATTGGCTGTTCTTTCAGAGGACCTGGGTTCAATTCCCAACATGGCCGCTCACAACTATCTTTGACTCAGTTCCAGTGGATCTGACACACTCACACCAAGGTGCATAAATTAAATTTTTAAAAAAAGCAGGCCATATACTGTAAAAAAAATGCACTCTATATCTATACCTTCTTCAAGAAAGGGCATTCCTCAGTTATTCAATTACTTATTTTTTTTTTACAGAGATTTTCTACAAAATTTGAAAGTTGCAAGCCTTGACTGGATGAAGAATGAGGTGTAGCTAAAAACTGATTTGTTACTTTTTTTTCAGGCTAGATCTTAGGAAATTTCAGAGGCTTTCCCTTATTGGCCTCACCCCACTTAGGACATAATGCATAACCTATCAACACCCCCGCCTTTGTTAGCGGGAGTTTCAGTCAAGAACTCTTCCCCCAAGCCTGGTCATGCATCCCTAACTCAAGAGCCTTCATCTGCCCCAAGGCTGGTCATGCATCTCTAACTCAAGAGCCTTCATTTGCCCCAAGACTGGTCATGCATCCCTAACTTATGAGCCTTCATCTGCCCTAAGGCTGTTCAAGCATTCCTAACTCAAGAACCTCAAGAACTCTGCCCCCAAGGCTGGTCATGCATCCCTAACTCAAGAGCCTTTATCTGCCCCCAAGGATGGTCATACATTCCTAACTCAAGAGTTTTACTCTGACCCCAAGGCTGGTCATGCATTCCTAACTCAGGAGTCTTCATCTGCTTCTAAGCCTGGTCATGCATTCCTAACTCAGGAGCCTTCATCTGACCCCAAGGTTGGTCATGCATTCCTAACTCAGGAGCCTTCATCTGCTTCTAAGCCTGGTCATGCATTCCTAACTCAGGAGCCTTCATCTGACCCCAAGCCTGGTCATGCATTCCTAACTCAAGAGCCTTCATCTGCTTCCAAGGCTGGAAATGCATTTCTAACTTAAGAGCCTTCATCTGCCCCAAGGCTGGTCAAGCATTCCTAACTCAAGAGTCTTCTTGGTGTTCTGTCTCTGGCTAGACGGCCCATCCAAACACATTATCCCATCTCCACCTTCATAAAACTTCCTCAGTCTTTATTCCTGGGGGTCCTTTTCAAAGAGATGACCTCATGATGCCCACATATCAATGACACACATTTCTGTAAATGCATTTTATCCTTGGAAGAGAATAATGACGGAAAAAGTCAAAACTTTCCCTTCCTCATGCTATCATGGTAAATAATTAGAAGCTTGGCTTTTACTTGTTTTTTTTCAATATACTACTTTATTAATTATTTGGGAATTTCACATTATGCACCCTGATCACACTCAGTTCTTAGTCCTTCTGGGTCTTCCCCCTAACCCTTGTAACCCCCCCAGAAAAGAAAAAATAAAAGCCAAATGTCCAATTTATGTTGCCCATATACTATCTGGAGCTTAGTCAAACTCACAGTGACCATTGTTTTTCACTTTTGACTTAACTGTGATTTCTAAATTTTTTCTTTTCTTTTCTTTTATTATTTTTTATTTATTAAAAATTTCTGCCTCCTCCCATCCCCCCATTTCCCTCCCACTGCCCACACTCCTCCTCCCTCTCCAGTTCTAAGAGAAGTTAGGGTGCCCTGCCCTGTGGGAAGTCCAAGGCCCTCCCCCCTCCATCCAGGTCAAGGAAGGTGTGCATCCAAACAGACTAGGCTCACAAAAACCCAGTACATGCAGTAGAATCAAAACCCGGTGTCATTATCATTGGCTGTTCAGCCTGCCCTCATTGTGAGCCACATGCAGAGAGTCTGGTTTGAACACATGCTCATTCAGTACCAGTCCAGCTGGCCGTGGTGAGCTCCCATTAGATCAGTCCCACCGTCTCCATGGGTGGACGAACCACTGGCGGTCCTGACTTCCTTGCTCATTTTCTCCCTGTATCTGATCTTCAACTGGGACTTGGGAACTCAGTGCAGTGATCCAAAGTGGGTCTCTGTCTCTATATGTCATCCTATTCTTTCCTCCAACCCCTTCCAAATCCCCATGCATCCAACTCACTTTTCTTTCTTAGAAGCAAAAGATCAGACATACACACAAACACACACACACACACACACACACACACACACACACACACACAAAGTATTTTGTGTTGGTCAGCTAACACCTGAACATGAGGCTTGCTTTAATGGCTAGTCTAACCAAGGAAGTTCAGCCTTTACCTACTTACTTGAGCTTTCTTTCTGTTACTAATTAAGGAAGAAACAAACAAGATAAATGGAACTGTATTCTTTCTCAGCAAGGTATAAAGGAAGCTGTAATAGTCTCTTGATCCTAATTCCCTTGAAAGTGATCACTGAAATAAAGAATATTTTAAATAACTTTTTTCAAAATGCTCAAAAATTTCAACTGCATCTTAAACTCTCCACTAGATGTCATTTTAATAAATCACACACTACATATCTAACATGCTAAAAGGAGTTAAGACAGCAGAAACAACATCTGTGATATCATAATTTCCAGAGCTTAAACAATTACAATTGTCAGACACTAAGCATGGCTTTCAAAGCCAAATGCTTATATGAATGTACTTTCAGTGTGTCTTGTACTTCTGTCTAAAGTTTACCATGCAAACTAGGAATACCCAGTCATTTCTGTCTGGGATTCAAATCTTAAGTTATGCTATTTATGAATTTCAGCTAAACATATCTCAAAATATATCTGTAATCATTTCTTCCTGGATTGTGACTTTGAATTGAATGTGCTTGGGAATGCACTGCTTATGCTCAGTACACTAAACACAGGACTGTCTCTGCCTTGGGTAAATATATGGGATCCCTGGACAAAACCATCATCCTTCCCTCCTTTGGCCAGGGAGGTGCTTTGAATTGGATATCAATATTCTGCTAACCTGCTGTGGGTAAATAAATCCCTTCCCAGCTTTATGTCCTCGTGGATCTTGCTTTGGTTTTGCACTCACCAAAATATAAGCTGTGGAATTTGTTTACATATGGCTTTGTAAGTGGCCATTGCAAAAGGCATATGATCCAGGTCAAAGATTCGATCTAAGGACAGCAATAGCACACTGCAGCATGAGATCTGAGGAAAGTCACGATGTCCAAAAGGGATTATTTTGAATATCTGGAATCCAATGAGAAAGTTATAAGCTTAATTTCAAAACAGAACAAATATCTAATGGTAACTGAAGTGATTTTTATAAATATGGAACAGTCTTCAACAGTTGGTATAAAAAGTTAAAACATTTTCTGTCCCGCGCTACTGTCTCGCCAGCAAGAATGACGCAGGGCATGTAGGATCCTTCTGCAGAACAGCCTTTTAATGCATCTTGAGAGCGAGAGCATAAGCCGACATGGCGGAGACCCAGAGTGAGGTGAACCCAGCCCTTATATAGGAAACAGTCCCCGCCTCAGACGTGTCACTCTCAGATTGGTCAGCTGCCCATCATCCCAGATGACGCCTCGGGAGAGGCAGGGACTACAGCGTTGGAAATTTGCCAACACATGCGCGTTATCCCGTTCACCGCGCAGTGGAACCGGATGTCAGCGCCATCTTGGAATGGCGAACGTGGTTGCGGTCCTCTACATCTCCCCCCCTTTTTTTTTTACTTTTTTGCAGAAAGGCAATTCCCTCAGAAGGCAAAGATAGAGGTCGCACTTCCCAAAGTGGAAACATTATAATGGGCTTGCACGGAATCTGCCCCTAGGTTCATGATACCTGGAACTTATCCAGCCTGCCCTCTGCCATTTTTCTGGGAAAGGGAATATACGGCAGGAAACCCTTATGCAGGGCGACATATCTCTCAGAGAGGGCCATTCTCTGTGCGATGCTCTTTAGCTCGACAACCTTCAGGGCTAGCTAAGCCAAGCACTCCACCCTGTGCAATGGACAGAGGTGTCCTAGGGGTGCAGGAGCTGGTTGGCATAAACCTTACTGCTTCAGCATAGATAACCACATCAGTAGAGGTTCCCTGTTCCAGGGCAGCCAGCGCTTGTGCAATAACCACACTTTGTCCCTATGACTTTGGGATTTGAGTCAGCAGACCATCCAGAGGAGAAACACTGATCCACAGCATAGGGCTGTTCCAAACATTCCCACCCCCACCCAATCTTAAAGTAGGAGATGAAGGACACAACCCAGGACTGGAATCCTTCGGCTAAGCTTATAAATAGAAGGTAGGGGAGCCCCAGAGTCTTATTGGTTGTAAAATTAAAAAAACGAGGAAACACTGCCACTCTATGGCTGACTGGTGTCGGTTTCAGGAAGGCTGAGAGTATCCCCCATCGCTGCTCCTTCGTAACTGTTGTCATCCATCCGCAAAATGGTAGGAGGAACAGAAGCCAAATCTTCAGGCGAGTCCGCATGTTGTGGGTCACCCCTCACCGTTCGGATCAGTCTTTCTGGCACCCAGAATGGATTTTCCTGGTCCTGCGGGAACACACAAACAGCTCCCCTGGATCTCAACAGGATGGGATCCGGGCCTTTCCATTCATTAGAAAACACATCTTTCCATATAACCAAATCCTTGGGCCGCTGCGGATCCGAACTATGTCGTGTTGCAGCATTCTGGCCATTATCATCCAGATTTAAAAAATTTATAGTGAACAGAGCCATGGCAATGGCTACTCTTGGTGTTGGGGGTAATTCCTTCAATATTCCCCCTTTTTGTTTAAGTAGATAAGATTTGAGTGTGCGATGTGCTCGCTCTACAATACCTTGCCCCTGGGGGTTATAAGGCAGGCCTGTAATGTGTGTGACTTGCATCTGTGCACAAAATTGTTTAAACTTTTGAGAAGTATAGGCAGGCCCATTATCCGTCTTTAAAGATGTGGGCTTGCCCCAAGCACTCCATGCCTCAAGACAATGTTGAATGACATAAGAGGTTTTTTCTCCTGTAAGTGGTGTGGCATGAATAACGCCAGAGCATGTGTCAATTGACACATGCACATACTGAAGTTTTCCAAAGGCAGTGATATGAGTCACATCCATCTGCCATATTTGCAAAGGCGCAATCCCTCTGGGGTTTACGCCAGTGTGTCTGACAGGGAGAAACTGGCAACAATTGTGACATTGGGTTACAATATCACGAGCCTCCTTTCTGGTAAGAGAAAAACGTTTACGCAGGGTTTCAGCTGTAACATGAAAATTATTATGAAAAGTTTTAGCGGTCTGTAACGGGGAGGCAAGAGCTACCGCAGCAAGCTGCGTAGCACGATCAGCCAGATCATTACCTAAACTCATGGGGCCCGGGAGCCCCGAATGTGCTCTTATGTGTGTGATAAAAAAATGGAGCTCTCCTATTTAGTAAACAGTCCTGTATCCTCTGGAAAAGAGCTGCCACTGTACTAGTAGGTTTTATAATTCCAGCGGTCTCTAATAATTTAACAGCATTAACCACATAGGCAGAATCAGAAACAATATTAAGAGGACAATGAAATTTTTGAAGAACCTCTAAAACCACCATACATTCCACCACCTGGGGTGAGGTGGCAGAAAAGTTCTTTGTATATATTTTAGAATCCACAACATAGGCTCCCACACCATTTTTGGAGCCATCTGTATACACCATCACCCCGTCTTTTAGCGGGGCAGAAGACGTAACTCGGGGAAACACAATGGGATGACATGCAGCAAACTGCAGCAGAGGGTGTTTGGGATAATGATTATCAATTTTTCCTGAAAAGGTGGTAACCAAAATTGCCCAATCGTCAGAGGTGGCGGCCAAAGTTTGTATCTGAAAGGAGGTATAGGGAACTATCATAACTGCTGGATGCTTACCAAAATGACTAACAGACATTTTAAGGCCTTTAAGGGCAATTTGAGCTATAGCAGCTGGATACCAATCAATACTTTTGTTAGGAGAAGCATGTGGATGGATCCACAGTAACGGTCCATCCTGCCATAACACAGCAGTGGGTAGCTTTCTTGTTTTAAACACACATAGAACAAATGGTTGAGTTTCATCAATACGGCACAGCTGTGCCTCCTTAATGGATTCCTCCACTAGTAATAAGGCTGCTTCTGCTGCCGGCGTCAAGGCCCGAGGGGAGGTAATATGAGTATCCCCTTCCAAGATATCAAACAATGGCTTCAAATCAGCAGAGGGGATTTTTAAAAACGGTCGCAGCCAATTAATATCTCCTAACAACTTTTGGAAATCATTTAAGGTTCGCAAATCGTCCCTATAAATTTTTACTTTTTGTGGTAGAATCTTTTCAGGAAGAATAACAGAACCTAAGAATTGGCCAGTGTCTGTAATCTGGACCTTCTCAGCGGCTATTTGAAGACCCCATAGCTGTCTAACTGACTCTGCTAATTCTTTTATTTGGTTGTACTCCACAGGCGCATACACCCGTCCATTTTCCCCTTCGTAAACGGGGAAGGCCAGGTGCAGCTTTCTCTTGACCTTGTCAGGGATAAATGAAAAAGTCTTTGGCCCAAGGTGTTCCTCATAAGGAGGCGCCGAAGGGGCAATCGGGTGAGGGCGCAGCTCATAAGGAGGCGGATGGGCCCTTTGGGATGACCTCATGGCCCTACCGCTGGTTAATTCTGCCTCCTCCTCTGTATTTAGTTCTTCTACCTCTTCTCCTGAGCCAGAACTTTCATGCTCACTTTCATGGCCACTTTCAATTTGCAGAGCTTCAAGCTCCTGCAGAGGATATAAACTACTGTCCTTTCCTTTTCTCTTATTGTTGGTTCCAGAAATCTTTCGACCTTGTAAATCAGTCTTCTCCCCCATTCTTATTTTCTTAAAACCACTGGGGGGGTCTTTTTTCCTTATTTGAGACTGTGCGCGCACCTAACCTCTCACTGTACTCAGTTTCTGAAATGCTATCCTGGACTTCCTCCGTTGCAGCAACCGCTTGGCAGGATTCATCTTTTAAGCAATCTTTGGCGAAAAAATAAGAGGACTACTAAAAGAGGTAGCAAGGCCCCTACGAAACCTTCCCAATGCGGAAACAAGTCAAGCCCAAAACCGAAAAATCCAGGAAAAGCCATATCTCTCTGAGTATACAGACCTGCAGTTCTGAATCCTCCTTGTGTCCAAGGGGTCTCCGGCGGTGCGAGCAGTTGTCAGGGTCCCTCAGCGTCCCGAGGGATTCGGCACCAGATGTCCCGCGCTACTGTCTCGCCAGCAAGAACGACGCAGGGCACGTAGGATCCTTCTGCAGAACAGCCTTTTAATGCAACTTGAGAGCGAGAGCATAAGCCGACATGGCGGAGACCCAGAGTGAGGCGAACCCAGCCCTTATATAGGAAACAGTCCCCGCCTCGGACGTGTCACTCTCAGATTGGTCAACTGCCCATCATCCCAGATGACGCCTCGGGAGAGGCAGGGACTACAGCGTTGGAAATTTGCCAACACATGCGCGTTATCCTGTTCACCGCGCAGTGGAACCGGATGTCAGCGCCATCTTGGAATGGCGAATGTGGTTGCGGTCCTCTACAATTTTCTCTATCCATTTTTTGGTGGAGGGGCATCTAGATAGTTTCCATGTCTGGCTATTACAAATAATTCTGCTGCAAACATAGTTGAACAACTTCTTTGCTGTGTAATTGAGCATCCTTTGGGTATACGCAGGGTCTTGAGGTAGGTTGACCCCATTTTTTTGGTAAAACGCCATACTGATTTCCAATGTGGCTGTGCAAGTTTGCACTCCCACCAAAGTGGAGGAGTGTTCCCCTTACTCTACAACCTTTGTAGCATAAGCTGTCATCAGTGTGTTTGATCTTAGCCATTCTGATGAACATTTACACAATGGAGTATTACTCTGCTGGAAAAAAAAAATGATGTCTTGAGATTTGTAGACAAAAAGATGGAACTAGAAAAAAAAAACATCCTGATTGAGGTAACCTGGAGCCCTAAAGACAAAATCGGTATGTACTCACTCATAAGTGGGCTATTAGACATGAAGCAAAGGACAAACAGGCTACAAAACACAACCTCAGGAAACTATGTAAAAAACATGACCCTAAGACGGACACATGTGGATGGAACCAGGAAAGGAAAATGATTAATATCTTCTGGGTAAACTGGGAAGGATTAGAAGAGAGAGGATGGAGGATGGGAACTTGAGGGATTAAGAAGACCGAGTTGAGGGAGGGACAGATGTGAAAAAAAATGAAGGAGATATCTTGATAGAGGGAGTCATTATGGTGTTTCTTTCTAAACTAGGATGACTCTACCTAAGACTCCTAGTCATAGTGGAGAGGGTGTCTGAAAGGGTCTTGCCCTTTAATCAGATAAGTGACTACCCTAATCGTCATCATAAAACTTATATACAGTAACTGATGGAAGCCGATGCATTGATCCACAGCCAAACACTGAGTTGTATTTTACTTGAAGAGAGTGAGGAGGGATCATATGGACAAGGGCAGTCAAAATCATAATTGAGAAAGCCATAGAGACAACTGACCTCAGCAAGTGGGAACTCAGGGACTCTGGACTGATAGCTAGGGAACCTGCATGGACCCAAAATAAGCGTTCTGAATATGGGTGGCAGTTACCAGGCTTGATCTGTTGAGGGGAACCTCAGGCAGTGTGACCAGGACTCATTCTCGGTAAATGAACTGGCTTTTTGTAGCCCATTCCCTATGATGGGATGCCTTATACAGGGGTCCTGCCTCAAGTTGTTATACCAGAGTTTGTTGACTCTCTGAGGGAGGTTCTTCCTCCTCTCAGGAGAAGATAGGAGGTAGAATGAGGGAAGGGAGGGGGCCGAAGAAGGGGAGGGAGGAAAAACTGGACCTGATATGCAAAATAAAATAAAATTTTCAAAATATAAAATGATAAAACAGCAGCTTGATATAAAAAAATCAATGGAGTTCTTTCTATTTTGTTTTTTGAGACAAGGTTTCTCTGTGCAACAGTCCTGGTTATCATGGAAGTAGCTTTATAGACAAGACTGGCCTGGAACTCCCTGAGATCTGCCTTCCTCTGCCTCCCAAATGCTGCGATTAAAGGCATGAGCCATCACTACCCATCTCAAGAGTGTTTTATGAGTGTCGTGAGCCAATATATGTGTAAGGATGTATATATAGTGCACACATATACATACATATCTTATGTGTAAATACAGCAAATGTAATGATATGTACAAATGTTTTTGCAATGGAGACTTTACTAACAGAGAAGAAGTATGTATATCCAGGGGGAATAGTTTTATCATCAAAGGAAAGACAATTCATGACTATGGCATACACCTAGTAAGAGTTTCAAGCAAAACAGAATAGGAAGAAACAAAAAAGAAACAAATACAAGTCTGCTAGAGACCACACATAATGTTGTACTATAGCTGTGCTATGTTTTTGTGGTATACAGAATGCAAGAGAAGAGTGATGCCACCATTTCCTGTTGGTTTCAGCCCACCCACGTGTCCTCTCTGCATCAGTCCTTCAGCTGCTCTGAAAGCATTAGATTAACCAAAAGTCTTCTTTACTCCCACCCTACAGAACCCAGAAGGGAGAAGGGATGAGACCTAGCTCTCTGTCCCCCTTTTAGGGTTTCCAACAGTTGCATGTTTACCACATGTGTGTAATGTATAGTTTAGGAGTTCTCATTAACCATTTGTAAAGTTACCTAAATCTTCAGACATTGGTGTCAAAGGAGGAGGCCCCACTTCCTGTTCTATGTAGTCAGGCTCTTCTCCTTTGTCTTCTTTCTCTTCATCTTCTCTTTCCTCTTTCTCATTCTTTTGTGCAGGATTGAACCAAGTACAATGACCCTGGAGATGAACATCGAAAGGTTTAACAAATTAATGAAACCTTATAACTGTCGAAATATCCTTAATATATTGAGACTTTGTGCTTGGTAATTATCAAGACAAGAATTCACTGTGTAGAAAACTTGCCCAACTATTCTGATACAGGGTCACATTCTATGATTCTCCTATGTAGAGTAAATAATAAAAAGCCAGACAGAGATACTGGGGTTCAACCCCAAAACCAGAAAAGCAATGTAGCGATGTCACTAGAAAAGACTTACCTCTACAAGACTGGGTGACCACAGACTAAGCAGACAGAGCGTTCTCCTCCATTCTATATTCCATCTAGTGCTGGGATTAAGGACACATGACTCCCTAAAACTGGGATAAAAGTGAAAGCCACCACCACTTGGATTTGCTTTTGAATTGATCTTGCATAGGTCAGGGTGGTCTTGACTTCACAGAGATCCATCTGACTCTGTCTCCCAAATCCTGGGATTATAGGTGTATTTCTCCATTGCCTGACCTCTAGTGGCTTTAGCTTTGCCTCTAGTCTTCAGACAAGATTTATTTATCAAAATACAGATAATATACCACTACACTCCTACTTCAGTTTTCCCAGTGCTAGACTCGCTGACACATGCCTCCACACTGAGCTTCCTCTTTCTGTATGTTTTTACCATGTGTTATTTCCATCTGGGTTACTTCAGGAAAAACAGCAAACTTGTACTAGTCATTTCAATAATTTTACATTTCTTGGAATTACAGAACTTGAAGGTCTATACATTCTTTAAAATGGTAGTAATACATTTGACTACTTTGCATACTTTATATAAATAAAATAAATGATGACTTTAAAAAGAATACTTTTCTTATTTTTTGAAATGTTCAAATTATATTGATATGTTATTTTAGATCAGAAATCATCAGAAAGATTTCATTTAACATTTTTAATTCAGTCATAAAAGCCAGGCATGATGGCACACACATTTAATTCCAGCATTCAAGAGGCACAGGCAGGCACATCTCTGAGAGTTCAAGGCTGGCTTGTAATACAAATCAAGTCCCAGGTTAGTCAGGCATATATAATTAGACCCTGTCTCAAAAATAAAACTCCATCATTATAATTTTCTCTTTTTAAAAGAGAGGGGGAGAGGGAGAGAAAGAGAGACAGACACACACACACACACACACACACACACACACACACAGAGAGAGAGAGAGAGAGAGAGAGAGAGAGAGAGAGAGAGAGATCGCTACACATGTGCAGGTGTCCCCAGACATCAGAAGAAGATATCAGATATCCTAGACCTGGAGTTGCAGCACATTGTGTGCTGTCTGGCAAGGATACTGGAAACAAAACTCAAGTCTTTTGGAAGAGCAGCAAACTCTTATGTCCAGTTTCTGTATTTCCTTATTTGTTGAATATTCCTTAACTATAAACAGTTGTA
Source organism: Myodes glareolus (assembly GCF_982192425.1). Lineage (NCBI taxonomy): Eukaryota > Metazoa > Chordata > Mammalia > Rodentia > Cricetidae > Myodes > Myodes glareolus. The sequence continues at coordinate 96,000,335 of NC_142026.1, read as the reverse complement.
AGACATTGCCACAATATCCCTGGTGACATGGTTTATACATATCTGAACTTCACTGTACATTTGTTTTTTTTTATTGTGACAAGGTTTCTATGTGTATTCCTGACTGTCCTGAAACTAACTCTGTAGACAAGGCTGGCTACAAACTCAGAAATCCATTTGCCTCTGCCTCCTGAGTGCTGGGATTGCAGGTGTGTACCTCCATCACCCGGACATAGTACTTTTTAATAATTTTTTTATTAGCATAATTGTAACTTGTGAGTAACTGAACAAAAGAATTTTTCATTGTAATGCTTACATACAAGTATATAATGTACTTTCATATTCAGTTCTCATTAGTTTTTAGTGTATTCCCTTCCAAAACTAATTATTATTAAAAACAAAATGTCAAGTGTGATAAGACTGGGGTTCTAATTACTGAGGCAATAATCCTTATCTAGAGTCCCCAGAAGAACCTATCATCTGTATGGAAGAGAAGAATTTCTACCCGTGATGGAACAGCGCAGCAGGTGTTTCACAGGCTGGGCTCTGGGTCCTTTGTCTCACACCTCACTCTATAACGAATCAACTGAGGTTGCTTTTCTACCTCTTCTACCCTGTCTGCCTCAACCCTTCATTGTACGAAAGTAGTCCTGTAACCTTTCATGGGGTTTTGGTGATGATCAAATTCTGTGTATTTAAATATGTAATCCAATATATGTAGTGTTCCTGACACAGAGTCCGTATATAACCACTGTTCAAAAATGTTTTTCATGTCTGTAGTAATCATTTAGAGTTTTTGACATTAAAGCTTCATGCAGAAGAAAAGAACTGTTGACAAAATAAGTGCACATTAATAGTTAAAATATAACAGATCATTTCAGTACACATGTCAATCTAAATCTATGTACTACCCAAAGAATCCTACCTGAGGAAGAATGTTCTGCACATGATGAACCCAACTGGATAGAGATTCCACCAGGTCAATCACTTGGATGCCTTCAAAATCAGGGTTTTCCTCATAGCTGTCTTGACCACCTTCCACCTCCCCCCATCCCCCTCCCCTCCCCCTCCCCGTCCTCCTCCCCCTCCCCCTCTTCCTCTTCCTCTTCCTCTTCCACTTCCTCTTCCTCTTCCTCTTCCTCTTCCTCTTCCTCTTCCTCTTCCTCTTCTTCTTCTTCTTCTTCTTCTTCTTCTTCTTCTTCTGCTTCATCTTCTTCCTCTTCACCAAACTGATAAAATCCTAGAGGGCTGACATGGGTCCCTGCTGAAATGTGGGCAATTTGTGCTCTTAAGTAATTGCTTTCATTCCCTGGGAAGGGCAGACAGCTAATGATGGCCGCATCTAGTCGCCCAGTGAAAAATTTCTTGATATTTCTTGCGGTAACAATTTGTGTAGGTGTAACTGGTGGTAACGTCACCCACAGCCTTCTGGGCTCATTGCAAATACAATAGATGTACTTGTTAGTACCTGTTCTGGTTTTGTTCTTAGGTATCGCCTGTGGGACATGATACATGGACTTGGTAATTGATCTAATTTATCTTTCTGGCCTTCATTGGCTTTACTTACTACATCATCTCTCTCTTCAGCTACTCCTTCCTATTCCACCTTCTCTTCACCTTCTCCATCACAAAATTCTACTTCAACATCAATATAATTAATTTCTAGACCCATGATCTTGCCTCAAAAGCAGCATCTTTGAATTGGGTATATTTCAGGAAGTTGCTTGAGGGCAAGAAACACATGATAAGTCTCATCTGTCCCCAAACCAGCATCAGCTTTGTTCAAAATAGTAAGTTGACTCCATCATATTGGGCAGAAAGCGTTCTGCCTAGGAAAATACACATCCATGGTTAAAATTTTATTTATAAGAGCAATGTTTGCCTCTTTTCTATGTCTTGACACTATCTCTACTTTTTCCACCTCTCTTTCTTTGAATATACAAACCAAAATGTGTGATTCCCTAAATTTTCATTCTTGCCTCACATTTAAAACTTCTTAGAGCAGTTGTGTGCTATACTCATTGATATGGTGATAGTTACTTTGCTTTATGTGACTTTTATAAAGAACTTAATGGCTACTTGTGTTAGAAATTCAAATCAGGCATTAAGGTTCACATCATTAATCCTAGCACTCAGAAGGCAGTGGCAGGTAGACATTTTTCAGTTTGAGGCCAACATACATACATAGCAAATTTCAGTCCAGTCACAGCTACCTAGTGAGGCTCTATTTGAAAAAAATTCAACATTATTTTTCATATAAAATGAATTAATAATGCAAAAATAAGATATAGTCTAACAGACATATATTTATATACATTTATGTTGTCACTAAGCTATGTATTAAATGTATGGTTTTACATGTATGTCAGGTAAATAACATGAGCATTCTATATAGGAACATATGTAATATAATGGAAAAGATTAAAAAGGTAAGCTTTTTGAAGTGCTTGGACTGAGCTACACTTTAAGTAATACACATGTGTATTTATGTAATATGTAATTTATGTACATTTGTGCTTTATGTAAAGCACAAATGTAAGTGCTTGACAGTATATATAGTAAATAATAACATTTGAAGTAATGAAGGTAAACATTATTCCATAAATAAATACAGGGAAAGGAACACAGGGTTCTAAGTGGACACTAGAACAGCTATGGTTAGAAGACCAAAGGTAAGTGCAAAAGAACCTTAGCAGAGGTGGGATGCTTACCAGACAGTCTCAACTCACAGGACAGAGCAGTTATGGGCACTCATCATTCTCACAAATGAATTGCTGGTGTTTATAGTTTCCCATTGTGGAATCAAAAAATATAAAGACTTTGAAGAAGGCTGTTTGTTTAGTTTTGGTTGAGAAAGATCTTAGTGTGTATGTAGCCCTGGCTGTCCTGGAACTCACTCTGAAGTCCAGTTTGGTCTTGAGATAACAAAGATCTGTCTGTCTTTGCCTCTGAGTACAGGAATTAAAAGCCACCTGGTTTGACTAACATAATGTCTTTTAAAATCCTCACCTGTGACATAGACTATAAAATTCATTCACTGTCATGTAGAGTGTGACTTGCTCTTGGTCCTGCTCACTTAACTACAATGTCAGAGATTCAGCAGCACAACTATGGAGGTCAAAGGACAACTTTCTGGAGTTGGTTCTGTCCTTAAGCATGTAGGCTCCCGAGGTGAACTCAGGTAGCTCTTTAGGCATGACAGTAGAAGCCTTTACCCCCTTTCTGGCACCCGATGTGAAGCTGTACTCTTCATTCCATAATTCAGCTCCAATATTTCATGGTTGCCATCCTGACCCTGTATTAGGAAGATGCTGGGTCAAGGGTTGTCACACTTCAGACCCAAAACAGCTGTGTGTCTTCTCACTCACGTCCTGTATCTGGGTGTAGATCCTGATCTAGTGAAGTTGCCTAAGACAGCTAGGGTCTCCGTTCCTGGATTGAACACTGACATTTCTTTATAAAGGTATCCCTGTTAATGTCTGTCATATGCTTTATTCCCACATACTGAATGTTCCCACAGTTCTCATGGCTGTATTTGACCCATACTCCAATGCCACTGTGCAAAACAGCCTGGCATTAGCTCCTTTCTCCTATTACAGGTCCCTTCTGTCCAAGAACCTTTGGTCCCATTCCATCAGGATGTGTTTCTTCCCAAAATATGCTACACCAAGGCAGTGTGGGTGCAGCCAAACCATTGATTCTTTTGACTTTTCCTGAAGGATTCTATTTTGAAAGTAGTTTATTTGAAACATACTTTGAATAGATTGTTGCTACTAGAACATGAAAGCTCAGAAGTTATATATAAAATTTTAAGTATTTAAAAATTTAGGGGAAAGGATATAGGATACTATTTTGAAGTATTTGAAATTCAAATTTTGGTGAGGTTCCACATTTTACTTCAAACTATGTATTTTATGCTTTCTGTTATCCATTTTTTCTCCAAATATTTTCACCAATTTCACTACTGATTTTAAAAAGGATTTTATTCCTAACTCCTTGTACTTTGAACCACGGTTATTATGTTAAACATCCAGAAAATGGAGCTCACCCTAAAAATGAGTACACACTGGAATTGACATTAAAATTACTTTTATGTTTTGAACTTAATTTAAAGGAAAATATGCAACTTGATTTATAGCTTTTTAATTTGAATTTTATTGAGCTCTACGTTTTTCTCTGCTCCCCTCCCTGCCACTTTTCTCTCCCTTTCAACCCTCCACCAAGGACCCCATGATCCCAAATTACTCAGAAGATCTTGTCTTTCTACTTCCCATGTAGATTAGATCTATGTAAGTCTTTCTTAGTGTCCTCATTGTTGTCAAGTTCTCTGGGATTGTGGTTTGTAGGCTAGTTTACTTTGCTTTATGTTTAAAAACCACCTATGAGTGAGTATATTTGATAAATGTCTTTCTGTGTCTGGGTTACTGCTATGGACCGGCTCAGGGGAGCCACTCAGACCGTAAGGAATCAGGGCGAAGGCACAGGGGAGATCAGGATACGGCGAGGAAAGTGACACACAGACACTCTCAATGTTGAGACATGCTGTTACGATTTACTTACTTCAGTGCAGGATTATATATTTTTTACAATCAAAGAATTTGGCAAAGGCATACATCATCAAATCATAAGACAGAAAAGAACAGCATAAAATAATTTACAAAAAGAATCTTTGAAGATGCTTTGACTTGGGCACAAGGACTTCTGCTTTCTCACACTATACAAAACAAACTCTCTCCTCTTGCCTTCAAAGAGATCACTGCCCTTGAGCTAGACCATCTTTATCAGTTTGCAGGTGGCTGGTTGGTTTGAGCTAAGTGACCTTGTGTGCCTGAGTGAGAAAGAAAAAAGGCTACTATCTCCCTGGGAAAGCTTTCTGCTAGGAAAATTCTAATACATAGTCTTGAGTCTTTCTGAAGTTTACTTTATATCACTAACTTCAACTTTCCTCCCTTCTCAATTCTCAGGCTCAGATATTGTCAGTTTAGGCTAGGTCTTTCTCTTCCCACAAGAAAGGTTTCATAGGCCTTCTGTTTACAATTGCACATATTTCTCAGGCAAATGCCTAAAGCTTCTAAGATGTATCCTAGTAAAATTAACTCCTTTTGTTCCATATCATCAAGGAATTGTCCTAATGATGATTCTGGCAATTTCAGAACTGGCTACTTTTTTAAGGCTTTGATTAATAGCGGAGCAGAATTCAAAAATGTCCTTAGCAGTCTTGTTTGTATCTGCAACTGCCTGGAATAGTCTGATCTATTGGTAATCTGCAAGAATCACAAAGAACACACAGACAAAGGAAAAGACACACATATGGCTCCAAGGACAGCCAGGTCGAGTCAATACTAATGGCAACTCAGGTAGCTTTACACCACAACTGGTTGCCAGGGACCCGCCTGGAACACACAGCTCCTGGAAGCACAAATCCCAATCCTGCCGGCAATATTTGCCCATCCAGTCAGCATTTCTGCTACACTGGCGAGACAGCCGTGAATGTAGCAGGTTACCTCACTCAAAATAATATTTTCTAGCTCTATCCATTTTCCTGCAAAATTCAAGATGTTGCTATTTTTTTCTGCTGTGTAGTACTCCATTGCATAAATGTACCACATTTTTCTTATCCATTCTTTGGTTGAGGGGCATTTAAAGCATCACTTGATGGTGGCCCATTTGAAGAAATTTCATTCATCAGGTTGGTCTTGGAGTGAACTTTTTTTAAGCTTAAATGATATAGCCTACCAAACACTCAGTATATATAACTGTGTGTAATTAATATAATTTTAATGCAGATTGATGTTTTGCTAGCATGTATATTTGTTCACCATATGTATGTGTTATATCCATTTGAAATGGAGCTATGCTTGTGAGCCTTCATGTGCCTGCTTGGAACCAAATCCAATCTGAAAGAGTAGCCCGTACTCATAACCATTGAGTACTCTCTTTGGTCTCCCAGCCTCTCTTGTGAGAAAGAATCTCAGTATGATTTCATTGCTGGTCTGGAGCTCACTTAGTAGAGAAGACTGGTCCTCAACTTAAAAAGATTTATCTGTCCCTGCCTCTGTCAAGTGCTGGGACTACAAACATGCTCTACCATTCTCAGCCTGTGTTTACTTACAATTAAGGTTTTATCACTGCAGCAGGTTTGCTCATGGAGCCTTTCCCACAGACACAGAGTGTTTTACACCCATTTCACAACACTACATTTTTTAGGAGTTTCTCATATTTTCACATTTTATAGGGCTTAGGTCTTCTTCTGTTTTCAGGACCTACTTTCTTTATATGAGAGAAAATGATATCTTCATATTTCTTATTGTTGAAATGTCCTGGAACAGATATGCATTTATATCTACTTCTTAAGTGATCCCCAAATAATGAGTGTGTGGTAGTATAAATAAGAATGCTTCCCCATATATTCATCTATTTGAAGGCTTATTCACCAGGGAGTGGAACTCTTTGGAAAGATTAGAAGGACTGGGAGGTGTGGCCTTGTTGGAGTAGGTGTGAGCTTGTCAGAGGAAGTGGGTCACTGGGATGGGCTTTCAGGTCTAGGCTCTCTCTTGGCGTGTGGATCAAGGTATAGCTCACTTTTACTGCTCAAGTGTCATGTGTACTGTCTTTGTTTCTGTCATGATGATAATGAACCACATTCTGAAGCTGAAAGCAAGAACCCAATTAAATGACTTATTTTATGAGTTGCCTTGTTCATGGTGTCTCTTCACAGCAATAGAACAGTGACTATTACTATTACTATCTACTAATATACAAAGAGTGGGTGCCATATTTAATTATGTACCAAATAGTAACTTTCTGGAAAATGGCAGACATCATGTATGACCAAGCTCCCATAAAATGATGAAAGACTTGTGACAGTTCCTGATATAGAAGTCACCATATACATGATAATAGTAAAATAAATTTATTAAAAAAGGCTTGAAGAGATGTAAGAAAATTCTAATTCAACTACTATTTACAGAGCTATAAAAACAGTGAGTGTGCTCATAAGCACCCTTGTTCATCTCTGAGATTTCAGTGTTCATTTGTATCATTGAGAAATTTGGCAGTCACAGCTATTTACAGATTTATAAGATGGTGTGTTGATGAGGCAAGTCCCACCCATCCCTGACATTCCAGCGCTAATTAATTATGTTAAGATAGTTGGTTACCACTTACAATTTACTCCTCCAGTTCTGGATCAGCTCCCTCCAATCGGCCATGGAGCAAAAGAACCTTTTGATTTCTGCTCTTTCATTTGCTGGAATCATCTCATTTTTATTGTGCAATATATCTAACTTTTTATTAAAAATTGCCATTTTCACATCTTAGCTTATATGTTCTTTTTTAAAATTTTTCTATTGATATTTTTTGAGATATACATTTTTTTCTGCTATCCTCCCTGACTCTGCCCCCTCACCATAAATCCTCCCCAAGGTCTCCATGCTCCCAATTTACTCAGGAGATCTTGTCATTTTCTACTTTCCACTTAGATTAGATCTATGTAAGTCTGTCTTAGTATCCTCATTTCTATCTCAGTTCTCTGGAATTGTGGTTTGTAGACTGGTTTTCTTTGTTTTATATTTTTAAACCAACTATGAGTGAGTACATATAATAATTGTCTTTTTGTATCTGGGTTACCTCATTCAAAATAATGTTTTCTAGCTCCATCCATTTGCCTGCAGAATTCAAGGTGTCATTATTTTTTTCTGATGTGTAGTACTCCATGTGTACCACATTTTTCTTATCCATTCTTTGGTTGAGGAGCATTTAGGTTCTTTTTGGGTTCTGTTTTTTTGTTTTGTTTTGTTTTTGTTTTTATTATTTCTAGTTTCATTTCTCTAAGGTCTGACACACTATGTGAAATTGCTTTGGTTCTTTTGCACTTGGTAATACTTCATTTGTGGCCTATAGTATAATCTATTTTAAGAAGGTTCCTTGGGTTTCTGAGAAGGTGTATTCTGTGTTTGGTGGATACTCTGTTCACCTCTATGTTTTCTTTGTTAGTGTTTGGTTTGAAAGGCCTATCTGGAGATGAGAGCAGGGTATGAAATTATTATTGTATATAGAGCTGTCTAACCCATCATCTCTATTAGTGTTTTTTTTAATGAAACTTGAAGCCCCAATGTACAATCATTAGATCTTCTTGATGAGTTCTTCCTTCTGTTAATATATGGTGACTTTGTGTTCTAGTTTAATTTCTTTTTCTCAAAGTTTATTAAAATACAAAAGTCTCCATTTCCGCCCCTCCTCCCAACCCCCTCCCACTCCCCCCACTCCCTCCCCTCCTCCCTCTCCATCCTCAAGAGCAGTCAGGGTCTCCCGCCCTGTGGGTAGTTCAAGCTCCTCCCCCCTCCCTCCAGGTCCAGGAAGGTGAGCATCCAAACAGACTGGTTCCCAGAAATCCAGTATATGCAGAGGAAACAAGTCCCAGTGTCATTGTCAATGACTTTTCAGAAAGACTCCGGGCCAGCCACATTCAGAGAATCTGGTTGGATCACGTGCTCTCTCAGTCCCAGTCAGCTGGCCTTGGTGAACTCTCATTAGATCAGTCCCCTTGTATCAGTGGGTGAGCGCACCCCTTGCGGCCCTGATTTCCTTTTTCATGTTCTTCCTCCTTTATACCCAAGAGATGCCCTATCATACTACAAAAGTATTTGTTCAACCATGTTCATAGCTGCACTATTTGTAATAGCCAGAACATGGAAACAACCTCCCCTCCTCACTTTTCTCTCCCCATGTTCTCTTACCCACACCCCACCCATACCCCAAGATTCCAATTTTTGCCTGGCAACCTAGTCTACTTCCAATATCCACAAGGAAAACTATATGGAGTCTTCCTTTTGGTTAGCTTAGATAAAGGTTTGTCTGTTTTGTTGATTTTCTTGATGAACCACCTCTTTGTCTCATTGATTCTTTATATTGTTTTCTTTGTTTCTATTTGAATGATTTCAACTCTCAATTTGATCATTTCTTACTGTCTGGTTCTCTTAGGTGAGTTTGCTTCTTTTTGTTCTAAAGTTTCAAATGTTCTATTAATTCACAAGTGTGAGATTTTTCCAGATTCTTTTTTAATTTTTATTTATTTATTTATTAAAAATTTCCACCTCCTTCCCTCCTTCCATTTCCCTCCCACTCCCCCACTCCCACTCCTCCTTCCCTCTCCAGTCCTAAGAGAAGTCAGGGTGTGCCCTGCACTGTAGGAAGTCCATGGCTCTCCCGACTTCATCCAGGTCTAGGATGATCTGCATCCAAAAAGACTAGGCTCCCAAAAACCCAGTACATGTGGTAGAATCAAAATCCAGTATCATTATCATTGACTTCTCAGTCAGCCCTCATTGTCAGCCACATTCACAGAGACCGGTCTGACCACATGCTCATTCAGTCCCAGTCCAGCTAGCCTTGGTGAGCTCCCATTAGATCAGTCACACTGTCTCAGTGGGTGGGTGCACCTCTCGTGATCCTGACTGCCTTGTTCATATTCTCCCTCCTTCTGCTCTTCATCTGGACCTTAGGAGCTCAGTCCATTGCTCCAATATGGGTCTCTGTCTCTATTTGCATCCATCGCCAGAAAAAGGTTCTATGGTGATATGTAAGATATAGGAGAAGGCCAGTTCAGGCACCCTCTCCTCAGCTGTCCAAGGACCTAGCTGGGGACATCCTCTTGGATACCTGGGAACCCCTGTAGAGCCAAGTCTCCTGCCAACCCTAAAATGGCTCTCTTAGTTAAGGTATCATCTTCCCTGCTCCCATATCCACCCTTCCTCTATCTCAATTATCTCATTTCCCCAAGCTCTCCCCCAATCCTCCCCTTCTTTCTTCTACCCTGCTCCTTACCCAACCCCCACCCCCATGCTCCCAACTTTTGCAAGGCAATCTTGTCTACTTCCAATATCCAGGAGGACAAATATATGTTATTCTTTGGGTTCAACTTCTTATTTAGCTTCCCTAGGATCACAAACTATAGGCTCAATGTTCTTTACTTATGGCTAGAATCCACTAATGAGTGAGTACATACCATATTCCTCTAGTTGGGTCTGTGTTATCTCACTCAGTAAAGTGTTTTCTATTTCCATCCATTTGCATTTTAAATTCTGGATTTCATTGTTTTTACCACTGAGTAAATCTCTAATGTGTATATTTGCCACACTTTCTTTATCTACTCTTCCATTGAGGAGCACCTAGGTTGTTTCCAGGTTCCTGCTATTACAAATGGTGCTGCTATGAATATAGTTGAACAAATGCTTTTGTAGTATGATTGGGCATCTCATGGGTATATTGCCAAGAGATTAATTGCTGGATCCTGAGGTAAGTTGACTCCAAGTTTCCTGAGAAACTTCCACACTGATTTCCAAAGTGATTGCACAAGTTTGCATTCCCACCAGCAATGGATGAGAGTTCCCCTTACTCTACATCCTCTCCAGCATAGATTATCATTGGTATTTTTGATTTTAGCCATTCTGACAGGTGTAAGATTGTAAGCTTCCGCACTTTTCTGTGGACACCCGAACCTTGAAACAGGCACGCGCTTTCCTGACTCGAGCCCATGAGAACGGACGATTGTCCTAAGGTTTTGAACACATGACACACACACAAAGAGACCGGGCTCATCTGCCAAGGAGCAAGTGACAAATGGCAGCTTTATTAAGCATAAGTCGGGTATATATACTGTGGAGCAAAAGGACACCAGGCCCCCATCAGGAACAAGGAAAGAGAAAAGTCAGGGGGCCGCACCCAAGGTCGGAGAGCAGCTGAACAGAGAAAAGAGGAAGCCAGGTGGGCGTGCTCATGCTCAGAGAAAAGCTGACCCGGGAACCTTGCCTGCGGGCGAGAACCTTGCTTGCAGGTGGAATTACCATAACAGTAAAGGGAGAGTTCTCTCTAAGCTACACCCTTGGGCCATAGGTGAAATTAACATAACAGGAGAGGGCAGTTCTATGCTACACCCTCAAGCTGATGCAGTGGAACCAGGAAGCAGAACAGCCCTGCATAGCACCTCGGAAAAATGGGGAACCTGTGTACCTACATAAGATGGTATCTCAATGTTGTTTTGATTTGCATTTCCATGATTGCTAAAGAAGTTGAGAGATGTTGACCAATGGACTTAAATCGAAGACTTGAATATTAATCCACAAACCTATGAACACCTGATTTTCAACAAAGGAGCTAAAATTATACAATGTAAAAAAGAAAGCATCTTTAACGAATGCTGCTGGTACAACTGGATGTCAACCTGTAGAAGAACGAAAATAGATCCATATCTATCACCATACACAGAACTCAAGTACAAATGGATTAAAGACCTCAATATAAATCTGACCACACTGAACCTGATAGAAGAGAAAGTGGGAAGTAGACTGCAACACATGGGTATAGGAGACCACTTCCTATGTATAACCCCAGTAGCACAGACAATTGATGTAGGAGAGTCTTATGCATTTCTGTTGCTTTTATTGGCTAATTAATAAAGAAACTGCTTGGCCTGATAGGTCAGAACATAGGTGGGTGGAGTAGACAGAACAAAATGTTGGGAAGAAGGGAAGTGAGGTAGTTGCCCTGATTCCCCTTCCCGAGACGGACGCTGGCTAGACTCATGCCAGTAAGCCACAACCTCGTGGTGCTACACAGATTATTAGAAATGGGTTAGATCAATATGTAAGAGTTAGCCAATAAGAGGCTACAGATAATGGGCCAAGCAATGTTTAAATGAATACAGTTTCCGTGTAATTATTTAGGATAAAGTTAGCCGAGAGCCAGGTGGTGGGACACAGCCCACCGCTCCTTTTACAGACAATAAGAGAAACAATGAATATATGGGACCTCCTGAAACTTAGAAGCTTCTGTAAAGCAAAGGACACTGTCATTCAGACAAAAGGCAACCTATTAAATGAAAGAACTTCACCAACCATGCATCAGACAAAGGTCTGATCTCCAAAATATATAAAGAACTCAAGAAACTAGATATTAAAATTCTGAATAACCCAATTAAAAATGGGGTACTGAACTGAACAGAGAATTCTCAATAGAAGAAGTTCAAATGGCTAAAAGATACTTGAGGTTGAAGGCATAAGTCACAAACAATCCCACAATAGTTTGGAATTATGATTAATAGAATGGTTATCTATTCAAAGGGGAAAATACTTACAAATTACCGTCCCAGACAACAGCTCTCTGCGTGATCAAGAAAGAAGAAGCAGAGTGTGAAGGCGGAGAGGGAATGGAGGACAGCTGCTGCTTTTTAAAAGAGAGTGAGACCACGCCCCAATGGGCTGGTATCTCAGAGGCTATTGGTAGGAGGAGTGTAAAAAGCTCCCACAGCATGAGGTCATGTCCAGCTTCTTTATGTAGGCATTTAGTGCTATGAACTTTCCTCTTTACACAGCTTTCATTGTGATTTGCTTATATTTTCGATAATGTCAACAGCATCTGTAGGATGCTCATCTAATATCATGGTCAACACATTAGAAAGATGATAACTACCAAACAGAGAAAATTCCAGATAACATATACATCATGAACATTTAAAAATTTTCATGCAAATTCAGTTGGGTTTTAGGAAAGTTAAAAATTTAAAATCTTAAGTGATTTTGAAAAGAAGGTAATTTCTACCACTCCAGATAGAACCTACTCTAGAATTTTATTTAGAAAAGTTTCTAATATGATGTGGATATTTATGTTAGTAGAGGAAAACATAACGGCAAGATATATAATAAACATCAGCTATATTCAAATTTCATTTCTGAAATTAAAATCTCCTAGCTATACACTAATAGTGATGAATATTTTTTACTCTTATATTAATTACTTTTGGTTCTTCATTCTTGCCCTTACCAAATATAATCTGATATAAATTACTGTTAATTCTTTAACAGCTGTGTTCTTCTGCCTTATATATTTTAAAGGATTTCTAATTATGTCTATGCATGTGTATGTGCATGTAGAAGCAGGTGCCCATGTCAGATCTCTTGGATTCTGAGTTGTAGGTACTTTGTGAGCTGCCTAATATTGGTGCTGGAAACCAAACTCTAGTCCTCTGCAAGAACAGTACATGTTTATAACTGCAGACCTATTTCTCTAGCATCTACATCTTATTTTAAGGTTTATTTTATTTAATGCATGTGAGTGTTTTGCTTACATGTATGCGTGTGTATCATTTGCATGCTGGTTACTGAGAAGGTCTGAAATTGTTGGATCCCCTAGAACTGGAATTAATGCATGGTGGTAAGCTGCCATGTGGGTGCCGGCTACCAAATCCTGGTGTCCTGCAGGAGCAACCAGTGCTCTTAGATGCTGAGCCCTCTCTTCACCTCCTACATCATAGTTTTCAAAGCAACAGTTTGCATAAATGTTTTTGGACTCTCAAAAAAAGCATTTCATAGTTGTTATCTGCCCAGTTTCAGGAAAAGACAAATTACCAAATTCTTTACTTTTTTCTCTTGTTTTAAACTATTTTTGTTAGTTCTTGGAGAATTTTATATATGTTTTGATCATATTCTCCTTCCGCTCCAAATGCTTCCTAGAACCACCCTCTCAACCTTGTGTCTTTTTTCCCTTTCATTAAGGCTAATGCATGCTGCCCAAATATTCGTGTATATGTGCCTTTCCCTGGAGTGGTAATTATGACATTCTAATATACTCTGTTTCACAATTAAATTAGCAAAACTTTATTTACCCTCCTAATAATTAATCATATTTTGTTTGTAATTCATATTCTGTATTTTTATGCACCAGATTTACATAATTCTACATAATATTACATAATTAATAAATGTAATTAAAATAATTACATTTAATTACCAGATTACCAGGTGAAGCATTGGCGTTTCACACTTCTATATACTTTTCTCCCGGCACAATACTGATTTTCAGAGTAAGAATAAGTGGATGGATGGTTGGATGAATGAATGGATGGATGGATAGATGGATGGATGAAGGAATAAGGAAATAATGGCAAAGTCTCTAGCCTATGCCTTCTGAGATTTTGTCTCCATATCATCAAAATCTATTGCATTGCCTTCTGTTTTGTCAGAAAAAATTGTCAACTGAAAAAGGATATGGAGACTAAGAACCAGCTTCATGTGATCAAATATTATGACCTCCAAGGGCACCCACATTCATAAGCATACACCCACACATAGATATATAATTAACAATAAATTTTTATGACCTGGAGTTATGTAGTAGTTAAGAGTACTTGTTGTTCTTTGAGAAGACTTGAGTTGTGTTTCCAGTACTCACATGCACCTACCTTGTATTTGAAATATGTAACCTCTATTTATGGCTCTTATTTCCTCATATTTTGGAGGCTGATGATCACTAGAGAGAGGTCAGGTAATCAAAACATAAGTACAAAAATATTTGTAAAATTATAAATGTCACAAAGTACCATGAAATAAAAGAATGCACTACTGCAAGGGAGTTCCGTGGCAACTGAGTTCTGAAGAGTAAGAAACTAACTAGGAAAAGATTAAGGTAAAGAACCTTCTAATCTTGGGGATCACGGTAACTTACTATTTCTTATTACTAGCAAAGAGTAATGAGGAATGAAACAAAATTGAGAATCATGCAAATTAAGATCTCCATGAATTTCTGAGTCAGATCTTTCATATTAAGAAAAAATAACTTAGCCAGGTTGTGGTAGTGCATGTCTTTAATCTCAGCACTAGGGAGACAGGGGCAGGCAGATCTCTGTGAATCTGAGGGTAGCCTAGTCTACAACAGCTACTTCCAGGACAGGCACCAAAGCTACACAGAGAAATCCTGTCTCAAAAAAACAAAGCAAAACAAAACAAAAAGAATGACTTGATCAGACTGTTTCTTTTTCTAAAAATTTATTAACATTTTAAAACATGCACTGTGCAACCAGTGTGTGCCTGATGCCAGAGTGCTCAGAAAGTGGCTTCAGAACCCTTAAAATTGGGGTTACAGAAAGTTGTAAGATGCTGCTTGTTTGTTCTCGAAAGCACACACCCAAAGCAATCACACAAAACAATATTAATTAAATCTCTGCTTTTCCCATTAGCTCTTGGATATTATTGGCTAACTCATACATCTCAGGTTAACCCATTTCTATTAATCTGTGTATCATCACATGGATTGGCTTACCAGCAAGTTTTCGTTCGGGGTCTGTCTCAGGCAGGCTATATTGCTTCACTCAACTCTGCCTCCTTTCTCCTATCACTTAGTATAGTTTTTCCTGCCTAGTTATACTCTGCCCTATCAACAGGCTAAGGCAGTTTCTTTATTTAGTAACCAATAAAACCAACACATATGCAGAAGGACTTCTTATATCAGTTGTGAACTATGAATTGAACCTGGGCTTTCTAAAACATCAGCCTGTACTCTTAAGCACTGACCATCTCTTTAGCACCCATTTGATGTTTTCTAACATTGCTTGAAGACACAAGATTCTCTTATGATTATGCAATTCTGGAAGCAAAAATGTCAAGAAATATACACTAGTCTGAGTTCTCACCTCAAAGCCATAATGAAATGTCAAGAACACACCTGGCAGTTGGCTACCACATGTTTAAAAGAGAGACTGGGGTGTTTTTAAAGTATCCAGGTTTTCTGATCTCCTGCAGAATATAGGATGTCTTTTAGTGCTTACATCAAAGGGCACTTCTAAGAAAACCAAGATGGGTGGTCACCCCAGCATTGGCCTGGGACTGACCATAGAGTCAATCTATGCAAGTCCAGGGATGAGAGCACACTGTCATCATAGGCAGTTATATTTTACAGGCACCCTGGGTAGGTGCTTAGATTTCATGACTTTATACCTCTTTCCAAGTCAAGAGTAAACAAAACAAATGGCAATGAGACCCACAACAAAGAGAAAATATCTGAATGATGTGCCTAGGGTCTTCAAAGACCTAAACAAATCATTAGCAGGGGCCTGGATTTGAGTGCTTGATATAGTTATCTCACCAATTCACTTTCTTTGTCTTTCCTCTCCTCTGTTTGTTAGTTTTTGACATAGGGTCCCACTGTGTTGCCTTAGCTGATCTGAACCTTACTGTGTAGAGTAGGCAAACATATTTGAGAGATCTGCCTGCCACTACCTCTCCACCCAAGTCCTGGGACTAAAGGTCTATTCTACCATACGCAGTAACTTTTCCTTTTCCAAATGCAATCCTTTCCAATTCTTTGTTCTTTTTCTCCAAAACATTTTCACAAATACTCTCCCTTTGCCCCTGCCCTGCCTTGTCAAACTGTCCCTGCCACCACTTCCAGTGATACTTACAGATTTAAACCAGATTTGCTGCTGGTGCTCAGTAGATATGGTCAACTCAATCATACTATGAGCTACTTCATTAGCCTCAAAATACAGATTAGTCTGGATCATAGTTACTGTATTAGTCTTCTTCCTATAAATGGTTGAATTTCAGACCTCTGGGCTTGGGTTTCTTATGGCTGCCATCCCCTGGCCTACACAAGTCATACTGGGGTGGCTGAAACTGAGGAGAAATGCTTTCCTCTGCTTGGCTTCTGTAGAAAGAAGCAGAATATGGTTCCAAGGATCAGAATGAGGTGGTGTTGAGGTGCTAGGAATCCCACTGGAGATCTTCTCTGCCTGTGATGAAGTCACAGGGTCCTGAGTAGATGCAGTCGGGAGGACTGGAGTGAGACTCCAGTGGAAGCAGAGGAGGGAAGGGTAGCACTTCTGGTCCCGTGAGATCTCCCAGAGACAGACTGGCTCTAGACTGGTGGCCCCAAGAGGGGCTCATTGTGCTTTGGGTTTCAGTGTCTGACCTTTGTTCCTATTGGGGGTACTCAGGTGACAGTGGACCAGGATCCTGAGGAGATGCTGCTGCCACTCATTCCCATGGTTTCTCTGTGTCCTCAGGATCTTGGTTTTTTTTCTTCTTGCATCCACGTGTAGTTTTCCATAGGAGTCAAGGAAAAAAATCTGACTATAGGGAGAGTATTGTAATGGAGTGAAGCAATACAGAGCTTTGGTGAAATCTACTAAGTGATCAACATCTGGGTCCTACTGTCTGTGCAGTTGAAGGGTCCTGTTTCCATACCAACCCCAGACTGGCCTTTCTTTGAAAAAAAAATCAAGCATCTCTGTTGCTGTGATTCTAGGGCAGGAACTAAGATGAAACATCTAATTTTGTGATTTGATGAAGTATCTGTCCTTCTTTCTAGCTCAGTCAATCCAAACCAGATCCATTTGGTTTTGTTTTAGAAACCCTAGACCAGCAAGTCTTCAGCATAAAGCACAGATTTGGAGAAACTGTGATCTGGTGCTGGAGAACTTTAAGGGTGTGGCATGTTGATCCAGGCATGGTATGAAGTATGAGGTCTGACCTAGTGAGAAGACTATCATTCTCTGTGTATCTGTCACATTGTGAGAGAAATAAAGACACTGGTGGGGTATTCAGCGCAGCTTGTTGGTAATTTATAGTTAATTTTATCTATGTTATTCTAAAGTAGCCCATTCAAAATCTTTTTACTGATTCTTTGTGGATTTCACATCACACATTCCAATCCTATTCCTCTCCCCTTCTGTCCTTGCAACTGCCACCCCAACATAAAATGAAAGAGAAAAGAAAACACAAAACAAAAGTAAACAAAAGGTCTTGGTGTGGAAGCTGTATGTGAAACAGTGAGTCACACAGTATACACTTTAGTCCATACATCTTTACTTGTAAGTGTTCATTGCAATGCTCATTGGTCTGGTTCAAGGCCTCTGGCTTCTGCTATGCCCTGGATACTGGGCCCTCATTGGGACTCCTCTTGGATATCCCATTGTTGCCTTGTATCATAGAGATCCAATACCTTTGAATCTGCAGGTCTGGTCTCATCACATGCTCCAACAGTTCATAGATTATGTGGATGTTGGGGTGGACCAAGGCATAGCCCAAATTCTAGGCCTGGGTAGTAGCTGGGTTCGTCAGTCTGCCAGCTTTCCCTCATTGTCACTACCAAGGTGAGCACTCTAGTGCTGCCCTGGCTACCTCACCCAAAGCAGCAGATAAAAAGGAGCAGGGCCAGCTCACCTACACCCACACCACTAGGGCTAGCTCTACTATTTTGCCTAAGTGAGGAATGGGGCCTGCTCTCCTGAGTGCTGCCTTTGGGGAGGGACAGGGCCAGCTCTCTCACTCTCATGGGCTCCAGACCAGATCTCCCACCTGCCACAGGTGGCTAAGAGGAGATGCTTTCCCTGACCCTGACACCACATGGCAACAAAGGGGAGTGGGGTCAACTCTCTTGCTCTAACATCCTCAGGACTGGTTCGCTTTAATCCCTGCCAACAGGGTCAGCTTTACTACGATGCCCAGGTGAGGTACAGGGCCCATTCACCTGTGTGCTGCAGCCAGTGAGAGACAGGTCCAGCTCTCCCACTCTTTTGACCCCCAGGCTGGCTTGATTACCTGTCACAGGTGGCAAGGGTAGAGGGAAAAAAGAAGGTTATTTTCCAGAGAAGAATTAATGTTTCTTCGATCATTCCTGTCTCATGCCACTGATCTAAAATACTTTGCTTACTAGGATCTCAAACAATAGAATCTGTGCTTCCAAGTTCTTACTCTTTTAAGGTAATCTTTACAAGGCTACATGGCTAAGAAAGAATTTAAGTAAGTTTTGTTCTAAAAGCAAAAGGGCCCCTGCACAACAAAGCAATAGTAATTTTTCTCAAATGATATATGGTTTTACTAAATAATACCTCGACTATAAAGTAAGAGATAAGTGGAGGATCATAAATCTAAACATAAATTAATATAACAAAATTAGTATCAGTCTTTTCCAGTTACCACATAGTAAAACTATCATCCAGGAGTATTTAATGTATGTTCAGTTCTGCATAGGATGATGGTGTGCCCACACTACCACACAGATTCAGGATTTCATGCTGTTCTTTGACTATAAATATCCATGTAGAAATTTTAACAGGTGATTTTGGCATTGTTAGTGGATTAAAAGTAGACATAGTTTGACTTTTAGTTAGTTGTAAGTTCAAACACTTCTTGAAATGAACTTGTGATCTATATTCATAATTTTATTTATCGTTTACAAAGCTTCAGAATTCTTTTATTTCAGGTGCTGTTTTCCTCCCACCAGTGCCTTGCAGGTTTGTTCAGTCCCACCTGTAAGCCCCTTTCCTACTGTTGTGGGCTAGTCCTCAGCTTGGAGTTCACTGTAAGAGTAGCTCTGGCAGCCTCTGCAGAATCTACAGATGAAGATCAGATGGTAACACCCTGTCACAAACACAAAGAAGCCCACAATCAGGGTGGTAATGGCCTAGCTTTTCCCCATGTGGCTGATGCACTCCGTCAGCAGAAGGTAGCCCGTCACAATGAGAGTAGTGCCAATCAAAAGCTGCAAGGTTGCATAGATGATGGTCTTGCAAGGAATCATAGCGGGGTTTTTGTTTAAGAAGGGAGATCTCATGACACCGGAATCTCTTTAACTTAGAGCTAGTCAGCAGCTCAGGTCCCTCCTGAAGGTTATAGTTCCCTGATTCAGCACTGAAGAGCTTCCAATGTTTACTTTGCACCGGGCATCGCGATATGAACTTGCAGCTAAGATCCCTTTTAAAGTTTGCAGTGTTCGGGTCAGTGCAGGTGAGCCATGTTTTCTTTGCTGGAGATCGCAATGTGAGCTTGCATCTCAGAGCTGTTCCCAAGGTTGTAGTGTTCTGGTTAAGTGCTGGAAGGCCTCCAATGCTTATTTAGTTCCTAAGAACCCAAGTGCTACGTTGGTACAAGTGGTTTATCATCGCTAGAGTGAATGAACTTTACGTGGCTGCCAACCAGAATGTAGGGGCATCTGATAAACCAGATGGTTGCCCGTTAGAGGCATGAGAACAGTTTCCTCAATGTCTGTCTCCTGTCTGCCTCAACCACACACTAAGTGATTCTGAGAAGCTGTCACTTTTGTGTCATTGAATGAATTTTCAAATCTCCAAAATTATAACGACTTAGACAGACAGTATTATTTGGACTGTATTTTGATTATGTTCTTAAGTCATCTTAGTAAATATCCTAATTCTTTAACAATCGAAGGTATTGGATTTAGTTGGTGTGTGAATGTTCAGCTTGACTTCCTATTGCAGGAGGATCTCCTGGTTTCTAACTCTCAAGTCATGCTTTTCAGTCCTTGTGCTTAATATATCAAGGGAGAACAATATATAATATGAAGACTGTGGAAAAACTATTTCAGTAATACTTTTCATAAATGGAGTCTCTCAGACTATGGCTAAGCAATATGGAGAGAATTAGAGCTGTGGCTTTGATGACTGGATCCATCTCATTCCTAAGCTTTCTGAGATTCCTGCCTCATGGCAGAGGTAACTGCTGTAGCCATGTTTATTGCCACAACTCTATGGTGCTTCAAGGTACCTGCAAGCAAGTAAGCTGCAGCAGTGTGCTCACAAACCACACTCAAAGTTCTGTAGCCAGACTGCCTGCCAGAAAGAGTCAGAGTTTGTGCTGGCAGGATGGCCCAGAAAGCCAGCATTTTAGAATGGTGCAAATTTTTTTCTGATACGGCTGAAAACCATAAAGCATGTGGTCAGCTTTTCATCATAACCACTTAAGTGTTTCATGGCAAGACCTCTTAAAAGAGCTGCAAGGTTTTACAACTAAAACTGAGTCAGGAAGCCTCTCTTAAATGAGAAGTGCTTGCCTCTAGCAAGCAGAGCCCACCTGAGAATATGCTGCTATCAATAAGTTATGCTTAACTCTACTCTTTTTTGTCTCAAATTACATCCCATGCTCTCTCTGGCTTTATGTGGATGCACTTGTCCATGTCCGGGGCCAGTTGTTGTCTGAAGTTTACTATCCTGCCTGGTCTCCATAGTCATTAAGTTCCAAAGAAATCACAGAGTTTACGTTAGTTATAAGCTGATTGGCCCAGTATCTCAGGCTTCTTATTAACTCTTACAACTTATATTAGCCCATTATTCTCATCTGTGTTAACCATGTGGTTCAGTACATTATTCATAGGGGCAGTTACATCTTGCTTCTTCTGTGGCTGAGGCAGGACTACAGACTAGGACTTCCTCATCCCAGAATTTCCTGTTCTCCTTCACTCACCTCTGCTTCCTGTCTGGTTGTCCCATCTATACTTCCTGCCTGGCTACTGGCCAAACAGTGTTTATTTAAAATATAATAGACAGAAT
The DNA here is from genome assembly GCF_982192425.1 of Myodes glareolus. Classification (NCBI taxonomy): domain Eukaryota; kingdom Metazoa; phylum Chordata; class Mammalia; order Rodentia; family Cricetidae; genus Myodes; species Myodes glareolus. The sequence goes on along the minus strand of NC_142026.1, from coordinate 95,979,238 downwards.
TCAGATCATTGTCCCACACCACTCTATATACAACTGGCTTAGAAAATTAGATATCTCCCTCATTCCCCACTTCCCTCAATTGTTGAGCCTACTATATGACCGAACATAAATTCAGAACTTCACACAGAAACCTAAGTCAAAAATAGACCTCAGGCTTCCATTCGTTTATAATTTTGCAAAAAAAATGAAGACTAATGAGTTGGTTCACATTTAGGAATATTATAGCAAAGAGCATAAATGAATTTGCTCACTTTGCCAGAATTACTTAGGCTTAGCAATTTAATAATAATCTTTATTTGTACCATATACTCTAATAAGATATGCTATTCTAGTGGAAATCTGTTCATAATTTTTCCATTGGAAATTGAGGCATGAGTGGTTTTTTTCTTTTAAAAAATCTTCTTGTCACTAAAACTTATATGGCTGTTTATTCTGGACCCATTCCCATTGTTGTTTTGTTCAGTGCTCTTACTGGAAATTATCATCAGACCAGCACTCTCTCTTCATGTTCCCTTTACTGAATACACATTGAGTTGTACTTTAAACTATTTGGCAATTCACAAATCTCCAATTCCTATTTCTCTCTTAGAAGTAATTTCTCTTTTTTGCCTGTCAGATTAGTCTATTTCTGCACTATGGGTTAAACATCTTTAAATTCCCCCTTTTGATGGCTCATTTAATTTTCGGAAGGGAGTAAGAAAGTGACAGTTATTAATAAAAAACAGAAGTAGACAATAGCACTATATCACAATGTGTATAATATAAAACACATGAAAGAATAATATTATAACTGGGTGAAATACTTGAAATAAAGAAATTAGGAAAAAATCTTTTTATTTTCAGAGATGGAAGACCAGAATGAAGATTTATTTGAGGAATTGCTAGAACTAAGGCAAGGTAGCTCTTAAACATGTTATAAGTAGAAAGCTATTTTAAGAAATTAAGTGTGATGAATTAATTTCTTGTAATTATAATAAAAACATAGATTGTATACCTTACTATTGTAAAAATATCTAAATGTACTACACAGTAATTTTAAAGTGGCATAAGCCTGCTTTGTGTTTTTCTCCCAGATAAATTGTTTTTATTACTATATAAAACATGAGATATTTGGTGTTCAAAATTCTCTATCTAAAGAAAATAACTGAGAGAAGAGGGTATTGACTAGTCAAAGTATTTCAAGTGATAGAATGCAAGATGCTAACAACATTCAATGGAAGATTATTCAAGACTTATTTGTAAAGAAACAGAAGAATTATAAAAAATGAAATGAATATTACTCCATGAAACTTATAAGTATGATATCAATGGCTATCAGTGTGGGTGGAATAAAAAATTCTATTGAAATAATTTAAAGGGATTATAAGAATTTTTCATGGAGTCACAGGATAAAGATATGGATAAATTCTTGAATGAATTAAAAAAGAGCACAAAAGACTAAGATGAAATAAGACAGCATAGGTCAGGAACATGTTACATAAAAAAAGATAGAAAAACTGAGAAAGATCAAGTTGAATTTTGGGAAATGCAAAATTCAAGAGATTAATCAGGAAAACAACTCTACAATAGCCTCAAAATACCCAAGAATAAACCTAACCAAGAAAGTGAAAGATCTCTACAAGAACATGTAGAGACTGCATATAGAGAAATTAAGACACCAAATGAAGAAGAGCTCAGTCACATGGTTAACAGGATTAAACTGTAATTAATTACAGATTCCATAGAATCTCCATCAAATTCTAAATACTCTTTGTGTTGGGATTTTCACAGCATAGAATTTCCACTGGAGACAGGTAGAGCGAACAGGCAGGAGAGGTTTACTTTAGCAGCCATCAAGAGAACAATGGAAAAGAGATAAGTATGACTTCCAGACTGGATTGCTGACTGAGTTGAGCCTCAGTGGCAAGACTATTTCTAGTATTTAGCCTTACAAGTCTTAAACTACAGTGTCTGCTCACCTTGCCTGTCCATGGGGGCAGTCCAGGGTTTCTTTCTTGCAACTGGTGAAAGTTTTCTTAGATATCATCCTTACCCAGAATTCAGTCTTCTAGATAGCAAGAATATGAATAAAGGTGCATAGAATTGAGAAGTTCGCTAGGGGAAAGGGCAAAAGTTCCTTAGTCATATTCTCAAGGGTGAAGAGTGTGTGCTTCCTGAGAGATGACTTGAGTCTACTAAGACCACCAGCATCTGGGTACTTCCTTCTCAGGCTAGCTTGGCAAGCTACCTCATATCATATTCACGGGTAAGCCCAGGTACTTGTCTTTCTCAGTGTTCCATGAGACGTCTGATCACTGTGTCCTGCTTTAGATAAAAATCCTGTTAGGTTTGTTAAGCCAGAATCTCCCCCACCCTTTATGTTTATTCTCAATAATTTTCCATCTAGTGACCTCTGTCCCAACATTGCAATCTGGCTATACAGACTCACTTTCCCTTGGTGTATTCAAATTTGAGTTTACTGTTTTGGTTCCTTCAATTACTCTAAAGATGTTCAATATTGAGATGAATCATCAGACATTTCTCTGTACTCAGAAAGTGAGTTTCCAATTACTGATGTTTGCTCTTTTTATTTTCATGGATTTCCCCTCACAAAATAACTAGGTGCTACCCTAATGAGCACACGTAGTCTACCACCAAGTGCCATCTGTCAATCCAGTTGGGTTTTAGTGAAATAATTGATTAAGAAACTGAACATATTCAAATGAAAGAGATTTGTCTCTTCATTACTTGAACAGGGAGAGGCCTGAAAGACTCTTTGCTTGCTTTATTTGTTGTTGTTGTTGTTGTATTTGTTTTTCAAGACAGGGGTTCTTCCTTATGGATGAGGAAGTGAGAAATACACTTAAACACATTGGTACAGGGGACTACTTCCTAAATATAACCCCAGGAGCATAGACACTGAGAGAAACAATGAATAAATGGGACCTCCTGAAACTGAAAAACTTCTAAAACAAAGGTCACTGTCAGCAAGACAAAATGACAGCCTACAAAATGGGAAAATGTCTTCACTAACCCCACATCAGAAAGAGGTCTTCTCTTCAAAATATACAAGGAACTCAAGAAATTGAACTTCAAAAGAACAAATATTCCAATAAAAAAAATGGAGTACAGACATAAACAGAGAACTCTCAAAGGAATCTATAATGGCTGAAAGACACTTAAGGAAATGTTCAAAATCCTTCACCATCAGAGAAATGCAAATCAAAACAAGTCTGAGACTCCATCTCACATCTGTAAGAATGGCCGAGATCAAAGACACTGATGACAACTGGAGAGGATGTGCGGTAAAGGGAACACTCCTGCACTGCTGATGGGAGTGAAAACTGGTACAGCCTAAATGCCCCTCAACTGCAGAATGGATGAGGACAATGTAACTTACACAGTGCACTACTATACAGTAGAAAAATGACATCATGATATTTGCAGGCAAATGGATGGATCTAGAAAACATCATATTGTTTTCAATAACCCAGATCCAGAAAGACCAATATTATATGTCCTCACCCATAAGTAGCTTTTAGACATAAAGCAAAGAAAACTAGCCTATATTTCACAATCTCAGAGAACCTAGACAACAACGAGGACCCTAAGAGAGACATACATTGATCTAATCTACATGGGAGTAGAAAACGACAAGATCTCCTGACTGAATTAGCAGCCTGGGGACCATGGGAGAGGGTTGAAGGTGAGGGAAGAGTAAGGAAGAGGAGTAGAGAAAAATGTATAGCTCAATAAAATCAATATTAAAAATTCAAAAAGACAGGATTTCCCTGTGTAACAGTACTGGTTGTTGTGGAACTGGCTTTGTAGTCCAGATTGGACTTGAACTCAAAGAGATCGCCTGCCTCTGCCTCCATGCTCAGATTAAAGATGCAAGCATCCATGCCCATCTGTGTTTAGCTTAACTTTAGTCTTTTTTAAATCACATTTTAATGGCTGTCATTAAAATAAATTTTTCTGAATAGTGAACAAATAATCTATAGATGACAGAACACACAATTCCAAAGTAAGAAATCAGAAAAGAAAGGGTGATAAACTGTAAATCTTTTTCTGCTTCATATTTCTCATTTATGACTCGGCATAGGTTCAAGAAAATTTCTTTTAGTAGTACTCCAAAAATCACCGATGAAATACTATATAGTGTGTAAGTGGATTGGAACCAAATTATTCATATTTGCAAGAAATATATGACTGAGACACTCCTGCAAATATTTCAAGCCATCATGATGCTCTGTGCCATCATGGGTCCTGAAACAAAGCCTGTAAACCATGAGCTAGAACCTCTAAACCCAGGAACCAAGATGAATCTTTTTCTTCGAAAATGGATATTTTCATGTATTTGCCACATAGGTATAATGACATAGCCTTTAATCCCAGCACTCAGGAGGTAGAGGCAGGGTAGTTTGGGGCCAGGCTGGTCTACATAGAGAGACTAGGATAGCCAAGACTATGTAAAAAGATCCTTTCTCAAAATAAAAACATCAAGAAGTCCCCGAAAAGCAAAAAGTATGACACATCCTGTTCTTATTTCATGTGTCATTAATTTACGTATTTGTTTCAGCCTACATGGGCAATGAAATGTATGATATCTTAACAAGTTTCCCACAAATGGACATATGGTAAAGACCTGAGCATCCATGGTACTATTAGGATTTACTGGGAGGGCCTAATGGGAGGAAGTCAGACACACGGTGGCATGTCATTGAGTGGGATATTTAGCCCTTAGCCTTCATTTTCTTCTCTTTGTATCCAACAGTTCTGAGAAGATCTGCTTGGCTGTACCACATTCTACACCATGCATTTCCTTGCATAGACTAGAAAGCAACAGCACACTGAAATAGATGAAACCACAAACCAAAATAACCCTTTGAGGCCCATAAATTAACCATCTTGGGTATTGTGTTGCAATGATGCCCAACTTCGGCAGGTTCCATCTGGTGACCGTCACGAATGCTGCTACCACATATATTCATGATCCAAATACAGTAAAAATTTAAACATCTGTAATTGCTTTATTAATTAAATTCCTTCTACATTGAGAATTGAAATTCACCTAGATTTTTTCTAGTTATTAAAATGACTTTATGGCATAGGCTTAATGATCATATGTTACAGACAGAACTGTTTTCATCCAAGTACCTTGTAATTAAACCAGCAGGATTTTTTACTTATCTTTTATTGATTCATTGTGGATTTCACACTATGTATCCCAATCCCACTCCTCTTCCTATCTCCTCACTTCTACCTTCTGCTCTTGCAAACTCCATCCACAAAATAAAATAAAATTTAAAAGAAAAGCACAAAACAAACAAAGAAAAAGTATTTCAGCATGAATGGTGTTGTGTGAAATAGCGAGTCACACTGTATACCCTTTAGTCCATACATCTTAACTTGTGTTAATTGCAATGCTCATTGGTCTGGTTCAAGGCCTCTGGCTTCTGCTATGCCCTGGATACTGGGCCCTCACTGAGGCTGCTCTTGGATATCCCTTTGGTGCCTTGTGTCATAGAGATTCAGTAGCTCTGGATCTGCAGGTCTGGTCTCATCACATGCTCCAACAGTTCATGGATTCCGTGCATGTTGGGATGGGCCAACTCATAGACCAGGTTCTGGATCTGGGTGGTAGCTGGATTGGTCAGCCTGTCAGCTTTCCTTCACCATCACTAACTGGGAGAGCTCTCCAGCACAGCCCTGGCTCACTCACTTGATGCAGCCAATAGCAAAGAATGATGCCAGTTTTCCTGTTATTACACCCTCAGGTTCAGCCTACCCACACTCACACTGCCACAGCCAGCTCTACTGTTTTGCCCAGTCACCTGGTGAAGGCAGAATCAGCTCTTCCATTTTCATGCCCCCAAGGTTGGCCCTCCTATGTGTTTTAGGTGGCAAGGGGTGGGCAGTAAGGGCACATTTCCCTTACCCTTGCCATCTCTTGGCTTATGAGGGAGGGTACAGCTTTCCTGCTCTCATGCTCACAGGCCTGGCTACCCACCCCCTGCCAACAGGGAGAGCTCTAGTGTGGTGCACAGGTGACGTGTTGTGCACATTCTGCTGTGTGCATGGAGCGTAGATCCACTAAGGGCCACTCAAACATCAGGAGTCTGGGCTGTTACCTAGGGTCAAGTTACTGTCCAAGGGTTGAGTCTCTGTTGGGGTCATATAGATCTGAGTATCCTGTGCTGCCACCCAGGGCCATGGTGTCATCTGGGCCTACATTGCTGTCAGGGGCCATGTCTGGGTCCATGACCTTGCCATGAATGCTATTGTGTTGATGTCCATGAATCCTTTATCCACCCAAAGCAGTGAGGATAGGTGAGGATAGGGATTCACACAGTTGGACCTGCCCCTCACTGTCTGTACCAGTCTGGAGAGCAGGCCCTGGAGCTCCTCAGGGCAGCATAGAAGAGCTGTTGCTCCTCGTGCAGGTGTGGGTGAGCAGACCCTGAAGACTGAGTGTGAGTGAGCTAGCCCCATGATCTGCTGCATGGTGGTGTGGACATCCACACTTAAACCAGCATATGTTTAATCTTTAACTTTTATGTCTTTACTACAAACTGAGATCTGTTATAGTATTTAAAAAAGGCATAAATGTTTTCATATGACATCTCTATTTCACAGAGCACATTTGAACAAACATATTGATTTTGAAAGCAAACTATTAATGTTAAGTATTAGAGTAAACTGATTTTTAGTGTTTATTTAATCCTGAATTAATTAAAGGTAAAGAAAATGTGAACTATATAAGAATCTCTGAAGATCACAAGCCATGTTTTATGTTTTCTGTTATACCATTTTTGTGAAAGATACCAATGCTAAAAGCTACTTTTGAAATCAGTGTTATGGCCAGCAAGCTAAGCATAAGTTAATTATATTGTTCGAGAATTGTGTTTTATATTTCATAGTTAAGTGAGTGAAAGAAATTAATTTTAATATTTATGAATGACCTTTGATTAGTACATTTTTATATGATCAATTCATGTGGTAATTAAGGTTCTACTCTTCATTTATATCCCAAATGAACTTTAAGGGAATGTTTTTCATGTTCCTGTAGAATATTCTGTCAAATCTTTCATTCTGATCCACAGTCAAGTGATGCTTCCAGTCTCCTATGGTTCCTAATGGGAGAAGCAGAGAATAGCACCTACGTAAGTAGCAGTATTGGGACACAGTCCACCCAACTCACTCTACTCTCTTCAGCTCACACTGCATATCACTGAGTTCTCTGGAGGGTTAGGTGGGTTATCTCTTCTCTCATCACAGAAGAAACTTCAGAGTAGCAACGTGATAAATAGGTATCACTATCTACTACCACTGAGTTGTAGCCGATTTTTAGAAAGAAAATAAAAACACCTTAAAAGTTAAAAAATAGAAATTTAAAAGCACATTTTACTATGTTCCAATCTTTATACTAGGTAAACACTTAGATTTGAACACAGTCTTTTGAGATATATGCTCTTCAGTTTTTCCTTTATATAATGAAAAAAAATGAGACTCAGAGGTTTTTTTGCAAGTCAAGTCAAGGTGACACAGAGCTTCAGAGCAGTTATCATTGTGGTTTTAATGAGTAGGAATTTGAAATGATCACTATGCTAGTTAAAATGAAAACAGCCATTTGGTTTTCTTAGTTATCTGGGAGGATTATATTATTGTTTGCATTTGGAACGGATGGAGGACTATCATGGGTAAGACATTAAAGCTTGTTGAGGAATGAGATGTGAGAATTGATGTTGAGTGGCAGAAAAGACAAAATAAAAGAGTTCCTGAAAAATATAAAAACCCAGCAATATTAAAATATAAGCTAAAACTCACAGTAATGATAGGTTACAAGAGTATCAAGAGGGAAATGTTCATTCTCACTCACATCTCTGGGCATATAATGAGATCATAATAAGTTTATTGCCTGTTTACTTTATTGAATTCATGTAAGATATTGTTATTAAGACATTACTCTAACTTTTATGGTGAAAAAAATCTTAGACATGAGGAAGCAGCATTTTAAACTTTGTCTTCAATGTAAACAGACAGTAAGTTTACTTGTCCAGTATCCTAGAAAAATAGTAAATAAAACTGTTCTTGTCTAGGCATTGTGTCACCAAGTCTGTAATTCTAGCTTTCAGGGAGGGGTATGTTGTAGAGAGGGGAGGATTATGAATATAAGGTACCCATGTTTGCTTAGACTACACTGAGAGACAAACATTCTCTCTCTCTCTCTCTCTCTCTCTCTCTCTCTCTCTCTCTCTCTCTCTCTCTCTCTCTTAGACACACATACACAATACACACAAACCCAACAAATCAAACCCAAAACAAAATAAAACAAAAAAATTCCCCAAAAGCTAATAGCATAAGATGAATTAGAGTCTTACTTCTAACACATCTATTGCTTAGGACAAGACATGACATACTTTAAAAAATGAGCTCTGTGGCCTAAAGGGAAGAAAAGTCATATTTATTTAGTAAACGAAATTGTCAGATTTTTTTTTTTTTACTGAAACTACTAGAAACACATCAGGTTCGCTGTCAACTAAAATGCTAGACGCTTCCAAATGTCATTGTCACCTGGAGAAATACTTTAAAAACACATATTATTTTCCCAAAGTACTTCAGGGAACACTCAACAATTTTTTTTGCTACTACAGGCTAGTAAATTTCACCTTTGCGGAAGAATGTTCCCTCATCATTTCTTGTCCCAATTTGCTTCTTTATAATATCGTCATAATTTGCTCGTGGGTCAGATTTCATGTTCTGAAATGTAGCTTGTCTCACAACAGCATCCACATCTTCTTCACTCAGTTCTTTCTCCAGAAAACTGCAGATTTTAAGCACTGAGCCCCCGAGGTCCTGAAATGCATAGGTTGAGAAGTTACTGACCTCATAATGGGGGTGTGAGATACAGACCAATGTGTAACATGAACAGGTAGGATTTACTTTTGGGATGCAACGATTGTTCAACACATGAAAACATCATAGGAACATTTATTGCCGTTGATGCAGAATAAACCATTAATAAAACACAGCTCTTTTGAGACTCTGTAGGCTAAGCTGGCCTGGAATTCCATATGTAGTCTGGGCTGCTCTCACAGTTAAAATGGTCTTCCTTTAATAAGGTCCCATGGGTAGGAGCTACTACACCCCTCTCAATATCATTGTTAAATAAAAGTCATCAACAAATGAGGAGAAGAACTCAAGTACCTCCATGCAAAAAACTGTGTATTCAGTATTTTTGGCTAGAAACATAGTTGTTTGAGAAGAATATCATTCTTATCTGATATCTGCAATCAGATTTTAGTACCATTTAACATATTACTGGGAAATAATAGGCAGATAATTTAGTGACAGAGCATCTAAATTACAGGCAACAGAGTAAAATTTTCTCTGTAAAATGAATGGCAGTATGATCTCGTATGTAACACAAAAACTAGGGAAAGCAAAGAATCTGCTAGAACAGTGAGATTTTACAAAGATGTGAGATATAAATCAAATCAATATACAAATATTAGTTGAAATTATAAATACTAGTGATGAGTAATGCTAAAGTAAGATAAAAATACATGAACTTTGAAATGGTAGGAGTAAAAAACTTAAGAATAAATGGAGAATATGTTAGAGACAGATCCATTGAAACCACCATAACTTTGATGAAAGAAAAAGAAACAGAAACAAACAGAACAGCATCCTACAGTCATGAGTTGGAGGACAATTGTTATTTATTTGGTTTTTTGAGGCTGGATTTATCTGAAGTTTTATATCCTATTCTGGCTCTCACTTTGTAGTCTAGGCTGGCCTTGAACTCCCAGAGATACGCTGCCTCCTGAGTGCTAGGATTAAACAGTGTACACCACCGCCCAGCTGAGGACAGTTATATTTAAGATGCTATACAAACCAATCCACAAATTCTATGCAGTCTGTAATAAAATTGTAGTGTTTCTTTTCATTTTTACAAAAAGAAAAAAGAAAAGAAAGGGAGAAAAGAAGGTCTGTTCAAAAGTTTTATGAAATTTTGACACCTCATAAGAGCTAGTTCTCTTCTTCCAGCATGTGTGCCTCAATGATTGCAGTTAGCTCATCAGGACTGGCAGCAAACCCCTTTACATACTGAGTTATCTCTACTCACAAAGAAGTATTTTAATGTCATGGTAATTCTAATGTGTGGTAATAACTTGAATACAGAAATAAACCAATCAGACAGAATAGACTTCCCAGGATATAAACTCTAGCTTATCATGGTAAAATAATTTTTGATATGCCTGCCAAAAATGTTAAATGGGAAAACTCATTCATTTCAACAAATGTTTTTAGATAAACCAGATGTCTACATGCAAAAGAACAAAGCTGTGTTACCACCTTGCAATGTATTTCAAACAAATGAAAATTGCCAAACATTAAAGCAAGGACCTAAAGTACGATGCTCTTAGACAGACTTAGAGGGAATGATAAACAGCATAGGATTTATTTATTTATTTTATTAAAAATTTCCACTCCTCCATTTCCCTCCCCCTCACCCCTCCCTCTCCAGTCCAAAGAGCCGTTAGAGTTCCCTGTCTTGTGGGAACTCCAAGGTCCTCCCTGCTCCATCCAGGTCTAGGAAGGTGAGCATCCAAACAGACTAGGCTCCCACAAAGCCAGTACATGCAGTAGAATCAAAACTCAGTGCCATTGTCCTTGACTTCTCAGTCAGCCCTCATTGTCAGCCAACGTTGAGAGAGTCAGGTTTCATCACATGCTTTATCAGTCTCAGTCCATCTGGCCTTGGTGAGCTCCCATTAGATCAGCCCAGCTGTCTCAGTGGATGAGCGCACCCCTCACGGTCCTGACTTTCTTGTTCATGTTCTCCCTCCTTCTGCTCTTCATTTGGACATTCAGAGCTCAGTCCAGTGCTCCAATGTGGGTCTCTGTCTCTATCTCCATCCATCTCCAGATGAAGGTTCTATGGTGATATGCAAGATCTTCATCAGTGTGGCTATAGGATAAGGTCAGTGCAGGCGCCCTCTCCTCAGCTGCCCAAGAAACAAACTGAGGACATCTCCTTGGACATATGATCATTTAATTAGATGCTGAAAGAGCATTTGATAAAATTTAACACCCCTTTATGATAAAGGTCTTGGAGAGATTAGGGATACAAGGTTCATTCCTAAATATAATAAAAGCAATATACAACAAGCCGATAGCTAACATTAAATTAAATGGAGAGAAACTCAAAGCCATCCCACTAAAATCAGGAACAAGACAAGCTGTCCACTTTCTCCATACCTCTTCAATATAGTGCTTGAAGTTCTAGCAGTAGCAATAAGACAGCATAAGGAGATCAAGGAGATTCGAATTGGAAAGGAAGAAGGCAAACTTTCGTTACTTGCACATGATATGATAGTGTACATAAGCGACCCCAAAAACTCTACCAAAAAGCTCCTACAGCTGATAAGCACCTTTAGTAATGTGGCTGGATACAAGATCAACTCCAAAAAATTAGCTGCCCTCCTATATACAAAGAACAAAGAAGGAGAAAGGGAAATCAGAGAAACATCACCTTTCATGATAGCCACAAATAGCATAAAGTATCTTGGGGTAACTCTAACCAAGGATGTGAAAGAACTATTTGATAAGAAGTTTAAGTCTTTGAAGAAAGAAATTGAAGAGGATGCCAGAAAATGGAAGGATCTCCCATGCTCTTGGATTGGGAGGATCTACATAGTAAAAATGGCAATTCTACCAAAAGCAATCTATAGATTCAATGCAATCCCCATCAAAATCCCAACAAAATTCTTTACAGCATAGTATTTCACAGCGGTGTCTGGGATATGTCCCTACAAGTACAGAAATACAGAAAAAAAAACTTATTAAGTTGATTATACTAAATTTAGTAACACCTACGTAAAAGAGGACAGATTCAATGAAGTTAAAAGTTCACCTATAGAATGGGAACAGTATTTGTGTCATTTATCTGATATAGGATTACCCTCAGAAATCATCAACAACAAAATAAGCCTAACTAAATCTTTAAATAAACCATTCTCAGAGGGAGTCTAGAACCATCCATTAAACACAGGAGAAAAATGCTCTCTATCACTAGTCATTTGGGAAGTGGAAACCGACAAGAAGAGCACACCACTTGTGTCCTATTATGATGACTGTTCCTTAACAAATGACAGAAAAGCATAAGTCCTGGTGCTACTGGTAGAAATATAAAGTGGTTCATTTGCAAAGGGAAACTTATAACGCTTGGTTCACAAAACAAAAGCAGAATCACTGTATGATCCAGCAACTCCACTTCTGGCTTTCACTTCTGATTCCAAACAATTGAACTAAAAATCTCTGAAAGATTTGTACATCCATATTTACGGCATCAGTATGCACAATAGCTAAACTGTGGAAACAAGTCAAATTTATATAGATTATAAAACATAAATACAACAGGATGTTAAGACAGAGAGAGAAAGAATTCTGATACATGATGCAATAAGCCTTTATAACATTGAGGGCATCACACTAAATAGAATAAGTCAATAAAAATACAACTGCATGTCTCCACTCATGCCAAGTACTAAGCTTGAAGAAATTAATACAGGAAGAACATAGTATGGTGATTTTCAGGACTGAGAAGAGAATAATATGAAATTATGGTTTAACATTCCTAGGGTTAAGCTTGCCAAAGAGAATTTGGATAGTGGAAATAAGAAATGGCTACATAACAGGTCATGATGGTGAAATGGCACATTTCAAGTTATGGATTTTAAAATCATAATTAAGAGTGCAATTGGGATTAATAATCTAAATAGGAATGTAGTAGTTGTTTATGACAGATTATTTTTTTCCCAGAGTAGTTGTGACATTCTTCATGATGAAGAATCACTACCCCCAATTCACGAACAAAAATAATAAATAAGAATGCACACAAGAATTTCTTTTGTAGATGTTCAAACAAATATTTAAAGAAGGCTGAGCTTCTGAGGAGTCTATATGTTAAATACAAAAAACAGAGATAGGTTTGCTTCTGGGGACCAGATAGTTTAGGGCCCTGCTAAGATGACTTAAGTGTGTTAGTTTCTATCTTTGTATGTGGTCTTTTGTGTAATGAACTTAGTGTGTTGTGATGAATAAAATAATAGGATCCTAATGCTAGGTGATTTATACAAATGGCTTTGATGCACAATGACTGACCATAAGACCAAGAACAGAAAGAACATGAAAAACCGGAAAATGCAGCCGAAAAAGAGAAAAGAAAATAGAACTCTAGATGCTGCCAATAAAACAATTATTGGAAATGATTTTTACATAAAAATAAAAAAGACAAAAACTTAAACTGCCTGAACCCAATACTATAAATGAGAAAGAATTAAAAACAGAGTATCTTTAATTAATAAAATGTAAATCTCGGTGAATAATTTTAGTACAAGCTTCACCTCAGATGAACTTAGCAAAATCAAACTTGGAGCCAGGGGTAGAAGCAAATTAAGTCTCAGAATAATACAGAATGGAAAGACAAAGATGTTGGCCCCTGTATGAAGAACTTTGCCTGTTTTAGGTGAGGTGACACACAACTTTAATTCCAGGATTTAGGAGGCAGAAGCAACTGGATCTCTGTAAGATCAAGGCTACACTGGTCAAAGTAGAGAGTTTTAGACAAGCTAGAATTACATTCTGAGATGCTATCTGAATAAAAGTAACAATAAACAAAAACAAAGTAGGGAGTTTTGTATGTGATACAGTTCATTAGATTCCTGTGACTCTCATGTTCTTTGTTCAGAATAGTTTCTCAGCAAAAGACACATTTCCTAAATCTTCTACTTTTCTCTTTTCATATTTTTGAGACACATTTTATGAAAGAGCAAACTGTTTTTCATATAAATATAGGAACACCTCCTTAATTTGCCCCTTATTTAGTCTACAGTGACTGCTACACTAAGGCACATAATACAGATGCAATTCTTTACTGCAGACTTCGACCAGTTGAAACATATAAAGGAAAAAAAAACACATGAGAAGGAAAACTTAAGTCTCTCACATCTCAGAAGGATTTGCCATTAAGTGGATTCTCATGTCTTTTCAGGTAAATTAAAATATCTAGATTCCTTTCCTTATTCGTGTTTACATTTTAAAGAAAAATAAATGTGGAATAGACAAGCATTCAGTTCAAGAAGTTATTAGGACATGAATCATAACTCTACTTTGTATTTAGGGAAACAAAATATGTAGATTATGTTAGAACCCCACCAAATGCATCTCCTTCTACTAATAAGCCTCATCTTTTCTCCAAACAATGACTGTTCTCATCAATGAGGATGATGATTTGCTATACCCATACTGTTATCCCATAAATAGGAATCTTTAACACAGTCTGCACTCTATCCATTACTCTGTTCTTGAGAAAGGAAAACAGAAATGTTTCTGTATAGTCATGAAATTCCTGGGGATGACACTTCTCAGTCAGTGAATAGCCAAACTCTTCTGAAATGAACTGGATTATTGTCTTAGTGTGATAATCAGTGGAGAAACAAGCATGAAAGTTTAGACAAAAATTACAAAGTTATTTCACAGCAATGGACAAGGAATACACCAAATTATCTTACCTTTGTTGCAAATATAATTACTTGAGTATATTGGGAGTTTTCTCTCCCTTTAAAAATATTAATTTCAGGGCTGGAGAAATGGCTCAGTGGTTAAGAGCATTGCCTGCTTTTCCAAAGGTCCTGAGTTCAATTCCCAGCAACCACATGGTGGCTCACAACCATCTGTAATGAGGTGTGGTACCCTCTTCTGGCCGGCAGACATACACACACACAGAATGATTTATACATAATAAATGAATAAATAAATAAATAAATAAACGTTTAAAAAATATTAATTTCAATTATAATTATGGGATGATATATGAGAATAGTCAGTGTTTAAATCCTCAGCTTTAACTGGTCTACTTACATTTAGCATTTTCAGTTTTAAACTCTTCAAAGGGAATGATATTCCAAAGATATTAATCTTTTTCCATTGCTGTGGTTTTTTTATAACTCTTTTTTTTATGTTTTAAGGGGTTATTTATTTTAGGGGGTAAAACTTACATACAACACCATAAACCGTCAGGTAGGGAGCCTAGTCTCTGAAGCAGGAGCCAGGAGCAGCCGGGACCAAGCGCCGGAACCAAGAGGCCTGATCGGGGATCTGTGACTGAGCGGAAGGCGCTCCCCGCCGCACTGTGGGCTCGTGCTTCAGCGACTATTGGCTGAGGCAGCGGGAGATACTCCCGCAGCAATTGTGGCTGAAACATGAGCAGCCAAGTTCTTCCTTGCCCACCTTTCTTGGGTCTGAGGAGGTTCGAGTCCATTGTCTTTACGTTGGATAAACCTCTCTGAAGAATCCACAGCTCTAAGAGAAGGCTCCCTAGATCCAGCAAGGTCTCCTGCTCTTGCGTTCTAGTCACTTTCTCTGGCGACTCAAGCCAATGGAGTCTGTGACAGAAGCACCAAGGCACTCAGCAACAGCAGGCCCTCTGTGCAGCATAGCCCTTCCCAGAACACCCTTTTAAAGCTTGCAGGATGTAGGATTAGATAGGAAGCATGACCAAATCCTGCCCCCTGTATGTAAACTTTCACAAAAATTCCATCTCTTACCCAATTTTCTCCTAATTCATCACCAAAACCTTTTTTTAAAATTTATTAAATTATAAAAGTTTCCATTTCAGCCCCTCCTCCCAACACCCTCCCACTCCCCCCACACCATCTCCTCCTCCCTCTCCATCCCCTAGAGCAGTCAGGGTTTCCTGCCCTGTGGGAAGTTCAAGTTCCTCCCCCCTCCCTCCAGGTCCAGGGAAGGTGAGAATCCAAACAGACTGGAGCGCCAAGATCCACTATATGCAGAGGAAGCAAGTCCCAGTGTCATTGTCAATGGCTTTTCAAAAAGGCTCCGGGCCAGCCACATTCAGAGAATCCGGCCACATTCAGAGAATCTGGTTGGATCACGTCCTGTTTCAGTTCCAGTCCAACAGGCCTTGGTGAACTCTCATTATATCAGTCCCCTTGAATCAGTGGGTGCTCGCATCCCTCGCAGTCCTGATTACTTTTTTATTTTCTTCATCCTTCTGCTCCTCATTTGGACCGTGGAGTGCTCAGTTCGGTGTTCCAATATGGGTCTCCATCTGTATCGCCATCCAACGTCAGATGAAGGTTTCCTGTGCCCTTGCCTTCTTTGCTCACATTCTCTTTCCTTCTGCTTCTCATTTGGACCTAGGGATCTAGGTC
Source organism: Myodes glareolus (assembly GCF_982192425.1). Classification (NCBI taxonomy): domain Eukaryota; kingdom Metazoa; phylum Chordata; class Mammalia; order Rodentia; family Cricetidae; genus Myodes; species Myodes glareolus. The sequence goes on along the minus strand of NC_142026.1, from coordinate 95,963,015 downwards.
CAGTGTTCCAACGTGGTTCTCCGCCTCCATCTCGATCATCCATCGCCAGATGAGGGTTCTATGGTGACATGCAAAATATTCATCAGTATGGTTGTGGGCCAAGGCCGGTTCAGGCACCCTCTCCTCTGTCCAGAGAACCATCTGGGGATCTCTCCTTGGACCGGGGATCCCCTTTATAATCAAGTCTCTTGTAAACCCTAAAATGATTCCCTTAGTTGAGGTATATACTTGCCTGATCCCATATCCATCCTTCCTCCCTCCCCCCCATCCCAGTCCCCCGATCTTTCCCCAGTCCTCCCCTACTCCCTTCTCTCTAACCCTCTCCCTTACCGACAACCCTCCCAGCCCCCCATGCACCCGAGGTTACCTGGGACTCTTGTCTATTTCCTACCTCCTGGCAGATAGCTAAATAATCTTCATCAGGTTCATCTTCTAATTTAGCTTCTCTAGGATCACGAATAATAGGCTCAAAGACCTTTAATTATGGTTAGAATCCACTTATGAGTGAATACATACCGTGTTCCTCTTTTTGGGTCTGGCTTACCTCACTCAGTAAAGCGTTTTCTATTTCCATCCATTTGCATGCAAAATTCAAGATGTCATTGTTTTTTACCGCTGAGTAAAACTCTAATGTGTATATGTTCCACACCTTTTTTAACCATTCTTCTATTGAGGGACACCTAGGCTGTTTCCAGGTTCTGGCTATTACGAATAGTGCTGCTATGAACATAGTTGAACAAATGCTTTTGTAGTATGTTAGGGAATCTCTAGGGTATATTCCCAAGAGTGGAATTGCTGGGTCCTGAGGGAGGTTGACTCCCAGTTTCCTGAGAAACTGCCACACTGATTTCCACAGTGGCTGCACAAGTTTGCATTCCAACCAACAATGGATGAGTGTTCCCCTCATTCCACATCCTCTCCAGCATAGGCTATCATTGGTGTTTTTGAGTTTGGCTATTCTGACAGGTGTAAGATGATGTCTCAAAGTTGTTTTGATTTGCATTTCCCTGATCGCTAAGGAGGTTGAGCATGACCTTAAGTGCTTTTTAGCCATTCGAAGTTCATCTGTTGTGAATTCTCTGTTCAGTTCAGTACCCCATTTTTTAATTGGGTTAATTAGAATTTTAGTGTCTAGTTTCTTGAGTTCTTTGTATATTTTGGAGATCAGACCTTTATCTGTTGAAGGGTTTGTGAAGATCTTTTCCCAGTCAGAAGGTAGCCTTTTTGTCTTACTGACAGTGTCCTTTGCTTTACAAAAGCTTCTCAGTTTCAGTAGGTCCCATTTATTTATTGTTTCTCTTATTGTCTGCGCTCCTGGGGTTCTGCTTAGGAAGTGGTCTCCTGTGTCTATATCTTGTAGACTACTTCCCACTTTCTGTTCTATCAGGTTCAAAGTGGTCGATTTAATGTTGATGTCTTTTATCCATTTGGACCTGAGTTTTGTGCATGGTGATAGATATGGATCTATTTTCATTCTTCTACAGATTGACATCCAGTTATGCCAGCACCATTTGTTAAAGATGCTATCTTTCTTCCATTGTATAGCTTTAGCTCCCTTGTCAAAAATCAGGTGTTCATAAGTTTGTGGGTTAATACCCGGGTCTTCTATTCGATTCCATAGGTCGACTTCCCTGTTGTTATGCCAATACCAAGCTGTTTTCAACACTGTTGCTCTGTAATAGAGTTTGAAGTCAGGGATGGTAATGCCTCCAGAGGTTCCTTTATTGTATAAGATTGTTTTGGCTATTTGGGTTTTTTGTTTTGCCATATAAACTTGATTGTTGTTCTCTCAAGGTCTGTGAAGAAGTTTGATGGAATTTTGATGGGAATTGCATTGAATCTATAGATTGCTTTTGGTAGAATTGCCATTTTTACTATGTTGATTCTCCCAATCCAAGAGCAGGGAAGGTCTTTCCATTTTCTGGTATCCTCCTCAATTTCTTTCTTCAAAGACTTAAAGTTTTTGTCAAATAGGTCTTTCACTTCCTTGGTTAGAGTTACCCCAAGATATTTTATGCTATTTGTGGCTATCATGAAAGGTGATGTTTTTCTGATTTCCCTCTCTGCTTCTTTATCCTTTGTGTATAGGAGGGCTACCGATTTTTTGGAGTTGATCTTGTATCCTGACACATTACTAAAGGTGTTTATCAACTGTAGGAGTTCTTTGGTAGAGTTTTTGGGGTCACTGATGTACACTATCATATCGTCTGCAAATAATGAAAGTTTAACTTCATCTTTTCCAATTCAAATCTCCTTGATCCCCTTATGTTGTCTTATTGCTATTGCTAGAACTTCAAGCACTATATTGAAGAGGAATGGTGAGAGTGGACAGCCTTGTCGTGTTCCTGATTTTAGTGGAAAGGCTTTGAGTTTCTCTCCATTCAATCTGATGTTAGCTGATGGCTTGCTGTATATTGCTTTTATTATATTTAGGTATGATCCTTGTATCCCCAGTCTCTCCAACACCTTTATCATAAATGGGTGTTGAATTTTGTCAAATGCTTTTTCAGCATCCAATGCAATGATCATATGGTTTTTATCTTTCAGTTTATTTATATGATGGATTACATTGATAGATTTGCGTATGTTGAACCAACCCTGCATCTCTGGGATGAAGCCCACTTGATCATAATGGATAATTTTTCTAATGTATTCTTGGATTCGGTTTGCCAGTATTTTATTGAGTATTTTTGCGTCAATGTTCATGAGTGATATTGGTCTGTAATTCTCTTTCCTGGTGGTGTCTTTGTGTGGTTTTGGTATCAGGGTAACTGTAGCTTCATAAAAAGAGTTTGGCAGTGATTCTTCTGTTTCTATATTGTGAAATACATTAAGGAGTATAGGTATTAGCTCTTCCTGGAAGTTCGTATAGAATTCTGCATTGAAACCATCTTGTCCTGGGCTTTTTTTGGTAGGGAGATTTTTAATAACAGCTTCTAATTCTTCACGACTGACAGGTCTATTTAGATTGCTCACCTGTTCTTGGTTCAACTTTGGTATATGGTACTTATCTAAAAAAATGTCCATTTCTTTTACATTTTCCAACTTTGTGGCATATAAATTTTCGTAGTAAGATCTAATGATTCTCTGAATTTCCTCTGTGTCTGTGGTTATGTCCCCCTTTTCATTTCTGATCTTATTAATTTGCATGTTCTCTCTCTGCCGTTTGATTAATTTGGATAGGGGTTTGTCGATCTTGTTGATTTTCTCCAAGAACAAGCTTTTTGATTCATTGATTCTTTGGATTGTTTTCTGTGTTTCTATTTTGTTGATTTCAGCCCTCAGTTTGATTATTTCCAGTCTTCTACTCCTCCTGGGTGAATAAGCTTCTTTTTTTTCGAGATCTTTCAAGTGTGCTGTTAAGTCTCCAATGTGTGCTTTCTCCGTTTTCTTTAATTGGGCACTTAGTGCTATGAACTTTCCTCTTAGCACTGCTTTCATAGTGTCCCATAGGTTTGAGTATGTTGTGTCTTTATTTTCATTAAATTCAAGGAAGACTTTAATTTCTTTCTTTATTTCTTCCTTGACCCAGGGGTGATTCAGTAGTTGACTGTTCAACTTCCATGAATTTGATGGCTTCCTGGGGGTAGCACTGTTCTTGAATTCTAACTTTAATCCATGGTGGTCTGACAAGACACAGGTGGTTACTAATATTTTTTTGTATCTGTGGAAGTTTGCTTTGTTACCAAGTATGTGGTCAATTTTCGAGAAGGTTCCATGAGCTGCAGAGAAGAAGGTATATTCTTTCCTATTTGGGTGGAATGTTCTATAGATGTCTGTTAAGTCCATTTGATTCAATATCTCCAATAATTCCCTTATTTCTCTGTTAGGTTTCTGTCTGATTGACCTGTCCATTGGTGAGAGAGGAGTGTTGAAGTCTCCTACTATTAGTGTGTGTGGTTTGATGACTGCCTTGAGTTCTAGAAGTGTTTCTTTTACATAAGTAAGAGGCTTTATATTAGGGGCGTAAATATTCAGGATTGAGACTTCCTCCTGATGAATTGTTCCTGTTATGAGTATAAAATGTACGTCTCCATCTCTTCTGATTGATTTTAGTTTGAAGTCAATTTTGTTGGAGATTAGAATGGCCACACCTGCTTGTTTCTTAGGTCCGTTTGCTTGAAAAACCTTTTCCCAACCCTTTACTCTGAGTAAATGTCTGTCTTTGTGGTTGAGGTGTGTTTTTTGTAAACAGCAGAATGTTGGATCCTGTTTTCGTATCCAGTCTCTTAGTCTGTGCCTTTTTAATAGGTGAATTGAGTTCATTAATATTAAGTGATATTAATGACCAGTGGTTGTTGACTCTGGTTATTATTATTTTTTGTTTGTTTGTTTAATAGAGTTTGTATGTGTCCCTTCTTTGAGTTAAGCTCGTGAAGGATCGCTAGATGTCTGAGTTATTGTAAGCAGTGCTGGCAATGTTGGACTCCTTGGGTTGCGATTTTCCTTCTATTACTTTCTGTAAGGCTGGGTTTGTGGCTGCGAATTGTTTAAATTTGTTCTTATCCTGGAATATTTTGTTTTCTCCATTGATAGTGAATGATAGCTTGGCTGGGTATATTAGTCTGGGCTTGCATCCATGGTCTCTTAGTTTCTGCATTACCTCTTTCCAGGACCTTCTGGCTTTCATGGTTTCCATAGAGAAGTCCGGTGTAAGTCTGATAGGTTTACCTTTATAAGTTACTTGCCCTTTTTCCTTTGCAGCTCTTAATATTCTTTCTTTAATCTGTATGTTTTGTGTTTTGATTATTATATGGCGAGGGGATGTTTTTTTTGATCAAGCCTATTCGGTGTTCTGTATGCTTCTTGAACCTTCATAGGGATATCATTCTTTAGATTGGGAAAGTTTTCTTCTATAATTTTGTTGAATATATTTTCTGGGCCTTTGATCTGCAGTTCTTCTCCTTCTTCAATCCCTATTATTCTTAGAATTGGTTTTTTTATTGTGTCCCAGATTTCTTGAATGTTTTGTGATGAGAATTTGTTGGATTTGCTGTTTTCTTTGATCAGAGCATTTATTTTCTCTATGGTATCTTCAGACTCTGAGATTCGTTCTTCCATCTCTTGTATCCTATTGGTTATGCTTGATTCTGTAGTCTCTGTTCGTTTACCTAGATTTTCCATATCCAGCCGGCCCTCGTTTTGTGTTTTCTTCATTGCCTCCATTTCAGTTTTCAATTCTTGAACTGTTTCCATTACCTGTTTGATTGTTTTTTCTTGGTTTCCCAGTATATCATTCATGGATTTACTCATTTCTTCGATGTTTTTTTTATATTTTTCATCCATTTCTTTACTCATTTCTTCAATCTTTTTGTTATACTTCTCATCCAGTTCTTTAAGGGAGTTATTCATATCCTGTTTAAGGGACTCTATTGCTTTCATAATGGTATTTTTTCCCACTTCTTCTGAATTAAGAGGTTCAAGTCCTTCTATTGTAGGGTCATTGGGTTCTGGTGATTTCATGCTGCTTTTTAGATTGTTGGAGGAGTTCTTGCCTTGGCGTCTGCCCATCTCTTCCTTCAAATGCTCTCTACTGGATCTTCTAGTACCAGGTCAGGTTCCCTTGTTGGGCAGGGAATTCACTGACAGAAGGCCTACCTTTCCTCAGGCAGACTATTGAAACACAGGCACTCCCTACTACCGGGTTGCACTCACAACCCAGGCCCAGCGAGCAAGGGAGTTGCTCTGGGGAGATCTTGTGGCCCCAGAGGGAAGGGGGGAAGAGAGGAAGGTGTTCCTGGATAGAGGCTGGGAAGGGATTCGGGAGAGCTCCGCAGGGAGGAGTCGCCTCTGCCTGGTGACCAGATTGTCGAGGGGGGCGGGGAAAGGCTGAATTCCTCCTAGCTGAAGCCCTCTGGCCAGGAGAAAACTCACCCCTCCTCCAATGGAAGTCTGCTAGAAGTTCACTCTCTCCTGGATAAAGGCTGGGACGGGATTCAGGAGAGCCTTTTTATAACTCTTAATGTCTCTTCACTACTTTAGGATTACGGAAATAATCATTAACATGACCAACAGATCTTGCGTAATCTTATCTTCAGTCTCACATACTAGTTTCTTGTCTCCCTGCCCCACACCTTTGATGTTCAAGTCCATTTCTTACTTGGTTCTAAGTACTGTATTTGTTCATAAATATTCCATCTTGTGTTTTGCCATTTTCTTTTTGTTAATTCATATATATTAACTTGTAAATCCCATGTTACTTTTACCCCTCAGAAAAGCCATTATCTTCAATTATAATAGGCACTTTTATATGAATGCTGACATCGTATTTGGTATTTCTTTAATAACTACACTTACTAGTCTAAAATTTCTTAAAGTTTAAAAATCATATTGTGTAGGTGTGTGTGTGTGTGCGTGTGTGTGTGTGTGTGTGTGTGTGTGCATGAAACCGTGTGAGTTTGCAATGTGTTTGCTGTAAGATGGGAACTAGTGCCATGGTGCAGGGTTGGATCTCAGAAGACAAACTTTTAGAGTTATTTCTGGCCTTCCACCTTTATGGAGGTTGTGAGGATTGAATTTGGGTTGTAGGATCATATTGGAAGTCCCTTTACTCACTTTGCCATGTCTCCATCCAACAGACACAGGGATTTTTTTAATTTGGGTATTTACTTTTTGACTATTTGCCTTCTTTGTTTAGTGCATAAACTCTTTATAAAGGTAAGTCCTTGTTTACTCTTGTTTTGGAGCGTATCACAGAGAAGTCATTCACTTATTTTTGTCAATCAATATTTCAATAAGAACCAGATGTGGAGAACTTTAACTCTTTTTCTTTTATTTCACACAGCATGTTAAGGTACTGTTTAATTTTGAACATTCAAAAATATTCTATACATTCATCTTTGAGATGCTCCACGATTATTTTTTCAAAAAGGGAGAACTTGTTCCATTGGTCAAATGATGGTCTTTGGCTCTAATTGTCCAAATTTATAGTTGTTACATGCTTCACTGCTGTTTGCTAGTCTTCTTGAGTGTATAGCCAAAGGAAATGAAGTCACCATTCAAAATCTTACTGCTATCTAAAGTTATTCCTATAAATCTTCAACATGTATTCATCCTAATGTCCATCAACAGATGGAAGAGTAAAGAATTTACAATATATGATATATACAGTATATAAAATAGATTACTATTCAGAAATAAAAATGAAATGAAATTCTATCATCTGCAGTAAATTGTATGAAGTTCGGGATATTAGGTTAAGTTAATAAGCCAGACAATGAGACAAATTTTTTGTGTTTTCTTATATGTTGAAACTAAAAAGTCAAATTTAAAGTAGAATTGTGTAATATAGTGATTGCGGAGGGTATTAGTGAAAGAAAGGAATGACAATGCAAAAAGCATGGCAAGATAAGATCAATGCATACCCTATTCATGGGCAAGAATATAACATCAAATACCACTAATGGATGCAATTAACATGTAATAATAAAGTTTTTAATTATAAAAACCATTGCCACTATGAAGTTTTTGGGTTGCCTTTGACACAGGTGGTTGCATAAGAAGGAATCACAAAAGATGAGTTTACATAGAGAAGAGAGTACAGAGAATGTCCAGTGAATAAGGCTGAGGCTGGACATTTGGAATCATCCTCAACATAAAGTCCAAAGAAGAATTAAAGTATGAAGATAACTGGAAGAAGGTATTTTCAACCAAGAGAATAACTGTGTAAAAGAAATCATCTAAAAATACAACTACCTCATCTTACCTTCTTCATATCTTCATAGCTAAGGAACATAATATTGAAGTCATGTCTGTGTTCATACCAGCCTCTTATGTGGTCAAACCAATTGCTTGCTAGGACTGGGAAAAAAAGTAACAAGTGAGAATGCCAAGCTGTGTGTTCATGTAGTGGAGAACAAACTCTGTGCCTCCTTTTCTCGCTTGAAGCATTTAGAAATTAAACGGAGGGCCTGAAATGGACATCCATATCCCTATTTGAAATGTTTAGTGGTTTGGGCGAATAATTACCTGACATTCATAGAAACTTGTCTCTATAATGTTTCTACAGGAGTATAGAAATAATTGAGAAATAAAGGGCCTAAAGCTGCAGGTGGCTTAAAGGCACACTGGTTCTTTTTCCTACTCCTCCACAGAGTTCACATGTCTCTGTTTTTCCTCTTGTTTACTGTCTGCAGTGGTCCAGAATCTGAATATTATCTTACAAGCAAGATAATGCTCTTGTACCCCATAAAGATTTGTCACTTGAATTGGTTTAATAAAATGCTGATTGACCAATATCTAGTCAGGAAGTGTAGGTGGAGTGACCAGACTAGAAGAATTCTAGGAAGAGGAAAGGCAGAGACAGTCATCTTCCAGAGGGAGCAAGATGAAAATGCTTCACTCAGAAATGGTACCAAATCACATAGTTAAACATATAGAAGACTATTGGTTAATTCAAGTTGTAAGAGTTAGTTAATAATAAGCCTGAGATGATAGGCCAAACTGTTTATGTAATTAGTATAAGCTTCTGTGGTGTTTTTCGAGGAGGGGGGACTGAATGACTATGCGCACATGTGGGACAGAAACTTCTGCCTATGGTGATGAGCCTCTTGGCTTAATTAATCCACCTATGTCGTAGAATGAACAATTCCACAGATGCAGTATAAAGCCATACATGGGCTTATGAAAAAAATATAACAACCCTCAGCATTTTCTCTGAAAGAACGGATAATATTACCTTTGCCACTAGTTAAGGAATTGATAGAATATCTGTAAACTCAAATAGTACCTACATGACATGGCTTCATAATCCAGACAATCCTCAAATGCTGCATACAATTGTCACTAGCGATAAGTTCTTTGTGTTTTGTTTTTTGTTTTTCAGGTATTGTTTTCTTGTTCTGGCATTTTTTTCTTGTTCTTTAAACAAATGCCCTGTCCCATTCTTTAAATTATGTTCTGTAAGTCTAAGTATTTGGCTTACTGGAATCTTTTGTGTAATTCATTTCATTCTGGGTCAATGAATTAATACTTACCTCTTCCATCTAGAAACGCTTGCATAAATGTTTCTACAGAATTTGAGTCTTCAAAATTATGCAACCAATTTGAAAAATGAAAGTAAGAGGTCAAAACATCTTTAGGATTTCTGTAGATATAAAGAATCTGTTGGAAGGATAATGGAATTATTTCATTAAGCAAATCTTGATTATGTTTATAAGTTTTTAATACAATTTTATAGTATTCAATAGTGATGACAAGTATAATTATTTCTTCTAGTCTTTGCACTGTAGAAAGTCAAATGCCTATTTATTTATATTTTGGTATTACAAAGAGTACTATAATAAACAACTTTTATCTAGGGCATTTCATGTTTAAGGATGTAGTTCAAATATAGCTCAAGACCATGATGTGTACATCCACTGAAAGAGTCTACCTGATCTAATTGGAGCTCAGCAACTTCAGCCAGACCTGGAAGGAACAAGCATAGGTACAAACCAGTCCCTCTGAATGTGGGTGACTATTGTGTGGTTGGGGCAGTTTGTGGGACCACTGCCACATGATTGTGGCATCAGGATTTCTCCCTACTGCTTGTCCTGACTTTTTGGGAACCTATTCTCTTTGGATAGATACCTTGTTCAGCCTAGATATAGTGGGAGACAATTGAACCTTCCCCAAATCAATGTGCTTTACCCTCTCTGAGGAGTGGTTGGGGGAGATAGAGTGCAGGGTATGTGGAGGGAATGTAAGGTGGGGAGGTATGTATAATTGGATTGGTATGTATAATGAAAAACAATAGCTTGTTTTCTAAAAAAATTAAAAATTAATTTAATTAAAAAGAATGTAGCTCAATTCTCAAAAAGCAATATTATTTGTAATGTTCAATACTGAACAATAATTTGCCTCATGTGATCAAAATATATTATATAAAATTTTTAATTAAAAATTTAAAGGTAAAATTCATTACTCATGAGGGTCAATTGGTACGTATTATGTGATAGCAAAGGAGATAAATCTGAAAACAAAAAACTAATAATCATAATGAAATAATTAGTAATCTATTTATATTCTTCAAATAAAAATGAGCTTTTCCTTCATATCTTTCATAAAAATAATGTAAACATGAGTTAAGAGCATAAGTAGGATAAAAACTCACACATAGAAACAATAATCTGTGGATATTTGTCCACAACATTAGCGCCTGGGTATCTGGGCAGGGGGAGGAGCTCATGCCAGTTTTTGCTACATGAAATACTCTCGTAAAGGAAATAGAGTAAGGGAGTGAGGAAAAGAATAAGAAAGAAAAAACAAAACCTAGAGACCGTATCTCTAGGCTTAAAGAAAGGAAAAAATTTTCAAATGTGAATATATTTAAAAGGAAAATAGGACAGGCCCTTTCAACCCCACCTGCACCAGAAGAAACAGGTGAGTATCTGATATCTTGGCTGGAAAGCCCTGCTCTCTAGACCCTAAACCCTGCACTTCCGACAACAACAGAACCCCCAGCAATCAGGCAGCAGCTCTCTCTCCCATCAACCAACCCCTGCTGTAGGACCCACTGGCCCCACCTACACATGGAGGGACAGCAACTCCTGGAGCCACAGGCCCAAACTGCACCCAGAGGAAGCTGACAGAATTGCACCAGGAGGAAGAGCAACCACCAGAGCTACAGAACCCACTTGTACTGATTGGAGGAAAAGATGCGTAGACAGCAGTGTAAGAATCCATACAACAACATAAAGAGCGGCATGGCATCATCAGAAATGAGTGGTTCTACAGCAACCAGGTCTGAATATCCCAATACACAGAAGAAGCAGAATAAAATGACCTTAAATATAACTTTCTGAAAATGATGGAGGCCCTTAACGAGGAAATAAAAAGTTCCCTTAAAGAAATGGAGGAAAAAGCAAACAAGAAACTGGAAGAAATCAATAAATCCTTTAAAGAAAGTCGAGAATACCATGAAAAAACAACCAGACAAGTGAAAGAAACAGTCCAAGTCTTGGAAATTCAAATAGAGGCAATACAGAAAACACAAACTGAGGGAATTCTGAACATGGAAAAAGAGTGTAAATGAACAGGAACTACAGGTGCAAACATAACCAATAGAATGAAAGAGATGGAAGAGAATCTCAATTCACTAAAGACACAATAAAGGAAATTGATTCCTAGGCAAAGAAAATGTTAAATCCAACAAGTTCTTAGCACAACCCTCCCAAAATTTCTCTTGTCACGTATTAATAAAAACACTAAACATACAGAATAAAGAAAGTATACTAAGACCTGCAAAGGAAAAAGGACAAGTAACATAAAAGGCTGAACTATACAGAATTACTCCAGACTTCTTAATAGAAATTTTGAAAGCAAGAAGGTCCTTGGCAGATGTTATGCAGACAGTAAGAGATCATGGATGCCGGTCCAGGCTACTATACCGAGCAAAGTTCTCAGTCACCATAGACAGAGAAAACAAGATATTCGATGACAAAATCAGATTTAAACAATACTAGTCACAAGTCCAGCCCTACAAACAGTACAAGAAGAAAAACTCCAACCAAAGGAAGCTAGCTGCACTTTCAAAAAACACAGGTAACAGGTAACCTCATATCAGCAAGTGCCAAAGAAGGGACGCACACAAACACTACCACCACCATCAAAACTAAATAGGACAGCAATTAACAATCACTGGTCATTAATATCTCTTAATATCAGTGATCTCAATTCACTTATGAAATATACATGCTATCAAAATGGATACAAAAACAGGCCCCATCCTTCTGTTGTATAAAAGAAGCACACCTTATTAGGAAAGGATTTTTCAAGCAAATGGGCCAAAGAAACAAGTGTGCATAATCATCCTAATATCTGACAAAATAGATTTTAAACTAAAATTAATCAATAAACATGGAGAAGGACATTTAGCTCATGTCAGGCTAGTGCGAGCTCAGGGACTGTGGACTGACAGGTGGAGAACCTGCATGGGACTGAACTAGACCCTCTACACATGGGTGACAGTTATGTGGCTTAATCTGTTGGAGGGGCCCCTGGCAGTCGCACCAGGACCTATTCCAGGTCCATGAACCTGCTTTTTGGAGTCTGTTCCCTAGCATGGGATACCTTTCTCAGTCTTGATATCAAGGGTAGAGGCTTGCTCCTTCCTCAGGTTAGCATTCTAGACCTTGTTGATTTCTGAAGGAAGGCCTTACTCCCTCTAAGAAGTGGATGGGGAATGAGAATGGGATAGGTGGAGGACAAGGAAAGAGGATAGAGGGGGAACTGGGGCTGGTATATAAGGATGAAAAGTAATTTTTCTTAATACAAATAAGAAAAATAGCAAGAAAAATCAATCAGTTTGATAACACTAAAATTAAGAGTGTTGCTGATGAAAACCCACATGAAAAAAGCAATGAATATGAGCTAAAATAGATTCATATCTAGAAGTGATAGAAAGCAAACTGACCAGAAAAATGTAAAAACATTGAGCTAATGATAGACTCTTTTCACACAATCAAAAATAGTGATGTCCAAAAAACATCCAACATTGGCACTCCCATTACGAGGATGAGGATGCAAATTAACATACATTTGAGACACCTTTTCCTGGCTGCCATGTTGATAAACACCTAAAAGTCTGATATGTCAAGTTACTAGGGAAACACTAAGAAGTCATCTATTGAGCATTTCTGCAAAAATTGACAAATCCACTCTCTTCAGAAATACTCCATCACCTTTGTAAGTGGGGTACTCTGATCATTGTGGCTCCGCAGCTCTATTCAAGGGTGTGGGTTCTAGGGAAGCTGCTGGAAGAGTACCAGGAGACACACTCAAAAATGTTTTAGCAGCTGCATCTCAGTGGTAAAACAATGGAATAGACTAATTATTCAGTACTTAGAGAAGGCATTTCATGGATACAGTAAGTCACTAAGCTCCATGACATACTTTGGCTTTTTTGTTCTTCAAACCTTTTGGCACTAAATAATATGGTAGGTGGGAAGAAAAGATACGAGGCGATGGCATTTTGGCATAGTCCACATTACGAGCATTGTACTCAAAGAATATTGATCTCTCTGTGGTTTGAATGTATTCAGTGTTGTTCCTATGTCCCTCAAAATAAATCAGGCTTAGGATCTGTTGTGTCCAGAAAGTACCTGTAAGAAAAAATAACAATCTTGTTTTCAATCCTGAAGTAGATTTTAATATTGAATACCAACAGTAATGTATCCATTTTACAAATAATTTGGAGCTCTCTTTCCCTTTTCACCACAGGCACGCTTGGACGTGCCCCTTTTTCATTCCCCTTTGTCTGTATTGAACACTCAAGTCAGTAAGGCTGAACTCTTCAACTCTTTGTTCTACTCTTCATGTGGAGTTTTTCATTAATATTTAACTGCTATTGACATATAACATTTGTAGATATTAACAGGTAAATTATGGTATTGCTACTTGTGGATACATACAGTGGGATCAGATCACACCAGAGATAGTGGCACTTTCGTCTTGCTGACAGTTTTTTCCTATTTGGAGCCTTCTAGCTTATTTCTTAATTTTCATTTGATATATAGTAGGTTACAGAATGCCACTTTATTTCTGTTCATGGGCAATTCTGACTCATTTCTGAAATTACCTCATTATTTGCTTTTTTTTAGAACTGTAAAAAAACTGATAGAATTAATATTTCCATTTTCTGTTCTTTTTCTTGCTTTATACTCTCAAATACTTCTTGCCATATTCCTAGTAATTGATCACAGCACACCTATAGAAAGAGGAAACCAAAGATTTCAGTGTTATTGACATTTGGTCTCTAGACTATTAGATCATAATACAGTGGAAGTATTTGGGAAATACATGCAAAATTTCACTTCTATTCCCTTTAAGAATGGATCCCATGTGATCAAATACTGTTGTGCTGTACTTAGGTTTAGCCTTAATATTAATGGATATCCCAGATAATTCATTGGTGGCAAGGTAGATTTGATTAATCCTTAATTATTAATGGCTAGTCCAGATAATTCACTGGTAGTGGTGTAGATTTGATTAACCAGTCACTATTCCAGTGAGGAGTGATCGTACACCATATAAAGCAGAGCCTGAAATTTTGAAAGAGCTGATCATGACAAGACATCCCAGATGCCAGGGCTTCTGACAATGAATGTATCGGTATCCTCTGTGGCATAATATAAATGCTCATCACCTATTTCAGTCTTCCTGAGGACTTCTAGAAGCATCCAGTGGGTCCTCAGGGACTGAATTATTTAATTATTATCTACAGTGAACCAGGAACTGCCTCACAGTGTCCTTCAAGTTCTCTACCACATTAAAGATCAAAAAAATGGAAAGCAATGTAGGATTTGATATGAACAAAGAAATATTTTTGCAAAACATTTTCATTTACTGAAATGGTCAAATATAGATGCAAAATCTTATTACTTTACATGGACAGTGGGGGTGGGGTGCGGATGTGAAATCTTAACACTTATAGCTTTACTATTTAGTCTGTGTTAACCACTGAAGAAACTTACTCCAATACTTGTAAGTTTTACCTTCTGCTGAGGTAAAAGTACCTTTACAAAAGGAACTTCAGTTCACCTTCATGTCCAACAGAAAACAGGAGTCAAACGGAAGTACTTGTGCTTGCTTGTCCTGATTAGCTTCCCAAACCTCAAGGCTTTCACATGTCCTGGAAGTCTCACTGTTTTAAGACTTTTTTTTCTATTCATGAGAATTTTAATTACATTACAGCTGTCCTGGAAATCTTGTCAACAGAACTGCATGCATTGGAAATTTAATCATTGTCAGAGATAAAGTCTCTACATAATAAAACACGTATCTTTTACAGAAAAGGTTTTTCATTATCTCAGACCTGTTCAACAGGTTAAGGAAACCTGTCATCATTTACCAACAAACTGCTGCTGGCTCCATATTTGCTTCTCACCCTCCAGCATTTTTCCACAGTAAATTACAATGTATACATGGCAAGTGTTCTTATCCATAGAGAATTGAGATTTATTTACTTTTTGAAAATACATTGTTCTAAATTATAGGTTACTGTGATTACAGATACTGATGTCTGATGGAGTTTAGCATATTCATGGAGATAAATCATTGGACATGTATGAGGGGTTATCTAGGTAAGGTTCATCGAGTTGGACTGTCGATGTAAGTTGACAAGGAACCTTGACCTGCTGTTGGGACTTCTTCAACATAATGATGTATTCTGTTGCAGCAGTGAGAAAAGAAACTAATATTGTTGAAATGACAGTGTGTGGAAAGTAGAATATTTATGCACTTATTATCAAAACAAACCAATGTACAGGATAGTGACAGAGCTCGCCTTTAAGCCCAGCACTTGGGAGGCAGAGGCAGATGGATCTCTGCGAGTTTGAGACCAGCCTTAGCTACAACAGTAAGTTCCAGGACAGGATCCTAAGTGACAGAGAAACCCTGTCGTGCAAAAATAAACAAAATAAACAAACAAGCAAGAAACAAAGCAAAAACAAATGCCACATGGCCTATTTATGCCACTCACCAGATTTTGGATATGTGACTATGAAGACATCATCATCTCTAATTTCCTGATTGTCGGTATTTTCCATTATGTTCATTTTAACTAAAGACCGTACAAAGTTATAGCCTTTGAAGTTAAGTAATTGTTCACCTTTATTGTCCATATTTATTTACCTAGAAGAAAAAATTATAAAATTTTTGTCATTATCATAGTATTTTTCAACATTAAGTAAGGCTTTTGAGTGGTGGACATGTATGAAGCATGACAAAAATGTCCCTCACATATTAATATTTTCTACAATAATCAATTACATATCCTAGATTATTTAAATTTATAATAATTTTATGTTACTACATTTTTATTATCACTGTATAATATATGAAGAAACAAACATAGGAGGAAGCAAGAAGTTAGTAATATTTTTCTATAATTCCAGAAGGGAAAGGTGATCTTACTTCTAAACATACAGATGAGGAAATTAGGGTATGGAGAATACAACCAAGTTATTCAAGGTTGTCCAGTTGGTCAACTTACAAAGAAGACAGCACACAATTGGGGCAGAGTACGTGTTTGTAACTGAAGAGTTTATTTGTATAATAAATTTTTATTCCTTATTTATGGTTTGTATTACACAGGTCCATCTTTCTATAATGCATGACAGCCATAATTCCAAACAACCTTCAGACCACAATTTGTACCTGTCACACAGAAGGTGGTCACCTAGCCTTTTGAGAAAACCTGACATCATCCTAACCAAAGGGTCAGGACATGCTAATGCCACTCTGAGACTTCTATGGTAATTTAGAAGGTTGCCTGGGAAGAGGTGGTAATTCAGTCTATGTGAGAGAATAGCAATAGTTGCGGATGTGACCTAACTCATCCTCCCATGCTACCCATAAAACAAAATACTAAGGAACATCCCCCTCAGTTTACCTTTTGATATGAAAGTTTTTTGGATAATAAACACAGGTGATCTTCAAGATTTGAATGAACCCTGAGACTCCCTCCTGATATTAACATGTGATTTGTTTTTTTTTTATTCCCATGCCTCCATTCAGGTTCAAGAAATAATTTATGTTTGGGCTGGACCCCAACATAGTGGTATCCAATGTGGGACTGATCGTTAAACCCTAAAAATCACTGAAGAAGTGTCCAGACATATGGAGAAGAACACGAGTATTCCACGAGAAAATTTAACCACAGGTAATGAGTGAGTAATGAGCACTCAGAAATAAAGAATAGATTTTTTAAAAAAAAAAGAAAAAACAGAATAAAGCAGTACAATAAAATTGAAAGTAAAAAAATGTAAATATGTTGAACTATGGGGGAAGGAAGAAGCAATCAAATAGCCATACAGTTAATTGGGGCTATATTAAAAGAGAGGAGCAAGAGTATAGCAACATCAGGTACAAGAAATTTTAGAATTTATAGAACAGCTATGCCCTCAGTTTTCTGAGTGCAGGACTTTAGATGGGGCGGCACAGAAAGAAGTTAGGATAAGGATTCAACAATATTACTGTAATTATGGACCAGAAAGCTTCCCTGTAGATTCACTTCACTTCTGGATCCCAATACAGGAAAGGTTGGACTAAAATCCCATACAGCAGGAGATACTTCCATCTGAGTCAGTTAGAAGTGAGACAATACCCTCTTCACCACCAGAGAAGTCAAAAGACGCTGTCATAGAACTGAGTGTTCACAGTCAGTCAGAGCCTAATGAATTAGAGAACTATGAAGAGGAATCTTCATCTCCCTCACTAATAACCAGCAATGCTGAAACACAGGGAGATGATAATGAGGCTCAGATGAAGCTAAAAGGCTTGATAAAGTTTTGTCTCACTATAGCAGAGACTAGAAACTCTGTGGATCCAGGACTCTTGCCAGAAGAGCAATTCTTCCCCTAGCATAATAACTGGTTCAGATTCACCTATGGTACAAAGAGCTCTGAAGGTTAAGCAAATGCCTTACAATAGTAATAAATCTCATTTATAAGCTTTTATCCACTAACAGAGGGGAGAGATGCAAGAAATTCAATTGTTTTTCATAATAAAGCAAAGAGATGCTCAAGGAAATTTTCTTAGTATACACACCCCATTTAAGTTAGTCATCATTTAAGTTACTCAAAGAATTTAAAACTGACTGATCTCAGTATCCAATGGCCCCATTTACCCAGATGCTGTTAGAAAATACAGCAATAGACTCTCTGCCCCCAGGGGATTAGAAGAAGATAGCTGAAGCTTGCCTGTCAAGAAGAAACTATTGTTGAAAACCAAATTTGAGAACAATGTCAGGCCACAGCTGAGGGAAACAGAGCTCAGCAGATTCCTATTTCCTATTAAATGCTTGCAGGTGAGAGACCTTATACAGGGGCAGATCATCAATTAGACATTGATGTAAGAAGGCCTGGAATAGACTTCTATTGTGAGAAGAACAGACTCAGAGGTTGTCTACTATGAGATAGGGACCAGATGACTTATTTCAGAACTTTGTTTCCAGGATAACACAGGCATCTAATAAGTTGATTGGAGACACAGAAGAAGGCTTGGTAATAGTTAAACAACTAGCCTTTGAGAACAATAATGCTTTATGTAAGGTGGCTCTAAAGCCTTTTAGAAAGCAGGATATCATTAGACATTATATCCAAATTTGCGCAGATATTGGCCAATTGTATACACAGGGAATGGTCATAGCTGCTGCCTTGCAGAGAAAGACAATTAATGATGTCCTATCCCAGAAGAGAGATCTAGGCCTAGGAAGAATGAAAGCTACAAGACTTCCTGGAAGCTGTTGTGGATGTGGTCTTATGGGGCATCAGGAGAGACAATGTCCTGATAGGAGAGTAAGCCTGAGGACAGAGAGTGAACCAGGATTATGCAGGAGATGCAGAGGAGGAAAACACTGGACTAGTGAATGCATATCAAAAAGAAACAATCTAGGATATCCTCTTTCAGGAAATGGATGCAGGGGTCAGCCTCGAGACCTGAGACAAAATTATGGGGCAATCCAGCAACCTGTTCCCCTACAAGAAAGTCCATTCAGGACCTTTTCAGAGCAACCCCAGTAAGCACAGAACTTCACCTCAGTTCTTCCATATGCATGGTTCTGACACCCAAAGTGGGGATGCTAGCTCACCCTAACATTGTTTATGGGTCCTTATCAAAAGGCACTGTAGGGCTGTTACTAGGAAAATGTTGCACCATTTATGCAAGGAATTATTGTTGCTCCTAGAGTCATTGATGCTGATTTTGAGGGAGAGATCAAGATGATGACTCACTCACCATGTGTGGAATTTCTGTAGTAAAAACAAGTCAGAGGCTTGCAAAATTATTTTTACTCCCTGCTGTGCAAATCAAAAATCAGATTAAGAAAGATAAGAAAGGAAAAGATGGATTTGTTTCATCTGACACCAATTGACTACAAGCCACAGGTCCTCAGACACAAGAAATCACTTTGTTTACAAATGGAAAAAATTTTCTGGTCTTCTATATACTGGCACAGAAATTTCAGTTATAACTTTTAGCCAGTGACCTTCTAAGTGGTCAAAACAGAGACTATGACACATCTACAGGAAATTGGTCAGACTCAAAATCGTGATCAAAGTAGTAATGAGCTGCAATGGAACAATGGAGAGTGTCATGAAGGAACTTTCCAGCCATATATCTTTCCTCGTTAACCCTTAAATTTATGGGTCTAAGATATTATATCCAGAATAGGGGTATATTTATATTCCCCCAGCACAACTGTTACTAATCAAATGTTTCAACAAGGATTATTACCTAATCAAGGTCTAGGCAAGGAAATTGAGGAAAGAATTGATCGTATATATTTCTAGGGCAGGATTAGGGTTTTTTTTTTTTGGTTTGTTTGTTTTTTGTTTTTGTTTGTTTGTCTTGTTTTTTTTGGTTTTGTTTGTTTGTTTGTTTTAGGAGAGGTCACGGAAAAACCTGCACTCAATACAGATCTAGACCAGGATTTACAGAAACAGGTCAAAGCCAGTAACCTAGGTCAAATTAGGCCTAAGACAGCAAACTCAAAGGGAGCAGAACAAAGTCCAGGAGCGCTGAGCAATCTCCAGGATCATGGAGTAATCAATGGGGTAACTAGAACTGTGGCACTCATTGTACCATAAGGAACAACCACCTCAGATTTGGATTCACTGAAACCTAGAAGATTAATCAACAAAATCTCAGATAGCCTCAATCACACCTATTAAAGGAAAAGATGAGTAGAAAAAGTAAGAACACACAGCACCACAAAGAGCAACACCAGTAAAACCTAAAGACCCTACAACAGCAAGACTTGAACAATCAACTCTAGATGAAGCAGAAGATAATGACCTAAAAAATAACTTCAGGTGAATGTTTGAAACTCTTAAAGAGGAAATGAGAAATTTCCTCCATGAAATGGAAAAAAAAGACAAACAAAAAATTGGAAGATATTAGCAAATCCCATAAAGAAAACCAAGAAAAAACAATCAAACATACTATTCAAGACTTGAAAATTGAAATAGAGGCAATAAAGAAAACAGAACCTGTGGGAATTATAGAAACAGAAATCGTGAGAAAATGATCAGGAACCACAAATGCAAGCATGAATAGCAGAATACAAGAGATGGAAGAGAGAATCTCAATTGCTGAAGATACAATAGAGGAAATAGATTCATCAGTTAAAGAAAACATTAAATCTAACAAAAGCTTAACCCAAAATATCCAGACCCAATAGTCTGGAAAAATGATGGGTGGGTGTGCGTAAATCAGTGACCTCTAATAGAAGAAAAATTACAAGCTGTGCTTAAGTCAGTGCAGTAACAGTTGAATAATGGACACATTACACCATCTCATTCTCCATGGAATTCACCAATTTTTGTCATTAAAAAGAAATCAGGAAAGTGAAACTTGATTCAGGATTTAAGGGAGGTTAATGCAACCAATAGGTGCATTACAATCAGGACTGCCATCTGCTACAACAATGACTAAAGGCACCCATAAAATTATTTTATACGTAAAAGATTCCTTTATATACCATTCCTTTAGTACCACAAGATTTCAAAAGATTTGCTTTCGGTATCTACTTTGTTAATTTCAGAGAGCCAATGAAGAGATATCAATGGAGCATCTTACTTCAGGGTAAAACAAACAGTGCCACCTTATGCCAGAAGTTTGTAGCTCAGTCTATAAAAAAGGTCAGAGATCAATTTCTACAGATTTATATTATCCATTATATGGATGACATCCTCCTTGCCCACAGAGATGAGGGAGTTTTACTTGAGACACATGGACTACTAAAACAGAGGCTTAGTTATTGTTCCAGAGAAAGTGCAGAAGCACCATCATTTCCAGTATTTAGGTCATACGTTTTACTCTAAAAAAAATACCAAAAATCAGAAATTAAAAAGGATAGTTTAAAAACATTAAATGACTTTCAAAAGTTGTTAGGAAATGTCCAATGGCTGTGACCTTATCTAAGGTATTTTATGGGAGACCTCGAGCCTCTAAGTAAAATCTTTAAAGGGAATAGTAATCAAACTTCAGCAGACAGCTTCAGAAGCTGCCAGACAAGAACAACAGGCACAATATATTGATTATAGCCAAGCATGGCAGCCATGCATTTTATCCACGAAACTAGCTCCAACAGAGGTTTTATGACAAAACAAGCCACTCTTATGGATGCACCCCCCTGTATCACCACTAAATCCTTATTTTGAAGCAGTACCATGCTTAGCACAAAAGAGCAAGATAGAATCAAGGAAATATTTTGACAAAGAAATGACTATAATCAATGTTCTTTACACTAAGCAGTAAATGGAATAGTTATTTCAAAATATTAGTTCTTGGGCAATTGGATTTGCTTAAATTCAATGCCAAATTAATAATCACTTCCCAACTCAAGGGCAAGGAATTGTGGAGTGTGCTCATAGCTTCTTGAAAACACAAGTTCAAAAGATAAAAGCAGGAGAGTAGTATCCTCAAATGTCACATAATACTTTAAATCATGCACTGTTTATTTCAAATTTCTTGAATATGGATGTCCATGACTGATCAGCAGTGGACAGATTGTGGTATAATAGCACAAAGACCACCTGCTAGATCAAGGTGGAAAGAGCCTTGCACCTGAAAATGGAGAGGACCAGACTCTATATTTATATGACGTCAAGACCATCCCTGTGTTTTTTTCCCATGATGGAGATCATGCAAGACGACTTCTGCAATGACTGGTTTGATGTGTCCAACAGAAGAACACCAGACCTGATGACATCAAAGCTGATAGAGCCCTACTAAGGGAGTTGGAGTGAAAGGAGATTGAAAAAAAAAAACCCCATGGTCTTGCCTTCCCTACCCCCACAGAGAGTAATGCCTGATCTGCTTTGTGGGACCTGCTTCAAACACTCATTCTGTGCTTCTGGATGCTGAGCTACTTCAAGACCTTAGGACACAGACCCAGAGGCCCTGCTGCAATGACCTGACCACAATGACTACAACTTGCTTACAGTCTGAATCTTGTTTGCTTTGGAGCTGAAATGCAGATCGAACATTTGATGTTTTTAATCTTTGGATAAAGAACTCATTCAAAATATTGGACCTGAGAACTAAGACCTAAGGTTTTCCCTTAGGGAAAGAAATACTCAGAATAAGTAATGACTGAAAACCTTCTTCATTTAAAACAGGTAGACCCTAAGGGTTTAATTGCTGCTCAGAGACTGGCACTGGTATTGATAACAGCAATGTCATTGTTGTCATTTTACTCTTACCCATCAGAAAAACTTTACTTGTATTTTGATTAATATGGATTTAAGATAATTGTGATATGTTAAATTGTGGATTTATTGTTAATTCCCATTCTTGAATCACAGTATTGACCGGTTAATGTTTGTAAATGCTTATAAGATGTTGAGAAAAGATTGACACACCCTGTAACTGTTTAATAAATATTTTAAAATTTTAGATTCTGATGCAATGTAAAAATTTAAGAGGTGCTCTTGACCAGCTGAAGAAACATTTCAACTCAGGCAAACCTCTTCTCTTTGAAATAGGAGACTATGTAGTCTTTAGGAGCATGATTATTCATAAAGACATGATCTCTCCTGACTAGAAATTATGGCTTTAAGATACAAAACCCAAAGGTATTTCTCTCCCTTAATCTTTTTTCTTCACAGAGGTCAGCAGTCAGAGTTGGGTCCAAAGCTTCTTTTGCCCAGATACTTAAGACAGGAGCTCACATAATTAGGATGCCTGTTTCCAAAGACAGGTTAATTTGACTAATTGAAGAAGTCTTTGCATAAGACAGATGTAATTATCTGCCCTGTTATGGAATCAAAGGTATTATTAAAATGAATAAGAGAGAGTGGATTATAGCGGCCATATAATACAGACCCAAATTTCTATATTGTAAGGTGACCAGAATTCTGAGTAACCTTCAGGGCACAATTTGCACCTGCTATACAGAATAACTAGTCTTACTTGCTTCGCTCCTATCTAAGTCTCCTTTACCAAGCACTGTTGCTTTTCTTACCCTTATTATTTAAGTTGAGAGAGTTACTTGTTTTTAACTGGCCATTACTGTGTTTTTCTTATTAAAACACGCACTAGGTGTGGCTATTCCTGGAGTGTTCTGCTCTTGAAGTAGAATTGAAGCTCAAACTGTGTACCTAGAAGCTATGTGGGAGGTTTTAAATGCTGAGCTATTCCTGAAGTCCAGTGGAGCAGATAGTTGCCTCAACCTTAATAAAACCTTGACTTACTTCAAATTCCAAATGCTACCACTGAAATAATATCAGTAACTAAAATATTACAAGCCATCCCCTTATCAGAACTTCCCACACAGTACAGTGAGGAATCAGGACTGCCATGAATCTGAAAACTACTAATCCACTGTCATGGAATCTAAAGAGAGAGTTTGGTGAAAGATTCCATACATGGAAGAATGAAGTCAGATCACTATCACTCACCCTACATAAAAATCAATTCATAATGGGTCAAATAGCTTAAAGTAAGACCAGAAACTCTGAAAATACTAGAGGGAAACAGAAAGGAAAACTCTTTATGAGGTAGGAAAATGTTTGGCTTAGTCTTAAGAAAAGCCAGATTAGAACGAATTAAATTGGCTATGTGTAATAATTGTGACACTCTTGGGTGGAACAAGACAGCATGGCAGGGAGAGGAGCCCACACAAATCCAAAACTATGTGTTCCTTTTTCCAAAGTGAGTCTCAATACCCTGTTAGTTAGGTCCTGACCCTCCTCGGGGATGGGTCAATGTTTGGCAGGCTGAGAGTTGAAGTCAAACTCAATATTAAATTCCAGACTGTTTGGATATAAGAGTGTGTCACTTTTAAATTGGGGCTATCTAACCTAAATTAGCAATGCTACGAAAGCCCGTAGTTTCTATATGTGCATTCTTGTCCCATCCCATTACAATTTCTCTCTCTCTCTCTCTCTCTCTCTCTCTCTCTCTCTCTCTCTCTCTCTCTCTCTCTCTCTTTCTCTCCTTCTGCTTATTCATGGCCAGCAGTTTGTCCTATCCCACTTCCATTTCCATTTCTCTGTACCCTGCGGGCCTCTAACACACCACCTGGATGTGCTGCTGGCTCCTGTCCCGTTCTGGATTTGGGAATCTAAACCTGAATCCCTTTCCAATAGATCGAGGACAGTAGAGCCTATCGCCCATCCCTTTCATATTGAGGCTCGCCCATCAGCTGTTTCCCTGGCCTCTGCTACTTATTCGCGATCACTCTAGCCCCACTCTGCTCCTGACCCTCCCTGCTGCTTTTTGGGCAGGCTTTTACAAGCATTTCTTTTAAATTGGGACTAACACCTAACACAGACAAAGTTTTAAAAGCCCGTGGTTTCTGCCATGTGTTCCTGCCACACTATCAGCCTCACTGTTTCTCTGAGCTGTTTTCAGTTTGTCTCACTCTAATTTTTTTAAAAAATAAATCTGTTTCCTCTGTCTTTCCACCCTCCTGGCTTCTGCGACCTAATTACGCCAAAATTTTAAGTTGGTCAGCAAACACGGCCTTCTAAAAATATTTATTCTGTTTGTCAGAATGATATGGTCACAGAATGTCTGTGTAATATATAAATGTGTCTTTGTGCATGTGTGCTCATTATAAGGTTCTTTGACTTGTTAAAATATTCCTTTTAATCTTCTTACATCTGCTAGCATTGATAAACGGTAAGTATTTGGATAAAATGCATGCCTAAATTTAGCTTATATGACTAGTTTAAATAACAGGTAACAGTACCTTATTATCATGTGCCTTAACAGATCTGAGGGCATGGCATTTTAACAACAAGAGCTTCGAACACAGACATACAACTTCCATAGCACCCTTTAGCTCCCCAGAGATGACAGAAGATTTTTTGTCTCCAGGCCTTGCCTCTGGGTTTGGCAAAACAACCCACACTGCAAAAAGCAGCCTTTCACCTCTTCAGCTTCCTGGGTGCTTCTTCACCTAGGGAATCAATCATCTCATCCTGCCAAGACAGGTAGACTAAAATCTATCCTCCACAGGAAAAATCCTTGGGCCTCTTGTACTCAGCAGCTAATGGCACAGTGCTTCTAAGACTGATGTTCTCCAAGGACTAAGGAGAGTATTTGGGGTTGACTGCAGAGCTAAAAAAGATGCCTCATTTCTGCTCATTTCCATTTGACAACTTAAAGCACTGTTAACTTATTACTTCATCCATGACACTAAAATATAGTCAGGTATGCCCATTTCATAGGCTTCATAGTCCAGAACTAACAGGTTTCAGGTACATCTCCAGAGGTTCAAAGTTCCCAGTTTCCTTTACCTTTTAACCTAAAGCATTAGCCTTTTGCTATGATACCAAGATGTAAATCTGTTCCCTCTCTTTCACAGGTTAATGAAAAACTTTTACTGCTGTATCAAAATCTCAAAACCAAGTCTGGTGAAAAAAAAAAAAGCAAAAAAAACAAAACAAAACAAAAAAAAAAACACATAACACTCTCCAGAGCCTTTTGCTAATGCCAGTCAGTTTCAAGCATATTTTATAATGCTGCCCCGGCCAAGACCACCCTACAAAGTGCTCCCCAGACAACACCAAAGACATGCAGTAGCTCCTGGTACTTCACCATTGGTACCAACTCTCCTGGATTAAGGACACCTGCCAGCTAAAATCTGGTCTTAAATAACCTAGGGTTATCTGCTATTGTGTCCCATCCTATGGCTAGCCTCATTTCACAGACCCAATAATTACAATGTTTTCTCTCCTTCTTCTTCTCATATACCAGGTATATGAGAAGGTATATGAACTGTCTTCCTTCTCATATACCAGGAGGACAGCAAAGCATATGCTGCTCCAGACATACCTCTCACTGAGCACGAGCTCATCAACTCCCAGTTCTCCTCTCTCCCACATTACCGCATGCACACAAGAAGTAGCCAGACTTGAGCTGATGCCCCTACATCTAAGAACTCTGGGGTATTTAGTCAAAAGTGAGACCCAAGTCCTCTAACACCCTTATATCCTAAGAGTCTGGAATGTAATATTGAGTTGGACTCCAATTCCCAGCCTGCCAAGTACTTGGACTCCAGCTTCCAGCCTGCCAAGCTTCACCCTTCTTCAGGGAGGATCACGACCACTCCAACTGGGTATTTAGGCTCGCTTCTGTAAAAAGAAATAAGTGGTTTGGGTTTATGTGGGCTTCTCTCCCTGCCTAGCTGTCTCAGTCCAGCTAAAAGCATCTCAGTTATTAAACACGGGCATTTTAGTTCGGTCTAATCTGGTATGATTGACATTCTTTGGGTTGGAGACACAGCTTTTCTTAGGATTAAACCAAATGGTAAGATTTTCTGAAAAGGACTTTAAAAGCCAAGAAAATAATAAAACTAACAAATGTAAGTTAAAAAGTTTCTACACTCCAAAGAAACAATTAATTCAGTGAGCATACGGCCTATAGAATTAAGTTGTTGCTTGGTATACCAGTTATATCTGGAATTTATATAAAAAAAACACATAACTACAAAAAAGCAAAGGACCAATATAGAAATAAACTAATGAAATGAAGCTCTTACATATTCATTTTATTTCTCATTTCTAGATTTTCTAATACATAAAAACCACATACAAATGAGGGCCTGGGAGAAGAAAGGAGAATGGCAGTAGGAATAGAGCAAAGGTAAATAAAGGGGGCATGGAGACAGAGTTGTTCAAAGTGTTTGATAAATTAATCCTTGAATGATAATTTCTTATGAAACTTGGTGCAATGAGGTTATGCCACTAAACACAAATAATGGCCAGTTGTGTGTGCACTAACATTTCTGTTATATGTATTGTCATAAGGGAAATTAATAGGTACAGATATAAGAAATACAATGAAAATATATGGTTAACTTAAAATATGCAAACATATTATTTGCTAGACTAAAATAGATAAAATTTATCTGTTAGTAATTACTAGAAAAAATTCAATGAAAATAGTATCAGTTAACAAAATTTTCATCATTAGTAAGATTTCTGATTAATTACTACATTTTATCTGAAATTAAAATCAAGAAAGGAATAGCTAAAATAAAATGAGACTAGCTATGCTAATTCAATAAATTTACTTTCATTCAGAGACGGAAAGAGAGAGAGAGGAGAGAACTTAAAGACAGATTATATTTTTGCACAGTTCAGCAGGCAAATATCTACATAGGAGTGGTGCGGAAGAATTCTCTGTATTCAGTCAATCATGTTTTAAACAAATGCTGATTGACCAGGCAGGAGGTGTAGGTGGGAAAACCAGACAGGAAGTGTAAATGATGCAAGGAGAGCAGGAGAATTCTGGAGAGGAGGAAGTTGATTCCTCCCACTCCTGCCCAGATCACCGAAGCAGCAGGATGTGAGCTGTCCCACTGAAAAAGGTACTGAGACACATGGCTAACATAGATCAGAAAAATGGGTTAATCAAGATGTGAGAGGTAGCCAGTAAGAAGCCTGACCTAATGGGCCAATCAGCTTTAAAACTAATAGAGATCTTTGTGTGATTTTCTTTGGGCTTGCTGGCTGTGGGGAACTGAGCAGGACAAAAACCCCAACAAGCAAGACCGGCCTTTTCATGTTACACACCTCAACCCTAAAAATCAAGATAAACCATGACACAGATGTAACTTTGTAAGTTGTTTCGATCCCAGGAAGTTTATCCATAAGTCTATTTTGCAAAATCACAGCTCATTTACTATGTAGCATGATTGAGTGATTTGTGGATAAAGTGAGATTTAGTGGATGAGTATTGGTACAAAATCACAGGTTCCCACAGGCTGTATCGTGTCTTTAGTATAAAGATGCTTCTTTCATTCTTATACCAGAAGGAAAGCAACTCATTATTTATAAGAGCTGCAGAAGCTTACAGAGAAATATCTAGTTATTAAATTTTGGATGAATGGTTTAACTTCATAAAAATCTTAACATTTACTTGTATAAAAATTCGTAAACCAGACTATTTCCATATACAGTTCCCAAAAAAGCAAAAGTTAAAAGTTTCCATTTTGTTGAAGAATGGGGGCATAAAAATAAGATATTTGTTTTGTGTTCATTAGCGGCAATATTGTTTATATAATTTTTGTGGATACAGAGAAGAGCAGCTATGGCACATGGAGATAGAAGTAAACAGGGGAAGAATGCATCCCTCTGCATTTCACAGCAGAAAAGCTAATACGATGGAATCAATAATTATTGGTATTAATGATGGAAAAAAACTTCTAGTAAGTGTTTGAAAATACAAGTTTCAGATTACTGTTGCACGTGCCACTGAAGTAATACGAATTTAATGTTGCATATGCTACTAAGGTAATACAATCATTGATTTGCTGTATTATTCTTCAACAGTTTATATAGTTTGAGATGAGATTGTATGTTCACATATTTTTTCCAAAATATTAAAACTAATATAATAATATTAATAATAATTCAATTAAAATAATTTAGTTTCTGTTATACTAAGTAATAGCAATGGGAAATGAACCTTTAGGTTTTTAAAATATTTTATTGGCATATGTTAGTTATATATAATATTGTTTCATTATGATATTTTCATACACGTATGTAATATATTTTGATCATATTCACCACCACCCCTATAACCCTCTATTGCCCTCCCATTCCTTTTTCTTCCTTTTGTCATCTTCCCATCCAGTGTCCACTACTACCTCTCGACCACCTCCCACCTCTGCTTCTGTGTTCTTCATATTTGTTTGTTTACGTTTATTTGGATTTGGTTAAGTGTTGCTTGTAAGAATATCGGTAAAGGGTCAGAAAAAAAAAGATGTGTGTTTCACCACTTCCCAACCCTAGTACTCATTATCTTCCTATAGACCTGAGGGAGGTGAGGGCCTTATGAGCTCCTATCCGGTAATGGTCTAATTTCTGTATGTCCTTGCAAATACCCCTGTCCTCTGTTACAGAGTGTTGGTAACCTTAGTACTGTTCATTACTGCTACTTAGGTTGAAAAACAGCAACCCTCCCATGCCCCCTCTTCCTTGATGTTTCCTGAGCCTCGGAGGGGTTGATGTAAATATCCCATTTAGGATTGAATATCAAGTAGTCATTTCTTTCTCACCAATTTCTTTGACCACTTAAAGACACCCACTACCAAACATTAATCTACGGATGTAAATATAAAAATTTAGGAGACAATTTGATAGGCATAGCATGTCAATTTAGCAAAACTATAATATATTTCCCACTAGGACTGATGATTTACCCTCCCAGGGGCCTTTTGACAGTGTTTACAGCACTAGATGAGACTTCCCTCCTGTAGCTTGGTTCCCCAAAGCAGTCACACCACTGAACCTTTAGCTGAAATTATGGATTGTTTGAACACAACATAATATAAACCATATGCAGAATTTTACATCTTTTAGAAACACATTAATTAATAAAACATATAATTATGAAAGCATTTCTTTGGGGTTATGGTGGATTTCAAGTTAAAAATATTGTAAGTTGAATTATCTTTTTATATATGCCTAAATTATTTTTACCTAAATTAGCTTACCAAGATGTTATACTGTGTTCCTTCTCCAGTCGCCTTCCTAATGTGGTGACTGACTGGAAACATCTGTAGAAAATAACTTACTACATATCCTCTCCATAGCTCAGGAACACTTCAGTAGTCAAAGCATAGTTTCTGCTGAGCGTATGGCTTTTGCAGTAAGGTTGAAACAAAAACTCTTGGACATCATAAGTCTAAATTCCATCTTCTAATAGCTAAAGCCAGTATTTACAGCACTATTTCAACATATTTTAAGTATTAGGAGGGGTTTTTCTATATTGTAATGTTTATCATGTTCAACTCAAAAGAACTATTAATAGAAATATTTTAAAATTTTTTGTATAGTCTTCCAAATTTGTGGTATATTTTATACTTCACAGCATAGTTAATTAGGTATGCAACAGTTCAAATGCTCAATAGCCTCGGGTGATAATAGCCACTCTGTTGCTCATTACATTTTGATACTAAAAGCTTTGCATGCATCATTTCTTCTGGGACAAAATGAACATTCTTATGTACTTAATATTTTCAGTACATACAACTTTTCTAGGACTTGCATATTCCTCTAGTTGTAGCGCTAGCTAGGTGGTATTAACAATCAGACCTGTCTTTTTCAGGATGCTATGTCTCTTTTTCTGGTAACTCTTTTTTCTTCCAGTTATATATTGGTATTTTTGCTAAGGTACTACCCCAGTTTAAATGGAAGAGTTGCAGTTTCATGACTAGGTGTTTTACTTGCTTTTTTTTTTTTAGACATGATCTCACAGGTCTAGAGAGATGCCTTCGTATTCAGTAGTTTAGAGGACATGCTGCTCTTAGAGAGAATCCAGATTCAAATCCCAGTACTCACATGGTAGCTTATGACAGTCTAAACCTCCAGGAGATCCAGGAGAGATATTTATTTTTAAAGACATGATCATATTTTGTATTCCAGGTTATTCTGCAAGCATCTTTGTAAACCAGGCTGGTATTGAACTCACAGAGATCTAAATGTTTCTGCCTCCCCAGTTTCATAAGTAAAACCATGTAACCCTGTTCCAGATATGTATATGGATCTATAGGTAAAACTTTTTAATTTGAATATAGTTAAATATCTTACATGATTTCTTTGAAGGGAAGTTAGAGTCTCAGTAGCATAGTCTGTCCTAGAACTAATTTATTAGCATGGCTGACCTCAGACTCTTAGCAGACCTCTGCCTCATCCTTCCAAATGCTAGGATTGCAGGAATGAGCCACTATACACAGCAGATTGATCAGTTTTTGTCTTCACTGTGTGTGTTCTGTTCATGTTAAGATAAAAGAATTTCTTTAATAATCATCACAAATGTGCATTCCTTTATGATTCTTTAAATATGCTATTTGTATTTTGATTTTAAAAATATATTACAGGTATGGAAGTTATACCTGAATATATATCTGTGCACTGCTTAGATGCCTGGTGCCCATGTAGACCAACATTACAATTGTAAGCATTTATATACAACAGAACTAGTTTCTCTAACACCATTTATTGAGTCTATTTTCCCTGTGTAAAGATGTGAGATCCCCTGGAGCATGTGCTACAGGTGGGTTTGAGCTGCCCAGTGTGGATAAGAGTAACTGAACTCATGTCTTTCACAAGAGTAGCAAGTGTCCTTTTCTCAGAAGCATCTCTATAGTCCATGGCAAAAAAAAA
This sequence comes from Myodes glareolus, assembly GCF_982192425.1. Taxonomy (NCBI): domain Eukaryota; kingdom Metazoa; phylum Chordata; class Mammalia; order Rodentia; family Cricetidae; genus Myodes; species Myodes glareolus. The sequence continues at coordinate 95,931,906 of NC_142026.1, read as the reverse complement.
TGTATAATTTTACTTTGTGTTAATTATGAGAATGTTTATTAGATAAGCTATTATTAAATACCCCTTTACATATTTACAGCCTTGTTAATTTTAACTCTAAAGTATAATATAGCAAAAAGTAACCTTTTCAGGACAATAAGGATATTTAGGAATAAAAATACTTGGTATGAGAAAAAATTACTTAATTTGGTTTTATGACACTATTTCTAAGATATAGTTTACCAGGAAATGAAATATTTCTGCCTTACAACCTACATTGTGTATGTCAGAGTGCTGTAGAAAATCCTTCAGTCCAGGATGCTTTAAGTTACCTGCCCACTCAGGTGTGGCCTTCAATAATATAAATGCCAATGTAAAGTGTGCTCCCTCTCTCTTCTGCCTCTGGGATTCAGTTGCTGCTTCCTGTTCGAGCAGAGGACTGTGAACTGTGAGTCTACGCATAAATCAATAACTTTTATTGTTCTCAATTCTGAGCTAGTGTGGGATTTCTTTTTTGCATCCATCTTCATCTGGCACCCAACATGGGCCCAAACTCCATACCTACTGGGTAGACTGGTCCAAAAGGCCCAAATGGTCCAGGGCCCAGAAGGTCTCCCATTCCTGCCTGCCTGGCTTGCTGCTTTCACCTACTAAGTGATTTTCTTTCTTCTTCTTCTTTTTTTTTTCTTTTTCGTAAAACCCCTGCCACAGAGGAGGTAAGCCCATGGCAACTTGCTAATTTCCCAAGGGCATGCACATTTCTCACCCCTCCCCCACTGCCACAATCCCTGCTGTGATTTGCAGTTTCCAGTTTGTGTCTCCTGCTCCTGAGTTCTGGGCTCCTTTCTCTACGTACAGAGTTGATTTAATTGGTTTTAATTTGTCAGGCAAAGAATATTTGTCAATATTTAACCAGTACCAAGGTCAAAATCCAAAGCAGCACTGTACGGTGTGTTCCACCACCAGTTGTGCCACTGTTTTTCACTATTCTGCAAACATGACACATGCTTGACAGTAAAGATTATTACACCTAAAACAATTTAACAGGTCTCATAACACAGGTAACTATTTGATTAATTAATAAATCAATAAACTTGAAATTTATATAATGCAGACATTAGCATGCAAAATTTCAATAATCTTTTTACTGCTACTATGGATTTTATTCTGCAAGGCATATATGGTTATTGTGATACATCCATATATTGAATATTGGGACTCAGTTTTTTCTTCATATTATATCCTTAAGAAAATGGTTTGATAACAAAGCCAAGAATGAGGCACTTTTAGAAATTATACAGTCCTTACTGACTAATAATGAACAGCTTGCTGACAGGATTAATACCATTGAAAATCAAAAGTTACCTGACAAAAAAATAATACTATTGAAAAGGATAGCATTAATTTGGCAAACAAAACACAATCCTTGTCAAATGGTATTGTGACATTATCTGAAAGAATTCATACTGTTGAACTTGACATTCACAGGCTTTTGTTCTTTATGAAGAACAATCTTATTTCTATGGCACATAGCATCCTTAAATGCTTTGGACAGGATTCAAAGACCAGCAAAATTAACTGAGTCATACACTAGGGTTAACCAGGGTCAGAGAGAACCCTTTAGTGACTATTTACAATGATTGAGTGACTAAGGCTATACAAATAGAAGTGACAGATTCAGATGCTAAATGAGTACTTATGGAATCTCTGTCTTTTGAAAGTGCCACCTTAGAATGCTAAAAGATACTTGGGCCATTAAAGGCAAGATCAGCGCCGATGGATGAATTGATCCTGAATATAATGACCATTAGGATATTTGACTATAATACTAAACCTTGGGTAGAAGAAGCAATTTTCAAAGTCATGAGGACACATCAAAATGCCAAATGTTTTAATTGTGGTAGAATAGGACATCTGAGAAGAGAGTAAAGACAAGAAATTCCTAGAAAAAATGTCTCCTCTGAAAATGGCAAAAATAAAAGGTTTCAACATTCTGGATTGTGTAAAAGGTATGGCAAAGGCCAACATTGGACCAATGAATGAAAATCAACAAAAAACAGACAAGACAACCTGATAACATCAGGAAAATCTTTGGAGAGGCCTTTAGAAGGCCCCCAAATCAAAAGTGGTCCAGTCATTTCCATTAACTGTGGAGGACATGTCTCACCAGGAAAAATTAAAAAAACAAAACAAAACAAAACAAAAAAAAACCAGAGCTTTCTTTTAAAAAACTATATTGTTCTGGATGATGAAATAATCATAGAAGATGAATAAAAATTCCAATAAGATACAGGAAATATATATTCTTGCAGACTTCTATAGATGATCAAAGACCAAAGCTAAGAGTGGATATATATGACATTGTAATTTAGGAATTACTAGACACAGGTTTAGATATAAGTATAATTACTCCAAATCATGCATCCAAGAGGCAAATATTCAATTCCTGTAAACTGAAACCCTATCTCATGGGAAACAAAGCACGAGATGGGTTGAATACATAGGGCCAGTAGAACAGAGAGGAAGGCTGAGGCCATATGTGGCTATAATTGTAGTTAATTTAGGGGTTGGGTCTTGCTTGAGCAATGGAACACCCAGATTAATATTCCTGGAATCCCAGAAACTCATATTTCTGGGAAGGATATTATAAGTTACTAAACACAAAGGTCATCAGCCATTCAGGCTGTACAAGAACACAGAGCAACTAAGAAAGCTTTAGAGGTTTCAACAGCCTTACCTTTAAAATGGTTAACTGAGAAACCAATATGGGTTAAGCCGTGGCCTTTAACAGAAGACAAGCTGCGGATTCTAAAACAGGTGCTTCAGGAGCATCTAGATGCTCACTATAGTAAAGAATTGACCAGCTATTGGAATTCTCCTGCCTTTGTTGTTAAAAAGAAATCTGGGAAATGGAGAATGCGACAAATTTAAGAGCTGTCAACAAGGTGATTCAACCTATGGGCCCTCTACAGCCTGGAATTCCTCTGCCTTCTCTATTACCAAAAGAATGGCCTTTTATAGTTATTGATTTAAAGGATTGTTTCTTTACTATACTTTAAAAAAAAGGAGACAAAAACATTTGCCTTCACTTTGCTGACTTACAATGAATCTCATTCTACTAGGAGATACCAATAGATCATTTTTCCACAGAGAATGCTCATTAGCCCCACCCTATGCCAATACTTTGTAAGTCAATCATTGTAAATAATATCTGAAAAATTTCCTAAATCTATAATTTACCATAATGTGGATGACTATGTTCTCATAACCATTGAGAACATCTGCAGCCCTGGTGTGGGAATTCTGTGGGAAAACTAAAAAGAGTACTTATTAGGACTTCATATTTGTTTCCCTCTAAAGATGAAACAGAATACTCAAGAGAGACATGAGAAAGAACAGGTTAAAGGAAAAGGACTCAGATTTAAAACAGAAGCTGGCTAATCTCAGATACTTAATAGAAAATAGAAAGATAAGGATTGTTTGCTATGTTACTCAATTTAAGTATGCTTTAAAAGATTACTTTGCAATGTATTTAATCCCCAATTATTTTTAACTTATTTAATTATTTTTAACCTATTTTTAATCCTATTACTACTTTGGCCATATAAATGTACAATTCATTTTAATTCTTGTATGGGTTCCGATGCTTGCTTTCCAGGACACAGTAACTTTTGGGAGTATAGTGGTAATCAGGTGTTGACTGGTCTCCAGGTGAACAACATGTTAATTGGCTTTTATGTTTCCAGTTTTAGAAAGTGAGTCACTGTTGTTGTTAGAATACTAAACAAGTCTCTTCTGCTCTTTACTATTGACTTTGTTCCTTTGGGATTGGGAGGGTGGTTTGTTAGATCATAGCTGTGCGTTTAAAATTACAGCTGTCATAAGGACTTTACATATACCAATGTATATAGCATCACTGTAAGGTAAATGGTTATTGTTCCCCTGTTTCAAATGAGGACGCTTACAGTGAGTAGTGACGTCAGATCTGCAGTGTAGCAGCTTATCCAGTACTTGGCCCGGTGTAGCCTCTTGAAGTAATCTGACTGATTCTCTCCAGCCCTAATTCTCATACTTTTTAAGAAGTTTCACTAATTTTTTAAAGATTTCCTACATGTATATCATTCATTCTGATTATTCTACCTTCACCTTTTCTGATCCCGCATACACACCTATCAACCCACTTTTCCTTTTTTTTTCTTTTGGAATTGAGACAGGTCTTCTTACAGTGCATCCCTGGCTGACCTGGAACTCATTATATAGACCGGACTAGCTTCAGAAATCACAGACTTCGACCTGCCTTTGCTTCTCCATGCTGAGTTTACAGGTGTGCACCACCATGTACTCCTGTATTAAAGCATTTAAATTATGATTATTTTTATTTAAATTTGTTGTGTGTGTGTGTGTGTGTGTGTGTGTGTGTGTGTGTGTGTGTGTGTGTGTTTGTGTGTAGGCATTCAGAAGGTGTTTCTCTCCTTTTACCGAATAAGTCCCAGGGCTTAAATTCAATTCACTGGCTTTGGTAGGTAAGGTTTCTAATAACCGAGCCATTCTACCTGCCCTGTTATATTTTTATAATAATTTACCTATTATTCACAAGCAAAGTTTGGCATTCAATTTTTTTTATTCTTGAAACTTACTTATGATTGTCAAAATATTTTTTTGCTGTGAATATAATTTGAAATACTTATTTATTTAAGACCTGTCAAGATGTTTAAGCTTTGGTTAGATGAAAGAATAAATACCTTCTAATTAATGTTAGTTAAGAAATAATTCGGTATATATAACAGACATTAGTCATATCGCCAATTCAAAAGAAAAGAAAAACTTTTTTTGAAAAAAATCTCAGTTTTATATTTTTTTGTGTGTGCCTGCATGCAAACCACATGAGTGTAACACCAGAACATGATGTCAGAAGGCATCAGATGACGTCTTTAGAGACGCTATACCTAGAGTCTCGGGTGGTCATGAGCTGCCCAGTATGTTTTTAGACCTGAGCTGACATCTTTTGTAAGAACCACATTACCAATTACTGAGCTATTTTTCTAGCAACCTGTTTTCACTTAAATTCTTTTTTTAACCTTCGAGACAAGGTTTCACGTGGCCCAGGCTGGTCTTGAGTTCACTGTGTAACGTAGGTTAACTATGAACTCCTTATTCTCTTACCTCAACCTCATGGATTACTGGCATTTAATACTGTGCCTATCTTATTTTCACATCTTCATAATAGTTGCTAATTTACCTCACTACATTCTTAGTTTTTATTTGTTTATTCCAGTACTCTGAATTTTATTTAACCTAATTTGTTTAGTTTAGCTTAGTTTAATATGCTTTTGTTTGTAAACCAAATTTGGAAACAGCACAATGAAAGTTTCCATTTTTTTCTTTTAGTATCTCTTTTAATATCATTAACTCTATGAAAATTTTATATATGTATACAATGTATTTTGACCATGTTTTTCTCCTCTATTCCCCTTAACTCCTCTCAGATCCTTTCCTATCAACTTCTCATCATGTGCTTTATTGATTTTTTCCTGTAACCCACAGAGTCCAATTTTTCTCTTATATATTTCTGGATATAAGACCAGCCACTGGAGCATGGTCAACTTACCAAAAGTCACACCCTTAAAGAAAACTGACTCTCCCTCATACACAAGTCAAATACAGTAGCTCCTCAGCCAGGAGTGGTATAGCTGGAATACAAACTCATAATAAATAAGGGTTTTGTTGTTTTTGCAGTTTTTGCTTTTGAGACAGGGTCCTTCTCTGCAGTTTTAACTGTCCTATAACTCACTATGTAGACCAGTCTAGCATTGAACTCACAGAGATCCACCTGGTTTGCATCCTGAGTGGTGGGATTATTTGCTCATAGCTCTGGCTTTCTTTTCAATTCTTTTTTCCCCCTGTGTTCCGTAACCCCCTCCCATCTGTATCATTGTGAGTCAGCATTTTTACATTTGACAGAGTTCATCGTGGAATAACATTTAGTTTCACACTATTTTGCATTCATCTAGAATATTCTTTATTACTTTATTTGAAAATATGTATTAGTACTTTTTTAAAGTTTTAGATCAGATTTTTCCATCAGGATTTTTCATTGTTATCTTGAAAAAATCCATGTTTTATTTTCTATATTGAAATGATAAGATGAAGGGTTGACAGAATGGCTCAACTGTCAAAGATACTTGCTGCCAACTCTGACAAACTCTAACATCAGGATCCACTTGTTATAAATTGTCTTCTAGAGCACACACGCACACACACACGCACACACAGATAAAACAAAAAATCCAATTTTAAAAAAATGATAACATAGTGTATGTAATTAATTTCTAAGTTATAATTCATAGCCTGTTTTCTTCTTGATTCTTTTTCAAGGCCAGGAAACAGGCTTCTCAAGTGTTCACAGCAGAGAAGATTTTTGAATGAAACATTTCAGTGATCTTGCACTTATCCGATTTTCTGATATTGAACTCAGATATGGTTGAAGAATTTGATTTCACCTAAGTACTTGGTATAACATTTAATATATAAGTGCATATTATACTTCTTAGTACATCATTGTCTGTAATTAGTTGAATAAAACAACTTGTTTGCATTGTTGATTTTGATATCTTGTCCATGTCTCACAATCTTGTTTTATAGTTTACAAGCTAAGGGATTGGGCCATAACTTGTATGAGTTACTCTTCATACTTAACATCTATTAATACATTTAACTTTAAAACAATTGTTTAAAACAAGCATTATTATTAACCCCATGAACCCAAATGCCAGAGAAATTAGTGCTTAGCCCAAGAATATTACAAGATGGAGCTCACTGCAGTTCACTGTATTTTCCACTGCTGTCTCAATCAGGCCTTTATGCTGTGACAAACACTCAAACCCATTCAAAGGAGGAAGATTTCTTTTGCTTCAAAGTTTTAGTGTTAGGTGGCTTTACTCTGTGGTGAGACAGAACACCATGACTGTAGACTGCTGTGATGCTAGAGCAGAGCCACTGACACACTGTGGCCAGAAAGAAGAGTTGAGGCAGGAAGAGGCCAGGAACAAGCTATACCCTTTGTGACATACATCTCCAATAGAGATATCAGATAATCCAACAAATGACTGATCCACTGACTAGGTGAGAGTTCTTCTGGTCCAATCAACTCAATAACTGGATCTACCAGCTGAACTCAAAATTTGAACCAATGAGGTGGTGTTGTAAGGGGTAAATTTCCGGGGTGGGCGATCTTCTGTTATCATAAAATGAGTACCTCCTCAATGTGTAGTGAGCACTTTAATATGCAACAAGATTCAAAACCAAGGATTTTCTTGTTAAATATTTCCACTAACCCTCCATCTCTGATAAAAAGCCTTTGTAAAGTGGCCTGTAGGAGAAATGTTAGATTCTGGTCAGACAACTCTTGCATCTGTGTGTATATGAGAATTTTATTATTTTTCCAATAAACAAAAGAATCATTGAAAGACTTAGAAATTTACAGAAACTGTGAATAACTTAGAAAATGTCTTAGAACCAAATCAATTATAGGCTACAAGATGGGGTCAATTATTAAAGCAGGAACAATCAAGTTAGAATTATAGGATGCTCAAATTTCAGATTAAAAAGAGAACATATCTGTTTGGCATAGAACCAAAGTCCCCAAAGGGAATGGATACTGAGAAATTAAAAGTGCTTATTTGAAAAACAAAACAAAATCCTGTGTGAAATTTTCTAACATGGATTTCAGTCATCCAGTCTTCCAATGAATCTTCCTATCTTAATCTGTATTTAACAGTGAATCCACATGCTCTAACATTTACATGTGTTTGTGTGACCTAGCTTAATACAATTTCTTGCTTATTTGTAAAATTCAGCCTGTAGAACATCCAGTGAAATCCTTAGTAAATGTATATTGTTGATGAGCTCATGGTCATATCAAGGACCAATGCTTCAAGCCTCATAGAAATGGCAAAACCTTTCTTGGTGTAGCTCAGAGGGGTATCTAAGCCTGTTCTGGGATATGGGTGTAAATATTTGCAGTGAGGAAAGACCATATCCCCTATAGCTTTCTAGATGCCCCTCTCCCACATCGCATAATTATGGTCTGAAGACTGACATACTACAGAGACTTCTATGCCTTCCAAGATTAGTCAAGCCTGCCTCCTTGTTCAGGTGTATATAATAACAGTGTCTCCTGCTCTGGCTATATTCAAAATCTCTTCCTCCCTGTTCAAGTGTGTACAATAAAGCCACTGAGATTTGGGGTTGATGAGGTTTTTCCATCAGAGAACCCAGTTTCCCTGGATTCCAGTTTTTCTGTGTTTCTGTGTGTTTGTCTTTTCTTTGTTCCCTTGGCCCTGTCATATCAATCCCTGGAGCCCTGGCACCAGCCTTGTTACACTATCCAGTCTCTGCCTGCCTCTGCAACACAGATCTCAACAACCACCCCTCTCTCCAACATACCTTTTACTGGAAGTTGTATTCACCTTAAAATCCCTTCCAAAATGCTTTCCCTACTGCTGGGCACCCGTCTGATATAGTAAGTCCTTTTGTGTATGTGTAGCTTTTATTGGTTAATGAATAATGAATCTGTTTTAGGCCTGTGGTAGGGCAGAAGAGAGCTAGGCAGGGAAAAGTAAACAGAATGCTGGGAGAAAAAGGCAGAGTCAAGAAGACAGCATGTAGCCTCAGAACCTTTCCAGTAAGCCACAGTCACATGGTAATAATTTAAAGGTGTCATATCTTCAAAATTTGGTTCTATGGATATGTTGCTTTGGAGAAAGTTCTTTTTTTTATTTCCATAGAGAATGAGAACCTAAGGATTCCTTCCAGGAAAATTTAGTTCAATGGACCAAGAACCCTGAAAGGTAGCCATGAACATGCCCCAAAATACTTTTCCAACAAGAAGCAGGAAGCATTTTGGTGAGACCTACACTCCAATTCCCAAATATTGTTTATAAATATTTGTTTACATTTAAATTAGGATATGATATAGATATGAATGCTTTGCATTTGGATGAATCTTGGTTTCTTGTTACAAAATTAAGGTCAATTTGGTTATACTGTGTATATGTATTTGTGCTCTTGATTAAGGTATTGTTTTCTCAGCTCATTTTAAAATGTAATATATAACTAAGAAATAAAATTTAATAGATAGTCATCTATCATAGTCAATGTTGTAGTGATGTTGGGAACTGAATCCAGGTCCTCTGCATAAGCAACTAGTGTAAGTTCTCGTAACCACTGTGCCACCTCTCCAGTCCCTGGTTATCAATGTTTTAAATTCCATATCCCTTGACACTCAAAATCTATACATTTACAAAAAGCATTGTGAATTATAACTTTCAATACTTGCCATATTTGAACTTCAATTTGAGCATTGTGGTATACACTTTAATCCCAGTGCTTGGGAGGCAGAAGCAGACAGATTTTGTGAGTTTGAGGTCAGCCTGGTCCACAGAGTGTGTTGCAAGACAACCAGAGATACATAGTGAAACCCTGTTGGAGAGATATTTCCTAATCTGGTTTACTTAAGTGTTAATTTCCTGAGTTGTAGCTATTTAAACAGTGATGTGCTCATATGAGCTGGAAAATCTACTGGGCAACTTCCTGTACAGCAGCTCTTTATATGCAGTCTCAAAATTGATATATTTTTTTCAAGGTTCATTATTTTCAGCACATGGTCTCCCTATGTAGCCCTTGCTGTCCTGGAACTAGCTAACTTAACCAGGGTATCCTTGGATCTAAAGAGATCCTACTGCCTCTGCCTCCCAAGTGCTGGGATTAAAGGTGTGTTTCAGCATTCCCAGCTTTTAAAACATTTTTAAACATTAACTATATGTGTGTTAGCACACATGACTCATGCACACAAACAGTTGCTGTGGAGGGCAGGAAAGGACATTGGGGCTAGACCTTGAGCCACCTGACTTAGGTGTTGGGAAATGTCCTCAGCAAGAACAAAATATTTATTAACCACTGAGACACCTGTAACCCCCATTCCCACTTGATAACTTTAAAGGAATGATATCTTATATCATCATTTCGAACATACACATATATGTATTTTCAAAATATATGTACGTGTATGAAATGAGTCCCTGTAAAAGATTTGTGTGTGTTAGTGCCACATCAGACTGGGATAATTTTACTGTTAGTCATCATTGGCATCATCTTCATCATCAGTTTCTTCATTCTCCTCAGCCTCTTGTGTGGCCCTGGAAGCCTGTTCCTCACCCACACTGGGATCTTCCATTTCTGTAATTTCCAGTCCAGTGGGGTATTCTTGATCAACTGGTGCCAGGCATGGGGGTGTGTAACTCTCCACACTATACTTCTGACCCCATCCTACGCAGATGCTTTAAAATTTTTTGTGAATGAAAAGAAAAGAAAGTCACGTCTCTTAAGAAATGTTGACCCCTTTATACTAATGAGGTCCTGTTACTCTATCTTGGAACCATGTTTTTTATTTTAATGCCAGAGTGAAATAGTCCCCAATAATTTCTCAACTACTGGAAATTATTTTTTACTAAACTGCTAAGTCAGTTATGAAAACCAGAGCCGGGGGATGGAGAAATGGCTCAGAGGTTAAGAGCAATGGCTGTTCTTTCAGGGGACCTGGGTTCAATTCCCAACATGGCTTACCTCAGGATCCAGCAATACCTCTCTTGGGATTATACCCAAGAGATGCCCAATCATACTACCAAATCATTTGTTCATATTGTTTGTCATAGCGAGAAACTGGAAACAACCTAAATGCACTTAGACCAAAGAATGAACAAGGAAAATGTGGTACATTTACACAATGGAGTACTATTCAGCAGAAAACAAGATGATGACATCTTGAGATTTGCAGGCAAATGAAAGGAGATAGAAAACATTATTTTGAGTAAGGTAACACAAACCCAGAAAGACAATTATCACATGTACTCACTCATAAGTGGTTTTAAAAACTAGAACAAAGAAAATTAGTCCACAAATCACAATCCCAGAGAACCTAGACAACAATGAGAAAGACATACATAGATCTAATCTACATAGGTAGTAGAAAAAGACTAGATCCCCTGAATAAATTGGGACCTTGGGAGAGTGTTGAAGGGGGAAAGGCAGAGAGGGGAGCATGGAAAATAGAAGATCTCAACAACAAAAAAAAAACAATAAAAAAAGAGAATAAATTATAAATTGAGTCCCTGAAATCGAAAGGTTCTGTAAAACAAAGGACACAGCTAATGAGACAAAACAGCAGCCTACAGAATGGGAAAAGATCTTCATCAACCCCACATCAGACAGAAGACTGATTTCCAAAATATACTAAGAACTCAAGAAATTGGTCTTCGGAAGAACAAATATTCTAATTTAAAAAATAGAGTCCACACCTAATCAGAGAACTCTCAACAAAGGAATTTAAAATTCCTGAAAGACACTTAAGGAAACGCCCAACATCTGTATTCATCAGGGAAATGCAAATCAAAACAAGTCTGAGGTTCCATTTTATACCTGTAAAAATGGCCAAGATCAAAGACACTAATGACAACTTATGCTGGAGAGGATGTGGGGTATAGGGAACACTGCTGCATTGCTGGTGGGAGTGCAAACTGGTACAGCACCTTCGGATATCAATATGACAATTTCTCAGAAAATTAGAAAACAACCTTCCTCAAGATCCAGCTGTAACATGAAGGGACCTGTTTGTTGGAGTATCTGCCCGCCCAGTATCCCACAGCTGGCAAGCCCCAAAGAAAATCACACACTGGATTCCATAAGATTCTAAACTGGCTGGCTCATTAGCTCAGGCTTCTTGTTAACTCTTATAGCTTATATTAAGCCATTTTCTTGTCTGTGTTAGCCACGTGGCTCAGTATCTTTTCCATCAGGGCAGATTACATCTTGCTTCTCTGTGGTCTAGGCAGGAATGGAGGAATGGGCTTTTTCCTTCCTAGCCTTCTCCTGTTTCATTGCCCTGCCTCTACTTCCTGTCTGGTTGACCCGCCTATACTTCCTGGCTTCAACAAGGATAAGTCAGTTTGCATGATATTTCCCTCATTCCCGAGTTGTTCACTGATGGGGTTTTCACTGGCCCTTTTCTAAATTGCCATAATACATTCTGAGTTGAGCTCAGTCTCATTGCAAAATCCTATTGCAGAGGTTGCCACACATGTCAAGTTGGTCTTTTTAAATTACATTTTAATGGCTGTCATTAAAATAAACTTTCATGAACACTGAACATATTATCTATAGATGATGGAACACGAAATTCCAAAATAAGAAATCAGAAAAGAAAGGTTGATAAACTGTAAATCCCTTTCTGCTTCATGTTTCTCATTTATGGCTCTGCATAGGTTCAAGAAAAATTTTTTTACTGGTACTCCATAAATAACTGTAATGAAAAACTACATATTGTGTAAGTTTATTGGAAACAAGTTATTTTTCTTTGCAAAAAATATTGGACTTATACACTGATGCAAAAATTTCAAGCTATCATGATGCTCTATGCCATCATGGGTCACGAAACAAAGCCTGTAAACCATGAGCTAGAACTTCTGAACCCAGGAACCAAGATGAATCTTTTTCTTCTAAAATGGATTCTTTCATGTATTTGCCACATAGGTATAGTGGCACAACCTTTAATTCCAGCGCTCAAGAGGTAGAAGCAGAGTAATTTGGGGCCAGGATGGTCTACATAGAGAGTCTAGGACAGCATGGACTATGTAAAAAGATCCTTTCTCAAAATAACAACAGCAACAAGCCCCAAAAGAACAAAAAACATGACTTACCCCACTATCATTTGATGTGTCATTAATTTACGTATTTGTTTCAGCTTCCATGAGCAATGCATTGTGTGTTATCTTAACGAGTTTCCCATAAATGGACATATGGTAAAGACTTGAGTCTCCATGATGCTATTAGGATTTACTGGGAGGGTATAATGTGAGGAAATAAGACACATGGAGGCATGTCATTGAGTGGGATCTTTAGCCCTTAGCCTCCTTTTTCTTCTCTTTGTATTCACTGATTCTGAGGAGATCGTCCTTGCTACCACATTCTACACCATGCATTTCCTTACCACAGACTAGAAAGCAACAGCACACTGAAATAGTTGAAACCACAACCCAATATAACCCTTTGAGGCCCATAAATTAGCCAACTTGAGTATTTAGTTGCAGTGATGACCAACTTGATTTGGTTCCATCTGGTGACTGTCACGAATGCTACTACCATATATATATACATGATCCAAATACAGTAAAATTTTTAACATCTACAATTGCTTTATTAATTAAATTCCTTCTCCATTGAGAATTTGAAATTCACCTCGTTTTTTTCTAGTTATTAAAGTGACTTTATGAGATGAGATTAATGAGGATATGTTACAGACAGAACTGTTTTCATCCTAATACCTTGTAATTAAACCAGCAGGTTTTTTAATTTAACCTCTTATTGATTCATTGTGGATTTCACACTATGTATCCCAATTGCATGTATCTTCCTATCCCCTCATTTCTACCTTCTGCTCTTGCAGCATCCACCCACAACATAAAATAAAATTTAATAGAAAAAAACAAACAAACAGACAAACAACCAAGCAGTCTTGCCGTGGAAGCTGTTGTGTGAAATAGAGAGTCACACTTTAGTCCATACATCTAAACTTGTAAGTGTTCATTGCAATGCTCATTGGTCTGGTTTGAGACCTCTGACTTTTGCTATGCCCTGAATACTGGGCCCTCACTGGGACTCCTCTTGGATATCCCATTGCTGTCTTGTGTCATAGAGATCCAGTAGCTCTGGATCTGCAGGTCTGGTCTCATCACATGCTCCAACAGTTCATGGATATCAACCTGCCGTGATTGTCATTGTGTTGATATCCATAATTCCTTTATCCACCCAAAGCAGTGAGGATAGGGCTTCACACAGTTGGCCCTACCCCTGACTGTCCGTACCAGTCTGGAGAGCAGGTCCTGGAGCTCCTCAGGGCAGCACAGTAGAGCTGGCCCTCCTCGTGCAGGTGTGGGTGATTAGACCCTGAAGACTGAGAGTGAGAAATCTAGCCCCATGATCTGCTGCATGGTGGTGTGGGCAAGGGAAAGATACCCTCTTGTTTCTCACTCCTCACTGATCAGTACAAACCGCAGCTGTGATGGGACCATGGATACAGCCATAAGTCCTTTGTAGCAGCATGGGCTCAGGTGTCACCATGAACCTGGTAGCCAGTACAGATTATTTAAAATGCCATGGACCCAACAGCAGCATGGCCCTTGAACTCCCATATGTCTCTAGGTGTGGCCCCAGATCATGGGCATTCACACTTAAACCACCATATATTTAATATTTGAATTTTATGTCTTTACTACAAACTGAGATCTGTAATATTATTTTTAAAAAGCATATATGCTTTTATCCAACTCCTATTTTACACTGCACATTTGTACAATCGTATTGATTTTGAAAGCAATCAAAGTTAAATATAAGAGTAAATGGATTTTTAGTGTTTGTTTGATGCTGAATTAATTAAAGGTGAAGAAAATGTGAACTACAGAAGAATTTTTGAAGACTACAAGTCATGTTTTATGTTTTATGTTATACCATTTTTGTGAAAGATACCAATGCTAAAAGCTACTTTTGAAATCAATGTTATGGCCAGCAAGCTAAGCATAAGTTAATTATATAGTTAAAGAATTGTGCTTTATAATTCATAGTTAAGTGAGTAAAGGAAATTAATTTTAATATTTATGTATGACCTTTAGTTAGTACATTTTTATATGATTGATTCATGTGGTAATTAAAATTCTACTCCTCATTTATATCCCAGATGAACTTTAAGGGAATGTTTTTCATGTTCCTTTTGAATATTCTGTCAAATCTTTCATTCTGACCCACAGTCAAGTGATGCTTCCAGTCTCCAATGGTACCTAATGGGAGAAGCACAGGATTGTACATAAGTAACAGTATCGGGATGCAGTCCACCCAACTCATTCTACTCACTACAGCTCACATTGCACATCACTGAGTTCTCAGGAGGGCTAGGTTGGCTATCTCTCCTCTCATCCCAGAAGAAACTTCAGAGTAGCAACATAATAAATAGGTACCACTAGCTACTAACACTGAGTTGTAGCCAATTTTTAGAAAGAAAGAAAAAAAAACACCTTAAAAGTTAAAAAAAAATATTAGAATTTTAAAAGCACATTTTACTATGTGCTAATCATATACTAGGAAAACACTTAGAGTTCAAACATAGTATATTTCTAACACTGTCTTTTTAGGTATATGCTGTTTGGTTTTTCATTTTTAAACTGAAAAAAAATGAGACCCAGAGGTTTTTTACAAGTCAAGGTGACACAGAGCTTCAGAGCAGTTATCGTTGTAGTTTTACTGGATAGGAATTTGAAATGATCACTATAACAGCTAAAATAAAAATAGCCATTTAGTTTTCTTAGTTGTCTGAGAGGATGATATTATTTACATTTGAAATGGATGGTGAGCTATCATGGGTAAGACATTTAGGCTTGTTAAGGAATAAAATGATAGAATTGATGTTAAGTGGCAGAAAAGACAAAATAAAATAGTTTCTGAAAATATAAAAACCCAGCAATATTCAAATATAAGCTAATACTCACAGCAATGATAAGTTAAAAGGGCATCAAGAGGAAAATGTTCACTTTTAACCATATCTCTGTGCATATAATGAGATCATAATAAGTTTATTGCCTGTTTACTTTATTGAATTCATGTCAGATAAAGTTATTAAGACATCACTCTAATTTTGATGATGATAAAAATCTCACACATGAGGAGGCAGCATTTTAAGCTTTGTCTTCAATACAAACAGACAGTAAGTTTACTTGTCCAATAATCCTCTGAAATCCTAGCTTTCAGAGAGGAGTATGTTGTAGAGATAGGAGGATTATGAATATAATGTAACCGTGTTTGCTTAGAGTACACTGAGACTCTCTCTCTCTCTCTCTCTCTCTCTCTCTCTCCCTCAGACACACCATACACACACATACACACACACACACACACACACACACACGCACAAACCACAAACCCAACAAAACAAAATAAAACAAAAAATCATCCCTCAAAACAACAGCATAAGATGAATTAGAGTCCTAAATTCTAACACATCCATTGCTTAGGACAAGACTTCTGATATTCTTTTAAAAAAATGAGTTATGTGACAGAAAGGGAAGAAAAGTTGTATTTATTTAGTAAGTGAAATTATTAGATTTTTTTTTAAAGAAACTACTAGAAACCGTTCAGAGTTTTTGTCCAAAGTACTCCGGGGAACACTCAATTCTTTTTTTTTTTTTTTTTTTTTTTTTTTTTTTTTGCTACTATACACTAGTAAATTTCACCTTTACGGAGGAATGTTCCCTGATCATTTCCTGTCCCAATTTCCTTTTTCATAATATCATCTTTATTTGCTCGCGGGTCAGATTTCATGTTCTGAAATGTAGCTTGTCTCACAACAGCATCCACATCTTCTTCACTCAGTTCTTTCTCCAAAAAACTGCAGATTTTAAGCACTGAGCCCCTGAGGTCCTGAAAAAGTCATGGGTTAAGAAGTTATTGACCTCATAATAGGAGTGTGAGTTACAGCCCAGTGAGTAACATGAACTACTAGGATTTACTTTTGGAATGAAAATATTGTTAAATGCATGAAAACATCATAGGAACAGGGTGAATAAAAACTGAAATTTTTATTTATTTTCATTGAAACAGAATAAACCATTAATAAATAAAACACAACTATTTTGAGACTCTGTAGCCTAAACTGGCCTGGAATTCAGTATGTTGTCTAGGCTGCTCTCAAAGTTAGGATGGTCTTCCTTTTGTAACATCCCATGGGTTGGGATTAGAGGTAGGAGCTACTACATCTGTCTCAATATCTTTGTTAAATAAAATCATCAAGAAATGAGCAGAACTCAAGTACCTCCATGCAAATCACTGTGCTGGAAACACACTTGGTTGAGAAAAATATGATCATTTTTATCTGATGTATGCAATCACTCAGATTTTACTATTTCCATTTAACATATTACTGGGAAATAATAGGCAGATACCTTAGTCAAGAAAGAGAAACATAGTATCTAAATTAGAGGCAAAGAAGTAAAACTTTCTATGTAAAACGGACAGCAGTATGATCTCATAACACATAACTAGGGGAAGCAAAACATCTGCTAGAATTGTGAGATTTTACAAAGCTGTGAGATATAAATCAAATCAACATGCAAATATTACTTGAAATTATAAATACTAGTGATGAGCAATGCTAAAATAAGATGAAAATACGTGAATTTTGAAATGGTGGGAGTAAAAATTTTAGGAATAAATGGAAAAAGGTTAAAGACAGATCCACTGAAGCCAAGAAAATATCAATGAAAGAGAAAGGAACAGAAACAAACAGAATAGCATCCTACAGTCATGAACTGGAAGACAATTATTTATTTATTTATTTAGTTAGTTAGTTAGTTAGCTAGTTGTTTTTTTTTTTTTTTTTTTTTTTTGAGAAAAGATTTCTCTGAAGTTTTAGAGCCTGTTCTGGATCTATCTCTGTAGACCAGGTTGGCCTTGAACTAACAGAGATATGCTGCCTCGTGAGTGCTGGTATTAAAATTTGTGCCACCACTGCCCAGTTGAGGACAGTTATTTTTAAGATGCTATACAAACCAATCCACTAATTCTATGCAGTCTATAATAAAATTGCAGTGGTTTTCTTCAATTTTCAAAGAGAAAAGAGAAAAGAAAGGAAGAAAAGAAAATCTGATCAAAAGTTTTATGTAATTTAGACACCTCATAGGAGCTAGTTCTCTTCTTCCTACAAGTGTGCCTCAAGGATTGTAGTGACCTCATCAGGACTGGCAGCAAACCCTTTACATACTGAGTCATCTCTACCCAAAAAGAAGTATTTTAATGTCTTGGTAATTCTAACAGTGTAATAATGACCTGAATACAGAAATAAACCAATAAGACAGAATAGACTTCCCAAGACATAATTTCTAACTTATAATGGTAAAATGATTTTTGATATGACTGCCAAAAATTTTAAATGGATAAGGTCATTCACTTTAACAAATGTTCTGAAATAAATCAGGTGTCCATATGCAAAATAACAAAGCTGACTTATCACCTTACAATGTATTTCAAACAAATGAAAATTGGCCAAACATAAAAGCAAGGGTCTAAACTAATATGCTCTTACAGAGACTTAAAGGGAATGATTTACAGCATAGCATTTCACAGTGGTATCTGGGATATGTCTCTACAAGTACAAACAGCCAGAAAAAAAGCTTATTAAATTGATTATACTAAATTTAGTAACACCTATGTAAAAGAGGACAAATTAAATGAAGTGAAAAGTTTACCTATAGAATGGAAGCAATATTTATGTCATTTATCTGATACGGGATTACCCTCAAAAATCAACAACAACAAAATCAACCTAATTAAAACTTTAAATAAACCATTCTCAAAGGGAGTCTAGAACCATCCATTAAACACAGGAGAAAAATGCTCTCTATCACGAGTCATTTGAGAAGTGGAAACAAACAAGAAGAGCACACCACTTGTGTCCTATTATGATGACTATTCCTTAAAAATGACAGGAAATCATAAGCGCTGGTGCTGCTGGAAGAAATATAAAGTGGTTCATTTGTGAAGGGAAACTTATGATACTTGCTTAAAAAGACAAAAGCAGGATCACTGTATGACCCAGCAACTTCATTTCTGGCTTTCACTTCTGATTCCAAACAATTGACAACAAAATCTCTGGCAGATTTGTTCATCCATAGTCACAGCATCAGTATGCACAACAGTTAAAATATGGAATCAAGCCAAACTTATATAGATTATAGAACATAAATAAAATGGGATGTGCAGACAGAGAGAGGGAATTCTGATATACAATGCAATAAGCCTTGATGACATTGAGGACATCACAGTAAGTAAAATCAGTCAATAAAAATACAACTGCATGTCTCCATGCATGTCTTGTTCATGCCAAGTACTAAGCTTGAGGAAATTAATACAGGAAGAACATAGTGTGGTGATTTTCAGGACGGAGAAGAGAATAAAAAGGAATTAGGAATTATGGTTTAATGATTCTAGGGTTCAGCTTGGCAAAATGAAATTGGAGAGTGGAAGTGACAAATGGTTACATAACAAGTCATGATGGTGAAATGGCAGATTTCATATTCTGGATTTTAAGATCGTAATTAAGAGTGCAATTGGGGTTAATAACCTGAATAGGAATGTAGTAGTTTCTTATGACAGATTAATTTTTCCCAGAACAGTTGCAACATTCTTCTTGATGAAGAAGCACTACTCCCAGTTCATGAACAAAAATAATAAATAAGATGAACACATGTATTTCCTTTGTAGATGTAAAAATAAATATTGATTACGAGAAGCTTGAAATTACTTTCATATTTAGTGAAAGCTGAGCTTCCTAGGAGTCTATACATTAAATACCAGAAACAGAGATAGGTTTGCGTGTGGGAACCAAATGGTTTAGGGCCCTGATAAGATGACTTGAGTGTGTTAGTCTCAATCTTTGTGTGTGTTCATCTTTGGAAGAAACTTAGTGGGTTGTGATTCATAAAATAACTGTATCTTAATCTGAAGTGATTTACACAAATAGCTTTGATATACAATGACTGAGCACAAAACCAAGAACAGAAAGAAAAAGAAAAACAGAACAATGCAGCTAAAAGAAAGAGAAAAAATGATAGAACTCTGGATGCTGCTAACAATGTAATTTTGGAAATAATTTTGACATAATATTATATTCCAGGAGGTAAAAGACAAAAACTTAAACTGCCTGAACCCAAAAACTATAAATGAGAATGAATTAAAAACAGTCTGTCTTTAATTAATAAAAAGTAAATCTTGTGTTTAATTTTAGTACAAGTTTCAACTCAGATGAACTCAGCAAAATCAAACTTAGATCTAAGGGGTACGAGTAAACTAACTCTCAGAATATTACAGAATGGAAAGATAATTATGTTGGCCCCTCTATGAAGAAGTTATGATATATGATGAATACAGTATATAAAAATAGACCATTATTTAGAAAAAAAATGAAATGAAATTCTAACTCTGTCATCAGTGCAAGACATCAGCTTAAGTTAATAAGCCAGCCAATGAGTCAAATTTTTTGTGTTCTCCATATCTTGGAACTAAGAAGTCAACCTTAAAATAGAATTGTGTTTAATAGTGATTGGGGAAGGTATTCGTGAAAGAAAGGAATGACAATGCAAAAAGCATGGCAAGACAAGATCAATGCAAACCCTATTCATGGGGAAGAATATAATCAATACCACTATTGGGTGTAATTAACATGTAATAATAAAGTTTTAATTATGAAAGCCATTAGTGCTGTGAAGCTTTGGGATTGCCTTTGAAACAGGTTGTTACATGAGAAGGGATCACAAAGATGAGTTTACATAGAGAAGAGAGTACAGAGAATGTCCAGTGAATAAAGCAGAGGCTGGACATTAGGGATCATCTCCAACAAAAAGCCCAAAGAAGATTTAAAGTATGAAGATAACTGGGAGAATGTATTTTCAACCAAGAGAATAACTGTGTAAAAGAAATAATTTAAAAATACAACTACCTTCTCTTACCTTCTTCATATCTTCATAGCTCAGGAACATAATATTGAAGTCATGTCTGTGTTCATACCAGCCTCGTATGTGGTCAAACCAATTGCTTCCTACCACTGGGAAGAAAAGTAACAAGTGAGAATGCCAAGCTGTGTGTTCATGTCATGTAGTGGACAACAAAGTCTCTACCTCCTTTTCTGGTTTGGAATTTTTAGAAAAAAAAAATGGAGGTCCTGTAATGGAAATTTATATCCCTATTTAAAATGTATAGTGATTTGGGGGAACAATTACCTGACATTCATAGAAACCTGCCTATATAATGTTACTACAGGAGTATGAAAGAAGCCATAGGCACTGGGTTTTTATCCTACTGCATGGACTGACTTTGTGAGAGCCTGGTTTGTTTGGACACACACCTTTATAGAATTGGATGGAGGGGGGAGGACCTTGGACTTCCCACGGGGCAGGGAACCCTGACTGATCTTAGGACTAGAGAGGGAGGGGAAGGTGGGAAGATGGAGGGAAAAGGGGGGCAAGGAGGAGATGGAAATTTTTAATAAATAAATTAATTAATTAAAAATAACAAATAAATAAATAAATAAATTTTAAAAAAAGAAAAAAAGAAGCAATAGGGAAATAAATGGACTGAGACTAGAGGTGGCTTTAAACAACACTGGTTCTTTTTCCTACTTCTCCACAGAGGTCATATGTCTCGGCTTCTCCTCTTTTTCACTGTCTGCAGTGGTGCAGAATCTGAATATCATCTAACAAGTAAATTAATGCTCTTGTACCCTATAAAGATTTGTCACTTATATTGGTTTAATAAAATGCTGATGGGCCAATATCCAGGCAGGTGCGGTGAGCAGACTAAAAGAATTCTAGGAAGAGGAAGGGAAGAGACAGTCATCATCCAGAGGAAGCAAGATGAAATGCTCCATTCAGAAAAGGTACCAAATCATGCAGTTAAACATATAGAAAAGTTATGGGTTAATTTAAGTTGTAAGAGTTAGTTAATAATAAGCCTGAGCTAATAGGCCAAACAGTTTATGTAATTAGTATAAGCCTCTGTGGGTTTTTTTTTGGAACTGAATGACTATGGGCCCATGTGGAACAGAAACCTTTGTCTATAGTTATGAGCCTCTTATCTTAATCAATGCACCTATGTAGTAGAATGTACAATTCC
This sequence comes from Myodes glareolus, assembly GCF_982192425.1. Lineage (NCBI taxonomy): Eukaryota > Metazoa > Chordata > Mammalia > Rodentia > Cricetidae > Myodes > Myodes glareolus. The sequence goes on along the minus strand of NC_142026.1, from coordinate 95,910,165 downwards.
ATATATGCAGTACAAAGACATACATGGGCTCATGTGAAACATACAACAACCCTCAGCATTTGCTCTGATAGAATGGATTATAGAATATCTGTAAATCAAAATAGTTTTTACATTAAATGCCTTCATAATCCTGACAATTCTCAAATAGTGAATAAAGATAAAAAACCCAGTTGATAGTGTATAGAACTGACATATAATTGTCACTAGAGATAAGTTCTTTGTGTTTTGTTTTTTATTTGTCTGGTATTGTTTTTCTTGTTCTTGTATTTTCCTTTCAAAAATAAATTCTCTGCTCCATTCTTTAAATTATTTTCTGTAAGTCTGAGAATTTTGCTTACAGACACCATTTGTGTAATTCATTTCAGTCTGGGTTGATGAATTAATACTTACCTCGTCCATCTAGAAATGCTTGCATAAATGCTTCTACTGTCTTTGAGGCTTCAGGTACAACTATCCAATTTATAAAATGAAAGTAGGAGGTCAAAACATCTTTAGGATTTCTGTAAATATAAAGAACCTGTAGACATAATTATGGAATTGTTTCTTTAAGCAAATCTTGGTTATGCCTATACGTTTTTAAATACAATTTTATATTATTCATTAATGACAATAAGCACAATTATTTCTTCTAGTCTTTGAGCTGTAGAAAGTCAAATGGTGATTTATTTATATTTTGGTGTTACAAAGAATACTATAATAATCAACCCTTCTCTATGGCATTTCATGGTTAAGAATGTAGTTCAAAGAGAGGTCAAGACCATGATGAGTACAACCACTGAAACAGTCTACCTAATCTAGTAGCAATATCAGCCAGACATGAAAGGAACAAGAAAAGGTCAAAATCAGTCACTCTGAATGTGGGTGACAGTTGCATGGCTCGGGAAGTCTGTGGGACCACTGGCAGTAGCATCAGGATTTATCCCATCTGCTTGTCCTGGCTTTTTGAAAACCTATTTTCTCTGAATGGATACCTTGCTCAGGCTAGATATACTAGGGAGGGCCTTAGATCTTCCCCAAAGCAATGTGCCTTACCCTATCTGAAGAGTGATTGGGGGAGGGGGAGGGGAGTGGTATGTGGAGGAAATATGAGGAGGGGAGGGGAGTGGTATGTGGAGGAAATATGAGGAGCAAGGGAGTAGTAACTTGGATTGGTATGTATAATGAAAAATTATAGCTTGATTTTTTAAAAAAATAAAAATTAAATTAAATTAAAAAGAATTTAGCTAAGTTCTCAAAGAGCAATATTATTTGTAATGTTCATAAATACTGAACATTATTTGCCTTATGTGATCAAGATATATTATATAAAATTCTTAATTAAAAATTTAGAAGTAAAATTCATTACCCATGAGGGTCAATTGATGGGTTTTAGGTGATAGCAGATGAGATAAATCTGAAAACAAAACCTAATAATCATAATGACATAACTAGTAATCTATTTATAATCTTCAAATAAAAATGAGCCTTTCCTCATATCTTTCATAAACCTAATGTAAATATGAGATAAGAGCATATGTAGTATAAATCTCACACATAGAAACAATAATCTGTGGGTTTCTGTCCACAACATTAGCACCTGGGTATCTAGGGCAGGAGGAGGAGCTCATGCCAGCTTTCACTACAAGAAATATTCTTATAAGGGAAATAAAGTAAGGGAATGAGGAAAAAAATAAGAAAGAAAATCAAAACCCAGAGAATGTAGCTTTAAGCTTGAAGCAAGGAAAAATTTCTCAATTGTGAATTTATTTAAAATAAAATTCAGACAGGCCCAACCGACCTCACCTGCACCATAAAGAACAGGTGAGTATCTAATATCTTGGCTGGAAAGCCCTGTTCCCTAGGCCCTAAACCCCGCACTTCTGCCAATCACAGAACCCCCAGCAACCTGGCAGCAGCTCTCTCTCCCATCAACCATCATCTGCTGCTGGATCCACTGGCCCCACCAACACATGGAAGGACAGAAACTCCTGGAGCCACAGGTCCAAACTGTACCCAGAGAAAGAGGCCAGAGCTACAGAACCCACTTGGACCATTGGAGGAAGAGATGGGTAGACAGCAGTGTAAGAATACATACGACAACATGAAGAGCAACATGGCATCACCAGAAATGGGTGATTCTACAACAAGATCTGAATATTCCAGCACAGATGAAGTAGAAGAAAATGACCTTAAATATAACTTTATGAGAATGATGGAGGCCCTTAAATAGGAAATGAAAAGTTCCCTTAAAGAAATGGAGGAAAAAACAAACAAAAAACTGGGAAAATAAAAAAATCCTTTAATGACTGTCAAGAATACTATGAAAAAACAATCATACAAGTGAAGAAAACATTTCAAGACTTGAAAATTCAAATAGAGGCAATACAGAAAACACAGACTGAGGGAATTCTGTATGTGGAAAAACAGGGTAAATGAACAGGAACTGTAGATGCAAGCATAACCATTAGAATCAAAGACATGGAAGAGAGAATCTCAGGTGTTAAAGACACAGTAGAGGAAATTGATTCATCAGTCAAAGCAATGTTAAATTCAACAAATTCTTAGCACAAAACATTGAAGAATTCTGGGACACTATGAAACAACCCAAACTTATAAACTATAGGGATAGAAGAAGGAAAAAAAATACCAGCTCAATGGCATATAATTATTCAACAATATCATAGAAAACTTTCCCAACCTAAAGACAGAAATGTCTGTGAAAGTATAAGAAGCATACAGAACACCAATTACATTAGACCCCCCCACAAAATTTCCCCATGTCATATATAAATCAAAACCATAAATATACAAAAAAGAAAGTATACTAAGACCTGCAAAAGAAAAAGGCCAAGTAACATAAAAGATCAAATCTGAGAATTACTTTGAAAGACTCCCGTGGGCGTCTTCCCTCGGGAGAGACCCCGTGCCCAAAGATCAGTCGAAAACACGCAGCCGGATGCAAACTGCAAGAGGTTTATTGGATAGGATACGCAGGTACCTGGGGCAACAGAGTCTCTCGGAAGACTTGCGCCCCCGCAGGTTGGGGGTGAGGGGTTTTTATAGGAGAGCAAAAAGCGAGGTTTACAGAAGCAAGATGCAGGGTGGTTACGGGGATTCTTTTCATTGGTCAATTTAAATAAGGCTAAGCTGAGTGGCACATTCTTGACCTTTTACCTAAATACCAAGGAGGGGGTTGTCCAGACCCACCTGGATACCAAGGAGGGGGCTGTGCTACCTGTTTTTCTTATCTCTTTCTGCCTTCCTGTCTGGCGACCAGATGTCTGATTGCACAGCCTCTGACTTGTGACGAGCCCCGGTTTATACGTGACTCAGGACTCACAATCCTCTTTCTTTGTTTCTATGGCCAGTCCATAAATCCCTGTCTTGCAGCCAGATAAGGCTGTCCTTGCTCTAATTCTCAGGTATCTTTGCTTAGCATTCCGGAGGTCCTGAATTCCGGAGGCCTTTAATTAAACCTGTTATTTGCTCAGCATTCCGGAGGTCCTGAGCTAGTTATCTGTGAACCTTTGCAAAACAGTGTAATTGTGGTTAAAACGAGGGGTCCTTCAACTTCAGACTTTTCAATAGAAATTCTGAAAATAAGGAGGCCCTTGGCAGATGTTAAGCAGACACTAAGAGATCATGGATTCCAGCCCAGACTACTATACCCAGCAAAGTTCTCAATCACCATAGATAGAGAAAACAAGATTTTCCATGACAAAACCAGATTTAAACAATACCTAGCCACAAGTCCAGCCCTACAGAAAATACTAGAAGGAAACCTCCAACCAAAAAAAGCTAGCTGCAACCACAAAAAAACACAGGTAACAGATAACCTCATACCAGCAAGCCCCAATGAAGGTAAGCACACAAACACTACCACCACCACCAAAACCAAACAGGACAGCAATTAACAATCACTAGTCAATAATATCTCTTAATACCAATGGTCTCGATTCATTTATGGAAAGAGACAGGCTATCAGGATGGAAACAAAAACAGGACGCATCAATCTGCTGTATAAAAGAAACACACCTCAACCTCAAAGACAGTGATTCCCTCAAGGTAAGGGTTAGGAAAGAATTTGCCAAGCAAGCATACCAAAGAAACAAGTGTGTGTAACTGTCCTAATATCTAACAAACTAGATATTAAACTAAAATTAATCAAAAGATATGGAGAAGGACACTTAGCTCATGTCAGGCTAGTTTGAGCTTAGAGACTGTGGACTGACAAGTGGGGAACCTGCATGGAACTGAACTAGACGCTCTAAATGTGGGTGACAGTTATCTGGCTTGTTCTGTTGGAGGAAGCCCTGGAAATCACATCAGGACCTATCCCAGGTACAGGAACCTGTGGGGGTCGCCATTCCACGCCACCCACCTCCCTCAAGTTCCATATTGTCCTAGGGGTTAAAACACAAGACGCACACACACAGATACAGAGTTCGAGTCATCCTCAAGAAGAGAATGCCCAATTTATTCGACTTAATCCAGGGTTGAATACTTTTGGCCCCAGTAAAGAAAAACTCCTCACACCCAGAAGGGGCTGGGGAAACTGGCGCCTGTGAGAGCTTCTCCGCAGGCAGGTGGTCGAGGGTGCAAGGCAGTGTCAGATAGGATAGATGGGCCTTGGCACCTGAGCTTCTTTCAGGCAGGTTGAGAAATTACCATTTTAAAGTAAAATAGACCCCCCAGGCTATTGTACCAGGCTATAGCAGAAGCAAGCATGGAACTTAGCAGGAAGCTTAGCTGGTTAGCATAAACATTACTTGCATCCTGTGTTTTGGCCTTAAGGAACAGGGAGGACAGGACCTCACAGGAACCTGCTTTTTAGAGTCTGTTCCCTATAGTGGAATACCTTACTCAGCCTTGTTATCAAGGATAGAGGCTTGCTCCTGCCTCAAGTTATTATTCCAGACCTTGTTGATTTCTGAAGGCCTTGCTCCCTCTGAGAAGTTGATGTGGAATGAGAATGGAATAGGTGGAAAACAGGAAAAGAGGAGAGAGGGGGAACTGGGTTTGGTATGAAGATGAAAAGTAATTTTTTAATAAAAATATGAAAAATAGCAAGAAAAAATCAATCAGTTTGATAACACTAAAATTAAGAATGTTGCTGATGAAAACCCATATGAGAAAAGCAATGAGGATGAGCTAAAAGAGATTCATATCTAGAAGTAATAGAAAACAAACTGACCTGAAGAATGTAATAAAACACTGGGATAATGATAAACCCTTTTCACACAATCAAAAATAATAATGGCCAACAAACTTCCAACATTGGCACCCCTAATATGAGGATGATGATGCAAATTAAAATACATTTGAGACATCTTTTCCTAGCTGCCATGTTGATAAACATCTAAAAGTATGATATGTCAAGTTACTAGTGAAACACTGGGAAGTCATCTATTGAGCATTTCTGCAAGAAATGACAAATCCACTTTCTTCAGAAATACTGCACCACCTTTGTAAGTGGAGTACTCTGGTCACTGTGGCTCTTCAGGTCTACTCATGGGTGTGGGTTCTAGGGAAGCTGCTGGGAGAGTACCAGGAGACACACACAAGAATGTTCATAGCAGCTGCATCACAGTGGCAAAACATTGGAATAGACTAATTATTCAGTACTTAGAGAAAGCATTTCATGGGTACAATAAGTCACTAAGCTCTATGACATACTTTGACTTTTTTGTTCTTGAAAACTTTTGGCACTAAATAATACGGGAGGTGGGAACAAAAGATACGAGGTGATGGCATTTTGGCAAAGTCCACATTAAGTATATTGTACTCAAAAAATGGTGCTCTGTCTGTTGTTTGGATGTTTTCAGTGTTGTTCCTGTGACCCTCAAAATAAATCAGGCTGAGGATCTGCTGTGTCCAGATGGTACCTGTAAGAACAAATAACAATCCTGTTTTCAATGCTGAAGCAGGTTTTAATAATAAATACAAACAGTAATGTATCCATTTTACAAATAATGTGGAGTTCTCTTTTCCTTTAGCAACTCAAGCAGGCCTGGATGTGCTCGTTTTTCATTTCCCGTTGTCTGAATTGAACATTCAAGTCAGTAAGGCTGAACTCTACAATTCTTTGTTCTTTTCTCACACAAAGATGTGCTGATTGGTAGTGATAATCCAGAAGATTCTTGTAGTGTCTGTGTGTTCTATGCTTCATGTGGAGTCCTTTCGTTAATATTTAACTGCTATTGACATATAACATTTGCAAATATTAACAGGTAAAGTCCGATTTACTACATGTGAATACATACAGTGTGGTCAGATCATATCAGGGATAGCAGCACTTCTGTCTTGCTGACAGTTTTTTCCTGTTTGGAGCCTTCTAGCTTATTTCTTAATTTTCATAAGATAGATAGCAGGTTACAGAATGCCACTTTATTTCTGTTCACAGACAATTCTGACTCATTTCTGAAATTACTTCATTATTTGCTTATCTTTTAGTACTGTGAAAAAACTAATAGAATTAAATATTTCCAGTTTCTACTCCTGATCTTGCTTTTTACTCTCAAATACTTCTTGCCATAGTCCCAGTAATTGATCATAGCACACATGTAGAAAGAGAAAACTAAAGATTTCAGTGTTATTGCTATTTGGTCTCTGGAATATTAGATCAAATTGTACAATGGAAGTATTTGGGAAATAAATGCAAAATTCCAATTCTATTCCCTTTAATAATGGATCCCATGTGATCGTGCTTAGAGTTAGCCTGAATTATTAATGACTATCCCAGATAATTTGTTGGTGGTCATGTAGATTTGATTAACCCTTAATTATTAATGGCAATTCCAGATAATTTACTGTAAGTGGTGTAGGTTTGATCAACCAGTCACTATTCCCAGCGAGGAGTGATTGCACACCATATGAAGCAGAGCCTGAAATTTTAAAAGAGCTGATAATGCCAAGACATCCCTGACGCCAAGACTTCTGACAGTGAATGTGTTGGTACCCTGTGTGGGGCAACATAAACACTCATTGCCTATTTCAGTCTACCTGAGGATTTCTAGAAGCATCCAGTGGGTCTTCAGTGACTGAATTATTTAGCTGTTATCTACAGTGAACCAGCCTCACAGTGTCCTTCAAGTTCTGTTCCACACTAAACATCAGAAAGATGGAAAGCAAAATAGGATTTGATATGAACAAAGAATTATTATTGTAAAGCATTTTATTGACTGTAATGGTCAAATATGGATGTAAAATCTTGGTGTTATTGTTCATGGACAGTGAGGGTGGGGTTCAGATGTGAAATATTAACACCTATATCTTTACTATGTAGTCTGTGTTAACCACTGCAAAAGCTTACACCAAAACTTGTAAGTTTCACTTTGTGCTGAGGTAGAAGTACCTTTACTAAAGGAATTTCAGTTCATCTTCATGTCCAACAGAAAACAGGAGTTAAATGGAAGTGCTTGTGGGTGCTTATCCTGATTAGTTTCACAAACCTCAAGGCTTCCAGGTTTCCAGGAAGCCTCACTGTTGGAGATTTATTTTTCTATTTTTAAGAATCCTAAGTACATTACATCTGTCTTGGAAATCTTGTCAACAAAATTGCGTGCATTGGAAATTTAATCATTGTCAGAGATAAACTCTCTACATAATAAAGCATGTATCTTTTACAGAAAAGTTTTTGATTATCTCAGACTTGTTCAACAGGCTAAGGCATAATGTCATCATTTACCAACAAGCTGCTGTTGACTTCTTAGTTGATTCCCACCCACAGTATTTTTCACAATAAATTACAATATATGCATGACTAGTGTTCTTATCCATAGACACTTGATTTATTTATATTTTGAACATATGTTGTTCTAAACTATAGGTTGCTGTGGTTATAGATACTGTTGTCTGGTGGGATTAAAATATTCATGGAGATAAGTCATTGGACATGTTTGAGGGGTTTTCTAGATTAGGTTCATCGAGTTGAACTGCAGATGGAAGTTGACAAGGTACCTTCAGCTGCCATTGGGACTTCTCCAACATGATGGTGTATTCTGGTGTGGCAGTGAGAAAAAAAAAACTAATATTGTTGAAATGACAGTGTGTGGAAAGGAGAATATTTATGCACTTATTGTCAAACCAACATACAGGGTGGTGATGGCACACACCTTTAATCCCAGCACTTTTGAGGCAGAGGCAGATGGATCTCTGTGTATTCAAGAACAACCTTGTCTAGTACAGTAAGTTCCAAGACAGGCTCCTAAGTGACAGAGAAACCCTGTCTTGAAATAACAAACATAGTAAACAAACAAACAAAAGCGAAACAAAAAAAATGCCATATGGCTAATTTATTCCACTCACCAGATTTTGGATATGTGACTATGAAGATATCATCATCTCTAATATCCTGATTGTCGATGTTTTCCACTATGTTCATTTTAACTAAAGACCTTTCAAAGTTATAGCCTTTGAAGTTAATTAAATGTTCACCTTTATTGTTCATAGTGATTTACCTAGAAAAAATTTATAAAATTTTCTTCATTATCATAGTATTTTCCAATAGCAAGTAATGCTTTTGAGTGGTCGACTTGTACCAATCACCACTGAAATGTCTTTTACATGTTAATTTACTACAATAATCAATTACATGTCCTAGATTATTTAAATTTACAAGAATCTTTGTTACTACATTTTTATTACCACTGTATAAAATATGAAGAAACAAATGTAGCAGGAAGTTAGTGAGATTTTCTATAATTCCAATGGAAAAGATTATCTTAATTCTAAACATACAGATGAGGAAATTAGAATACAGAGAATACAACCAAGTTATTTAAGGTTGTCCAGCTCGTCAACTTACAAAGAAGACAGCAAACAATTGGGGCAGAGTATGTGTTTGTAACTGAAGAGTTTAGTTGTATATAACATTTTTATTCCTTATTTAGGGGCTGAATTATACAGGCCTGTCTTTCTATATTTGGTGGCAGCCTTAATTCTGAACAATCTTCAGAACAAAATTTATACCTGTCACATAGAAGGTGGCCACCTAACCTTGTGAGACAACAAGACCTCATCCTAAACAGAAGGTTAGGATATGCTAATGTCACTCTGAGTCTTCTATGGTAATTTCGAAGGTTGCCCAGGGAATAGGTGGTAATTCAGTCTATGAGAGAGAGCAGCCATAGTTGCAGATGTGACCTAACTCATTCTCCCCTGCTGCCCATGAGACAGAATGCTAATGAACTTCCCCCACAGTTTACCTTTGGATATGAAAGTTGCTTGAATAATAAACATGGGTGATATTGAGGATTTGAGTGAACACTGAGACTCCCTCCTGATATTGCCATGTGAACTGTTTGTTTATACCCATACCTCCACTCTGGTTCAAACAATAATTTATGTTCAGTCTGGAGTCCGACATAGCAGTATCCAATGTGGAGCTGATTGTGGAACCCTAAAAATCACTAAAGAAGTAACTACACATATGGGGGTGTACAAGAATATCCCATGAGAAAGTTTCACCACAGGTAATGAGTAAGAAATGAGCACCCAAAAATAAAGAATAGAATGTAAAGAAACATAGAATAAAGCAAGACAATAAAATTGGGAGTAAAAAAAAATTATAAATATATTAAACTATAGGAGAAGGAAGAAGTAATCAAATAGCTATACAGTTAATTGGAACTATATTAAAGGATAGAGAAGCAAGAGTACAGCAACATCAGATACAATAATTTTTAGAATTTATAGAGCAGCTAGGCCCTTGGTTTTTTGAGTGCAGGACTTAAGATAGTGCAAAATAGACAAATGTTGGGATAAAGTTTCAACAATATTATTGTAATTATCGACCAGAAAGCTTCCCTGTAGATTCACTTCGTTTCTGGATCCTAATACAGGAAAAGTTGGGCGGAAAACCCATACAACAGGATATCCTTCCCACTGAGTTAGTTAGAAGGTACCCTCTTCCCTACCAGAGGAGTTGCAAGATGCTGTTACAGAATTGAGTGTTAACAATCAGTCAGAGCCTAATTAATTAGAGAACTATGAAGAGGAATCTTCATCTCCCTTATTAATAACCAGCAATACTGAAAGACAGGAAAATGATAATGAAGCTCAGAAGGAGCTAAAAGTTTTGACAAAGTTTGTAACCGCACTATCGTGGAGAGTAGAAATTCTGTGGAACCAGGACTCTTACCAGAAGAGTAACTCTCTTCCGAGCATATAACTGGTTTAGATACACCTATGGTACAAAGAGCTCTGAATGTTAGGCAAATGCCTTACAATAGTAATGAATCTCTTTTATAAGCTTGTATCAGAGAAGCCACTAACAGAGGGAAAGAAATGTAAGGATTTTAATAGTTTTCAATAAAAGAACAAAGAGGTGTTCAAGGAAATTTTCTTAGGATACATACTCCCATTTAAGTTACTCATCATTTATGTTACTCAAATAACTGAAAACTGACAGATCTCAGTATCAAATGGTCCCATTTACTCAGACTCTATTAGGAAATATAGCAATAGACACTCTGATGCCAGGGGATTGGTAGCATACAGCCAAAGCTTGCCTGTCAGGAGGAGACTATCTATTGTTGAAAACCAAATTTGCAGAACAGTGTCAGGCCACAGCTGAGAGAAACAGAACTCAGCAGATTCCTAGTTCCTATTAAATGTTTGCATGTGAGAGACCTTATACAGGAGCAGATCAGGAGTTAGAATTTGATGTGGCAGCATATGTTCAAACTAGTGCAGCAGCCAAGAACACCTAGAACATTCTTCCATTGTGAGAAGAACAGATTCAGAAGTTGTCTAGTATAAGACAGGGACAAGATGAATTATTTCAGGTCTTTGTTTTCAGAATAACACAGACATCCAATAGGTTGATTGAGGACACAGGAGCATGCTTGATAATAGTTAAACAACTAGACTATATGAACACTATGCTATATGTAAGGTGACTCTTAGACCTTTGAGAAAGTAGGATATCATTAGACATTATATCCAAATTTACACAGATATTGGCCAGTTGTATACACAGCGAATGGTGATAGCTGATGCCTTGCAGAAAAAAACAATGTTATCCTATCGCAGCAGAGAGATCTAGGCCTAGGAAGAATGCAAGCTACAAGACCTCCACACATCCAAGGAAGCTGCTGTGGATGTTATCTTATGGGGCATCAGGAGAGACAATGTCCTAATAGGAGATTAAGCATGAGGACAGGAAGAGAACCAGGATTATGCAGGAGATGCAGCGGAGAAAAACACTGGACTAGTGATTGCAGATCAAAAAGAGACAATCTAGGAAATCCTCTTTCAGGAAATGGATGCAGGGGCCAGCCTCAGGACCTGAAACAAAATTATGGGGCAATCCAACAACCTGTCCCCCAACAAGGAAATCCATTCAGGATCTTTTCAAAGCAACCCCAGAAAGCTCAGGACTTTACCTCAGTTCTTCCGTATGCACGGTTCTGACACCCGAAGTTGGGATGCAATCTTTCCATACTGTTGTTTATGGGCATTTTTCAAAGGGCACTGTAGCGCTGTTACTAGGAAAAAGTTGCACCATTTATGCAAGGAATTATTGTTGCTCTGGGAGACATTGATGCTGATTTTGAGGGAGAGATCAAGGTGATGACTCACTCACCAAGTGGAGTGTCTGTAGTAACCACAGGTCAGAGGCTTGCACAATTAATTTTACTACCTGATGTGCAAATCAAAAATCAGATTAAAAAGATAAGAGAGGGAAATATGGATTTGCTTCATCTAACACCTATTGGCTACAATCCTCAGGTCCTCAGAGACCAGAAATTACTTTGTTTATAAATGGAAAAAATTATCTGATCTTATATATACTGCCACAGAAATTTTGGTTGTAACTGCTAGCCAGTGGCCTTCTAAGTGGCCAAAAACAGAGACTATGACACATCTACAGGGTATTGGCCAGACTCAAAGTCCTGATCAAAATAGTAATGAACTGCAGTGGAAGGATGGAAAGGGCCATGAACAAACTTTCCAGCCATATATTATTTCTCATTTACTCATAAATTTATGGGGCCGAGATATTATGTCCAGAATGGGGGTATATTTATATTCCTCCAGCACAGCTGCTACTAATCAAATGTTTCAACAGGATTATTACCTAATCAAGGTCAGGGCAAGGAAAATGAGGGAAGGACTGATCCTATCATAATGAACAGTAGACCTCCTAGGGCAGGATTAGGGTATTTTTAGGAGAGGTCACTGAAAAACCTGCACTCAATGCAGATGCACACCAGCATTTACAGAAACAGGTCAAAGCCAGGATCCAAGGCCAAATTAGACCTAAGACAGCAAACTCCAAGGGAGCAGAGCAAAGTCCAGGAGCGCTAAGCTATATCCAGGATCATGGAATAATGAATGGGGTAACTAGAACTGTGACATACCCTGTACCTTGAGGAACAATCATCTCAGTTTTAGGTTCACTGACACCTGGAAGATTAATCAACAGAGTCTCAGAAAGCCCCAACCACATTTATTAAAGGAAAAGATGAGTAGAAAAAGTAAGAATACATACAATACCACAAAGAGAAACACCACTAAAACCTAAAGAGCCCAAAACAGAAGAATGGAACAAACAGCTGCAGATGAAGCAGAAGATGACCTAAAAAAAGAACTTCAGGAGAATATTTGAAACTCTTAAAGAGGAAAAGGGAAATTTCCTCAAATAAATGGAGGAAAAGAAAAACAAATAATTAGAAGACATCAGCAAATCCTCAAAAGGAAACCAAGAAAAAACAGTCAAACATTATGAAAAATACTATTAAAAACTTGAAAACTGAAATAGAGAAAATAAAGAAAACAGAAGCTGGGGAATTATAAAAACAGAAATCATGAGAAAATGATCAGGAACCAAAAATGAAAGCATGAACAGCAGAATTCAAGAGATGGAAGAGAGAATCTCAATCACTGAAAATACAATAGAGGAAATGGACTCATCAGTTTAAGAAAACATTAAATCTAACAAAAGCTTAACTCAAAATATCCAGACCCAATAGTCTGGAGAAATGATGTGCGGGTATGGGTAAATCAGTGACCTCCAACAAAAGAAAAATAACAAGCTGACCAAAAGTTAGTGCAGAAACAGCTAAATAATGGACACATTACACCATCTCATTCACCATGAAATTTTCCAATTTTTGTCATTGAAAATAAATCGGAAAGTGGAGCTTGATTCAGGATTTAAGGGAGGTTAATGCAACCATGCAGCCAATGGGAGCATTACAACTAGGATTGCCTTCTGCTACAACAATAACAAAAGGCACCCATAAAAATATTTTTTACTTAAAAAATTGTCTTTATACCATCCCTTTAGCATCATAAGATTGCAAAAGATTTGCTCTTGGTACCTACTCAGTTAATTTCAGAGAGCAAATGAAGAGATATCAATGGAGCACCTTACTTCAGGATATAGCAAACAGTGCCAACTTATGCCAGAAGTTTGCAGCTCAGTCTATACAAAAGGTTAGAAAATAATTTTTACAGATTTATATCATACATTGCATGGATGACATGCTGCTTGCCCATAGAGATGTTTGAGTTTTAATTGATACATGTGGACTACTACAACAGAGTCTTAGTCATGCAGGCCTAGATATTTCCAGAGAAAGTGCAGAAGCCCCCACCTTTCCAGTATTTAGGTCATATGTTTTAACCCCCAGAAGATAAGCTGCAAAGGTTAGAAATTAAGAAGGATAGTTTAAAGACACTAAATTACTTTCAAAATTTGTTAGAAAATATTCAATGGCTGAGACAGTATCTGAAGTATCCTACAGGAGACCTTGAGCCTCTAAGTGAAATGCTTAAAAAAAAAGTAGTAGTTCAAATTGCAGCAGTCAGCTTTCAGAAGCTGCCAGACAAGAACAACAGATACATTATATTGATTACAGCCAAATATGGCAGGCATGAATTTTACCAACAAAACTAGCTCCTACTGTAGTTTTATGACAAATCAACCCACTCTTATGGATGCACCTTCCTGTATCACAACAAAATTCTTATTTTAAAGCAGCAGCATGTTTAGCACAGTAGAGCAGGGTAGACTATAGGAAATATTTTGGCAAGGACCTGGCTGTAATCATTGTTCCTTCCACTAAGCAATAAATTGAGTGGTTATTTCAAAATATTGATTCTTGGGCAATTGCATTTGCTCAGTTTCAAGACCAGATTAATAATTTTTTCCCAACTGATCATTGCTCCAGTTTACCCAACTGCATTCATTCATTTTTCCTAAAGTGGTAGCAAAAGATAGGACAAAGAATGCTTTGTTAATTTTCACTGATGGCCCTTCTAATGGGACGACTGCTTATGTGATTAATGGTAAAGGACATGCAGTGCAGACAGAACCAGCTTCAGCTAAAATAGTCAAGCTGTGAACTGTGGCTTTAGAGTTTCAAAATTTTGCAAAAGAGGTGTTTAATTTATATACTGACAGCCATTACATCCATAATGCTCTTCAGGTGCTAGAGACTGTCTCTTATATTGGTACTAGCAATAAACAAGTAAGGATGCATTTCCAGCAGATTCAAGAGGCCATAAAACAAAGAAAGTTACCATGTTTTGTGGGACATATCAGAGCAAACTGGAATCTTCCTGGTCCATAAGCTATAAGTAATACTTTAGCTGACAAACTTACAAAAATAATTGTTCTATAACAGGTTGAGCTTGCTCAGCAGTTGAATGTTTTGCACCATCAAAATAGTTTAAGTTTAAGAAAGCAATTTAAATTAAAGTGAAGCTGCTTACTAAATTGTTAATCAATGGGAGATGTGCCTACAATATTTACCTGTATCTCATTCTCATTTGGGGGTAAATCCCCAAGGATTGCTTCCTAATCATATATGGCAAATGGATGATAATCATGTCTCAGGATTTGGAAAATTGAGATACATACATGTCACAATCGATACATAGTCAGGATTCTTGATGGTCATTGCCCAAACTGGAGAAACCACTAAGTATGTAATAACTCCTTGTTTAAAATGCTTCTCATGCATGGGAACCCAAAAATAAAAAGGCACAATGGGTTCAGATATGTTGGTAAAGCATGGCAATGATTTTTTACCCAAGGGAATATCATACATAAGGTCAGTATTCCTTAAAATCCTCAATAACAAAGATTAGTGGAGCATGCTCATAGCTTCTTGGAACTACAACTTCAAAAGATAAAAACAGGGGAGTCATATCCTCAAATGTCACATAATACTTTAAATCATGCACTGTTTACCCCACATTTCTTTAAAATGGATGTCTATGAGTGGTCAATAGCAGACAGATTGTGGCATAATAGTACCAATTAATATGGGTCGACGACAATCTGTGCTTTTTTTCCCAGGATGTAGAACATGCAAGATAGCTTCCACAATGACTGTTTTGATGTGTCCAACAGAAGAACATCAGACCTGATAACACTATAGCTCATAAAGCCCTAGCAGGATAGTTGGAGTAAAAGGAGATAGAGGAAAACAACCATAGTCTAGCCTTCCCTATCCCCACAGAGAGGAGTGGCTGATCGGCTTCATGGGACCTGCTTCCACCACTCATTTTGTACACACATTTTGCACTGGAGGACTCTGAGCTGCTTCAAGACACTCAGGACACAAACCCAGAGGCCCTGCTGCAATGACGTGAAGAAGATGACTACAACTTGCTTATAGTCTGAATCTTGTTTGCTTTGGAGCTGAAATGCAGACTGAATGTTTGACATTTTTAATTTTTGGGACACAGAACTCTTTTAAAATATTAGACCTGAGAACTAAGACCTAAGCTTTCCTCTTAGGGAAAGAAATACTCAAAATAAGTAATAACTGAAAGCCCTCTTCACTTATGATTGGTACAGCCTAAGGGTTTAACTACTGCTCAGAGACTGGCACTGGTATTGATAACAGCAATGTCATTGTAGCCATTGTACTCTCACCCATCAGAAAAACTTTACTTGTCTTTTGATTAATATGGATTTAAGAAGATTGTGATATGTTAAATTGTGGATTTATTGTTAATTCCCATTATTGACTCATGGTATTGACCTGATAACGTTTGTAAATGCTTATAAGATGTTGAGAAAAGTTTGACACACCCTGGAAATGTTTGTGTTTAATGCATATGTTAAAATTTTAGATTTTGATATAATGTATAAATTTAAGAGGTGCTCTAGACCAGCTGAAGAAACATTTCAACTCAGGCAACCCTCTTCTCAATGAAATAGGAGACTATATAGTCTTTAGGAACGTGATTATTCATAAAACATTATGATCTCTCCTCACTACAAATTATGGCTTTAAGATACAAGCCCAAAGGTATTTCTCTCCCTTAATCTATTTTCTTCACAGAAGTCAGCAGTCAAAGATGGGTTAGAAAGCTTCTTTTACCCAAATGCCTAAGACAGGAGCTCGCATTATTAGGATGCATATTTCCAAAGATGGGTTAATTTAACTAATTGAAGTATTTGCATAAGACAGATGTAATTATCTGTCCTGTTATGAAAGCTTAGGTATTATTAAAATGAATAAGAGAGAGTGAATTATAGGGGCCATAAAATAAAGATCCATATTTCAATATGTATGGTGCCCAGAATTCTGAGTGACCTTCAGGGCACAATTTGCACCTGCCACACAGAAGATGGTCACCTAGCCTTTTGCGACAACCTGATGCTATCCTAACCAAAGGGTCAGGGTATGCTAATGTTGCTCTGCTCCTTCTATAGTAATTTTGGAGGTTATGTAAAGAAGAGACGTTAATTCAGTCTACATGACAGAGTAGCCATAGTTGCAGACATGACCTAACACATTCTCCCCCACTACCCAGGAAAAAGAATGCTAATGAACTTCCCCCTCGGTTTACCTTTTAATATAAAAGCTGTTTGGATAAGAAACTGGAGTGATCTTCAATAGTTGAATGAACCCTAAGACTCCCTCTGATATTGCCATGTGAACTGTGCCTCAATTATTCCAATGCCCCAACTCTGGTTTGAGAAATAATTTATTGTGCAACTCGACCCTGACATCCTTATACTTTTGTTATGAAAATAATAAGTTCCTTATGGACTATACTTTTCTTTTCTTCCTACAATATGGATAACCTGCTGTCTCTGTGTAGTATTTCTAAGACTTGGTATCTGAGAGATCATTTCTTATAAATTTTTTTGCCTGGCTAAGACCCATGATCCTTAGAAATATTGTCCCTGTATAGTCACAAATATCATGTGAAAAAAATTATAATGATATTATACTTTTCAACAGAAGAATTTAAAATGAAAATATAGTATAAATATTTTTAAAAATAATGATACAAAGTAACATGTTTTCTTGTGACATTTTCATACATACTTTTTGGGGTAACCTTCCCACACTCCTCCAGATATCCCTACCCCCTTACCCTGCAGATGTCCCCTCTCACTATTTTTCTTAACTCTCATAAATATTTTATTACACCAGTGTCTTTCTTTTTATAACAACTTTCCTCCTTTGATTGTCTATTTACTATCTGCATGATTTATATTTATATTATATTCATATCCCTACACACGAATCAATTCTGGAAACTAGGATCTGTGTATGTGAAAAAACATCTGGTGATTTGTCTTAGGGAGCTGAGTTTCCTCACTTAATATCGTACTTTTGAGCTTCCTTCATTTGCCT
The DNA here is from genome assembly GCF_982192425.1 of Myodes glareolus. Lineage (NCBI taxonomy): Eukaryota > Metazoa > Chordata > Mammalia > Rodentia > Cricetidae > Myodes > Myodes glareolus. The sequence continues at coordinate 95,892,571 of NC_142026.1, read as the reverse complement.
TCAAATTTGATAATTTCATTTTCTTTACAACAGAATAAAATTGCACTTTAATTATTCATTCATCAGCAAGTAAATATTGAGTCTGTGTCCATCTCTTTGTTATTGTAGATAGAGCATCACTAATAATAATGTGTGTAAAACCCCATTAAGATAAATATTTTTCTTTTGGTCAAGAGAATAAAATCTCTGAATATTACAGTTAGGCAACACAATGACATATCTATAGGACCTCCTAGGAAAGCAGGCTTACTTTAAAGCATGCTAAAGAGATAAGAGGAACAGTTAGCCTTCTTTTGAGATGATGTACTTTTTCTTACAAGAATTTCAGCTTTCTCGTACATTCCCTATAAGCTACCATGATTTTCCGTTGGCTCTGCCCAACTATTCTTTTTCTCTTCCTTCTTGATTTGTCTTTTACTTTCAGAAGCTAATCAGAACTAGATATGCTTTCTCCAGTATTGTGGGCCTTTTCACTCATGTCTCAATTGCCCACCCTGCCATGTGAGTCAGTCACCAAGTGGCTGACCTCTGTGTTGTCTCAACTCATAAGGCATTCCCCCTTTCACTTCTCTGCATTCTTCCTCCAAGCAGCTGCTGAGATTTAAAGCTTGTATGCGGTGGAGTTTTTCTTTTAAACTCAGTTAATGAAATCATTCTTTGGTCTGTGCTTAAATTCTTCTATTACCGAGACAAAGAATCCAGAGATGGGATTCAGATTTTCCCAATAACAACATGAGAGATTTTGGTACACTCTCAAAATTTTATGGTAATACATGAATGTGTTATACACAGAACAAATCTATATCTCTGTGACTGCATGTTGGCTCTCTTGGGTATGTGTACAAGAGGAGTAGAACTGAAAGATTTTAGTTCTATTATTAGAATTTTTGAGAACACTCCATTCCGATTTACACAGTAACATCACCAGCTTACACTCCCACTAACAGTGAATAAAGGTTCCTCTTGCCTCACATCCTAACCAGTGTGTGTAGTAAATATATACAGTAAAAAGGAAGCGAGTGGGACATGGTGAGCAGCACATGAATGGACTGATGAGCTCTCCACAGACAAAGCCAGGGCAGTTGGAGAGCATCCGTTTGTGATGTAGGTCATGGTAGAAAAATAGTAATTTCAGTAGCAAAGGGAAAAACAAATTTCAGAAAGGAGAGGAGAAGGAGATTCCAGAGGCTGTGCTTCAAAGACAGATTTTCTCTTTCCAGTGTGAGAGTAACTGTTGGGGGCTGGAACCTCAGCTCAAAAGAGAAAAAGTTTCAGAATATTTGTCCTGTGTTTTTAATTCTAGTGCATCCTAAGGGGAGGAGGAAAGGGACACACACACACACGCATGCACAAGTGCACACACACATGCATGCACACACATATGCTCACACAGAGACAGAGAGAGACAGAAAGAGAGAGACCGAGGATAAAGAAATTGGGCAGTGCTAGGAACTGCTAACAGAGGACAAAGTCGTTTTAACAAGAATCTTCTTGAGTTGGAAGTTAAGCATTTCAGAGGCAAGAACCCTCCCTGCGTGACTTATCATGGGAGTTTAGAGGAAGTGCCATGGAACTGTACTCTTATCATTTGATCTGCAGAATATTTCTAGTTATAGAAGAAAATTTTCCAGTCAGAATGTAGCAATGTTTGTGATAAGTTTATCTGGTTTGAGTCATAGCTTGTGATATACTAAAGAAAGGCCTAGAAACTGTGCACATGTGAGAGTACAATAGGGAACAGAAGATCACAGGGGTCAGTTTTTGTTTAGACAATATAGTTCAGTTGCTGATAAAATATGAGTAAAGACAGATAGTGCAGAATCTTAACAATTGAGTGTAAAACCAATGACACCGGGGAGGAACTTGAACTTCCCACAGGGCAGGAAACCCTGACTGCTCTTAGGGATGGAGAGGGAGGAGGAGAGGGAGTGGGGGGAGTGGTAGGGTGTTGGGAGGAGCGGTGGAAATGGAAACTTTTTAAAAAATTAAAAATAAAAAATAAAATAAAAAAACCAATGACACCGGAAATCTATAAATAGTGATATAAACTGCTACACAACATTTTACTGCAGAAGTGACACTTGTATGGGATTCTGTATGAATGTGTCCTTAAGGAAAAAGACCTGAGATTTCATCTTCTTCCTGTCCTTGATAGTCACTCATGTGTGTCTGTAGGGCTGTGTATACCTCCAACCAGTCTGAGTGTTGGTGAATGAAGTATGTTTTGTCTGACTGAAAGTGTCGTTTGCTTTACACAAGCTTCTCAGTTTCAGGAGGTCCCATTTATTCATTGTTGCTCCTACTGTCTGTGTTACTGGAGTCCTACGTAGGAAGTGGTCTCCTGTGCCAATGTGTTGCAGACTACTTCCCACTGTCTCTTCTGTCAGGTTCAGTGTGGTCAAATTTATATTGAGGTCTTTAACCCATTTGGACTTGAGTTTTGATCATGGTGATAGATATGGATCAATTTTCATTCTTCTAAATGTTGACATCCATTTATGCCAGCATCATTTGTTAAAGATGCTTTCTTTCTTCCATTGTCTAATTTTAGCTCCTTTGTCGAAAATCAGGTGTTCATAGGTTTGTGGATTAATATCGGGTCTTTGATTCAATTCCATTGGTGAACATCTCTGTTTTTATGCCAATACCGGTCTCTTTTCATTACTGTAGCTCTGTAATAGAGTTTGAAGTCAGGGATGGTAAAGCCTCCAGAAGTACTTTTATTGTATAATATTGTTTTGGTTATCCTGGGTTTTTTGTTTTTCCATATAAAGTTAATTATTGTTCTCTAGGTCTGTGAAGAATTTTGTTGGGATTTTGATGGGGATTGCATTGAATCTATAGATTGCTTTTGGTTGAATTGCCATTTTTACTATGTTGATCCTCCAATCCACGAGCATGAGAGATCCCTCCATTTTCTGGTGTCCTCTTCAATTTCTTTCTTTAAAGACTTAAAGTTCTAGTCAAATAGATCTTTTACTTTCTTAATTAGGGTTAACCAAGATACTTTATGCTATTTGTGGCTATCATGAAAGATGATATTTCTCTGATTTCCCTCTCTGCTTCTCTGTTCTTTGTGTATATGAGGGCTACTAATTTTTTGGAGTTGATCTTGTATCCAGTCACATTACTAAAGGTGTTTATCAACTGTAGGAGTTCTTTGGTAAAGTTTTTGGGGTCACTTATGTCCAATATCATATGCTCTGCAAATAACGAAAGTTTGAATTCTTCCTTTCCAATTCAAATCCCCTTGATTTCCTTATGTTGTCTTATTGCTGTTGCTAGAAATTCAAGCACTATATTGAAGAGTTAAGGAGAGAGTGGACAGCCTTGTCTTGTTCCTCATTTTGTTGGAATGGCTTTAAGTTTCTCTCCATTTAATTTGATGATAGCTGTCAGCTTGCTGTATATTGCTTTTATTATATTTAGGTATGAACTTTGTATCCCTAGTCTCTCCAAGACCTTTTATCATAAAGGGGTGTTGAATTTTGTCAAATGCTTTTTCAGCATCTAATGAAATGATCATATGGGTTTTTTCCTTCAGTTTATTTATATGATGGATTACATTCATAGATTTTCATATGTTGAACCAGCCCTGCATTTCTGGGATGACGCCTACTTGATCATAATGGATATTTTTTTAAATGTGTTCTTGGATTCGGTTTGCCAGTATTTTATTGAGAATTTTTGCACCGTTGTTCATGAGTGATATTTGTCCGTAATTCTCTTTCTTGGTTGAGTCTTTATGTGGTTTTGGTATCATGGTAACTGTAGCTTCATAAAAAGAGTCTGGCAATGGTCCTTCTGTTTCTATTTTGTGAAACACATTAAGGAGTATAGGTATTAGCTCTTCCTGGAAATTCTGGTAGAATTCTGCATTGAAACCATCTGGTCCTGGGCTTTTTTTGGTAGGGAGGTTTTTGAAGACAGCTTCTAATTCCTCTTGACTTACAGGTCTATTTAGATTGTTCACCTGGTCTTGATTTAATTTTGGTATATTATACTTATCTTTTTTTAAAAAAAGTCCATTTCTTTCACATTTTTCAATTTTGTAGCATACAAGCTTTTGTAGTAAGATCTGATGGTTCTCCAAATTTCTTCTGTGTCTGTGGTTATGGTTTCCCCTTTCATTTCTGATGTTGTTAATTTTTTGTGTTTTTCTCTGCCATTTGATTAGTTCAGATAGGGGTTTGTCAATCTTGTTGATTTTCTCCAAGAACCAGCTTTTTGTTTCATTGATTCTTTGGATTGTTTTCTGTGTTTCTATTTTGTTGATTTCATCGATTAGTTTGATTATTTCCAGTCTTCTGCTCCTCCTGAGTGAGTCTGCTTATTTTTTTTTTCTGGAGCTTTCAGGTGTGCTGTTAAGTCTCTAATGTGAGCTTTCTCCATTTTCTTTATATGGTCACTTAGTGCTATGAACTTTCCTCTTAGCACTGCTTTCATAGTGTCCCATAGGTTTGGGTATGTTGTGTCTTTATTTTCGTTGAATTCAAGGAAGACTTTGATTTCTTTATTTCCTCCTTGACCCAGGGGTGGTTCAGTATTTGACTGTTCAGTTTCCATGAATTTGTAGACTTTCTGGGTGTAGAATTGTTGTTGAATTCTAACCTTATTCCATGGTGATCTTTTAGTACACAGGTGGTTACTACAATTTCTTTGTATCTATGAATGTTTGCTTTGTTGCAGATTATGTGATCAATTTTTGAGAAGGTTCCATGAGATGCTGAGAAGAAGGTATATTCTTTTCTGTTTGGGTGGAATGTTCTACAGATGTCTGTTAAGTCCATTTGGTTCATTACATCTGTTATTTCTCTATTTATCTCTTAAGTTTCTGTTTGTTTGACCTGTCCATTGGTGAGAAAAAAGTGTTGAAATATCCTACTATTAGAGTGTGGGGTTTGATGTATGCTTTGAGTTCTAGTAATGTTTCATTTACATATGTGGGTGCTTTTATATTATGGGTATAGATATTCAGGATTGAGACTTCCTCCTGATGAATTGTTCCTGATATGAGTATAAAGTGTCCTTCTCCATCTCTTCTGATTGATTTTAGCTTGAAATCAATTTTGTTAGATATAAGGATAGCCACACCAGCTAGTTTCTTTGGTCCATTTGATTGGAAAACCTTTTTCCAACTCTTTACTCTGAGGTAGTATCTATCTTTGAGGTTGAAGTGTGTTTCTTCTAAACAGCAGAATGTTGGATCATGTTATTGTATCCATCCTCTCGATCTGTGCCTTTTTATAGGTGAATTGAGTCCATTGATATTAAGCAATATTAATGACCAGTGGTTGTTAACTCCAGCTATTTATTTATTTATTTAGTGATAGTGTTTGTGTGTTTTCCTTCTTTGAGTTGTGCTGATGGAGGGTTGTCAGATGCCTGTGTTATTATTATGGGTGTTGTTGGCTTTCTTGGTTTTGTGGTTTTCCTTCTAGTATTTTTTGTAAGGCTGGGTTTGTGGCTACATATTAGTTAAATCTGTTTTTGTCCTGGAATATCTTGTTTTCTCCATCAATGGTGGATGCAAGCTTTGCTAGATATAGAAGTCTTGGCTTGCATCCATGGTCTCTTAATTTCTGCAGCACATCTATCCAAGACCTTCTGACTTTCATGGTTTCCATTGAGAAGTCAGGTATAATTCTGATAGGTTTTCTTTTAGAAGTTACTTGACCTTTTTCCTTTACTGCTCTTTATATTCTTTCTTTATTCTGTATGTTTTGTGTTTTTATTATTATATGGCGAGGGGATTTTTTTAAAATCCTGTCTATTTGGTGTTCTGTATGCTTCTTATACCTTCAAAGGAATATCCTTCTTTAGGTTGGGAAAGTTTTTCTTCTATAATTTTGTTGAATATATTTTCTGGGCCTTTGAGTTGTAATTCTTCTTTCTTCTACCCCTATTCTTCTTAGGTTTGGTCTTTTCATGGTTTCCCAGATTTCCTGAATGTTTTGTGTTAAGAATTTGTTGGATTTGCTATTTTCTTTATTCAATGAGTTTATTTCCTCTATAGCATTTTCAGCATCTAAGATTCTTTCTTCTATCTCTTCTTATATTCTGTTGGTTTTACTTGTCTCTGTAGTTCCTATTCGTTTATCCAGATTTTCCATATCGAGCTTTCATTTGGTTTGTGTTTTCTTCATTACCACCATTTCATTTTTCAAGTCTCAAACTGTTTCCATTACCTGTTTGATTGCTTTTTCTTGGTTTTCTTGGGTATCTTTGAGAGATTTAGTCATTTCCACTACCTTTTTGTTCGTCTTCTTTGTTTCTTTAAAGCAATTTTTCATATCCTATTTAAGGTCCTCTATTATTTTCATCATGTTACATTTAAAGTGGATTTCTTCTACTTCTGGAATAGGGTGTTCAATTCGTCTTGTTGAGTGATCCTTGGACTCTGGTGATGTCATGTTGCCTTTCAGGTTGTTGGAGGAATTCTTGGATTGGCTCCTGCCCATCTTTTCCTTCAAATGCAGCCAGGAGAGTCTTGGCGTCTTGGTCCAATCTTTGCTGTGACTGACTCTCTGGGTGGATCTCCTCAGTGCAGGAGCAGAAACTGTTCCTGGACCAAGGACCTAGAAGATAGTAGGGCAGGCTTGAGGGAGACAGGGTCTTGTGGAAAAAAGAAGCCTCTGCAGCAGAAGCTGGAGGGACCCTTTGCTCCTTTCCTGGACCATCTGCCTTGCCCTACGATGGCACCCACTCACCTGTCTGGGTGGTTTTCCTCAGCACAGGGACAGGGACTGCAGGAAGTCCAAGGACCCTGCAGACAAAAGGGTGAGCGTGGAGGGAGACGGGTCCTGTGGAACAAAGAAGCCCCTGCAGCAGGAGCTGGAGATGCCCTGCACTCCCTTGTGGCCAGGCGGGCACACACTCACCCCTCTGGGTGGATAGCCTCAGTCCAGGAGCAGGAACTGCAGACAATAGAGCAGGCTCGAGGGAGGCAGGGTCCTGTGAAACAAAGAAGCCCCTGCAGCAGGAGTTGGAGGGACCCTGTGCTCCTTTCCCGGACCAACCGTCCTGCCCTGGGATGGCACCCACTCACCGGTCTGGATGGTTCCCCTCCTATTGTTTTCTTTTTTCTTCTCCATCTGGCTGGTGCTGACTTACTTTCCTTCTCATCTTTACTGTTTCTCACTCCTTTTGACTTTTCCCTTGTCTAATGTTTCTGTTCCTCAAACATGAATTACTAATCTTACTTGCTTCTCTCCTGTCCATGTCTCCTTTATCAAGCACCATTCCTTTCTTCACCCTTATTATTTAAGTTGAGAGAGTTACTTGTTTTTAACTAGGTATTACTGTGTTTTCATTATGAAACAACCCACCAGGTGTGGTTTATTCTGGAGTGTTCTGCTCTTGAAGTAGAATTGAAACTCAAACTGCATACCTAGAAGCTACATGGGAGGTTTTAAATGCTGAGCTATTCCTGAAGTCCAGTAGAACAGAAGGATGTCTCAAGCTTAATAAAACCTTTTACTACTTCAAATTGCAAATGCTACCACTGAAACAATGTCAGCAACTAGAATATTATAAGCAATCCCCCAATCAAAAGTCTCCACACAGTACTTTGAGGAATCAGGACTGCCATGAATCTGAAAACTACTAATCCACTGTCATGGAATCTAAGGAGAGAGTTTGGTGAAAGATTCCATACATGGAAGAATGAAGCCAGATCACTATCTCTCACCCTGTATAAAAATCTATTTAAAATGGGTCAAATACCTTAAAATAAGACCAGAAGCTAAAATATATTAGAAGGAAGCATAAAGAAAAACTCTTTACAGGATAGGCAAGTGCTAGGCTTAATCTTAAGAAAAGCCAATCTGCCAATGCAAAGATTTCCAATCAAACCAGATTAGACCAATTTAAAATGCTTGTGTTTAATAAATGTGACACTCTTGGGTGGACCAAGACAGCATGACAGAGAGAGGAGCCCACACAAACCCAAAACCATGTATTCCTTTTTTCGAAGTGAGTCTAAATACCCTGTAGGTTTGGTGCTGTCCCTCCTCAGGGAGGGGTCAGTGCTTGGCAGGCTGGGCAATGCAAAGCTCAGCAGTGATTGCAACTCAATATTACATTCCAGACTCTTTGGATATAAGGGTGCTAGATGACTGGGGTCTCACCTTTAAATTAGTGCTATCTAACCTTAATTAACAATGCTACAAAAGTCCACTGTCTCTAACTGTGCATTTTTGTCCAGTCATCACTTCTCTCTCTCTCTCTCTCTCTCTCTCTCTGTCTATATATATATATATATATATATATGTGTGTATATATATATATATATATATATATATACACATATATATATATCCTTATTCGTTGCCGGCTCCTGTGCTGTTCCATATTTGGGAATCTAAACCTGAATCCCTTTCCAATCAACTGAGAACAGTGGCGGCTATTGCCTATCCATTTTGTAATGTCGCTAACCCATCAACTGTTTCCCTGGCCTCTGCCGCCTATTCTGGGATCACTCTAGGCCCACTCTGCTCCCAACCTTCTCTGTTGTTTGTCACTCGGGCAGCCTTTTACAAAAAAAAAAAAATCCTTTTAAATTGAGAATAACACCTAACTTTAAGAAGGCTCCAAAAGCCCACAGTTTCTGCCATGTGCTCATGTCCCGCTAACCCCCACCTGCTTCTCTAAGCTGTTTTCAGTTTGTCTCGCTCTGATTTTAAAAAAATAAATAAAAAAATCAGATTCACCTGTCTTTCCACCCTCTTAGCTTTGGCCACCTAATTACACCAAAATTTTACTGCTCAGCTAACACAGGCTTCTAAAAATATTTTGTCTGTTTGTCAGAATGATATAGCCACAGTATGTCTGTGTAATTTTATAAATGTTTCTGTGTACACATGTGCTCATTTTAAGAGTCTTTGACTTATTAAAATATTCCTTTTAATCTTCTTAAATCTACTAGCAATTATTAACTGTAAATAATTGTATAAAATACAAGCCTAAATTTAGCTTATATTACCAGTTTAAATAACAGGTAATAGCACCTCGTTCTCTTGTGCCTTTACAGATCTGAAGGCATGGCATATTAACAACAAGAACTTCTAACACAGACATGCACCTTACTTAATACCTTTTAGCTCTTCCGAGATGACAGAAAACCTTCCTCTTCTAGGCCTTGCCTCTGGGTATGGCAAAACAACCCACAGAGCAAAAAGGAGCCTTTTACCTCTTCAGCTTCCTGGATGCTTCTTCACATAGAGGATCAATCATTTCATCCTGCCAAGACAGGTAGCCTAAAATCTTCCCTCCACAGGAAAAAAATCTTTGGGCCTCTTGTACTCAGCAGCTAATGGTAAGCACTGCTTTTGAGACTGGTGTTCTCCAAGGACTTAAGAGAGGATTTAGGATTGTCTGCATAGCTAAAAAAAGATGTCTCATTTTTGCTCCTTTGTCCTTCCCACATTTGACAACTTAAGGTGCTGTTAACTTATTACTTCATCCATGACACTAAACTACAAGCAGGTATAGCTCTTTCACAGGCTTTATAGTCCAGGACTAACAGGTTTCTGGTATGTCTCCAGAGATTTGGAGTGCCCAATTTCCTTTACCTTTTAACCTAGAGCAATAACCTTTTGCTGTGATACCAAAATGTAAATCTGTTCCAGTTCTTTAACAGGTTTCTGGAAAACTTTTACTGCTATACCAAAACTGGTCTGGCAAAAAAAAAAAAAAAAAAAAAAAAACAAAAACAAAAAAAACAAAAACCCAAAACCAAAACCAAAACCAAAACCAAAAAAACCCTAACAGTCTCCAGAGCCTTTTGCTAACCCCAGCCAGTTTCAAACATATTTTACAGGTCACTCCTGCTGACAAGGCTAAGACCAATCTACAAAGTGCTCCCCAGACAACAAAAGACATGCAGCTCTCCTGATACTTCACTATTGATACCAACTCTCCTGGATTTGCACACCTTCTAACTAATATATGGTCTTCAATAACCCATGGTTATCTGCTACTGCATCCCATCCCATGGCTAGTTTCATTTCACCGGGCCAATAATTACAATATTTTTTCCCATAACCACCTTCCTTCTCATACTCCAGGATGACATCAAACCATATGCTGTTCCAGCCATACCTCTCTCTGTGCATGAGTACACCAACTCCCAGATCTCTCCTCTCCCATGTTCCCCCCATGTACACAGGAAGTAGCCAGACTTGAGCTAACACCCCTAAATCCAAAGACTCTGGGATGTTTGGTCAAAAGTGAGACAAAGAAAGCTCACATTAGCAACTTAACAGCACATGTGAACACTTTCGAAAAAAAAAAAAGAAGCATACTCACTCAAGAGTAGAAGACTGGAAATACTCAAACTGATGGATGAAATCAACAAAATAGAAACACAAAAACAATCCAAAGAATCAATGAAACAAAGAGCTGGTTCATTGATAAAATCAACAATATTGGCAAACCCCTATCCAAACTAATCAAAAGGCAGAGAGAGAACATCCAAATTAACAAAATCAGAAATGAAAAGGAAGACATAACAACAGATACTGAGGAAATTTAGAGAATCATTAGGCTTTACTACAAAAACCTATAATCCACAAAATTGGAAAATGTAAAAGAAGTGGACAATTCTTTAGATAGATACCCTATACCAAAATTAAGTCAAGACCAGGTGAGCAAACTAAATAGACCTATAAGTCGAGAAAAAACTGAAGTTGTCTTCAAAAAAACTCGCAACACATAAAAGCCCAAAGACGGATGATTTTAGTGCAGTATTCCACCAGAACTTCCAAGAAGAGCTAATGCCTATACTATTCAATATGTTCCACTTAATAGAAACAGAAGGATCATTGCCAAACTCTTCCCTTGATGCTATATTTTCCTCAATACCAAAACTGCTCAAAGACTCAACCAAGAAAGAGAATTACAGACAAGATTCACTCATGAACATAAATGTAAAAATTCTCAATAAAATACTGTCAGACCAAATCCAAGAACACACAAAAAAATATCCATTATGGTCAAGAAGGCTTCATTCCGGATATGCAGGGCTGGTTCAGTACATGAAAACTTATCACTGCAATGCATCATATAAATAAAAATTGAAGAAAAAAACATATGATCATTACATTAAATGCTGAAAAAGAATTTGACAAAATTCAACACCCCTACTTGATAAGGTATTGGAGAGATTAGGGATGCATGTATCATACCTAAATATAACAAAAGCAATAAACAGCAAGAAAACAACTAACCTCAAATCAAATGGAGAGAAAGTCAAAGAGATTCTGCTAAAATCATGAACCAGACAAGACTGTCCACTTTCTCCATAACTCTAAACAGAGTGCTTGAATTTCTAGCAATAGCAATAAGACAACTTAAGGACATCAAGTGGATGCATATTGGAAAGGAAGAAGTGAAAGTTTCATTATGTGTAGATGATATGATAGTATACATAAGTGACCCCAAAAACTCTACCAGATAACTCCTACAGCTGATAAAGACCTTCAGTTATGTAGCAGGATACAAGATCAACTCAAAAGATTCAGTAGCCCTCCTAAACACAAAGGATAAAGAACCCGAACGGGAAGTCAGAGAAACATTCACAATAGCCACAAATAGTATAAAGTATCTTGGGGTAACACTAAAAAGGAAGGGAAGAACATACTTGACAAGAACTTTAAGTCTTTGAAAAAAATTGAAGAAGATACCAGAAAATGGAAAGATTTTCCCATACTCTTTGATAGAAAGGTTCAACATATTAAAGAAAGCAATCCTACCAAAAGCAATCTTTGGATTCAATGCAATCCCCATCAAAATACCAACACAATTCATCACAGACCTTGAAAGAACAATAATAACTTCATATTTAAAAACAATAAGCCCAGGATAGCCAAAACAATCTTATGAGATAAAGGAACTTCCAGAGGCATTACCATCCCTGATATCAAACTCTATTACAGAGCAGCAGTAATAAAAACAACTTGGGACTGGCATAAAAACAGAGAAGTTGACCAATGAAATTAAATCAAAGACCCAGATATTAATCCACACACCTATGAACACCTGAATTTTTCACAAAGAAGCTAAAATTATATAATGGAGAAAAGAAAACATCTTCAACAAAAGGTGCTGGCATAATTGGATGTCAACCTGTAGAAGAATGAAAATAGATCCATATCTATCACTGTGCACAATACTCAAGTCCACATGGACTAAAGACCTCAATATAAACTGACCACACTAAACCTAATAGATGAGAAAGTGGGAAGTAGCCTTCAAAACATGGACACAAGAGACCACTTCCTAACTTCCTAACTATAAACCCAGTACCACAGACAATAAGAGCAACAATAAATAAATAAATGGGAACTCCAGTCAATAAAGAAACAAAAGAATGAAAACAAAATGACTATTTGAACTATCTACATTCTTTGAAATATATAGTAAGAACCCTCTGTCACTATTACTACAGCTATTTATTCCTGTACTATTCACTAGTATTAGCCAAGTGATAGAATCAGTTGATGTAAATTTAATTTGAATTTCTAAGGTTATTGACAAAGAGAGAAATTAATAACACTTTAATGTTCAAGATTTATTTTCTATGTTTGTTTTATACTTTTTTGTCTTTTAGCCTTGGAAACTGTTTATTTTTCTTATTAGTTAAAACAGAATTTATACACATGGCCAGTGAGATATTGGTAAAAGTCCTTGATGTTTAGGCCTGGTGGTGTGAGTTGGATTCTTGGAATCTGTGTATAGGTAGAAAAGAACCAATTTTACAAAGTAGTCCTATGATTTCTATCACAAATTGGTGTGTGACGTTCACCTGAGAAAACTACGTGGATGTGGGTTGAAGTCAACAGATAGTTTTTATTAGCTGGCCAGTTATTACACTTTGTGCTTGGGATCTCAGTGTAGCACTATAACTTTCACAGGCTGAGCTTTTAAGCACAAAAATCATATGTTGGGTTGACATACTTTAGTTACCATGAGTACTTAGCTAGAAGTAGAACTACAGAAGTCCAAAAGCGAGGTTGGCACATTTAGAGTCTTTCCCAGAACTATTGACTTTGATTAATTAGTTTCATTTTGGCAGGTGGTATTGTGTATGTGCTGAGTTTTATGTTCTGAATGGTACTTCCATCATGGACTCAGTTGTGCTAAGGTCTCAGGACCTACTATACTCTGGGACTCTGTTACACAGTGTCATGTACACCTACACACACACACACACACACACACACACACACACACACACAACACACAACACACATCATATATACATAATACTAAATTAAATTTCTAATTAAGTATCTTCATAATGACTGTAAATATTTATGTATGACATCTATTGAAATTTTCTAAGCCTCTTATATCTTTATAATATTTCATACTTTAGTAAAAGTCTCATTAGTGGAAGAAGAAACTTGTTTCTCTATTCCCTACCCATTCATTTTCATATGTGAGATTTTAAGTTGTGTTCCAGTTGCATTTTTTATGCCTTTCTCCATTTATCTCCTTCCATAAATGTAAGAACCAAGTATCTCAAATGACCCATAAAACATTCAGTTCAAAGACAATCCATATTACAAAATGAAAAATTCTTGGCTGAGCTATTCATGTCCCTGAGAAGTTTCTTCCCACAGGCTTCCATATTTGAACTGGTCTGCTTTTACAATATGTGTTCTTTCACAAACATTGTCTTAGTTTTAAGCTTGCAACATAAGGGAAGTTTCAATATTTGTTAGCTTAAATTATTCTTCCGTTGTACCCTATCCCTTAACAAAAAGGAGTTATACATTAAATAGCTTATAAATCTCTTGATGAATCAAATCATATAATTTGTGGGAACCTGAGAATCATTATTAAAGAGTGGCTTATGTAGGTAAAAGAAGATTAGACAATGGTCAACAGATAGAAGAACATTTTAGAATTGGGCAAACACACACACATGTATGCACACAAACATACAGACACATGGTTTTGGAGGTTCTTCTGTCTACATGTTGCTTTTATTGGTTAATGAATAAAGAAACTGTCTTGGCCTGTGATAGGGCAAAAGAAGAGAACTAGGCAGGGAAAGCTAAAGGGAATGGTAGGAGAAAGGAGATGAAGTCAGAGGGATGACATGGCATCACCACCGGAGATAGATTTGTTGAAACTTTGCTGGTAGGCCATGACCTCATGGTGATATACAGATTAATAGGAATGAATTACATTAATATAAGAGTTGGCCAAGAAGTGATTTAATGAATACAGTTTCTGTGTCATTATTTTTTTCTGATTGGCCAGGATAAACAAGCAGGCTCTCCTCCTACAGATTGGTGTTCAAGTGGTCAAATAAATCCATGTTAAACCCGAGAGGGTTTGAAAAGAAATTTAAAAATTACAGAGTTTAACAAAGCTTCTTCCTGTTAGCTGGTGGCATGTTGCAGCTTCCTTATAAGAGGTATTCCTGATTCAGCAGTAGCAAAAGAAAAAATTAGCCATGGTCATTTTGAAACACCAGCTTTTGGGGGTTTGCTATCAGCATGACCTCTTGATCCTCCAGGAGGCAGAATATTTGCACGGGTTTTATGAACACCATACTGCAGCTTGTTTGATGGCAAAAATGGACTGTCTGTGTGCCTAGGGATGGGGCAATGTGCATGTCTCTTGGGGTCAGCTAGTAGCTCCGCCATGATGGACTGGGTGTGACAGAAAAGCAGTGCCATATTTACCATAGAAATGGTGCAGGTTAAGTTTATAAGAAGCAGTTAGCGTTTTAAAAACGCTACTGGACACTAAAGAATTACAGATATGCAATAAATACAAATCCAGATGAGTCATAGTTTTGGACAAATGTCTGTAGGCTTGGAAGAGTGAAGAAAAAGTATAGAGAATCGTGAACAAAGGGTAAAGTCTTTAAAGAGTCAGAGTAGAGATAGTAATAGATTTACAAAATAAAGAAAAATAAGCAACATAAAAATGGAAAATTCACAGAGAGTTTGGATTATGTATATGATTGTGTTATCCTTGAATTTTTTGACTGAATGAGTTAAGTACTTGGAGGCATTTCATTGTATCGGCCAATAAGCTAAACAAACATATATATTCTAAAGGTATCATGACTTCCAAATTTGTATCTAACAATAAGTTGATTTGGAAAAGAGGTTCTTCTCTTGTTTCTACAGATGAGCTCCTTTATCCTTTCTATTCAGTCTGTGAATAGCTATGGGATGTGCCATGTTCAGGGTGGGTTTCCTATCTCTATTAGCTCAACCCCACAGACATACCCCAAAGTATTTCTATGTTAAATTCAAGTCACCTCAACCCTAATAAGCAAGATTAACCATGACAAAGGTATAACTTTGTAAGTTATTTCAATCTCAGCAAGTTTATCCATAAGGAATTTGATACATTTGAGTATCTCAGTCCATTTTGCAAAATCACAGCTCACTAACTCTGTAGCATGAATGAGTGATTTGTGGATAAAGTGAGATACAGCGGATGAGTGCTGGGACAGAATCACAGGTTCCCACAGGCTGTATCATCAGGATTCTGTCTTTAGGACAAAGATGCTTCTTTTATTCTTATACCAGAATTAAAGCAACTCATTATTTATAAGAGGTGCAGAAGCTTACAGAAAAATATCTAGTTATTAAATTTTGGATGTATGGTTTAACTTCATGAAAATCTTAACATTTACTTGTATGAAAAATCCATGAGTTAGTCTACTTCAATATACATTTCCCAAAAAAGCAAAAGTTGAAAGTTTTCATTTTGTTGAAGAATGGGAGCATAAAAATAAGTCATTTGTTTTATGTTCAATAGCGACAATATGGTTTATATAATTCTGGCGGATACAGACAAGAGCAGCTACGGCACATGGAGATAGGGGTAAACAGGGGAAGAATGCATCCTTCTGAATTTCACAACAGAAAAGCTAATATGATGGAATCAATAGCTATTGGTATTAACGATGGAAAAAAAAACTTCTAGTGAGTGCTTGAAAATACAAGTTGCAGATTACTGTTGCATGTGCCACTAGAGTAATACAAATTAAATGTTGCATACACCACTAAGGTAATACAATCATTGATTTACTGTATTATCCTTCAACAGTTTTATATAGTTTCAGATGAGACTGTATGTTCACATATTTTTTCCAAATATTAAAACTAAACTTCTATTTTATTGTAAATAATTCAATTAAAATAATTTAGTTTCTCTTATATTAAGTAATAGCAATGGGAAATGAACCTTTACGTTTTTATAACATTTTTATTGGTATATGTTAATTATATAAAATATTGTTTCATTATGATATTTTCATACACGTATGTAATATATTTTGGTCAAATTCACCACCACCCCTATAACCCTCTATTGCCCTCCCATTCCTTTTCCTCATTTTTGTTCTCTTGCCATTCAGTGTCCACTACTACCTCTCAACCACCTCCCATCTCTGCTTCTGAGTTCTTTATACTTGTTTGTTTACATTTACTTGGATTTGGTTAAGGGTTACTTGTAAGAACATCAGTGAAGGATCAGAAAAAAAATGTGTGTTTCACCACTTCCCAACCCTAGTAACCACTGTCTTCCTATTCATCTGAGGGAGGTGAGGGCCTTATGAGCTCTTATTCGGTAATGGTTTAATCTCTGTATGTCCTTGCAAATACCCCTGTCCTCTGCTACAGAGTGTTAACAACCTGAGTACTGTTCATTACTGCTACTTAGATTGAAAAACAGCAACCCTTCCATGCCCCCTCTTCCTTGATGTTTCCTGAGCCTTGGAGGGGTTGATGTAAATATCCCATTTAGGACTGAATGTCAAGTAGTCATTTTTTCCACTAAGTTCTTTGACCAGTTAATGATAGCCACTACCAAACATTAGTCTATGGATGTAAATATAAAAATTTAGAAGACAATTTGATAGGCATAGGATGTCAATTTGGCAAAACTATAATAAATTTCCCACTAGGACTGATGTTTTACCCTCCCAGGGGCCTTTTGACAGTGTTTACATCACCAGATGAGATTTCCCTCCTGTAGAAAAACCCATAATCCATTCAGAAAAAGCTTGGTTCCCCAAAGCAGTCACACCACTGAACCCTTAGCTGAAATTATGGATTGTTTGAACACAATCTAATATAAGACACCTGAATAATTTTACATCTTTTAGAAACACTTTAATTAATAAAACATATAATTATGAAAGCATTTCTTTTTGGTTATGGTGGATTTCAAGTTAAATATATTGTAAGTTGAAATATCTTTTCATATATACCTAAATTATTTTTACCTAAATTAGCTTACCAAGATGTTACACTGTGTTCTTTCTCCAGTTACCTTCCTAATGTGGTGACTGACTGGAAACATCTGTAGAAAATAACTTACTACATATCCTATCCAGAGCTCAGGAACACTTCAATAGTGAAAACATAGTTTCTGCTGAGCGTATGGCTTTTGCAGTAAGGTTTAAACAAAAACTCTTGGACATCATAAGTCTAAATTCCATCTTCTAATAGCTAAAGCCAGTATTTATAGCACTATTTCAACATATTTTAAGTATTAGGAGGGGTTTTCTATAGTGTAATGTTTATCATGTTCAGCTCAAAAGAACTATTAATAGAAATATTTTACAATTTATTGCATAGTCTTCCAAATATGTTGTATATTTTATACTTCACAGCATAGTTAATTAGGTATGCAACAGTTCAAATACTCAATAGCCTCGGGAGTTAATAGCCACTCTATTGCTCATTACATTTTTGATACTAAAAGGTTTGAATGCATCATTTCTTCTGGGACAAAATGAACATTCTTATGTACTTAATATTTTCAGTACATACAACTTTTCTAGGACTTGCATATTCCTCTAGTTGTAGGGCTAGCAAGCTGGTATTAACAATCAGGCCTGTCTTTTTCAGGATGCTATGTCTCTTTTTCTGGTAACTCTTTTTTCTTCCAATTATGTTTTGGTATTTTTGCTAAGGTACTACCCCAGTTTAAATGGAAGAGTTGCAGTTTCATGACTAGGTTTTTTACTTTCTTTTTTTTTAGACATGATCTCACAGGTCTAGAGAGATGCCTTAGTATTCAGTAGTTTAGAGGATATGCTGCTCTTAGAGAGAATCCAGATTCAAATCCCAGTACTCACATGGTAGCTTATGACAGTCTAAACCTCCAGGAGATCCAGGAGAGATATTTATTTTTAAAGACATGATCATATTTTGTATTCCAGGTTATTCTGCAAGCATCTTTGTAAACCAGGCTGGTATTGAACTCACAGAGATCCAAATGTTTCTGCCTAACCAGTTTCATAAGTAAAACCATGTAACCCTGTTCCAGATATGTACATGGATCTATAGGTTGAAGTTGTAAATTTGAATATAATTAAATTTCTTACATGATTTCTTCGAAGGGAAGTTAGAGTCTCAGTAGCATAGTCTGTCCTAAAACTAATTTATTAGCATGGCTGACCTCAGACTCTTAGCAGACCTCTGTCTCATCCTTCCAAATGCTAGGATGGCAGGAATGAGCCACTCTACACAACAGATAGATCAGTTTTTGTCTTCATTGTGTGTGTTCTGTTTATCTTAAGATAGAAGAGTTTCTTTAATAATCATCACAAATGTGCATTCTTTTATGATTCTTTAAATATGCTATTTGTATTTTTATTTTAAAAGTATATTACAAGTATGGAAGTTTTACCTACATATATATCTGTGCACTGCTTAGATGCCTAGTGCCCATGTAGACCAAAATCGTGCATCAGATACTCTAGAATTGGAGTTACAGATGGTTTTAGCCACTACATGGGTGCTTGGAATTGAACCTGGGTCCTCTGGAAGAGTAGCCATGAGACAGTCTACAGTCCCTATATTTCTATTTTCAATGTATCTAGTATTTGTTTGTTAAGGAGTGGTGATGGGGATTGAAGGAAAAGTAGAGATCTGGGGCATTTCTCGTATTTTTTTAACAACATTACAATTATACGCACTTATATACAAAAGAACTAGTTTCTCTAACACCATTTATTGAGTCTGTTTTCCCTGTGTAAAGATGTGAGATCCCCTGGAGCATGTGCTACAGGTGGGTTTGAGCTGCCCAGTGTGGATAACAGGAACTGAACTCATGTCTTTCACAAGAGTAGCAAGTGTCTTTTTCTCAGAAGCATCTCTATAGTCCATGGCAAAAAAAAAAAAAAATGTATATTTTTACTTTTTGTTAATTTTGAGAATGTTTATTAGATAAGCTATTATTAAATACCCCTTTATATACTGACAGCCTTGTTAATTTTAACAATAAAGTATAAGGTGGCAAAAAGTAATTTTCAGGACAATAAGGAAATTTAGGAATAAAAAAACACTTGATATGAGAAAAAATTACTCAATTTTGTTTTATGACACTATTTCTAAGATATAGTTTACCAGGAAATGAAATATTTCCGTCCTACAACCTACATTGTGTGTGTCAGAGTGATGTAGAAAATCCTTCAGTCCACGATGTTTTAAGTTACCTGCCCACTCAGGTGTGGCCTTCAATAATATAAATGCCAATGTAAAGTGTGCTCCCTCTCTCTTCTGCCTCTGGGATTCAGTTGCTGCTTCCTGTTCGAGCAGAGAACTGTGAACTGTGAGTCTACACATAAATCAATAACTTTTATTGTTCTCAATTCTGAGCTAGTGTGGGATTTCTTTTTTGCATCCATCTTCATCTGGCACCCAACATGGGCCCAAACTCCACACTTACTGGGTAGACTGTCCAAAAGGCCCAAATGGTCCGAGGCTCAGAAGGTCTCCCATTCCTGCCTGCCTGGCTTGCTTTCACCTACTAAGTGATTTTCTTTTTTCTTCGTTTCTATTCTTTCTTTCTTTTTTTTTTCTTTCGTAAAATTCCTGCCACAGAGGAGGTAAACCCATGGCAACTTGGTAATTTCCCAAGGGCATGCACATTTCTCACCCCTCCCCCACTGCCACAATCCCTGCTGTGATTTGCAAAGTTTCCAGTTTGTGCCTCCTGCTCCTGAGTTCTGGGCTCCTTTTTCCATATACAGAGTGGGATTAATTGGTATTAATATGTCAGGCAAAGAATATTTCTCAATTTTTAACCAATACCAAGGTCAAAAACCAAAGCAGCATAGGACTGTTTGTTCTGTCACCAGTTGTGCCACTGCTGTTCACGACTCTGCAACCATGACACCTGCCTGACAATAAAGATTATTACACCTAAAACAATTTAACAGATATCATAATACAGGTAACTATTTGATTAAATAATAAATCAATAAACTTAAAATTTATATAATGCAGACAACATTAGCATGCAAAATTTCAATAATCTTTTTGCTCATACTATAGATTTTATTCTGCAAGTCATATATGGTTATTGTGATATATCCATTTATTGAATATTGGGACTTGGATATTTCTTCATATTATATCATTAAGATACTGGTTTGATAACAAAGCCAAGAATGAGGTACTTTAGAAATTATACAGTCCTTACAGACTAATAATGAACAGCTTGCTGACAGGATTAATACCATTGAAAATCAAAGTTACCTGACAAAAAATAATACTATTGAAAAGGATAGCATTAATTTGGCAGACAAAACACAATCTGTGTCAAAGGGTACTGTGAAATTATCTGAAAGAATTCATATTGTTGAACTTGACATTCACAGGCTCTAGTTCTTTATGATGAACAATTATTATTTATGGCACAGAGCATCCTTAAATGCTTTGGACAGGATTCAAGGACCAGCAAAATTAACTGAGTCATATACTAGGGTTAGCCAGGGCCAGAGAGAACCCTTTAATGATTTTTACAATGATTGAGTGACTAAGGCTATACAAATAGAAGTGACAGACTCAGATGCTAAATGACTACTTAAGGAATTTCTGGCTTTTGAAAGTGCAAACTTAGAATGCGAAAAGATACTTGGGCCATTAAAGGCAAGATCAGCACCGATGGATGAATTGATCCCGAATATCATGATCATTAAAATATTTGACTATAATACTAAATCTTGGATAGAAGAAGCAATTTTCAAAGTCATGAGGAGACATCAAAATGCCAAATGTTTTAATTGTGGTAGAATAGGACATCTGAGAAGAGAGTGTAGACAAGAAATTCATAGAAATAATGTCTCCTCTGTGAATGGCAAAAATAAAAGGTATCAACATTCTGGATTGTGTAAAAGGTGTGGCAAAGGCCAACATTGGACAAATGAATGAAAACCAACAAAAAACAGACAAGACAACCTGATAACATCAGGAAAATCTTTGGGGAGGCCTTTAGAAGGCCCCCAAATCAAGAGTGGTCCAGTCATTTCCATTAACTGTGGAGGAAAAGTCTCACCAGGAAAAATTAAAAAAAAAAACAGAGCCTTCTATAAAAAAGCTATATTGTTCTGGATGATGGAATCAACATATAAGATGAATAAAAATTCCAATAAGATATAAGAAATATATATTCTTGCAGACTTCTATAAATGATCAAAGACCAAAGCTAAGAGTGGATATAAATGACATTGTAATTTAGGGATTACTAGACATAGGTTTAGACATGAGTAAAATTACTCCATAATCATGCATCCAATAGGCAAATATTCAATTCCTATGAACTGGAACCCTATCTCATGTGAAACAAAGCACGAGATGGGTTGAATACATAGGGCCAGTAGAACAGAGAGGAAGGCTGAGGCCATATGTGGCTATAATTTAGGGGTTGAGTCTTGCTTGAGCAATGGAATACCCAGATTAATATTCCTGGAATCCCAAAAACTCATATTTCTGGGAAGGGTATTATAAGTTACTAAACACAAAGGTCATCAGCCATTCAGGCTGTACAAGAACACAGAGCAACTAGGAAAGCTTTAGAAGTTATAACAGCCCTACATTGAAAATGGCTAACTGAGAAACCAATATGGGTTAAACAGTGGCCTTTAACAAAAGACAAGCTGCGGATTCTAGAACAGGTGCTTCAGAAGCATCTAGATGCTCACTTTATTGAAGAATCGACCAGCTATTGGAATTCTCTTGCCTTTGTTGTTAAAAAGAAATCTGGGAAATGGAGAATGCAACAAATTTAAGAGTTGTCAACAAGGTAATTCAACCTATGGGCCCTCTACAATCTGGAATTCCTCTACCTTCCCTATTACCAAAAGAATGGCCTTTTATAGTTATTGATTTAAAGGATTGTTTCTTCACTATACCTTTACAAGAAAAGGATAGAGAAAAATTTGCCTTCACTTTGCTGACTTACAAGGAATCTCATCCTACTAGGAGATAGCAATGGATCACTTTTCCACAGAGAATGCTCATTAGCCCCACTCTATGCCAATACTTTGTAAGTCAGCCATTGGAAATAATATGTGAAAAATTTCCTAAATCTATAATTTGCCAAAACGTGAATGACTATGTTCTCATAACCATTGAGAACATCTGCAGCCCTGGTGTGGAAATTCTATGGGAAAACTAAAAAGAGTACTTATTAGAACTTCATATTTCTTTCCCTATAAAGATGAGTAGGAATACTCAAGAGAGACATGAGAAAAAACAGGTTAAAGGAAAAGGACTGAGATTTAAAACAGAAGCTGGCTAATCTCAGATACTTAATAGAAAATAGAAAGATAAGGATTGTTTGCTAGGTTACTCAATTTAAGTATGCTTTAAAAGATTACTTTGCAATGTATTTAATCCTCAATTATTTTCAACTTATTAAATTATTTTTAACCTATTTTTAATCCTATTACTAGTTTGGCCATATAAATGTACAATTCATTTTAATTCTTGTTATGGGTTCCGATGCTTGCTTTCCAGGACACAGTAACTTTTGGGAGTATAGTGGTAATTAGATGTTGACTGGTCTCCAGGTGAACAACATGTTAATTGGCTTTTATGTTTCCAGTTTTAGAAAGTGAGTCACTGTTGCTGTTAGAATACTAAACAAGTCTCTTCTGCTCTTTACTTTTGACTTTGTTCCTTTGGGATTGGGAGGGTGGTTTGTTAGATCATAGCTGTGCGTTTAAAATTACAGCTGTCATAAGGACTTTACATATACCAATGTATATAGCATCACTGTAAGGTAAATGGTTATTGTTCCCCTGTTTCAAATGAGGACGCTTACAGTGAGTAGCGAAGTCAGATCTACAGTGGAGCAGTTCATCCAGCGCTTGGCCCTGTGTAGCCTCTTGAAGTAAGCTGATTCTCTCCAGCCCTAGTTCTCATACTTTTAAAGAAGTTTTACTATATTTTTAAGATTTCATACATGTATACAATGCATTCTGATTATTCTCACTACCTTCACCTTTTCTGATCCCCCGCACACACCTATCATCCCTCTTTTACTTTTTTTTTCTTTTGGAATTGAGACAGGCCTTTTTACAGTGCATCCCTGGCTGACTTGGAATTTATTATATAGACCAGACTAGCCTCAGAAATCACAGAGTTCGGCCTGCCTTTGCTTCTCCATGCTGAGTTTACAGGTGTGCACCACCATGTACTCCCGTATTAAAGCTTTTAGATTATGATTATTTTTTATTTAATTTGTGTGTGTGTGTGTGTGTGTGTGTGTGTGTGTGTGTGTGTGTGTGTGTGTGTGTAGGCATTCAGAAGTTGTTTCTCTCCTTTTACAGTATAATTCCCAGGGCTTAAAGTCAATTCACTGGTTTTGGTAGGTAAGGTCTTTAATAATTGAGCCATTCTACCTTCTCCGTTGTTAAATTTTGATAATAATTTACCTATTATTCACAAGCAAAGTTTGGCATTCAAAATTTTTTTATTCTTGAAACTTACTTATGATTGCCATAAGATATTTTTGCTGTGAATATATTTTGAATGACTTATTTAAGACCTGTCAAGATGTTTAAGCTTTTGATGGATGAAAGAATAAATACCTTCTAATTAATATTAGTTAAGAAATAATTCGGTATATATAAAACAGACATTAGTCATATCACCAATTAAAAAGAAAAGAAAAACTTTTTTTTAAAAAAAAGATCTCATTTTTATATTTTTGTGTGTTTGCCTGCATGCAAACCACATGAGTGTTACACCGGAACATGATGTCAGAAGGCATCAGATGATGGCTTTAGAGACCCTATACCTAGAGTCTCGGGTGGTCATGAACTGCACAGTTTGTTTTTAGACCTGAGTTGACATCTTTTGTAAGAACCACATTACCAACTACTGAGCCATTTTTCTAGCAACCTGTTTTCACTTAAATTCTTTTTTTAACCTTCGAGACAAGGTTTCACGTGGCCCAGGCTGGTCTTGAGTTCACTGTGTAACGTAGGTTAACTATGAACTCCTCATTCTCTTACCTCAACCTCATGGATTACTGGCATTTAATACTGTGCCTATCTTATTTTCACATCTTCATAATAGTTGCTAATTTACCTCACTACATTCTTAGTTTTTATTTGTTTATTCCAGTACTCTGAATTTTATTTAACCTAATTTGTTTAGTTTAGCTTAGTTTAATATGCTTTTGTTTGTAAACCAAATTTGGAAACAGCACAATGAAAGTTTCCATTTTTTTCTTTTAGTATCTCTTTTAATATCATTAACTCTATGAAAATTTTATATATGTATACAATGTATTTTGACCATGTTTTTCTCCTCTATTCCCCTTAACTCCTCTCAGATCCTTTCCTATCAACTTCTCATCATGTGCTTTATTGATTTTTTTCCTGTAACCCACAGAGTCCAATTTTTCTCTTATATATTTCTGGATATAAGACCTGCCACTGGAGCATGGTCAACTTACCAAGAGCCATACCCTTAAAGAAAACTGACTCTCCCTCATACACAAGCCAGATCCAGAAGTTCCTCAGCCAGCAATGGTATAGCTGGTATACAAAGTCATAATAAATAAGGGTTTTGTTGTTGTTGCAGTTTTTGCTTTAGAGACGG
Source organism: Myodes glareolus (assembly GCF_982192425.1). Classification (NCBI taxonomy): domain Eukaryota; kingdom Metazoa; phylum Chordata; class Mammalia; order Rodentia; family Cricetidae; genus Myodes; species Myodes glareolus. The sequence goes on along the minus strand of NC_142026.1, from coordinate 95,867,687 downwards.
GGTCCTTCTCTGCAGTTTTGGCTGTCCTGTAACTCACTATGTAGACCAGTCTAGCCTAGAACTCATAGAGATCCACCTGCATTTGCCTTCTGAGTGGTAGGATTATTTGCTCATAGCACTGACTTTCTTTTCACGTCTTTTTTTTCCTCTGGTGTTCCTCAACCCCCTCCCATCTGTATCATTGTGAGTCAGCATTTTTACATTTGACATAGTCCATTGTGGAATAACATTTTGTTTCACACTATTTTGCATTCATCTAGAATATTCTTTATTACTTTATTTGAAAATATGTATTAGTACTTTTTTAAAGTTTTAGATCAGATTTTTCCATCAGGATTTTTCATTGTTATCTTGAAAAAAATCCATGTTTTATTTTCTATATTGAAATGATAAGATAAAGGTTTGACACAATGGCTCAGCTGTCAAAGATACTTGGTGCCAAGGCTGACAAACTCTAACTTCAGGAATCACCTGTTATAAATAGAACTGTCCTCTATTGCACACACACACACACACACACACACACACACACACACACACACAAGCACATGTAAAACAATAAATCCAATTTTTAAAAAAATGTTAACAGTATATGTAATTAATTTCTTAGTTATGATTCGTAGCCTTCTTTCTTCTTGATTCTTTTTCAAGGCCAGGAAACAGGCTTCTCAAGTGTTCACAGCAGAGAAGATTTTTGAATGAAACATTTCAGTGATCTTGCACTTATCCGATTTTCTGATATTGAACTCTGATACGGTTGAAGAATTTGATTTCACTTAAGACCTTGGTATAACACTTAAGTTATAAGTGTCTATTAAGTCATACTTCTTAGTACTTCATTGCCTGTAACTAGTTGAATAAAACAACTAGTTTGCGTAGTTGATTTTGATTTCTTGTCCATGTCTCACAAACTTGTTTTATAGTTTACAAGCTAATGGATTGGGCCATATACTTAACATCTATTATACATTTAACTTTAAAACAATTAAGATACGCACTATTATTAAGCCCATGAACCCAAATGCCTGACAAATTAGTGATTAGCCAAAGAATATTACATGATGGAGCCCACTGCAGTTCACTGTATTTTCCACTGTTGGGTCAATCAGGCCTTTATGCTATGACAAACACTCAAACCCATTCAAAGGAGAAAGATTTCTTTTGCCTCATGGTTTCAGCGTTAGGTGGACTTAGTCTGTGGTGAGACAGAACACTATGGCTGTAGTCTGTTGTGGTGATAGAGCAGAGGCACTGACATACTGTGGCCAGAAAGCAGAGTTGAGACAGGAAGAGGCCAGGAACAAGTGATACCCTTTGTGACATACATCTCCAATGGGGATACAAGATAATCCAACAAATGGCTGATCCACAGACTAGGTAGGGATCCTTCTGGTCCAATCAACTCAATAACCGGATCTACCAGTTGAACCCAAAATTTGAACAAATGAGGTGGTGTTGTAAGGGGTAAATTTCCGGGGTGGGGCGATCTTCTGTTATCACAAAATGAGTACCTTCTCAATGTGTAGTGAGCACTTTAATATGCAACAAGATTCAAAACCAAAAATTTTCTTGTTAAATATTTCTTCTAACCCTCCATCTCTGATAAAAAGCCTTTGTAAAGTGGCCTGTAGGAGAAATGTTAGATTCTGGTCAGACAACTCTTGTATCTGTGTATACATGAGAATCTTATTATTTTTCCCAGTAAACAAAAGAATTATTGAAAGACTTAGAAATTTACAGAAACTGTGAATAACTTAGAAAATGTTTTAGAACCAAATCAATTATATGCTACAAGATGGTGTCAATTATTAAAGCAGGAACAATCAAGTTAGAATTATAGGATGCTGAAATTTCAGATTACAAAGAAAACACATCTGTTTGGCATAGAACCAAAGTTCCCAAAGGAAACGGATACTGAGAAATTTGAAAAGGTAAGCTTATTTGAAAACAAAACAAAACCCTGTGTGAAATTTTCTAACATGGATTTCAGTCATCCAGTCTTCCAATGAGTCTTCCTAACTTAATCTGTATTTAACAGTGAATCCACATGCTCTAACCTTTACATGTGTTTGTGTGACCTAGCTTAATACAGTTTCTTGCTTGTTTATAAAATTCAGCCTGTAGACAGCAAGTGAAATCCTTAGTAAATGTTAATTGTTGATGAGTTCATGGTCATATTAAGGATCAATGCTTCAGCCTCATAGAAATAGCAAAACCTTTCTTGGCGTAGCTCAGAGGGGCATCTAAGCCTGTTCTGGGGTACGGGTGTAAATATTTGCAGTAAGTACAGAACATATCCCCTGTAGCTTTCTAGACACTCCTCTCCCACACCACATAATTATGGTCTGAAGACTGACATACTACAAAGACTTCTATGCCTACCAAGATTGGTCAAGCCTGCCTCCTTGTTCAGGTGTATATAATTACACTGTCTCCTGCTCTGGCTGTATTCAAAATCACTTCCTCCCTGTTGAAGCATGTAAAATAAAGCCACTGAGATTCTGGGTTGCTGAGATTTCTCCATCAGAGAACCCAGTTTCCGTGATTCCAGTTTTTCTGTGTTTCTGTGTGTTTGTCTTTTCTTTGTTCCCTCGGCTCTGTCATATTAATCCCTGGAGCCCTGGCACCAGCCTTGTTACACTATCCAGTCTCTGCTTGCCTCTGCAGGTTCAACAATCACCTCTCTCCCCAAAATACCTTTCACAGGAAAGTTGTATTCACCTTAAAATCCCTTCCAAAATGCTTCCCCTACTGCTGGGCACCCTTCTGATGTAGGAAGTCCTTCTGTGTATGTGTTACTTTTATTGGTTAATGAATAATGAATCTGTTTTAGGCCTGTGGTAGGGCAGAATAGAACTAGGCAGGGAAAACTAAACAGTATGCTGGGGTAAAAAAGCAGAGTCAAGTAGACAGCATGTAGCCTCAGAACCTTGCCACAGTCACATGGCGATAATTTAAAGGTGTCATATATTCAAAGTTTGGTTCTAAGGGTACGTTATTTTGGAGAAAGTTCTCTTCTGTTTCCACAGAGAATGAGAATCTGTGGATTTCGTCCAGGAAAATTTAGTTTGATTGACCAAGAACCCTGAAAGGTAGCCATGTATATGCCACAAAGTACTTTTCTAACAAAAAGCAGGAAGCAGTTTGGAGGGACCTACACTCCAATTCCCAAATATTGTTTATAAATATTTGTTTACATTTAAATTTGGTTGTGATATAGATATGAATACTTTGCGTCTGTATGGATCTTGGTTTCTTGATACAAAATTAAGGTCAATTTTGTTGTACTGTGTATATGTATCTGTGCTCTTGATTAAGATATTGTGTGTTTCAGCTCATTTTAAAATGTAATGTATAACTAATAAATAAAGGTTAATAAATAGTCATCTATCATAGTCAATGTTGTTGCGATGTTAGTTAGGTTTTCTAGATATAGAGGGATATATTTCAGTTAGATAGGTATTAGTCAAAATTTTCAAAGACTGACAGAATATGCCATTTAAACATTTTAAAAACTTAGGACTTTTTATGACATGAGACACATCTGCTGCTGGCAGCACCAAGTTACTTCAAGAGGATTACAGGCACCAAACAGGCTCCTTATGACATTAGTTAGCCATTTGGGTAAGAAACTGTTCTTGCCTGAACTGCTTAATGCTATGCTGTATGGACTCAACATACAAGGCCCCCAGGAAATGATTGCTGAACTTGTGTAAAGGTGAGACAATCCTTCGGGGTTCCTTTTCATAAATGAGTCTGCTAGACATTCTGCAGAACACAGAAACAAAAAGTGACTGAAAAACTGCCAATATAGGGAGAACTGTCTTTAAATGTCCTGCTTCATGAAAAAGTTTGGCAGATACTAGGGGCCAACAGGCTGAAGATGTGTGCCCGCAATGTTACAAAAGAACTGTGGGTGACTGTCCAAGCAGTGAGATATCTCTGTCAATTCTAAAGTTTTGGAAGTTGCTTACAATGCACTTTCTGGTTACTTAGGTAATAGTATATCCTCCTGGAGTCTTTGATGGAGTTGGAGAATAGATAGTTATAATTTTCCTTAGTTATATAGAAGAAAAAGTAAATATAAATATAGTAAATGAAATTCTTGCTTGATACCTGCTCTGTTATATGTAATTTACTTTGTTAAAGTTAAAACCTTCCTTTTTATTTAGACAGAAAAGGGGAGATGATGTAGGAAGTCATTCTGCCTATTTGTTGATTTTATTAGTTATGAATAAAGACTCTCTTTTGGGCCTGTTTTAGGGCAAAATAGAGCTAGGTGGAGAAAACAAAAAATGCTGGGAGATGGAAGGCAGAGCCAAGTAGATAGCCTTCCTATCTACTTGTAGATAGGAAGTATAGCCCCTACAGAGACAGAGGGCAGATGGAACTTTATCCAGTAAGCCACAGGCATATGGTGATGTCACCATAGTAGTCTATGCAGTGGCTCATAAGTATTTTAGATCTGTTCAAGTATTAAGTAGACACATTCTGATTTAGCACAATATTATTCAAAAATATAGACCACTGATCATCAATCTCCCACTCTATGACAACAGAGGTGTAAAAGTATAAATTGCTGACTGCTTTCTAAAAGTAACACAGTTGTCATAATTTCATAAAAATTTATTTTTATTGATGGTGTGTGTGCACTTGTGTGTAGGTTTTGGAAGCTCAAATTTCATATATTTTTTTCAAGGACAGTTATTTTCAAGACATGGTCTCCCTATGTAGCCCTTACTGTCCTGGACTCACTAAGTTAACCAGGGTGGCCTTGGATTTAAAGAGATCCTACTGCCTCTGTCTCCCAAGTGCTGGGATTAAAGGTGTGTTTCAGCATAACCAGCTTTTAAAACATTTTTAAAGATTAACTATATGTGTGTTAGCACACATGACTCATGCACACATGCAGTTGCTGTGGAGGGCAGGAAAGGACATTTGGGCTAGACCTTGAGCCACCTGACTTAGTTGTTTGGAACTGTCCTCAGCAAGAACAAAATATTTATTAACCACTGAGTCACCTGTAACTCCCACCCCCACTTGATAACTTTAAAAGAATGATAACTTATATCATCATTTTGAACATACACATATATGTATTTTTAAAATATATGTATGTGTATGAAATGAGTCCCTGTAAAATTTTTGTGTGTGTTTCAGTGCCACATCAGACTGGGCTAATTTCATGTTAGTCATCATTGTCATCGTCTTCATCGTCAGTTTCTTCATTCTCCTCAGCTGAAAGTACAATGGCCTCTTGTGTGGCCCTGGAAGCCTGTTCCTCACCCACACTGGGAACCTCCATTTCTGTAATTTCCAGTCCACTGGGGTATTCTTAGTAGACTGGTGGCAGGCCTGGGGTATGTAATTCTCCACACCATACTTCTGACCCCAGCCTACGTAGATGCTTTCAAACTTTCTGTGAATGATAAGAAAAGAAAGCATGTCTCTCAAGAAAAGATGATCCCTTTATACTAATGAGGTCCTGTTACTATATCTTGGAACCATGTTTTTTATTGTAATGCCAGAGTGAAATAGTTCTCAATAATTTCTCAACTACCGGAAATTATTTTTTACTAAACTGCTAAATCACTTATGAAAACCAGAGCTGAGGGATGGAGAGATGGCTCAGAGATTAAGAGCATTGGCTGTTCTTTCAGAGGACCTGGGTTAAATTCCCAGCATGGCCACTCACAACTGTCTTTGACTCAGTTCCAGTGGATCTGGCATGCTCACACAAATGTGTATAAATTAAATTTTTTAAAAAAGGCCAGATACTGTCAAAAATGTACTCTGTATCCATACCTTCCTCAAAAAAGGGCCTTCTCCAGTTATTCAATTATTTAATTTTTTTACAAAGATTTTCTACAAAATACGAAAGTTGCAAATTTTGGATGAAGAATGAAGTGTAACTAAAAAGTGATTTGTTATTTTTTTCAGGCCAGATCTTAGGAAATTCCAGAGGTTTTTCCTTGTGGGCCTCACCCCACTTAGGACATGATGAATAACCAGTCAACAGACTGCCCCTTGCTAGTGGGAGTTTCAGTCAAGACCTCTGCCCCCAAGCCTGATCATGCATCTCTAACTCAAGAGCCTTCATCTGCTTCCAAGGCTGGTCATGCATTCCTAACTTAAGAGCCTTCATCTGCCCCAAGGCTGGTCAAGCATTCCTAACTCAAGAGCCTTCTTGGTGTTCTGTCTCTGGCTGGAAGGCCCACCCCGACTAAGGATTCCACCCCCACCTCTATAAAATTTCCTCAGTCTTTTTTCCCTGGGGGTCCTTCTCAAAGAGATGACCTCATGATGCCCACATATCAGTGAAACACAGTTATGCAAATCCATTTGATTCTTGGAAGAGAACAATGGGGGGAAAAGTCAGAACTTTCTCTTCCTCATGCTATCATGGTAAATAATTAAAAGCTTGGCTTTTGTTGTTTTTTTTTCTATATACTATTTTATTGATTATTGGGGAATTTCACATTATACACACCGATCAAACTCACTTCTCAGTCCTTCCAGGTCTGCCTCCTAACCCTTGTGACGCCCCCCCCCAAAAAAGAATAAAAGCCACATGTCCAATTTGTGTTGCCCATATACTCTCTGGAGCTTAGTCAAACTCGCAGTGGCCATTGGTTTTCACTTTTGACTTAACTGTTATTTCTAAATTTGGTCACACAATATATGTCATCCTCTTCTTTCCTCCAACGCTTCCATATCCCCATGCATCCAGTTCACTTTTCTTTCTTAGAAGCAAGGGATCAGACACACACACAAAGTGTTTTGTGTGCACCAGCTAACACCTGAACATGAGGCTTGGTTTAATGACTAGTCTAACCGAGGTAGCTCGGCTTTTACCTACTTACTTGAGCTTTCTGCTACTAATTAAGGAAGAAACAAACAAGATAAAAGGAACTGTGTTCTTTCTCAGCAAGATATAAAGAAAGCTGTAACAGTCTCTTGATCCTAATTCCCTTGAAAGTGATCACTTAAATAAAGAATATTTTAAATACCTTTTTTCAAAATGATCAAAAATTTAGTTGCATCTTAAACTCTCCACTAACTTAATAAATGAGTGATATAAAACCATTCCCAATATAGATAAATGGGATAATTAAAAGAAAAAAGTACAAACTTGAATTACTCTAGCTCTAAACTTCATCTTTACTATATTACAGATGTCATTTTAATAAATCACACACTATATATCTAACATGCCAAAAGGAATTAAGATAGGAGTAACAACATCTGTGATAACATAATTTCCAGAGTCTAAACAATTACAATTGTCAGACACTAAGCAAGGCTTTCAAAGCCAAATGCTTTTATGAGTGTACTTTCAGTGTGTCTTGTACTTCTGTCTAAAGTTTACCATGCAAACTAGGAATACCCAGTCATTTCTGTCTGGGATTCAAATCTCAAGCCATGTTATTTATGAATTTTAGCTAAACTTATCTCAAACTACATCTGTAATCCTTCTTTCCTGAATTGTGACTTTGTATTGAATGTGCTTGGGAATGTACAGCTTACACTCAGTACACTACACACAGGACTGTCTCTGCCTTGGGTAAATGTATGGTCTCCCTGGACAAAACCATCATCCTTCCCTCCTTTGGCTAGGGAGGTGCTTTCAATTGGATTTCAATATTCTGGTTACCTTCTGTGGGTAGATAAATCCATTTCCAGATTTATGTCCTCGTGGATCTTGCTTTGGTTTTGTACTCACCAAAATATAAGCTGTGGAGTTTGGTTACATATGGCTTTGTAAGTGGCCATTGCAAAAGGCATATGTTCCAGGCCAAAGATTAGATCTAAGGACAGCAATAGCACACTGCAGAATGAGATTTGAGGAAAGTCATGTTGTCCAAGAGGGTATATTTTGAATATCTTGAACCCAATGAGTAAGTTATAAGCTTAAATTCAAAACAGAACAAATATCTACTGATAACTGAAGTGATTTTTAAATATGAAACAGTCTTCAATATATGGTAGAAAAAGTTAAAACATTTTCTCGATCCATTTTTTATTCATGGAGGGACATCTAAATAGTTTTCATGTCTGGCTATTACAAATAATGCTGCTGTAAACATAGTTGAACAACTTCTTTGCTGTGTGATTGAGCTTCCTTTCGGTATATGCCTTGAATGGTATTGCTGGGTCTTGAGGTAGGTTGATCCCCATTTTTTCTGGTAAAACACCATAGTGATTTCCAAAGTGGCTGTCCTAGTTTGCAATCCCACCAGAGTGGAAGAGTGTTCCCCTAACTCTACAATCTCTGTAGCATAAGCTGCCTTCAGTGTTTTTTATCTTAGCCATTCTGATGAACATTTACACAATAGAGTATTACTCTGATGGAAAGAAACAATGACATTGAGATTTGTAGGAAAAAGGATGGAACTAAAAAAAAACATTCTGAGTGAGGTAACCTGGCACCAGAAAGACAAAAACAGTATGTATTCACTCATAAGTAGGCTATTAGAGATGAAACAAAGGACAAACACGCTACAATATACAACCTCAGGAAACTATGTAAAAAACATGACCCTAAGGATACATGTGGATGAAATCAGGAAAGGAAAATAATTAAGATCTCCTGGGTAAACTTGGCCAGGGGTAGGAGAGAGAGGATGGGAGATGGGAACTTGAGGGATTAAGAAGATCGAGTTGGGAGAGGGACAGATGTGGGACAAAAAATGAAGGAGATATCTTGATAGAGGGAGTCATTATGAGGTTTCTTTCTAAACAAGGATGACCCAACCTAAGACTCCTAGTCATAGTGGAGAGGGTGTCTGAAAGGGACTTGCCCTTTAATCAGATAAGTGACTACCATAATTGTCATCATAAAACTTATATCTAGTAACTGATGGAAGCCGATGCATTGATCCACAGCCAAACACTGGATTGTAGTTTACTTGAAGAGAGTGAGGAGGGATCATATGGACAAGGGCAGTCAAAATCATAATTGGGAAAGCCACAGAGACAACTGACCTCAGCAAGTGGGAACTCAGGGACTCTGGACTGATAGCTAGGGAACCTGCATGGACCCAAAATAAACCTTCTGAATATGGGTGGCAGTTACCTGGCTTGATCTGTTGAGGGGAACCCAGGCAGTGTGACCAGGACTAATTCTGGGTAAATGAACTGACTTTTTGTAGCCCATTCCCTATGATGGGATGCTTTATGCAGGGGCCAGGTGCTTGGTCCTGCCTCAAGTTGTTATACCAGAGTTTGTTGACTCCCTGAGGGAGGTCCTAAGGCCTCTGAAGAGAAGATAGGAGGTAGAATGAGGGAAGGGAGGGGACAGAAGAAGGGGAAGGAGGAGAAACTGGGCCTGATAGGCAAAATAAAATAAAATTTTAAAAATATAAATTGATAAAACAGCAGCTTGATATAAAAATCAGTAGAGTTCTTTCTTTTTTGTTTTTTGAGACTGGGTTTCTCTGTGTAACAGTCCTGGTTATCATGGAAGTAGCTTTATAGACCAGACTGGCCTGGAACTCCATGAGATCTGCCTTCCTCTGCCTCCCAAATGCTGAGATTAAAGGCATGAGCCACCACTATCCGTCTCAAGAGTGTTTTATGAGTGTCGTGAGCCAATATATGTGTAAGGATGTATATATAGTGCACACATATACATACATATCTTATGTGTAAATACAGCAAATGTAATGAAATGTACAAATGTTTTTGCAATGGAGACTTTACTAACAGAAAAGAAGTATGTGTATCCAGGGGGAACAGTTTTATCATCAAAGGAAAGACAATTCATGACTATGGCATACACCTAGTAAGTGTTTCAAGCAAAAGAGAATAGAAAGAAACAAAAAAGAGACAAATAGAAGTCTGCTAGAAACCACACATAATCTTGTACTATAGCTGTGCCATGTGCTTGCAGTACACAGAATGCAAGACAAGAGTGACGCCAACATTTCCTATTGGTTTCAGCCCACCCACGTGTCCTCTCTGAACCACTCCTTCAGCTGTTCTCAAAGCATTAGATTAACCAAAAGCCTTCTTTACTCTCACCCTACAGAACCCACAAGGGAGTAGGGATGAGAACTAGCTCTCTGCACCCCTTTTAGGGCTTCCAGCACTTACATGTTTACCACATGTGTGCAATGTATAGTTTATGAGTTCTCATTAACAGGTGTGTAAAGTTACCTAAATCTTCAGACATTGGTGTCAAAGGAGGAGGCCCCGCTTCTTGTTCTAGAGAGTCAGGCTCATCTCCTTTGTGTTCTTTCTCTTCATCTTCTTTTTCCTCTTTCTCATTCTTTGTGCAGGATTGAACCAAGTACAGTGACCCTGGAAATGAACGTTGTAAGGTTTAACAAATTAATGAAACCTTATAACTATCGAAATATTCTTAATATATTGAGAATTTATGCTTGCTAATTATCAATATAATACTTCCCTGTGTGGAAAACTTTCTCAACAACTCTGATACAGGGTCACTTTCTATTATTCTCCTTTGTAGCATAAATAATAAAAAGTCAGACAGAGATATTGGGGTTCAACCCCAAAACCAGAAGAGCAATGTCGCAATGTCACTAGAAAAGACTTACCTCTACAAGACTGTGTGACCGCAGACTAAACAGACAGAGCTTCTCTCTCCTCTTATTTTATATTGCATCTAGTGCTGGGATTAAGGACATTTGACTCCCTAATACTGAAATTAAAGGTGTGAGCCTCCACCACCTGGATTTGCTTTTGTATTGATCTTGTGTAGCTCAGGATGGCCTTGACTTCACAGAGATGCATCTAACACTGTCTCCCAAATTCTGGTATTAGAAGTGTGTGTCACCATTGTCTGACCTTTAGTGGCTTTAGCTTTGCCTCTGGTCTTCAGGGAAGATTTATTTATCAAAACAGAGATAATATACCACGACACTCCTACTTCAGTTTTCCCAGTGCTAGACTTGTTGACACATGCCTCCACACTGAGCTTCCTCTTTCTGTATGTTTTTACCAAGGTTATTTTCATTTGGGTTACTTCAGGAAAAACAACAAACTTGTAATAGTTATTTCAATAATTTTATATTTCATGGAATTACAGAACTTGAAGGTCTATGCATTCTTTAAATGGTAGTAATACATTTGACTAGTTTGCAAACTTTATATAAAGAAAATAAATGATGATTTTAAAAAGCATACTTTTTTCATTTTTTGCAATGTTCTAATTGATTATGTTGATAACGCTATTTTAAATCGGAGATCATCAGAAAGATTTTAAGATCATTTAACATTTTAAAATTCAGTGATTAAAGCCAGGCATAGTGACACACACATTTAATTCCAGCAGTCAGGAGGAACAGGCAGGCACATATCTGAGAGTTCAAGGCTGGGCTGTTCTACAAAGCAAGTCCCAGGCTAGTCAGGAATACATAATTAGACCCTGTCTCAAAAATAAAAATCCATCAATATAATTTTCTCTTTTTAAAAGAGAGAGAGAAAAAGAGAGAGGGGAAGAGAAAGGAGAGAGAGAGAGAGAGAGAGAGAGAGAGAGAGAGAGAGAGAAAGAAAGATTGCTACATATGTGCAGATGTCCCCGGAAGCCAGAAGAAGATATCAGATATTCTAGACCTGGAGTTGCAACCCACTGTATGCTGTCTGGCAAGGATACTGGAAACAAAACTCAGGTCTTTTGGAAGAGCAGCAAGCTCTCTTATGTCCAGTTCTGGTTCTTCCTTATTTGTAGAATATTCCTTAAATAGAAACAGTTGTGAGACATTGCTACAATATCCCTGGTGACATGGCTTATACATATCTTGCCTTCTCTGTTCTTTTTGTTTGTTTATTATGACAGGGTTTCTCTGTGTAATCCTGACTGTCCTGGAACTCACTCTGTAGTCCAGCCTGGCTATAAACTCAAAGATCCATTTGCCTCTGCCTCCTGAGTGCTGGGACTGCAGGTGTGTACCTCCATCACCCGGCCATAGTAGTTTTAATAATTATTTTTATTAGCATAATTGTAACTTTTGAGTAACTGAACAAAAGAATTTTTCATTGTGATGCTTACATACAAGTATACAATGTACTTTCATATTCAGTCCTCATTAGTTTTTCTTGTATTCCCTTCCAATACTAATTATTATTAAAAACAAAATTTCAAGTGTGATAACCTGGGGTCCTAATTACTCAGCAATAATCCTTATCTGGAGTCCTTAGAAGAACCTATTATCTATATGGAAGAGAAGAATTTTTACCTTTGATGGAAGAGTGCCACAGGGGTTTCACGGGAAGGTTCTGGGTCCTTTGTCTCACACCTCGCTCTATAATGAATCAGCTGAGGTTGCTTTATGATCTCTCCCACCCAGTCTGTCTCAACTCCTCATTGTACAAAAGGAATCCTGTAACTTTTCATGGCGTTGCAGTGATGAACAAGTCCTATGTATTTAAATATGTAATCAATTATATGTAGTGTTCCTGACACAGAGCCCGTATATAACCACTGTTCAATACTGGTTTTCATGTCTGTAGTAATCATTTAGAATTTTTGTCATAAAAGCTTCATGCAGAAAAAAAGATCTGTTGACAAAATAAATGAACATTAATGCTTAAAATATAACAGATCATTTCAGTACACATGCCAATCTAAATGTACATACTACCCAAAGACCCCTACCTGAGGAAGAATGTACTGCATAAAATGAACCCAACTGGATAGATATTCTACAAGGTCAGTCACTTGGATGCCTTCTTCAAAATCAGGGTTTTCCTCATAGCAATCTCGACTACCTTCCACCTCTTCTTCTTCTTCTTCTTCTTGTTCTTCTTCTTCTTCTTCTTCTTGTTCTTCTTCTTCTTCTTCTTCTTCTTCTTCTTCTTCTTCTTCTTCTTCTTCTTCTTCTTCTTCTTCTTCTTCTTCTTCTTTTTCCTACTCCTTCTCTTTCTCCTCTTCCTTTTCCTTTTCCTCCTCCTCCTCCTCCTCTTCCTACTCCTCCTCCTCCTTCTTCAAACTGATAGAATCCTAGAGGGCTGACATAGGTTCCTGCTGAAATGTGGCCAATTTGTGCTCTTAAGTAATTGCTTTCATTTCCTGGGAAGGGCAGATATCTAATGATGACCATGTCTAAATGTTCAGAGAAAAATTTCTTGATATTTCTTGCGGTAACAATTTGTGTAGGCATAACTGATAGTAACTTCACCCACATCCTTACGGGCTCATTGCAAATACATTAGATGTATTTGTTACTACTTGTTCTGGTTTCTTCCTTAGGTACGGCTTGTGCGGCCTTATACATGGACTTGGTAATCGATCTAATTTATCTTTCTGGTCTTCATTGGCTTTACTTACTCCATCGTATCTCTCTCTTCAACTACTCCTTCCTATTCCACCTTCTCTTCATCTTCTCAATCACAAAATTCCACTTCAACATCAATATAATTCATTTCCAGACCCATGATCTTGTCCCAGAAGCGGCATCTTTGGATTGGGTGTATTTGAGTAAGTCGCTTGAGGGCAAGAACACACAATAAGTCTCATCTATCCCCAAACCAACTCCAGCTTGTTCAAAATAGTAAGCTGACTCCATCACTTTGGGCATAGAGCTTTCTACCTAGGAAAATGTATATCCATGGTTAAAATGTTATTCATAAGAGGAATGTTTGCCTCTTTTCTATGGCTTGACACTATCTCTACTTTTTTCACCTCTCTTTCTATGAATATACGAACCAAAATGTGTGATTCCCTAAATTTTCATTCTTACCTCAAACATAAGACTTCTTAGTCCGGTTGTTTGCTATACTCATTGATATGATGATAGTTACTTTGCTTTATGTGACTTTTAGAAAGAACTTAATGGCTACTTGTGATAAAAATTCAAGTCAGGCATTATGGTTCACATCATTAATCCTAGCACTAGGAAGGCAGAGGAAGGCAGTTTTCAGTTTGAGGCCAACTAGCCTACATAGCAAATTTCAGTCCAGCAACAGATATCTAGTGAGGCTCTATTTGAAAAAAAATTCAACATTATTTTTCACATAACTAATAATCTAATAATGCTAAAATAAAATATAGCCTAATAGGCACATATTTATATACATGTATATTGTCACTAAACTATGTATTAAAAGTATGGTTTTGCATGCATGTCAGGTAAATAACATTAGCATTCTATGTAGGAACATATGTAAATAATTGAAAAGATTAAAAAGGTAAACATTTTCTGAAGTGCTTGCCATAAGCTACATGTTAAAACACAAATATAAGTACTTGGCAGTATATATAGTAAATAATAACATGTGAAGTAATGAAGATAAACATATTTCCATAAAAGAGATACAGGGAAAGGAATATAGGGTTCTAAGTGGACACTAGAATATCTACAGTTAGAAGACCAAAGGGAAATGCAAAAGAACCTTAGCTGAGGTGGGATGCTTCCCAGACAGGCTCTTCTCACAGGACAGGGCAGTTATGAGCACTCATCATTGTCACAAATGACTTGCTAGTATTTATAGTTTCCCATTGTGGTGTCAAAAATATAAAGACTTTGGGGGAGACTGTTGGTTTGTTTAGTTTTGGTTGAGAAAGATCTTAGTGTGTGTTTAGTCCTGGCTGTCCTAGAACTCACTCTGTAGTCCAGACTGTTCTTGAAGTAACAAAGATCTGTCTGCCTTTGCCTCTGAGTCTGAAATATAAAGCCACCTGGCTTGACTAACATAATGCCTTTTAAAATCCTCACTTGTGACATAGACTGTAAAATTCATTCATGGTCATGTAGAGTATTACTTGCTCCTGGTTCTGCTCACTTTGCTACAATGTCATGGGTTCAGCAGCACAACTATGGAGGTCAAACGACAACTTTCTGGAGTTGGTTCTGTCCTTAAGCATGTAGGCTCCAGAGGTGAACCCAGGTAGGGCTTTAGGCATGCCAATAGAAGCCTTTACCCCCTTTCTGGCACCCGATGTGAGGCTGTACTCTTCATCCCATAATTCAGCTCCAATATTTCACGGCTGCCATTCTGACCTTGTATTAGGAAGATGCTGGGTCAAGGGTTGTCACACTTCAGACCCAAAACAGCTGTGTGTCTTCTCACTCACATCCTGTATCTGGGTGTAGATCGTGATCTAGTGAAGTTGCCTAAGACAGTTAGGGGCAACATTCCTGTATTGAACACTGACATTTCTTTATAATGTTATCCCTGAAAATGTCTGCCATATGCTTGATTCCCTCATACTGAATGCTCCCACAGTTCTCATGGTTGTATTTGACCCATACTCCAATGCCACTGTGAAAATAAGTCTGACATTAGCTCCCTACTCCTATCACATGTCCCTTCAATCCAAGAACCCTTGGTTCCTTTGCATCAGGGTGTGTTTCTTCCCAAAAGTTGCTACACTAAGGCACTGTGGGTGCCGCCAAACCCTTGCTTCTTCTGCCTTTCCCTGAAGGATTCTATTTTGAAAGTAGTTTATTTAAATCATACTTTGAATAGATTGTTGTTATTAGAACATGAAAGCTCAGAAGTAACATAAAAATTTTAGGTATATAAAAATTTAGGGAATAGGATATAGGATGCTATTTTGAAGTATTTGAAGTTCAAATTTTGGTGAGGTTCCACATTTTACTCCAAACTCTATATTTTATGCTTTCTGTTACCCATTCTTTCTCCAAATATTTTTACCAATTTCACTATTGATTTTAAAAAGGATTTTATTCCTAACTCCTTGTACTTTGAACCATAATTAAATTATGTTAAATATCCAGAAAATGGAGCTTACCCTAAAAATGAGTACACATTGGAATTAACATTAGAATTACTTTTATGTTTTGAACTTAATTTAGAGGAAAATATGCTACTAGTTTTAAAGCTTTTTAAATTGATTTTTATCGAGCTCTACATTTTTCTCTGCTCCCCTCCCTGCCACACTCCTCCTCCCTGCAATCCTACCCAAGGTCCCATGCCCCCAATTTACTCAAAAGATCTTGTCTTCATCTACTTTCCATGTAGATTAAATCTATGTAAGTCTTTCTTAGTGTCCTCATTGTTGTCTAAGTTCTCTGGGATTTTGGTTTGAAGACTGGTTTACTTTGATTTATGTTTAAAAACCACCTATGAGTGAGTACATTTGATAAATGTCTTTCTGTGTCTGGATTACCTCACTCAAAATAATATTTTCTAGCTCCTTTCATTTTCCTGCAAAATTCAAGATGTTGTTATTTTTTCTGCTGTGTAGTACTCCATTGTATAAATGTACCACATTTTTCTTATCCATTCATTGAATGAAGGGCATTTAAAGCTTTTATAGTAACCCATCACTTGATGGTGGCACATTTGAAGAAATTTAATTCAGCAGGTTGATCTTGGAATGAACTTTTTAAAGCTTAGATGATATAGCGTACCAAACACTCAGTATATCTAATTGTGTGTAATTACATTAAAATTATTTTAGCATTAATTTTAATGCAGATTGATGTTTTCCTAGCATGTATATTTGTGCACCATATGTATGTGTTATATCCATTTGAAATGGTGCTATAGTTGTGAGCCTTAATGTGGGTGCTTGGAACCAAATCCAATCTGGAAGAGTAGCCCGTGCTCATAACCACTGAACCCTCTCTTTGGTCTCCCAGCCTCTCTTGTGAGAAAGAATCTCACTATCAATTCATTGCTGGTCTGGAGCTCACTTAGACAAGGCTGGCCCTAAACTTAAAAAGATTTATCTGCCTCTGCCAAGTGCTGGGACTATAAACATGCTCTACCATGTTCAGCCTGTGTTTGCTTACAAATAAGTTTTTATCACTGATGCAGGTGTGCTCATGGAGCCATCTCCACAAACACATAGTGTTTTACACCTATTTCACAACACTACTTTTTCTAGGAGTTTCTTATATTTTCACATTTTATAGGGCTTAGGTCATCTTATGTTTTGGGAACTTTCTTTATATGAGAGAAAATGATTTTTTCATATTTCTTATTGTTGAAATGTCTTGGAATAGATATGGGTTTATACCTGCTTCTGAAGTATTCCCCAAATAGTGAGTGTGTGGTGGTATGACTAAGAATGTCTCCCCACACACTCATCTATTTGAATGCTTATTCACTTGGGAGTGGAACTCTTTGGAAAGATTAGAAAAACTTGAAGGTGTGGCCTTGTTAGAGTAGGTGTGAGTTTGTCACTGGAATGGGCTTTCAGGTCTAGGCTCTCTCTTGGCCTGTGGATCAGGGTATAGCTCACTTTTACTGCTTTAGTGGCAAGTTTATGTCATGGTTTCTGCAATGATGATAATTAACCAAACTCTGAAACTGAAAGCAAAACTCCAATTAAATGGCTTTCTTTTATGAGTTGCCTTGTTCATGGTGTCTCTTCACAGCAATAGAACAACGACTATTATTGTTCCATCCACTAAGAGTAGGTGTAATATTTAATTATGACCAAATAGTGACTTTCTGGAAAATTACAGACATCATTTATGACCAAGCTCCCATAAAATGATGAAAGACTTGTGACAGTTCCTGACATAGAAGTCACCATATATATTATCATAATGAAATAAATTTATTAGCAAAGCCTTGAAGGGATGTAAGAAATTTCTGATTCAAATACTATTTACAGAGCTATCAAAATAGTGGGTGTGCTCATAAGCAACCTCGTTCATCTCTGAGATTCCAGTGTTCATTTATAGCATTGAGAAATTTGGTAATCACTTACAGTTATTTGCAGAGCTATAAGATGGTGTATTAATGAGGCAAGTTCCACCCATCCCTGAGATTCCAGTGCTAAATAATAGTGTTAAGATAGTTGGTGATCACTTACAATTTCCTTCTCCAATTCTGGATCAGCTCCTTCCAACTAGCCATGGAGAAAAAGAACCTTTTGCTCTTTGTTATTTCATATTTGGAAGCATTTCATTTCTATTGTGGAATATAGAAATGTTCTATTTTAATTCTTCTATTGATTTTTATTGAGATCTACATTTTTTCTGCTATCCTCCCTGACTCTCCCCTCCCTCCTTAAATCCTCCCCAAGTTCACCATGCTCCCAATTTCCTCAGACCTTGTCGTTTTCTACTGTCCACTTCCCATGTAGATTAAATCTATGTAAGTCTCTCTTAGTGTCCTCCTTGTCATATAAGTTCTCTTGGATTATGGTTTGTAGGCTGTTTTTCATTGTTTTATATTTTAAAAAAAACTATGAGTGAGTACATGTGATAATTGTCTTTCTATGTCTGGATTACCTCACTCAAAAATAATGTTTTCAAGCTCCATCCATTTACCTGTAAAATTCAAGATATCATTATTATTTTCTGCTGTGTAGTACTCCATTGTGTATATATACCATATTTTCCTTATCCAGTCTTCAGTTGAGAGGCATTAAGGTCCTTTTCAGGTTCTGGCTATGACAAACAAAGCTGCTATGAACACAGTTGAGCACATATCCCTGCGACACAATTGAGTATCCTGTCGGATATATACCCAAAAGTGGTATTACTGGGTCTTGAGCAAGGTTTTTTTTTCTAATTTTCTGAGAAATCACCACACTGACATCCAAAGGGGTTGTACCAGCTTGCATTCCCACCAGCAATGCAGAAGTGTTCGCTTTTCCCCATGACTTCTCCAGCGTAAGTTGTCATCAGTATTTTTAATCTTGGCCATTCTTACATGTTTAAGATGGAATCTCAGAGTTATTTTGATTTATATTTCTCTGATGACTAAGGATTTTGAACATTTTCTTAAGAGTCTTTCAGTCATTTTAGATTCCTCTGTTGAGAGATCTCTGTTTAGGTCTGTATTCCATTTTTTTAATGGATTATGTGTTTTTTAGGTGTCTAATTTCTTGAGTTTTTTGTCTATTTTGGAGATCAAACCTTTGTCTGATGTGAGGTTAGTAAAGATCTTTTCCCATTCTGTAGGCTGTCAGTTTGTCTTGTTGACCATGTCCTTTGCTTTACAGAAGATTTCCAGCTTTAGGAGGTCTCATTTATTAATTGTTTCCCTCAGTGTCTGTGCTGCTGGGGTTATATTTAGTTAGTAGTCTCCTGTGCCAATGCATTCAAGTGTACTTCCTACTTTCTCTTTTATGAACGTCAGTGTGGCTGGCTTTATATTGAAGTCTTTGATCCATTTGGACTTGAGTTTTATTCATGGTGATAGATATGGGTCTATTTTCATTCTTCTACATGTTGATATCCAATTATGCCAGCACCAATTGTTAAATATGCTTTCTTTTTTTTCCATTTGATATTTTTTGCTCCATTGTCAAAAATCAGGTGTTCAAAGACGTGTGGATTGGTATCTGGGTCTTCTATTCAGATCTATTTGTCCTCTTGTCTGTTCTTATGCCAATACCAGGTTGTTTTCAGTACTGTAGCTCTTTAGTAGTTTGAAGTCAGAGATTGTGATGCCTTCTGAAGTTCTTTTATTGTACAGGCTTGTTTTGGCTATCCTGAGTGTTTTGCTTTTTCATATGAAGTTGAGTACTGTTCTTTCCAGGTCTTTGAAGAATTCTGCTGGGATTTTGATAGGCATTGCTTTGAATTTGTAGATTGCTTCTGGTAAGATTGCCATTTTTACGATGCTAATTTTGCCTACCCAAGAGCATGGGAGTTCTTTCCACTTTCTGGTGTCTTCTTCAATTTCTTTCTTCAAAGATTTAATGTTCTTGTCATACAAGTCTTCCACTTGTTTGGTTAGAGTTACTCCAAGTTATTTCATGCCATTTGTGGCTATTGTGAAGGGTGTTGATTCTCTGATTTCTTCCTCAGTCCTTTTATCATCTGTGTAAGGAGGGCTACTGATTTTCTTTAGTTAATCTTGTATCCGGCTACATTGCTGAAAGTGTTTATGAGTTGTAGAATTTCCTTGGTAGAATTTTTCAGATCACTTATGTAAACTATCATATCATCATCAAACAGTGAGACTTATACTTCTTCATTTCCAATTTATATTCCCTTGATCTCCTTTTTGTTTCTTATTGCTGTAGCTAGGACATCAAGAACTATATTGAATAGATATGGAGAGTGAACAACCTTGTTTCATTCCTGATTTCATGGGAATCGCTGGGAGTTTCTCTCCATTTAGTTTGATGTTGGCTGTTGGCTTGCTGAATATTGCCTTAATTATGTTAAGGTATTCTCCTTGTATCCCTGTTCTCTTCAAGATCTTTATCATGAAGGGATATTGTATTTTGTCAAAACCTTTGTGGTTTTTATTTTTCAGCTTGTTTATATGGTGGATTGTGTTGATAGATTTTCATATGTTGAATCATCCCAGCATCTGTGGGATGAAACTGACTTGATGATGGTAGATGATGGTTTCATGTGTTCTTGAATTCAATTTGCCAATATTTTATTTAGTATTTTTGCATCAATGTTCATGAGTGAGATTGGTCTGTAATTCTCTTTCTTAGTAATTTCTTTCTGTGGTTTGAATATCAGGGTAATTGTAGCCTCATAAAAAGAATTTTGCAATGTTCCTTCTATTTCTATTGTGTGGAATAATTTGAGGGGTATTGGTATTTGTTCTTCTTTGAAAGTCTTATAGAATTCTGAGTTAAACCATCTGGTCCTGGGCTTTTTTGGTTGAGAGACTTTTGATGACTGTTTCTATTTTTTCAGGCATTATAGGTCTGTTTAATTTGCTTATCTTGTCATGAATTAATATTGGTAAGTGATATTTATCCAGAATGTAGTGGTGGGAGTGGCAGACTGCAGCCTGGCTCCCAGCTAATTTTACCCAAAATAATTACATGGAAACTGTATTCATTTTAAACACTGCTTGGTCCATTAGTTTTAGCCTCTTATTGGCTAACTCTCACATCTTAATTAACCCATTTCTAACAATCTGTATAGCACCACGAGGTGATGGCTTACCAGGAAGAATCTTAACCTGCGTCCATCATGGAGAGGAGAGCTATAGGGTCTAACTCACTTCCCTTCTTCCCAGCATTCTGTTCTGCCTTTCCTGCCAACCTATGCTCTGACCAATCAGGCCAAGCAGTTTTCTTTATTAATTAATCAAAGAAAGTAATACAGAGACAGATGACCCTCCCCCATCACAGAAAGTTGTCCATTTCCAGTTAAGTTTTCCAATTTTGTGGAGTACAGGTTTTCAAAATATGACCTGATGATTCTCTGTATTTCCTCCAAGTCTGTTGTTATGTACCTCTTATCATTTCTGATTTGTTAATTTGGATATTCTATCACTCTGCCTTTTGGTTTGTTTAGATAAAGGTTTGTCTATTTTGTTGATTTTTCTTGAAGAACCAGCTCTTTGTCTCATTGATTCCTTGTATTATTTTCTTTGTTTCTATTTTGTTGATTTCAGCTCTTAATTTGATTATTTACTACTGTCTAGTTCTGTTAGGTGAGTTTGCTTCTTTTTGTTCTAAAGTTTCAAATGTTCTGTTAATTCACTGGTGTGAGATTTTTACAGATTCTGTTTTAATTTAAATTATTTATTTATTAAAATTTTCCACCTCCTTCCCTCCTCCCATTTCCCTCCTACTTTCCCCACTCCCCCACTCCCCTTCCCCCTCCCTTTCCAGTCCTAAGAGAAATTAGGGTGCCCCAAACTGTGGAAAGTCCAAGGCCCTCCCCGCTCTTACCAGGTCTAGGAAGGTGAGCATCCAAACAGACTAGGCTTCCACAAAGTCAGTACATGCAGAAGAATCAAAACCCAGTGCCATCATCATTGGCTTCTCAGTCAGCCCTTGTTGTCAGCCACATTCAGGGAGTCTGATCTGATTACATGCCCATTCAGTTCAAGTCCAGCTAGCCTTGGTGAGCTCCCATTAGATCAATAACACTGTCTCAGTGGGTGGATGGACCCCTCATGGTCCTGACTTCCTCGTTCATTTTCTCCCTCCTAATTCTCTTCATCAGGACCTTGGGAGCTCACTCCAGTTCTCCAAAGTTGGTCTCTGTCTCTATCTCCATCCATCGCCAGATGAAGGTTGTATATTCAACAGTGTGGCTATGGGAGAAGGCCAGTTTAGGCACCCTCTCCTTTCTCCCCAAGAACCTAGATGAAGACATACCCTTGGAATCCTGGAAACCCCTCTAGAGTCAAGTCTCTTGCCAACCCTAAAATGGCTCCCTTAATTAAAATAACTTCTTCCCTGCTCCCATATCCACCCTTCCTCCATCTCAGCCATCCCATTCCCTCAAGTTCTCCCCAATTCTCCCCTTCTCCCTTCTCTCTCCTCATCTCCCCTTCCCCCAACCCTATCCCCACCCATGTGTTCCCAACTTTTGCCTGGTGATCTTGTCTACTTCTAATATCCAGGAGGATAAACATATGTTTTTCTTTGAGTTCACCTTATTTAGATTTTCTAGGATCACGAACTATAGGCTCAATGTCCTTTTTTTATGGCTAGAATCCACTTATGAGTGAGTACACACCATATTCATCTTTTTGTGTCTGAGTTTTTGGTTATCTCACTCAGTAAAGTTTTTTCTATTTCCATCCATTTGCATGCAAAAATTCAAGATGTCATTGTTTTTTACCACTGAGTGAAACTCTAATGTATATATGGGCCACAACTTCTTTATCCATTCTTCCACTGGGGGTACATAGGTTGTTTCCAGGTTCTGGCTATTACAAATAGTGCCATTATGAACATAATTGAACAAATGCTTTTGTAGGATGATTAGGCATCTCTTGGGTATATTCCCAAGAGGGTTGACTCCCAGTTTCCTGAGAAACCGCCACACTTATTTCCAAAGTGTTTACACAAGTTTGCATTCCCACCAGCAATGGATGGATGTTCCCCTTACTCCACATCCTCTTCAGCATAGATTATCATTGGTGTTTTTGATTTTAGCCATTTTGAAAGGTGTAAGATGGTATCTCAAAGTTGTTTTGATTTGCATTTCCCTGATTGCTAAGGAAGTTGAGAGATGTTGAACAATGGAATAGAATCGAAGACCTGGATATTAATCCACAAACCTATGAACACCTGATTTTCAACAAAGGAAGTAAAATTATACAATGGAAACCTACTCTAGAATTTTCTTTTGTAAATTTTCTAATATGATGTGGATATTTAAGTTATTAGAGTAAAGCATACCTGCAAGATCTATAATACATATTAGCTATATTCACGTTTCATTTCTAAAACTAAAAACTCCTAGCTATATACTAACACTGATGAATATTTTTTACTCTTACTTTAATTGCTTTCTGTTCCTCATCCTTGCCCTTACTAAATAAAATCTGATATCAAGCATTGTTAATTCTTTAACAGCCGTGTTCTTGCCACCTTATATATTTTAAAGGATTTCTAATTATATCGATGTATGTGAGTATGTGCATGTGAAAGCAGGTGCCCATGCCAGATCTCCTGGATTCTGAGTTGGAGGTGCTTTGTGAGCTGCCTAATATTGGTGCTGGGAACCAAACTCTAGTCCTCTGCAAGAGCAGTACATGTTCATAACTGCAGAGCCATTTCTCCAGCATCTATATCTTATTTTAAGGTTTATTTTATTCAATGCATGTGAGTGTTTTGCTTACATGTACGCATGTGTATCATTTGCATGCTGGCTCCTGAGAAGGTCAGAAATGATTGGATCCCCTAGAACTGGAATTAAAGGATGGTGGTGAGCTACCATGTGGGTGCCTGGTACCAAATCCTTGTGTCCTGCAGGAGCAACTAGTGTTCTTAGATGCTGAGCCCTCTCTTCATTTCCTACATCATAGTTTTCAAAGCAACAGTTTGCTTCAATGTTTTTATGTGCCCCAAAAAGCATTTTATAGTGTTATCAGCCCAGGTTCAAGAAAAAACAAATCACCAAATTCTTTACTTTTTTCTCCTGTTTTAAACTATTTTTGTTAGTTCTTGGAGAATTTTATATATGCTTTCATCATATTCTCCTTCCCCTCTCAATGCTTCCTAGGTCCACCCAGTCAACATTGTATCTTTTTACCCCTTATTAAGGCCAATTCATGCTGCCCAAATATTCTTATATATGTGCCTTCTCCTGGAGTGGTAATTATGACATTCTAATGTACTCTATTTTACAAATAAATTAGCAAAACTTCATTTACTCTCCCAATAAGTAATCATTTTTTGTTCCATAATCTATACTCTTTATTTTTATGCACCCGAATTATAGGTGAAGCATTTGCTTTTTACACTCCTATACACTTTTCTCCCAGCACAATACTGATTTATAGAGTAAGAATGAGTGGATGGATGGTTGGATGGATGGATGGATAGATGATTATTGTCAAAATCTATTGCATTGCCTCCTGTTTTGTCAGTCAAAACTGTCAGCTGAAAAGGAATGTGGAAACTAAGCACCAGGTCCATGGAATCCAATATCATGACCTCCAAGAGCACCCACATTCATAATCATACACCCACACATATATAATTAACAATAAAATTTTTATGTCGTTGAGTTATATAGTATTTAAGAGTACTTGCTCTTCTTTGAGAGGACTTGAGTTGTGTTTCCAGTACCTACCTGCACCCACATTTTATTTGGAAGATGTAACCTCTATTTCTTGCTGCCATTTACTCATGTTTTGGAGACTGATGATCACTAGGGGAAGGGCCACGCATCAAAAAATATGTTCAAAAACGTTTGTGAAATTATAAATGTCACAAAGTACCACGAAATAAAAGAATGCACTACTGCAAGGGAGTTCCGTGGCAGGTGAGTTCTGAAGAGTCAGGAACTAACTAGGCAAAGAACCTTCTCATCTGGCGGATCATGGAAACTTACTATTTCTTATGACTAGTGAAGAGTAATGAGGAATGAGACAAAATTGAGAATGATGCAAATTAAGTTCTCCATGAACTTCTGAGTCAGGTCTTTCATATTAAAAAAATGACTTAGCCAGGTTTTGGTGGTTCATCTCTTTAATCTCAGCACTAGGGAGGCAGGGGCAGGCAGATCTCTTTGAATCTGAGTCTATCCTAGTTTACAACAGCTAGTTTCAGGACAGGCACAGAAGGAACACAGAGAAATCCTGTCTCAAAAAAACAAAGCAAAATAAAATGAAAAGAATGACTTGATTTGACTGTTTCTTTTTCTGAAAATTTATTAACATTTTTAACATGTATGAGTGTTTTTCCTGAACATTGGATTGTGCAATCAGTGTGTGCCTGATGCCAGGGTGCTCAGAAAGGGGCTTCAGAAGCCTTGAAATTGGAGTTACAGACAGTTGTGTGTTGTAAGATGCTGCTTGTTCTTTCTCAAAAGCACAGACCCAAAGTAATCACACAAAACAATATTAATTAAATCACTGCTTGGCCCATTAGCTCTTGCTTATTATTGGATAGCTCTTACTCTCAGTTTAACCCATTTCTATTAATCTGTCTATCATCACGTGGCTGTGGCTTACTGACAAGGTTCTGTCCAGAGTCTGTCTCAGACAGGCTACATTGCTTCTCTCGACTCTGCCTCCTTTCTCCTATCACTTAGTATAGTTTTACCTGCCTAGTTCTACTCTGCCCTATCAACAGGCTCAAGCAGTTTCTTTATTCATTAACCAATAAAAGCAACACATATACAGAAAAATGTTGAAAGAATGGTGGGCTGCATTCCGGCCCAGCTCACACACGGCTAGCTTTACACCCAGAAATAACAACACACAAACTGTATTCATTTAAACATTGCCTGGTCCATTATCTGTAGTCTCTTATTAGCTAACTCTCACATGTTAATTAACCCATTTCTAATAATCTGTATATCACCACGAGGTCGTGGCTTACCAGGAAGATTCTAACCCACCTCCATCTCGGAGAGGAGAGTCATGGTGTCTGCCTCACTGCCTTCTTCCTCCCAGCATTCTGTTCTCTTTACTTTGCCTACCTAACTTTCTGTCCTATCAAAGGGCCAAGGCAGTAGTGTATACCTTACTATTGTAACAAGAGTTAAATGTACAACATGGTAATTTTAAGTGACTTCAAAGAGCCTTAATCCTTCTTTGTACTTTTCTCCCTGATAAATTTGTCTTATTAATACATAAAAACATGAGATACTAGGTGTTCAAAATTTTCTACCTAAAGAAAATATTTGAAATCACAGGCTATTGACTAGTCAATGTTTTCAAAAGAAAGGACACAAGATGCTAACATCATCCAGTGGAAGACAATACCATAATTCTCTGTGAAGAAATAGAAGAAATATGAAAAATGAAATCAATGTAGCTCCTCAAAACTTAAAATCATAGTAATAGATTCCAATATGGGTGGAATAGATGAAATTCCAGAGAAATATTTAAAGAGGTTATAAGAATTTTCAATGAAGTCAGAAGATATGGATAAACTCTGAATGATTATTTTTAGAGCACAAAAGAATAGATTAAATAAGACAATGTATGTCAGGAACATGTAATTTAACAAAATGATAGAAAAACTGAAAAAGATCAAATTGAGATTTGGGGAAATGAAACGTTCAATCAGTTAATCTGGAAAACAACCTTATTTATGGTATTTTTAAAAAATACACAAGAATAAACCTAACCAAGAAACTTAAATCTCTACAAAAACATGTAGAGACACTATATCAAGAATTTGAAGAAGACACCACCAGATGAAGAACCCTGTCACATGGTTAACAGAAGTAAATTGCAATTAGTTAAAGATTCATAGTATCTCCATCAAATTCAAAAGACAATTGGTCTTGTGCTCCTCATGGCATAGAATTCCCACTGGGGACAGGCAGAGCAAGCAGGTAGTTGAGGTTTATTTCAACAGCTGTCAGGACAGAAAAGAAGAGATAATTATGTCTTCCAGCAAAGAGGGCCGGCTGAGCTAAGCCTCAGTGGCAAGACTCTTTCTAATATTGTCTCCATAACAAATGCAAAATACAAGCCATAAGTTACAACAGCCTGCTTAATTTCTTTTAGATCATTCAAGCGATAGCTGTCCATCTACCTTCTTTTGATCCTCTTTGACCTTTAGAACCTGATGCTTTGTCAGAGTTAAGTACAGAATAGGAAGCTAAAGCCCTGGGTAATCCAGTTCTGACAGCCACTGGTGATGTTGCATCCTGTCCTTATTCCTTCCTTCCCTGTTCATCAGCTCTAATAATTTCCTCATTCATTTCAAATCTTTTTATCATTGGTTTTTTTGTAAAGTCTGAATCTCCTGTCCTGTATTTTTTCTAGTATATTTCATGGAGGCATCAAGTCTCTGGTCCGCATTGTGCACCTGTGATTCCAAGGGTTTAATGTTATTCTTGAAAGATCACATCTCTTCCTTGAACTTTTCTTGAATATCATGTAGATTGTTGTCTTGGAGGTACATACTGTCTGTTATTTTATCAATACTTTTTGATAACTTTTGGATGTCAAATTCAACAATATGAATTCTTTCAGATAACTTCCTACTACCCTTAGATACGGAATCAATTCTGTCTATCATAGCATCCAATTATTTAGATGACCTCTGAAATTTTCATTTATTTTAATCCTGTCAACTCACTGTTCATTATTTGTCCATAAAGATTGTATCATTCCTAGGAGTGTTATATTCTTCCTTAATGACAGAATATGGAGAATAAAACTGAAACATAGTAACCAGTAAACTGAGGTATCCCCATAGTCATATAAGCCTCGCTTGATATAATCCATTGTATTAGTAAAGAAAGCAGTAAATGTTATATTGGAAATAAAAACTGCCTTATCACCTGTTATCCAGCAGGTGGTGGCATTGCCTAGCTGTGATTAGAATCAATGTGAAGGTTACAGAAATGGTCCTGTTTCAGTGTCTGCCTTGGTACTTGTTAAAGACTGGGAAATATGAGTTTCTCAAAAAACAGTAAATGTAATTAAAACAATTCCATACATGGAGCCAGAAACCCAGAATTCAGGAGCAGAGAACAGCAACCTGGAAGCCACATACACCACCATCTGACAAAGATTCGCCTCGAGGGTTACAGCATTTGGCAACCGATTGTGATCTGACTCATGCTGCATAGGTGCTGCATTGCAACAGGGATTTAAAAATCACTCAGAACAGAGCAAACCAGGTGGGCAGAGATTGTCCATGCCAGGGGAACCTGGGAGGCATGGAGTTTAAATCCATGTGGGCACCAGTTGTAGATATAAGTCACAAGACAATCCCATACTACTTTGGAATTATGATTAATAAAAGGGTTATTTATTTATGGGGAAATATTACAGATCACTGTCCTAGACAACATCCATCAGCATGACCAGGAACAGAATCTAGTAGCCGGAAGTGGAGCCAGAAGCAAGAGAGAGAGAGCAGGGCTACTGTTGCTTTTTAAAGCAAAAGAGACCACACACAATTGGGCTGGTATCTTTAAGGCTATTGACTGAAGGAGTGGAAGGAGCTCCTGCAACACCTAGTGTTGTGGAAAAATTCTGTATTCTGTCAATTATGTTTTAAATAAATGCTGATTAGCCAGTTGCCAGGCAGGAAGTATAGGTGGGACAACCAAACAGGAAGAAGAGGTGGGGAAAGGAGAACAACAGAATTCTGGGAAGGAGGAAGCCCATTCCTCTGAAGTCCTGCCCAGATGCAGAAGAAGGAAGATGTGACCTGCCCCACTGAAAAAGGTACGGAGCCAGGTGACTAACATAGATAAGAATAGTGGGCTAATATAAGATATAAAAGTTAATAAAAAGCCTAAGCTAATGGGCCAATCAGTTTATCATTAATATAGACCCACTATGAAATTTCTTTGGGACTTAGCAACTGGGTAAACTGGGCAAGACAAAAAGTCCTAACAACAGAATGGCAAGGAAAAGGGAAATGTGCCCTCACTGCCCACCCCATGCCACCTAAAACACATGAGAAGGCCAATCTTGGGGGCATGAGAATGGAAGAGGTGGTTCTTTCTTCACCAGGTGACTAGACAAAACAGTAGCACTGTTCCTGGTAGTGTGAGTGTGGATAGGCTGGACCTGAGGGTGTAATAGCAGGAGAACTGGCCCTGTTCCTTGCTCTCTGTTGCATCGTGTGAGCAAGCCAAGGCTGTTCTGGAGAGCTCTCACAGGTAGTGATGGTGAGGGAAAGCTGGCAAGCAGACAAATCCAGCTAACACTCAGATCCAGAACCTAGTCTATGAGTTGGCCCAACCCAACATCTACCTAATCTATGAATCTATGAACTATGAATCTATGGCATGTGATGAGGCCAGAACAGCAGATCCAGAGCTACAGGATCTCTATGACCTAAGGCAACAAGGGGATATCTAAGAGCAGTCCCAGTGATGGCCCAGTATCCAGGGTATAGCAGAAGCCAGAGGCCTTGAAATAGACCAATGAGCATTGCAATGAGCACTTACAAGTTAAGGTGTATGGACTAAAGGGTATACAGTGAGACTTGCTATTTTACACAACACCATTTATGCTGAGAGACTTTTTGTTTATTTGTTTTTGCATTAATTTTTCTTTTAAATTTAAATCTACCATTACATGGATGACATTTTGTTATCTGATTCGAATATAGATACTTTAGAAAGGATGTTTGAAGAAGTAAAGAAAGTCTTGCCTAAATGAGGATTACAAATTACTCCTGAAAAGATTCAAAAAGGAGATTCTGTTAATTACCTAGAATACAGAATAGGTTTACAGAAACTTTAAACACAAAAGGTTCAAATTCAGAGAGACCGGTTACAGACTCTTAATGACTTTCAAAGATTGTTAAGAGACGTTTCCAGTCTACGACTAGCTGTTGGGATAACACCTGATCTAATAATTCATTTAAATAAAACCTTAGATGGTGATAAAGATTTGAATACTCCCAGAGAATTTGCAGCTGAAGCAGAAAAGTAATTTACAATAGTTGAGGAAAAATTACAGGAGGCACATGTGGATAGGATAAATCCAAATCTCAGTTGTATTCTAGTCATACTGCTTTCAAGAATTTGTTCCACATGAATTTTAATGCAGAGGGAAGATATTATTCTAGAATGGTTCTTTTTACCACATAAATCAAGTAAAAATTTTAAAACTTATGTGGAAAAAGTCCCTGAATCAATTCTAAAAAGTAAATTGAGACTTCGTCAACTAACATGTATAGAACAAGCAGAAATTATAGTGCCTTTCAAAACTAATGAAATAAAAAATTATGGGAAGACAATGGACCATGACAAAGGGCTTGTGCTATTTTGGTGGGAGAGATTAATAGTGACTATCCCAAAAGCGATAAATTTAACATTATAAAGAGGGCTTCTTGGATTCTTCACCAAATTGTATGTGATGCTTTGATAACTGGATCCTGTACATTTTGTACTGATGCAAATAAATCAGGGAAAGCAGGTTACAAATCAGAAGAATTAATAGAGTTGAAAAAAGCCCTTTTAATTCTATCCAGAAGGCAGAATTACATGCCATTCTCATGATGCTAAGGGACTTTAAAGAATCTTTTAATATAGTTACTGATTCACAATATGCAGAATGAATTATCTTGCTTATTGAAACCCCTGAATTTATACCAGATAATACAGAATTGACTTCAATGTTTATTCAGGTGCAAGACATAATCAGGAATAGGCTTTGTCTTATGTACATAACACACATCCAGTCCCATATGGGTCTGCCAGGTCCTCTAGCACAAGGTAATATAGTAATTGATCAATTACTTATTGGAAGAGTGTTGAAGGCATCTGAATTTCATTTAAAAAATCATGTCAATAGCAAAGATTTAAAGAATGAGTTTTCCATTACATGACAACAAGCTAAGGTGATTATAAAGAGGTGTCCTACTTGTTCTTTCTATAATCAAACATCATTGCCTGCAGGGAGTAACCCTAAGGGTACTCAAAGGAATGAAATATGACAGAAGGATGTGTTCCACTTTAAAGAATTTGGTAACTTAAAATATGTACACCACATCATAGACACATATTCATTCTTTTAATGTGCAACTGCCTCGAGTTCAGAAAAGACCAATACAGTAATCACAAATTTATTAGAAGTTAAGGCAATCATGGGTATACCTGTACAAATAATGACAGACAGAGGTCTGGCATATGTATCTAAAAACTGAAAATATTTTTTGCTTATTATAATAAAAAGCACAATACAGGTATACCAAATAATCCTACAGTTCAGGCAGTTATAGAAAGGTCAAATCGTACAACTAAGGATATGCTGAACAAACCAAAAGGGATGGAAAATACCCCCAGAAATAGACTGCATAATGTTTTCTTAATTCTGAATTATCTTAATGCTAATGAGAAAGGAACAACAGCAGCAGAGAGGCATTTGATAAGGGAAAAAAACTTCTGAATTGAATCAAAGAGTGTATTTCAATGATATGTTGATCTCACAATGGAAAGTAGGAGATGTACTACTTTGGAGAAGGGGTTTTGCTCTTGTTTCCATGGAAGAAAAAAATAATGAATACCATTAAAATTAATAAACATATGCTTTGAAAAGGAGAACCTCTTGAAACAGAGAAATAACAGCTCATCCACAATGGTGACAACCATACAGGTGGTAAGGATAGCCATATAGGGTTGGGGCAGGGTTCTGTTCTTATCTTTGCAGGAAAATACACATCATCAAAAATTAAAGAGACCCTGGATATTTGAATGCTGACAGAAAAAAAAATAACTCTCCACTAAGGAGCATCTAGAAAACAGAATATGTTTTATAAATCTAGGTATAAGTTACACTTACATTTACACACACACACACACACACACACACATATATATATATATATATATATATATATATATATATTCAACTGCTTTTGGAGTTGGACAATAGCTCTGTACTTCTCTAAATCTAAGCATGCTGTTAAAAGAAGCATTCAGATTTTCTGTTTCATATCAGGAGCCATCTGTTATGGAACAGAAGAAAGACTTTAGGAAAAATTTTTACTTTCTCCATGGCTTTTTTGTCTATATTATATTCTTTATTGAATGTATGTTTATATGAATGATATTTAAGTTTCTCATGATGAACAATAGGTTTTCCTACAGATCCTTTTCTGCAGTAGTCTTTGAAGTTTCCAGGAAGAAGTTTCCATCAACAACTCTACCTAGTTGAGATGACATTGTGATGCAGACATTGCTACTATAAGACTGCTTCTCTTTTTTCAGGGGGTACCAGATGCTATAATGTGCACCTTCTCATGACATTCTGGCCAGAATTTCAAATAAGGACTTGGAGGAAAAAAACCTATCAACTTATTGGAAATTGTTTCCAATTATACGAGGCAGTAATTTTGTAACTTAACCATCACTTTAATATTGCAGGATCTTACTAATGACAACATCACACCACTGACTGTGGGAAGCAATTCTAGAAGACAACACCCTCATCCCAAAACAGTTTGTCCATAGGGTTGGGAACATTGTTTAGGGATTGTTGATTATTATTTGTATTAGATAGAGGGTTGGGATAAAAACTATGTTTGTTGAAAAAAAGGGGGTGGATAGTAATAGTGGGTAACAGAGTGAATACTTGTGAGCGATTATTTCTGGAAAATTTATGTTGGTATAATCTTTGTATTTAGATACAAGTTCAAATTATATTTGTTACTTTTTTACATTATTTATACACATATATGTAGAATGAGGGCTGGCTTGTTGGGGTTTCTGTCCTGCCCAGTACCCCAACAAGCCAGCAAGTCCCAAGGAAAATCACACAGAGTCTACATTAGGTTATAAACTGATTGGCCCTTAGCTCTGGCTACTTATTAGCTCTTATAACTTATGTTACCCCATTATCCTTATCTACATTAGCCACATGGCTCCGTACCTTTCTCAGCTGGGCAAGTTACATGCTGCCCCTTTGGTGGTCTGCACAGGAGTGGAGGAAGAGCTTCCTTCTTCCCAGAAGAAATACTCATGTTCTCATCGCCCCACCTCTACGTCCTGTCTGGTTGACCTACCTATACTTCCTGCCTGGCCAATCAACGTTTTATTAAAATACATGATTGACAGAATACAGATAATTCTCCCGCACCATTTCCCTCTTTTTTTTTTTTTTGAACAAAGGAAAATACCCATAGTCCATTTGTTGGAAATGTGGGCATAGTATTTCAGGCTACTTCCTGCTGGTTGGGGGCGCTGATGATCTTATGGGGATCATAAGCCTAAAGAAAATTTAGAGTTATAATAAAGTTCTGACTGGAGTATCCTGTGAGTCTCGATCATCTCAGGCAGCAGTCTGGAACCTGTTCTGGATGAAGAACTCGACATCTGGGCCATCTGTTCCTTTCGGAGATTTCTCAGGTGGCCTCCGTTAATCAAAGCTGATTTTTCTTAACTCAGAATGAATCCATAGCCTCTCATTTTCTGTGGAAACAAAAGCAAAATCTCTTCTCCAAAGTACCATACCTTTTGACTTCAGTTTTGAAGCCAAGGTATTTTCAAAATACCTATCTTGGGTTAGTTCAGCAGCATTTATAAACAAAAGTCTTTTAGCAGCTGTTGCTCCTTCCTCAGCATTCAAACAATTCAAAGAGAGCATAATAACACGCAGTATCAAGATTCTCTGTGTATTTTCCATTTTTATGCGGCTTTATTTCAACTTCTATTTCTTTTAATTTTACTTTTAACTTTTGGCTGTTTGAGACAGGTTCTCTGTATATATCTTTGTCCTGGAATAAGTCTGTAGACCAGGCTGTCCTTGAACTCACAGAGATCCTCCTGTCTCTGCCTCCCCAGTGCTGGGATTAAAGGTGTATGCTACCACACCTTGAACTCACAGAGATCTGTCTGTCCCTGCCTCCCAGGCATTGGGATTAAAGGTGTGCACTACCACACCTTGAAGTCACAGAGGTCAATCTACATCTGCCCCTTGAAGTCACAAAGGTCAATATACCTTTGCCTCCCAGGCATTGGGATTAAAGGTGTGTACCACCACACCCTATGTCTCCCTTTTTTTCTTATTTATTTTTAATGACTTTAACCTTTAGCCTGCATATATTTTTAACACACTGTAAACCAGTTAGAGGTTTTCTTCCTCTTTGAAACTCTCTTTACTGTATATCTCTCTTTCTGACTACATGAGTCTTTTTGGAGAGGATTAAAACCGTGGCTTTGATGGCCCATTCCTTAGCTTTCCAGCCTCAAGGCTGAGATACCAGCCAGAGCTGTGTTCACTGCCACAACTCTATGGCGTTTCAAGGTCCTTGCCAGCTAGCTGCAGCATTCTGCTCACAGACCACACTCAGTCGGACTGCCTGCCTAAAAGAGTCAGAGTTTGCCCTGGCAGGACAGCCCAGAAAACCAGCATTTTAAAACAGTACAGCTTTTTTCCTGCTACGACTGGAAATCAAAAAGCATGCGTTCAGCTTTTCATCAACACTATTTAAGCGTTTCATGGCAGGACCTTTTAAAAGAGCTACAAGGTTTAGCAGCTAAAGCTGAGTCAGGAAGCCTCTCTTAGATGAGAGCGCTTGCTTGCCTCTAGCAAGCAGAGCAGACCCAGGAAATTGCTGCTACCAAGAAACCATGCTTTACTCTATTCTTTCCCAAGCTTTCTCAGGCTTTTTGTGGATTCAGTTATCCATGTGGGCGCCATATGTAACATGACAGAGCCAACTTGTTGGGGTTTCTGTTCCTGCCCAGTACCCCACAGCTGGCAACTCCCAGAGAAAAATCAATCACACAGAGAACTCTATAAGTTATAAAGCTGGTTGGCCGATTAGGTCAGGCTCCTTGTTAGTCCTTGTAACTTACATTAATCCATTATCATTATCTATGTTAGCACATGACTCCGTACCTTTCTCAGCTGGGGAACTTACATGCTGCCTCTTCAGTGGTCTGTGCAAGAGTGGCGAGGGAGATTCCTGCTTCCCAGAATATTCCTGTTCTCATCGCCCCACCTCTACTTCCTGTCTGGTTGACCTGCCTATTCTTCCTGCCTGGCCAATCAGCGTTTTATTAAAATACATGATTGATAGAATACAGATAATTCTCCCGCACCACCTATACATAGCGCCAGATTGTATATATGTATATTATTATCTCTGTTTAGGACATTTTGTATATTGATACAACTTTTAGGATGCATTTTCATATTGCTTTATATATTACTCCTACCTCTGATCAAGATGCTTATATATTGTTAACGTTTTGAGGTCATTGTCCTCATTTGTTGCACATTTGTTTACAGGTTATTTAATATTCTTACATAAAGTTTTAGTCTTTAAGTTATACAGGTATTAATTATTATAGGTCAATAGTTGTGCATGCTTACTCTACATACAGTCAGATGAATTAGGTTCTTTAGATACATTGAGATTGTATTCTCTCTAGACAAGTAATCTTCCGTCACTTCAATGATCTATAGAACATGGCATTTAAATAACTTAGGATTCTGTTGACATGAGACATGACTGCTTCTGACAGCACAAATCTATTCCAGAGAGAAAGTTGAGCACCAAAGACACTTGGAGCTTGCTTTCTTCTTGGGAAAACTGGCATTTGGGCAAGGAACTGACAATGCCTCAACCACTAACAAGTTACATGATATCTGAAAATGGATAAGTAGGGCTGTTAAATCTTGCAAAGACAGGATAAGATGGTTTTGAAAATTTTCCTGCCTCTGAAAATGGTCTGTCAATTATGCTAGGCCATAGCCAAATTTGGTTGCTTCAACATTGCAAAATGAGACTTTAGGTGATTGCTCAGCTAGCTAATTGACTCTGTCATATATTGCTTGCTTTGGAAGCTACTTGATTGTACTTCCTGTTGCTCAAGTAATATTATCCCCCTTCTTAGGCCTTCAATTGGGGTTGAAGATTAAATAGTCATACTTACCATCCTCTAATGATCTAGACAAGCCATTACCAATACATGAAGGCGTAAGTCACAGACAATCCCACACCAGTTTAGAATTATGATTAATAGAGTGGTTATTTATTCAAAGGGGAAAAAACTTACAGATTACCGTCCCAGACAACAGCCCCTCCACGCAAACAGGAAAGGAGTCTAGGAGCTGGAAGCGGAGCCGGAAGCCAGAGAGGGAGAGGAGGACAACCGCTGCTTTTTTTTAAAGAGAGAGAGACCATCCCCAATGGACTGGTAACTCAGCAGCGATTGGCTGAAGGAGCGGAAGGAGCTCCCACAGCAAATATAAGACTTAGACTTCTTAGGATAGAATGTTTTTTTAAAAACACTTAGCATATGTTCTTTGCTTAATATTGTTTATGCTGATTGCAATTCTAATCTTATACTTGATATCTGTTCCTAGTGTATATAGTTTTGTATTGGGTTTGGAACTCTCTTGCTTAAACAAAAAGGGGAGGTGTTGTGGGATCTTTTTCTGCTCCTTCAGCCAATAGCCTTAAAGATACCAGCCCATTTGAGCTTGGTCTCTTTTGCTTTAAAAAGCAGCAGTAGCCCTTCTCTCTACTTGATTTTTTGATTCACCCTCCACATTTAACCCATCATTCAGCCCTGTGTTGCTTTTTACAGCAGGCATTGAATTTTTTAATTTTCTTGGTTAGACACATTCACCACTATAACTGGGAATGACTGGGCCACTTTTTTAGTTTGAGGGCCTATGAGAGCCCCCTTAATTTCAGGTTGCCTAGTCTGTCTGTTGTTCACATTCATTCATTGGTCCAATGTCAGCCTTTACCCCACATTCTACATATACTTTTATTTTACCACAATTGAAACATTTGTCAACTTGATGTCTCCTCACTACTTTGGAAGTTGCTTCTCCTACCCAAGATTCAGAATTATAGTCAAATGTTTAAGTATTCATTGTATGCAGAATCCATTCATCCATAGGTGCTGATCTAAACCTTAATGACCTAATTATTTTTTGCATTCTAAGTTTGCATTTTCAAAAGCCATAGATTCAAGAATTATTTGTCTAGCTTCTGGGTCTGTTACTCCTATTTGTATAGCCTTACTAATCTTTGTAAAATGTCAGTTAAGGTTTCTCTCGGTTCCTGTATAACCCTGGAATATGATTCAATTATTTTTCCTAGTTCTTGAACCCTGTCCCAAGCATTTAAGGCTGCTTTGTGGCATAGGGAAAAGATTTCTTCATCATAAAGAGCTTGGACCTGTGGATCAGCATAAGGACCTTTGCCAAGAATTTGATCTTGGGAAATCTCAAGACCTTTTGCTCTTCCCTGTTGTTCCATATTTTTTTTTATTCCTCCCTGAAATAAATCCCAAACATCAATTAAGGTCTGTCATCCAGGACTGCTGAAACTAACTGGAAAAAGTCATAAAAAAGTCATAAGTCATATTTTATATTTGAATCAGATAACAGAATGTCATCCATGTAATGGTAGATTTTTGACTTAAGAAATTGCTTATGATTTATTTCCATTGGCTGGCTGACAAAGTATTGGCACAGGGTGAGGCTACTTAGCATTCCCTGTGGGAGAATACTCCATTGGTATCTTCTAGTAGGCTGAGAATTATTATAAGTAGACACTGTGAAGACAAACTTTTCTCTATCCTATTCTTGTAAAGGTATACTGAAGAAATAATCTTTTAAATTAATGACTATGAGAGGCCATACCTTTGGTAACAGAGAAGGCAGAAGAATTCCAGATTGTAGAGGGCCCATAGGTTGAATAATCTCAATGATAGTCCTTAGATCTTTCAATATTCTCCATTTTCCACATTTCCTTTTAACAACAAATACAAGAGAATTCCAAGAGCTGGTAGAGTGTTCTGTATGTCAAGCATTTAGTTGTTCTTTTACCAACTGTTCTAAAGCATGCAACTTTTCCTCAGCTAGTGGCCACTGCTTAACTCATATTGGTTTCTCAGTTAACCCTTTTAAAGGTAGAGCTGTTGGTACCTATGAAGGTTTATCAATTGCTTTGTGCTCTTGTAAAGCCCAAATGGCTGGTATCCATCATCCATAATATTTTTTAATATTTTCTTCAGCAAAGAGATGTTGTCTAGGACTGTGATCTGTAAGATTTCCCCTTAAATAAATAATCCTTTTATTAATCATAATTCCAAACTGGTGTGGGATTTTTTGTGACTTATGTCTACACCATCTCTTGGCATAAGAAGAAGTGGTGCAGCTATCCTGCTCTCATATTCACAGACCTGGATACCTGCCCCCTACCAACAGGGTAAATTCTAGTGTGCTACACAGGTGATCTGTTTTTCCCACTCTGTCATGTGCATGAACTGTAGACCCACTAAAGGCTGCACAGACATCAGGAGTCTGTGCTGATACCTGGGTCAAGTTACTGTCCAAGGGTTGAGTCTCTGTCAGGCCCATGTAGATCTGAGTAGTCTGTACTGCCACCCAGGGCCATGGTGTCGACTGGGCCTATATTGCTTTCAGGAGACTTGTCTGGGTCTATTACCCTGCCATGCTGCCATTGTGTTGTTTTCCATGATTCCTATATCCACCAAAAGCAGTGAAGATAGGACTGTGGAGTTAGCCCTACACCTCACTGACTGTGACCAGTCTGGAGAACAGGCCCTGGACCTCCTCAGGACAGCACAGTAGAGCTGTTCTTCCTCATGCAGGTGTGGGT
The DNA here is from genome assembly GCF_982192425.1 of Myodes glareolus. NCBI lineage: Eukaryota > Metazoa > Chordata > Mammalia > Rodentia > Cricetidae > Myodes > Myodes glareolus. The sequence continues at coordinate 95,829,328 of NC_142026.1, read as the reverse complement.
GAGCAGAACCTGAAGACTGAGAGTGAGAGAGCTAGCCCCATGATCTGCTACATGGTGGTGTGGGCAAGATAAAGATATCCCCTTGACCCTCGCTCTTCACTGATCAAAACAGAATCCAGCTATAATTGGACCATGGATTCATATATAGTCCTGTATAGCAAGCAGCCTGAGCTCAGGTGTCACCATGAACCTGGTAGCCAGTACATGTCATTTAAAATGTCATGAACCCAATAGCAGCATGGCCCTTGAACCCACATATGTCCCTAGGTGTGGGCCCAGATCCTGGGCATCCACATTTGAACCAGCATATGTTTAATCTTTTATTTTTATGTCTTTACTACAAACTGAGATCTGTTATATTAATTTTAAAAGGCATAAATGTTTTCATATAACATCTCTCTTTATTTCACAGAGCACATTTGAACAGTCGTATTGATTTTGAAAGCAATTAAAATTAAATATAAGAATAAATGGATATTTAATGTTTATTTGATTCTAAATTAATTAAAGATAAATAAAATGTGAACAAGAGAAGAATCTCTGAAGACTACAAGTCATGATTTATGTTTTTTGTTATACCATTATTGTGAAAGATACCAATGCTAAAAACTACATTTGAAATCAATGTTATGGTCAGGAAACTAAGCATAAACTAATTATTTCATTAAAGAATTGTGCTTTATAAGTCATTCTTAAATGAATGAAAGAAATTAATTTTAATATTACAGTATGGCCTTTGGTTAGTACATTTTTATGATTAATTCATATGGTAATTAAAGTTCTACTCCTCATTTATATCCCAGATGAACTTTAAGGGTATGTTTTTCATATTCCTGTAGAATATTCTGTCAAATCTTTCATCCTGATCCACAGTCAAGTGATGCTTCCAGTCTCCTATGGTTCCTAATGGGAGAAGCACAGAATAGCACCTACGTAAGTAGCAATATCGGGGCACAGTCCACCCAACTCACTCTACTCTCTTCAGCTCAGACTGCAAATCACTCTCAGGAGGGCTAGGCTGGCTATCACTCCTCTCATCACAGAAGAAACTTCAGAGCAGCACAAAATAAATAGGTATCACTAGCTACTACCACTGAGTTGTAGCCAATTTTTTAAAAGAAAAAAAACACCTTAGAGGTTACAAAAAATATTTGAATTTTAAAAGTACATTTTACTATGTGCCAATCAGTATACTAGGAAAACACTTAGACTTCAAACACAGTATATTTCAAACACAGTCTTTTGAGGTATATGCTGTTTAGTTTTTCATTTTTAAACAGAAAAAAATGAGACCCAGAGGTTTTTAGCAAGTCAAATCAAGGTGACATAGAGCTTCAGAACAGTTAACATTGTGATTTTACTGAGTAGGAATTGGAAATGATCATTACACTAATTAGAATGAAAATATCCATTTGGTTTTCTTAGTTGTCTGAGAGGATGATATTATTGTTTGCATTTGGAAAGGATGGCAAGCTATCATGGGTAAGACGTTAAGGCTTGATGAGGAATAGGATGTGAGAACTGATGGTAAGTGGCAGAAGAGACAAAATAAAAGATTTCCTGAAAAATATAAAAACCCAGCAATATTCAAATATATGCTAATACTCACAGCAATGATAAGTTAAAAGGGTATCAAGATGGAAATGTTCATTCTTACCTATATCTCTGGGCATATACTGAGATCATAACAAGTTTATTGCCTGTTTACTTTATTGAACTCATGTCAAATAAAGTTACTAAAACATCGCTCTAATTTTTATGATGAAAAAAATCTCACACATGAGGAAGCAACATTTTCAATTTTGTCCAATATCCTAGAAAAATAGTAAATAAAATTGTTCTTGTCTAGGCAATGCATGATCATACTTATAATCCTAGCTTTGGGGGGTGTGTGCAGTGGGGACAGGAGGATTATGAATTTAAGGTAGCTGTGGTTAGTTAGACTACACTGAGAAGCACATATTCTCTCTCTCTCTCTCTCTCTCTCTCTCTCTCTCTCTCTCTCTCTCTCTCTTTCTCTCTTTATCTCAAGCACATACACACAAGCACACACACACACACACACACACACACAAACACACACACACACACACACACACACCTCCAACAAAACCAAACCAAACCAAAATAAGGCAAAAAATCCCCAACAAAACATTAGAGCCTAGGACAAGACTGCTGACTTACTTTAAAATTTGAGTTGTGTGCCTTATAAGGAAAGAAAGCCATGTTTATTTTCTAAGTGAAATTGTCAGATTTTCAGAGTTTTTACTAAAACTGCTAGAAACCCTGGATGCTTCCAAATGTCATTATCACCTGGAGAAATACTTTAAAAACACATATTATTTCCCCAAAGTACTTCAGGAACACTCAACAATTTTTCTGCTACTACAGACTAGTGAATTTCACCTTTGCGGAGGAATGTTCCCTCATCATTTCTTGTCCCAATTTCCTCTCTAATTATATCTTCATAATTTGCTCGCAGGTCAGATTTCATGTTCTGAAATGTAGCTTGTCTCACAACAGAATCCACATCTTTGTCACTCAGTTCTTTTTCCAGAAAACTACAGATTTTAAGCACTGAGCCCCTGAGGTCCTGAAAAAGTCATGGGTTGAGAAGTTACTGACCTTATAATGGAGGTGCGAGTTACAGACCAGTGTGTAACATGAACAGCTAGGATTTACTTTTGGAATGTAAAGATTCCAAAAGTAAATGGAAACAGGGTCAAGAAAAACTGAAATTATTATTTATTGTCATTAATACAGAATAAACCATTAATAAAACACAGTTCTTTTGAGACTCTGTAGCCTAAGCTGGCCTGGAATTCAGTATGTAGTCTAGGCTGCTCTCAAAGTTAGGATGGTCTTCCTTTCATAACGTCCCATAACTGCTGGGACTAGAGGTAGGAGCTACTACACCCATCTCAATATTTTTGTTCAATAACAACATCAACAAATGAGCAGAAGAGCTCAAGTACATCCTTGCAAAACACCTGTGAATTCAATATTTTTGGCTAGAAACACAGTTGGTTGAGAAGAATGTGGTTATTTTTATCTGATGTCTGCATTCCATCAGATTTTACTACTTCCATTAAACATATTACTGGGAAATAATTGGCAGATAATTTAGTCAAGAAAGAGAAGCATAGCATCTAAATTAGAGGCAAAGAAGTAAAACATCCTCTATAAAATGGACAGCAGTATGATCTCATAATGTAACACAAAAACTAGGGAAAGCAAAGAATCTGCTAGAACAGTGAGATTTTTACAGAGCTGTAAGTTATAAAATCAAAATCAGCACACAAATATTAGTTGAACTTATAAATACTAGTGATGAGTAATGGTAAAATAAGATAAAAATACATGAACTTTAAAACAATAGGATTAAAAAACTTAGGAATAAATGTAGAAAAGGTTAGAGACAGGTCCATTGAAACCAACAAAATATTGATGAAAGAAAAAGAAAACAGGAACAAACATATAGTATACACTGATGAATGGAAGACAGTTGTTATTTATTTATTTGTTTTTCTGAGACAGGATTTCACTGAAGTTTTGGGGCTTGTCCTGGATCTCACTCTGTAGACCAGGCTGGCCTTGAACTCACAGATATATGCTTGCCTCTTTCTCCTGAGTAGTGGAAATAAAGCGTGTGCCACCACTGCCAAGCTGAGGAGAGTTATTTTAAAGATGCTATAGAAACCAATCGACAAATTCTATGCAGTCTGTAATAAAATTGCAGTGTTTTTTTTTCATTTTTGCAAAAGGAAAAAAGAAAAGAAAGGAAAAAAAGAAAATCTATTCAAAATTTGTATGAAATTTAGACACCTCAAAGGAGCTAGTTCTCTTCTTCCAGCATGTGTGCCTCAAGGTTTACAGTTAGTTCATCAGGACTGGCAGCAAACCCCTTTACTGAACTATCTCTACCCACAAAGAAGTATTTTAATGTCATGGTGATTCTAACAGTGTGGTTATGATTTGAATATAGAAATCAATCAATAGGAGAGAATATACTTTCCAGGAAGTAATCTCTCACTTATAATGGTTAAATGGTTTTTGATATGGCTGTTAAGAACGTTAAGTGGGAAAGGTCATTCATTTCCACAAATGTTCTTGGGTAAATCAGATGTCCATAAACAAAAGAACAAAGATGAATTCTCACCTTACAATGTATTTCAAACAAATGAAAATTGGCCAAATATAAAAGCAAGGGACTAAACTACGATGCTCTTAGAGAGACTTAAAGGGAATGATTTAACACACAGGATTTCACAGTCATACTTTGAATATCCCTCTACAAGTACAGAGACACAATGGGATGATTTACATCATAGGATTTCACAGTGGTGTCTGTGATATGTCTCTACAAGTGCAGACAGCCCAAAATTAAAAACATTAAATTGATTATACTAAACTTAGTAACTCCTAGATAAAAGGGAACAGATTCAATGAAGTGAAAAGTTCACCTATAGAATGGGAACAATATTTTTGTCATTTATCTGATACAGGATTACCCTCAGAAATCAACAACAACAAAACCAACCTAACTAAAACTTTCAATAAACGATTCTCAAATGGAGTCTAGAATCATCCATTAAACACAGGAGAAAAATGCTCTCTATAACAAATCATTTGGAAAGCGGAAACCGACAAGAAGGACACACCACTTGTGTTCTATTATGATGACTATTCCTTAACAAATGACAGAAAATCATAAGTGCCAATGCTGCAAGAAGAAATATAAGTGGTTCATTTGCAAAGGGAAAGTGTAATGATTGCTTCATAAAGCAAAGGTAGAACCATTGTATAATCCAACTACTCCATTTCTGGCTTTCACTTCTGATTCCAAACAATTGAATCCTGACAGGTGTAAGATGGTATCTCAAAGTGGTTTTGATTTGCATTTCCCTGATCGCTAAGGAGGTTGAGCATGACCTTAAGTGTCTTCTGGCCATTCGAAGTTCTATGACATACTTTAGTCTGTTTATTCTTGAGACCTTTTGGCACTAAATAATATGGAAGGTGGGAAGCGAAGATGCGAGGTGACGGCATATTGACATAGTCTAAATTATGTATATTGTACTCAAAGAATGGTACTCTGTCCATTGTTTCAATGTTTTCAGTACTATTCCGGTGGCCATCAAAATAAATCAGGCTGAGAATCTGCTGGGTCCAGATGGTGCCTGTGAAAAGAGGTAACAATCCTATTTTCAACCTTGAGGTAGATTTAGGTAATAAATAGCTATAGTAACTTCATCCTTCTTCAAGTCTTTGATGCTTTTTTAATATTCCATGTATGCTAACAAGCAAGTATAATTTTTGTTTGATTTTTATTGTGTTTAGTAATAACATTAGAAAAGATAAAATTAAGGGCTCTAAATTCCTTTTTTTTAATTGTATAGTTGTTTTGTTCCTATTTCTTGATAGAGATTATTCAAATTATTCCTATAGCTTCTCTGTATTCTGTGTTCCAAGAGAAGTCTTTTTGTAGTATTTCAAACTTCTAATTGACAAATAGCGTTTGTAGATTACTGGGTACATTCTTATAATACCACACATGTACACAGTGTGCTAAAATCACATCAAGGCAAGAACATTAACCTCTTGCTAACTTTTATTCAGTTTGTAGCTTTCTTGATCTTCATAATATATTCATCTAGGGTATAGGATGCCCTTTAACTGTGTGTTACAGACATTGCTCTTCGACCGAGACTCTCTTACAAGTAGAGTATTACAATTTTAGAAAACTTAAAACTGAAGCCCACACCCAGGTCTCCATGTTCCCTTGAATGGATTATAAATACATTGTAGGAAAAAAAGAGGTCAAGGTTTCCAGTTTTCTTACTAATTCTTGGATTAATAACCATTCAAGTAAGATGACAACAATAAAACTATTTGGGAAATAGATATAAAAACCCAACACCTTTTCCAGATCAAATGGATCTGGGTGTAATCAAATGCAATGGTACTAATGTTCGACTTTATTTATTAGTGACGATTCTAAATGATTTGCCAGTCTAAATTTGACTTGGACATTCACTCTTGTTATTCTGAGGATGACATTATGGTGAATTTCAGGAAACAGTCCCTGAAATTTTGAAATAACCATTCTTAGGAAGATGTCACTGACTCCAGAGGTGTAACAATTGGAGTGTCTGACATCTTGCATGAGCCATCACAATCATAATCATTGTCCTAGCCTTTATCCAGGACCCCTAGGAGCAGTTGACAGTTCTCTAGAGAATACCAGATTATTTAAGGCACCAAACCAAGGGTGTGATATGATGAAGAAGCTTTATTTATCCTTTTCTCTTATTGCCATGACAAGGATAGGTTACCAGTATGGACCACAGCCAGGATACATACAGTTCATGCTGAGGTGTATAAATGTACATCTAGAATCATATTGGTCCCAGGTTCACAAAAGGAAGAATTCCCTGAAATATTTCTGTAAGACCTTGATATGGTTATACACTAGAAAAATAAAACAAATCTCCAAATACCTATTTTTGTCTCACAAAAAAATACCTAAGAGGAGATTTCAGAGCACTGATGGAAAAGGACCCTCTGAAAGAAAGTCATGCTTTCTGTTGGCTGTACCGTAAGTGCAAAACAAAACAAAAACAAAAGCCTATATTTCTGACCAAAGTCTCTTTAACTATACACCAATATTTATAAAAATGCAACAGTTTTAACCATTCTTCTATTGAGGGGCACCTAGGCTGTTTCCAGGTTCTGGCTATTACAAATAGTGCTGCTATGAACATAGTAGAACAAATGCTTTTGTAGTATGATCGGGAATCTTTAGGGTATATTCCCAAGAGTGGAATTGCTGGGTCCTGAGGGAGGTTGACTCCCAGAGTTTTACTCAGCGGTAAAAAACAATGACATCTTGAATTTTGCATGCAAATGGATGGAAATAGAAAACGCTTTACTGAGTGAGGTAAGCCAGACCCAAAAAGAGGAACACGGTATGTATTCACTCATAAGTGGATTCTAACCATAATTAAAGGTCTTTGAGCCTATTATTCGTGATCCTAGAGAAGCTAAATTAGAAGATGAACCTGATGAAGATTATTTAGCTATCCACCAGGAGGTAGGAAATAGACAAGAGTCCCAGGTAACCTCGGGTGCATGGGGGGGAGGGAGGGTCGATGGAAGGGGAGAAGGTTAGAGAGAAGGGAGTAGGGGAAGAAAGGGGAAAGCTTGGTGGCCTGGGATGGGGGGGGAGGGAGGAAGGATGAACAAGGGATCAGGGAAGATTATATTTCAACTAAGGGACCCATTTTAGGGTTTACAGGAGACTTGAGTATATATGGGATCCCAGGTCCAAGGAGAGATCCCCCAGATTGCTCTCTGGACAGAGGAGTGGGTGCCTGAATCGGCCGTGGCCCATGTCCATACTGATGTATATTTTGCTTATCACCATAGATCCTGCATCTGACGAAGGATGGCGATACAGTCGGAAACCCACATTGCAGCACGGGACTGAGCCCCCCGAGGTCCAAATGAGGAGCAGAAGGAGGAAGAACATGAAAAACGAAGTCAGTACTGCGAGGGATGCCATCACCCACTGATACAAGGGAACGGATCTGATGAGAGTTTACCAAGGCCAGTTGGACTGGGACTGAAAGAGGACGTGATCTAACCAGACTCTCCGAATTTGGCCGGATTCTCTGACTGTGGCTGACCCGAAGTCTTTCTGAAAAGCCATTGACTATGACACTGGGACCTGTTTCCTCTACATATAATGGATTTTGGGGATCCAGTCTGTTTGGACACTCACCTTCCTGGACCTGGAGGGAGGGGGAAGGAACTGGAACTTCCCACAGGGCAGGAAACCCTGACCGCCCTGGGGGACGAAGAGGGAGGAGGAGGGGGAGTAGGGGGAGTGGGAGGGTGTTGGGAGGGGGGGTGGAAATGGAAACTTTTATAATTTAATAAAATTTACTAAAAAAAAAAAAAAAAAAAAAAAAAAAAAAACAAAAACAATTGAACAATTGAATCCAAAATCTCTGAAAGATTTGTGCATCCATATTCACAGCATCAGTATGAGCAACATTTAAAATGTGGAAACGAGTCAAATTTGTACATATTATGAAACATAAATACAATGGGATGTGCAGACAGAGAGAGGGGATTCTGATACATGATGCAATAAGCTTTGATGGCATAGAGGACATTACAGTAAGTAAACTGAATTAGTAAAAATGCAGCTGCATGTCTCCACTCATACCAAGTACTAAACTTGAAGAAATTAATACATGAAGAACATAATGTGGTGATTTTCAGGAATAAGAGCAGAAGAAATAAGAAATTACGGTTTAATAATCCTAGGGTTCAGCTTGCCAAAAATAATATGGATAGTGAAAGTGACAAATGGTTACATAATGATGAAATGGCATATTTCAAGTAATGGATTTTAAAATCATAACTAAGAGTGCAATTGAGGTTAATAACCTGAGTAGGAGTATAGTAGTTGTTCTTGACAGGTTAGTTTTACCCAGAGAAGTTGTGACATTCTTCATGCTGAAGAACACTACTCCCAATTCAAGAATAAAAATAATAAATAAGAATGACACATAAATTACCTTTGTAGATGTAAAAATAAATGTTGATTATGAGAAACTTGAAATCCCTTCCATATTTAATGAAAGCTTAGCTTTTGAGGAGTCTATACATTAAATACAAAAAACAGAGATGGGTTTGCTTCTGAGTACCAGATGGCTTAGGGAGCTTCTAAGATAAATAGAGTATGTTCGTCTTCATCTTTGTATGTGGTCATTTGTGGAAGGAACTTAGTGTGTCTTGATGAATACACAAATGGCTTTGATGCACAACTACTGACCACAAAACCAAGAACAGGAAGAACATGAAAAACAGAGCAATGCAGCTGAAAGAAAGAGAGAAAAGATAATGGAATTTTGGATGTTGCCAATAATGGAGCTATTGGAAATAATTTTAACATAATATTATATTCATGGAGGGAAAAGAGAAAAATTTAAATTGCCTCAACTCAATACTACTAATGAGAAAAAGTTAAAAAAACAGACTATCTTTAATTAATAAAATGTAAATCTCAGTGAATAATTTTAGTAGAAACTTCAACTCAGATGAACTCAACATAGCCAAACTTGGAGCCAGGAGTAGGAGCAAACTTAACTCTCAGAATAATACAGAATAAAAAGAAAAATATGTTGGCCCCTGTATGAAGAACTTTGCCTGTCTTAGGTGAGGTGACACACACCTTTAATTCCAGGATTCAGGAGGCAGAAACAGGTGGATCTCTGTAAGTTCGAGGCTAGACTGGTCTAAATAAAGAGTTCTAGACAAACTAGGAATATATACACATTTAGATGATATCTCAATAAAAAAAATCAAACAAGAACCTTCATCTGACGACGGATGGAGATAGAGACAGAGACCCACATTGGAACACTGTACTTAACTCCCTAGGTTCAAACGAGAAGCAGAAGGAAAGAGAACGTGAGCAAAGAAGGCAAGACCAGAGTGAACCTTCATCCTACGATGGATGGCGATACAGACGGAGACCCACGTTGGAGCACCGGACTGGGCCTCCCATGGTCCAAATGAGGAGCAGAAGGAGGAAGAATATGAAAAAGGAAATCAGGACTGCGAGGGGTGCGATCACCCACTGACACAAGGGGATGGATCTAATGAGAGTTCACCAAGGCCAGTTGGACTGGGACTGAACGAGCACGTGATCCAACCAGATTCTCTGAATGTGGCCCAATTCTCTGAATGTGGCTGGCCCGGAGTCTTTCTGAAAAGCGATTGACAATGACACTGGGACTTGTTTCCTCTGCATATAATGGATTTTTGGGATCCAGTCTGTTTGGATGCTCACCTTCCTGGACCTGGAGGGAGGGGGGAGGAACTTGAACTTCCCACAGGGCAGGAAACCCTGACTGCTCTTTGGAATGGAAAGGGAGGAGGAGAGGGAGTGGGGAGAGTGGGAGGGTGTTGGGAGGAGGGGCAGAAATGAAAACTTTTATAATTTAATAAACTTTGAAAAAAAAACAAAATAGAGAGTTTTGTATGTGATGTAGTTCATTAGACTCCTGTGACTCTCACGTTCTTTGTGCAGGATAGTTTCTCAGCAAAAGACAAATTTCCTCAATTCCCCACTTTTCTCTGTTCATAATTCTGAGACAAATTTTATGAAAGAGCAAACTGTTTTTCATATAAATCTAGGAACACCTGTCTGATTTTCCCCATAGTCAGTCTTCAGTGATTACTACACTAAGGCATATAATGCAATTCTTTATTACAGACTTCAACCACTTGGAACATACAAAGGAAAAATAAAACACATGGGAAGGAAAAGTTAAGTCCCTCACATCCCTTGAGAATTTTCCATTAAGTAGATTCTGATGTCTTTTTAGGTAAATTAAAATTTCTAGATTCTTTTGCTTGTTCGTGTTTACATTTTAAAGGAAAACACACATGGAAAAGACAAGCACTCAGTTCAAGAAGTTATTAGGACATGAATCATAATTCTACCATGTAAGGAACTGAAATATGTAGGTTATTTTAGATCCCCACGAAATGTGTTTCTTCCTAGTAATAAACCTCATCTTTTCTCCAAACAATGATTGTCCTCATTGATGAGGATAACTATTTGCTATACCCATACTTTTTCCCATAAAATGTAATCTTTTAACACAGTCTGCACTCTATCCATTGCTCTGTTCTTGAGAAAGGAAAACAGAAATGTTTCTGTTTAGTCATGAAGTTCCTAGGAATAGCACTTCTAATTCAGTTAATAACCAAACTCGTCAGAAATGAACTGGTTTATTGTCTTAGTGGGAAAATCAGTAGGGAAACAAATATAAAGTTTTAGACAAAAATAACAAAACTATTTCACAGCAATGGACAAGGAAGACACCAAAATTATCTTAACATTGGTGGAAATATAATTACTATAGAACATTGGTAGTTTTCTCTCTGTTTAAAATATTAATTTCAATTATACTTATGGTATAATGTGTGACAAGAGTCAGTGGGTAAATTCTTATCTTTAACTGGTCTACTAACATTTACCATTTTCAGTTTTAAACTCGTGATAAGGAATGATATTTCAAAGATACTAATTTTGTTCCATTGCCATGGTATTTTTTTATAACTCTTAAAGTCTCCTCACTACTTTAGGATTATGGAAATAATCATGATCATGACCCACAGATCTTGTGCAGTCCTGACTTCGGTCTCACATACTAGTTTCTTGTCCCCCGTCCCACACCTTTTATGTTCAAGTCCTTTCCTTACTTGGTTCTAAGTACTGTATTGCTTCACATAAAATTCTATCTTGTATTTTGCTTTTTAGCCATTTTCTTTTTGTTAAGTTATGTATATTAACTTGTGAATTCCATGTTACTTTTACCTCCAGAGAAACAATTATCTTCAATTATACCAGAAACCTTTTATATGAATACTGGCATTTTATTTGACATTTCTTTAATAACTACACTTACTAGTCTAAACTCTCTAAAAGTTTAAAAATAGTAGTGTGTAGGGTGTGTGTGTGTGTGTGTGTGTGTGTGTGTGTGTGTGCGTGCATGTGAGCATGCAATGTGTTTGCTTCAAGATGGAAGCTAGTGCCATGGTGCAAGGGTGGAGGTCAGTAGACAAATTTATGGAGTTTTTATGGCATTCCATCTTTGTGAAGGTTGTGAGGGTTGAATTTGTGTTGTCATGCACACACTGGAAATCCCTTTAGTGACTTTGTCATATCACCAGTCAAGATAAACTTATGTATTTTTTACTTTGGATATTTGCTTTTTGACTATTTGCCTTCATTGTTAGCACATGAACTCTATAAAAAGGTAAGTCCTTGTTTACTCTTGTTTTGGAGCCTGTCACAGAGAAGCCATTCACTTATGTTTCATGAATCAATATGTCAATAACTACCAGAATGTGGTGAACTTTAACTTTTTTTTATTTACACAGCATATTAAGATACTGTTTAATTGTGATAAATCAAAAATTATTCTATAGATTCATCTTAAATATCCACCAAGATTATTTTTTAAAAGAGGGGGAACTTGTTCCATCAGTAAAATTATAGTCTATGGCTCTAATTGTTCACATTTTATAGTAGTTACATGCCTCTCTGCTGTTTTCTGGCCTTTAGTAGTGAGCTGTAGCCTCCCTGAGTATATAGTCAAAGGAAATGAAGTCACCATTTTAAACCTACTGCAATCTAGTATTCTTGCTATACATCTTCAACCACAATACATGTATTTGGCCCAGTGTCCACCAAAAGATGAAAGAGTAAAGAATTTATGATATATGTCATATGCCATATATAAAATAAATTATCATTCAGAAGTAAAAATTTAATGAAATTTTATTATCTGCAGTAAAATGTATGAAGTTAAGAACATCAGGTAAAGTTAATAAGCCAAACAATGAGACAAATTTCTTGTGTTCTCTTATATGTTGAAACTAAAAAGTCAACCTTAAAGTAGAATTGTGTTTAGCAGTAATTGGGGAGAGCCTATGGAGAGGAGAAAAGAATGACAATGCCAGAAGCATGGCAAGATAAGATCAATGCACACCTTATTCATTAACAAAAATATAATATCAAATACCATTAATGGATTTAATTAATATAGGATAATAAAGTTTTTAATTATGAAAGCCATTGGTGCTGTGAAGCTTTGGGATTGCCTTTGAAACAGGTTGTTACATGAGAAGGGTTCACAAAGATGAGTTTACATAGAGAAGAGAGTACAGAGAATGTCCAGTGAATAAGGCAGAGGCTGGACATTAGGGATCATCTCCAACAAAAAGCCCAAAGAAGAATTAAAGTATGAAGATAACTGGGAGAATATATTTTCAACCAAGAGAATAACTGTGTAAAAGAAATAATTTAAAAATACAACTACCTCATCTTACCTTCTTCATATCTTCATAGCTCAGGAACATAATATTGAAGTCATGTCTGTGTTCATACCAGCCTCTTATGTGGTCAAACCAATTGCTTCCTACCACTGGGAAGAAAAGTAACAAGTGAGAATGCCAAGCTGTGTGTCCATGTAGTGGACAACAAAGTCTCTACCTCCTTTTCTGGTTTGGAATTTTTAGAAAAAAAAATGGAGGTCCTGTAATGGAAATTTATATCCCTATTTAAAATGTATAGTGGTTTGGGGGAGCAATTACCTGAAAATCATAGAAACTTGCCTCTGCAATATTACTACAGGAGTAGGAAAGAAGCAATAGAGAAATAAAGGGACTGAGGATGCAGATGGCTTTAAGGCACACTGTTTCTTGTTACTACTTCTCCATAAAAGGCAAAAGTCTCTGTTTCTCCTCTTGTTCACTGTCTGCAGTGATACAGAATCCTAATATCATCTTACAAGCAAGTGAAATTTTGATTCCACATGTGATGTGCTGTGAAATAATGCTCTTGTACCCTGTAAAGATTTGTCACTTGTATTGGTTTAATCAAATGCTGATTGACCAGTATCCAAGCAGGAAGAATAGGTGGAGTGTCCAGACAAAGAGAATTCTGGGAGGAGGAAAGGCAGAGACAATCATCTTCCAGAGGAAGCAAGATGAAAATTATACACTCAGAAAAGATACCAAGTCAAGTAGTTAAATATATCGAAGAATTATGGGTTAACTTACGTTGTAAGAGCTAGTTAATAATAAACCTGAGCTAATAGGCCAAATAATTTATATATGATTAACATAAGCCTCTGTGTTTCTTTGGGAGTGAATGACTGCGGGTCCATGAGGGACATAAACTTGTATCTACAGTGATAAGCCTCTGGCCTTAATTAATCCACCTATGTAGTAGAATGAACAGTTCCACAGCTGCAGTATAAAGCCATACACAGGATCAAGAAAAACATACAACCATCAACATTTCCTCTTCCAGAATAGATTATTCTACCTTTGCCACTAATTAGAAAGAATTGACAGAATATCTATAAACCAAAATAGTTCCTACATAACATGCCTTCCTAATCCTGACAATCCTCAAATGATGCATAAAGATAGAAAACCCAGTTGATTGTGCATAGAGTTGACATGCAATTGTCACTAGAGATAAGTTCTTTGTATTTTGTGTTTTGTTTGTCTGCTATTGTTATTCTTGTTCCAGTATATTTTTTCTTGTTCCTTTCAAAAAGAAATGTCCTGTTCCATTTCTTTAAATTATGTTCTATAAGTCTGAGAATTTGTCTTACTGGCACCTTTTGTGTAATTCATTTGAGTATGGGTCAATGAATTAATACTTACCTCTTCCATCTAGGAATGCTTGCATAAATGTTTCCACACTATCTGAGGCTTCAAGTATAACCATCAAATTTGAAAAATGAAAGTAGGAGGTCAAAACATCTTTAGGATTTCTGTAGATATAAAGAATCTGTAGGAAGAATTATGTAATTATTTCTTTAATCAAATCTTAGAGATGCTTATGCTTTTAAATACAATTTTATAATATTCAATTATAATAAGCATAATTATTTCTTCTAGTCTTTGAACTGTCAAATAGTTATTATTTATATTTTGGTATTACAAAGAGTACTGTAATAATAAATAAACAAACTTTCTCTATGGCATTCAGGGGTAGAGGCTTGCTCCTGCCTCTAGTTAGTATTCCAGACCTTGTTGATTTCTGAAGGAAGGCCTTATTCCCTCTGAGAAGTGGATGGGGAATAAGAATGGGATAGGTGGAGGGCAGGGAAAGAGGATAGAGGGGGAACTGGGGCTGGTATATAAGAATGAAAAGTAATTTTTTAGTACATATATGAAAAAAATAATAAAATCCAGTCAGTTTAATAACACTAAAATTAAGAGTGTTGCTGATGAAAACCCACATGAGAAAAGCAATGAGGATGAGCTAAAATAGATTCATTTCTAAAAGTGATAGAAAGCAAACTGACCACAAGAATGTAATAAAATATTGGGCTATTGATAGACTCTTTTCACACAGTCAAAAATAATGATGACCATTAAATATTCAACATGGGTACTCCCATTATGAGGATGAGGATGCAAATTAACATACATTTGAGACACCTTTTTCTAGCTGCTGTGTTGATAAACATCTAAAAGTCTGATATGTCAAGTTACTAGGGAAACATTAATAAGTCATCTATTACACATTTCTGCAAAAAGTAACAAATCCACTTTCTTCAGAAATACTGCACCACCTAAGTGGAGTACTCTGGTCACTGTGGCTCCGCAGCTCTATTCAAGGGTGTGGGTTCTAGGGAAGCTGCTGGGAGAATACCAGGAGACATACACAAGAATGTTCATAGCAGCTGCATCATAGTGGCAAAACAATGGAATAGACTAATTATTCAGTACTTATAGAAGGCACTTCATGAGTACAGTAAGTCACTAAGCTCTGTGACATACTTTGACTTTTTTGTTCTTGAAAACTTTTGGCACTAAGTAATACGGGAGGTGGGAACAAAAGATACGAGGTGATGGCATTTTGGCAAAGTCCACATTGCGTATATTGTACTCAAAGAATGGTGCTCTGTCCAGTGTTTGGAGGTTTTCAGTGTTGTTCCTGTGGCCCTCAAAATAAATCAGGCTGAGGATCTGCTGTGTCCAGATGGTACCTGTAAAAACAGTTAACAATCTCGTTTTCAATGCTGAAGTAGGTTTTAATAATGAATACCAACTGTAATGACATACATTTTATGGATAATTTAGAGCTCTCTTTCCTTTAGCACCAGAGGCATTCTTGGATGTGTCTCTTTTTCATTCCCCATTGTCTGTTTGAACTCTCAAGTCGGTAAGGCTGAATTCTACAACTCTTTTGTCTCTTTCTCACTTACAAAGATGCGGTAATTGGTAATGATAATCCAGATGATTCTTGTAGTGTCTGTGAGTTCTATGCTTCATGTGGAGTCCTTTCAGTAATATTTAACTGCTATTGACATATAACATTTGCAGATATTAACAGGAGAAGTATGGTATTACTTCTTGTGGATACATACAGTGTGGTCAGATCACACCCGGGATAGCTCACTTCTGTCTTGCTGACAGTTTTTTCTGTTTGAAGCCTTCTAACTTATTTTTTAATTTTCATAAGATATATATCAGGATACTGAATGCCACTTTATTTCTGTTTACGGGCAATTCTGACTCATTTCTGAAACTACTTTATTTACGTATCTTTTAGAACTGTGAAAAAACTAATAGAATTAAATATTTTCAGTTTCTATTTCTTATCTTGCTTTGTACTCTCAAATACTTCTCTGCCATATTTCCATTAATTGATCATAGCACACATGTAGAAAGAGGAAACCAAAAATTTCAACGTTATTGCCATTTGGTCTCTGGACTATTAGATCAAGTAATACAGAGGAAGTATTTGGTAAATACCTGCAAAATTCCAATTCTATTTCCTTTAAGAATGGACCCCATTTAATCAAATGCTGTTGTGCTTAGGTTTAGCCTTAATTATTAATGGCTGTTCCAGATAATTCATTGGTGGCAGTGTAGATTTGATTAACCCTTAATTATTAATAGCTATTCCAGATAATTCATTGGTGACAGTGTAGATTTGATTAACCCTTAATTATTAATGACTATTCCAGAATAATCCACTGGTAGTGGTGTAGATTTGATCAACCAGTCACTATTCCCAGTGAAGAGTGATGGTGCACCGTATGAAGAAGAGCCTGAAATTTTGGAAGAGCTGATCATGCCAAGAAATTCCAGATGCCAGGGCTTCTGACAGTGAATATGTCATTATCCTGTGTGGCACAATATCAGCACGCATCGCACATTTCAGTCTTTCTGAGGACCTCCAGAAACACCCAGTATCTCTTCAGCAACTGAGTTATTTAGTTTTTATCTACAGTGAACCAGGGACGGACTCACGGGGTCCTTCAAGTTCTGTACCACATTAAACATCACAAAGACAGAAAACAAAGTATGATTTGATATGAACAAAAATATTTTTGCAAAGCATCTTTATTTACTGAAATGGCCAAATATAGCCTTAAAATCCTGGTCTTAGTATACAAGGACAGTGGGGGTGGGTGGAGATGTGAAATCTTAACACCTATAGCTTTACTATTTAGTTTGTGTTAACCACTGAAAAACTTACACCGACACTTGTAAGTTTCCCTTCTGCTGAGGTAGAAGTACCTTTACAAAAGGAACTTCAGTTCATCTTCATGTCCAACAGAAAACAGGAGTCAAACGGAAGTGCTTGTGCTTGCTTGGCCTGATTAGCTTCCCAAACCTCAAGGCTTCCAGGATTCCAGGAGGCCTCACTGTTGCAAGATTTTCTTTTTCTATTTTTGAGAATTTTAAGTTACAGTTGTCTTGGAAATCTTGTCAGCAAAATTGCATGCATCGGAAATTTAATCATTGTCTGAGATAAAGTCTCTACATAATAAAGCATGTATTTTTTACAGAGAAGGTTTTTGATTATCTCAGCCTATTCAACAGGCTGTTGTCATCATTTAGCAACAAGCTTCTGTTGGATTCTTATTTGATTCCCACCCCCCCCCAGCATTTTTCCACAATAAAGTACAGTATATGCATGGCAAGTGTTCTTACCCATAGAGACTTGAGTTTTATATACGTTTTGACCATATGTTGTTCTAAACTATAGGTTGCTGTAATTACAGATACTGTTGTCTGATAGGATTTAGGATATCATTGGACATGTATGAGGGGTTATGTAGATTAGGTTCATCGAGTTGAACTGCAGATGTCAGTTGACAAAGAACTTTCACCTGCCATTGGGACTTCTTCAACATGATGATGTATTCTGGTCCAGCAGTGAGAAAAGAAGCTAATATTGTTGAAATGACAGTGTGTGGAAAGGAGAATATTTATGCACTTATTATCAAACCAAGATACCGGGCAGTAGTGGTGCACATCTTTAATCCCAGACCTTGGGGGACAGAGGCAGGCAGATCTATGTGAGTACAAGGCCAAACATGTCTACAAGAGCTAGTTCCAGGACACCTCCAAAGCTACAGAGAAACATTGTCTCGAAAAAACAAAATAATACAAACAAACAAGAAAAACAAAAATGAATGCCATATAGCCTACTTATTCCACTCACCAGATTTTGGATATGTGACTATGAAGACATCATCATCTCTAATTTCCTGATCATCAATATTTTCCACTACATTCATGTTCACTAAAGTTCTTTCAAAGTTATAGCCTCTGAAGTTCAGTAAATGTTCACCTTTATTGTTCATAGCGATTTACCTAGAAGTAAAAATCATAAAATTTCTTCACTACCGTAGTATTTTCCGATAGTGAACAATGATTCTTGAGTGGTCTACATGTGCCAAGCACCACTGAAATGTTCCTCACATATTAATATTTATTATAATAAGCAAGTACATATGCTAGATTATTTAAATTTATAACAATCTTACATTGCTACATTTGTATTACCACAATACAAAATATTAAAAAACAAACATAGCAGGAAGTTAGAAAGATTTTTCTATAATTCGAGATGGGAAAGGTGATTTTAATTCTAAACATAGAGATGAGGAGAGTAGGGTACAGAGAATGCAACCAACTTATTCAAGGTTGTCCAGTTGGTTAACTTAGAAAGATGACAGCAAACAATTGGGGCAGAGTATATGTTTGTAACTGAAGAGTTTCTTTGTATATTAAATTTTTATCCATTATACTTTTGTTATGAAAACAACAATTTCCTTATGGACTACACTTCAAGTGTCCTCTTCCTAGGGAATGGATAACCTGCTGTCTCTGTGTAGCATCTCTCAGACTTGGCATTTGAGAGATCATTTCTAATAAGTATTTTTTGCCTGACTAAGACTCATGATTTAGAAACATCATTCTTGTGTAGTCACAAATATTGTATAAAATATTTATAATGATATATACTTTTCAACAGAAGAATTTAAAATAAAATATAGTAAAATATTTTTTTAATTATGATACAAAGTATCATGTTTCCACAGTACATTTTTGTCCATACTTTTTGGGAGTGATCTTTTCCCACTCCTCCAGATCTTCCCGCTCCCTTCCCTTGCAGATGTTCAGCCTCATTCTTCTTCTTAATTGTCATAAATGTTTTATCACCCTGTCTCTTTACTATTTACATGACTTAAATTTATATTATATTCATATACCTATACATGTATAATATCTGGAAACTATACTCTGTGTATGAGAGAAAACGTGTGATGATTTGTCTTAGGGAGTCTGAGTTACCTCAGTTAATATAATACTTTTCAGTTTCATCAATTTTCCTTCAAATTCTATAATTTTATTTTCTCTACAGCTAAATAAAATTCCATTGCATGGATTACCACACTTTCATTATTCATTCATCAGTAAGTAAATATTGAAGCCATGTCCATTTCTTTATTATTGTAAATAAAGCCTCAATAGTAATATCCATAAAGCCCCATTAAGAGAAACATTTTCCTTTTGGTCAAGAGAATGAAATCTCTGAATATTACAGTTGGGCAGTGCAATGGCCTGCTATGGGACCCCCTAGGAAGGCTGTCTTACTTAATGCATACTAAAGAGATAAGAGGAGTAGTTAGCCTTTTATTGAGAAAATATACTTTTCCTTCCCAGAATTTCAACTTTCTAGTCTAGTCTCTATAAGCTAACATGAGATTCTGTTGGATCTGCTCAACCTTTCTTTTTTATTCCTTTTTTTCTTTTACTTTCATATGCTAGTCAAAAGTAAATATGCTTTCTCCAGTACTGTGGGCCTTTTCACTCACGTCTCAATCTCCCAACCTGCCATGCGACTGCTTGTCCACCAAGTGGCTGACTTCTATGTTGTCTCAACTCATAGGGCGTGCCCCCTTTCTCTTCTCTGCCTCCTTCCTCCAAGCAGCTGATGAGGTTTATAGCTTGCTTGCTGTGAAGTTTTTCTTTAAAACTCATTTAATAAAATTAGCCTTTGGTCTGTGCTTACATCCTTTTTTACTAAGACAAAGACTCCAGAGAGGGGACTCTGATTTTTCCAGTAATGACATGAGCGATATTGTAGACTTCCCCAAAATTTTGGTAATTCATGAAAATTGTATACATAGAGTGAATTTATATCTCTGTGATAGTATGTTGACTCTCTTGGGTATGAGTGCAAGAGGAGTATAACTGTCAGATTTTAGTTCTATTATTAGAACTTTTGAGAACACTCCATTTTGATTTCCATAGTAACTTCACCGGCTTACACTCCCACTAACAGTGAATAAAGGTTCCTCTTGACTCAGATCCCAACCAGTGTGTGAAGGAAAAACATACAGTAAAAAAGGAAGCGAGTGGGACACGGTGAGCAGCCCATGAATGGACTGATGAGCTCTCCACAGGCAAACCCAGGGCAGCTGGAGAGTATCCATCTGTGGTGTCAGTCTTGGTAGAAAAATAGTAGTTCCAGTAGCAAAGGGAAAAACAAATTTCAGAAAGCAAAACAGAAGGAGACTCCAGGGACTGTTCCATCAGCTCAGCTTCAATGAGTAATTCCCTCTTTTCAGTGTGAGAGTCAATGTTGAGGGATGGAACCTCAGCTCAAAATAGAGAAAGTTTCAGAATATTTGTCCTGTGCTTTTGATACCAGTGCATCTTAAGGAAAGGTGAGGAAGAACTGAGGAACTCTCTCTCTCTCTCTCTCTCTCTCTCTCTCTCTCTCTCTCTCTCTCACACACACACACACACACACACACACACACACAGAGAGAGAGAGAGAGAGAGAGAGAGAGAGAGAGAGAGAGAGAGAGAGAAATGGGGCAGTGCTATGAACTGCTAACGGAGCACTAACAAAAAGCCATTTTAGCAAGAATCTTGTTGAGTTGGAAGTTAGGCCATTCCAGAGGCAAAGATCCTTTGCTGCATGGCTTATCTTGGAAGTTCAGAGGAAGTACCATGGGACTGTACTCCTATCATTTGACCTGCAGAATATTTCTAGCTACAGAGGGAAAACTGAGCCAGAATGTAGCAATGTTCTGTATATGGATAGCTGGGCTGAGCCATAGCTTGGGATAGTATAGAGACAGGCCTGGAAACTGTGCCCATGTGAGAGACATGTAGGGAACAGAGGATCATAAGGGCCAGTTTATGTTTAGACAATACATCCCAGATATTGATAAAGTACAGGCCAGGGCCAAGATAGATAGTGCCGAATCTTAACAAGTGAGCCCAAACTTGATAACACCAGGAATCTATAACACTGATACAAAATGTTACATGACTATTTACTGCAAAAGTGACACTTTTATGGGATTCCGTATAAATGTGTCCTTAAGGAAAGAAGCCTGAGATTTCATCTTATCCCATCCTTGGCAGTCACCCGTCTGTGTCTGTAGGCCTGTGTGTATACCTCCAAACAGCCTGAGTACTGTTGAATGAAGCATGTCATATACCCATGTCTCCTTACATCTCCTTACATTCTCTTTCAGCTCCAGGCCTCCCATGCCTGCCTGGTCTCCTTTCCTGGCATGAAGATTTGAACCTTACAGGACTGTGTACAGATCTCATCCCCTAATATTCAATTTTAATTTAGTAGATCAGTTTTGTCCTCTCTCTCTCTCTCTCTCTCTCTCTCTCTCTCTCTCTAACCATCTCATTGTTCTGTTAGGATTTCTTAACATGGGTTGCCTTGGACATGGGGGTCTCCTGCTTCATCATCCTGAGTACTAGGATTATTTTAGGTTTCCTGTTCATGTTTCTTTACTGTTTTCTTTCTTCTTCTCCCTCTGGCTGGTGCTGACTTACCTTCCTTCTTATCTTTACTGTTCCTCACTCCTTTTTACTTTTCCCTCTTCTTCTGTTTCTATTCCCCAAACATGAATTATTAGCCTTACTTGCTTCTGATCATTTCTCCTTTACTCAGTGCTGTTCCTGTATTTACCCTTATTATTTAAGTTGAAGCAGTTACTTGTTTTACCTAGCTATTGCTGTGTTTTCATTATGGACCCACCCACCCACCCACCAGGTGTGGCTATTTCTGGAATGTTCTGCTCTTGAAGTAGAATTGAAGCTCAAACTGGGTACCTTGAAGCTACATTGGAGGTTTTAAATGCTGAACTATTCCTGAAGTTCAGTGGAGCAGAAGGATGTCTCACCCCTAATAATAATAAGAAAAAAACCTTGCCCTACTTCAAATTGCAAGCACTACCACTGAAAGAATATCAGTAACTAAAAAGTTACAAGCAATCCGCCAAACAGAAGTCCCCATACAGCACCATGAGGAATCAGGACTGCCATGAATCTGAAAACTACTAATCCACTGTCATTGAAACTAAGGAGAGAGTTTGGTGAAAGATTTCATACATGGAAGAATGAAGCCAGATCACTATCTCTCACGCTGTACAAAAATCGATTCAAAATGGGTTAAAAAACATAAAGTAAAACCAGAAACTCCAAAACTGCGAGAGGGCAACAGAAATGAAAACTCTTTATGAGGTAGGTAAGGTTTTCAGAAGATGAGTCCAACAGCTAAGAAAATAATACAGCCAGCAAATGGAAGTTAAAGTTCCTGCACACCAAAGGAGCAATTACTTCAGTGAGCACACAACCTAGAGAAGAAAGTTGTTGTGTGCTATACCTTTGATAAAACACTGATATCTAGAATTTATATGAAAAACTTTTTAAAAACCTACAAATATAAAAAAAGCAAAGGCACAATCTAGAAATAGACTAATGAAATGAAACGACTGTATATTCATGTTTTATCGCGTTCCTAGACACTTGATTGTCTGATACATTAAAAAAAAACACTTATAAATGAGGTTCTGGGGAAAGAAAGGAGATTGGCAGTAGGGTTAGGGGAAAGCGAAATTAAGGAGGTAGACGTGTTCAAAGTGCATGATAAATTAATGTTTGAATGATATTGTCTTTATAAAACTTGGTGCAATGAAGATATCCCACTAACAACAAATAATAGCCAGTTGTGTTTGCACTTTTCAGCTATGTGATGTATTGTCATAAATGATTAACTTAAAATATGTAAACATATTCTTTGATAAACTAAAATAGACAAAATTTCCCTATTAGTAATTACTAGCAAAATTTCAATGAATATAATCTCAGATAACAAAAAGTTTTCAATGTTAGTTAAGTTTTTTACTTAATTATGACATTTTTTTCTGAAATTAACCTCAAGAAAGTGATAACTAAAATTAAATAAGACTAACTATGTTAATTCAATAAATTTACTTTCATTGAGGGGGGAAAGAACTTAAAGACAGATTACATCTTTGCACAACTCAGTGCAGGCAAGTATCTGCATAGTATCTGTCAGGTAAACCTCTACTTAATGCTTAAATAGGTAAGAGGATGTCATAGGTTCTAGTAACATTAGAATGGCCTATTTCAGTTATTTATACTCAAAGAATTTTGGTGTGCATTAAGAAAATAAGTGTGTTAAAAGTATAAATTGCATGCCAGAAAACAGCATTTAATCTCTTTTAAACCGTCTAAGTCACTTGACCTATATATGTGGGGGTTTAGATTTCTGCAGAGAGGAAACAGAAAATCTTTTACCTTGTAGTCACGTGTGTGAAGCCTTTGGAAGTTGTTAATTGAGTATAATTGAAAGATACAATCTGGGTCTTAAGCCTCTAGTGATTATATTTTTGGGAGGCAAGTCTAGGCAGCCTGACTAATGGGAGTAGAATACCTGGGGTCTGTTAACAAATAATGGTCAAGATGGTAGGTAAAGCAGTATGTTGACATTAGCCCCATAAATTTTCCACCAAGTGACCAACCTATTCCCACATTATCATTGTGATTTCAAAAATGTCTGGTCAATGAGCAGTGTGTTTGGTGGCCTCTAAAATAACACTGAAATAAAGAAGCCGCCATTCTTTGATACCTATCATGTTTAGTCACTTAAGTAGTCTGTCATTTTACAGTATTAAAAAGAGAATTTTAAGAACCATGTCTCTCATAAGTAAGGGAGATAGGTATGTAGAGAAATATTCATATAGAATCTTGATATTAGTGTTGTAAGGTGGTCTGTATTTCCTTATTATTATTTAAGTCCAACAAAAGGAGAAAGGCAAAAAATTCAAGAAAAAAGAATAAATAAGGCAGGCAGAAGAGAAAATGAGGCTTGAAAGATGCCAAACACGTATTTTTACTCACGGATGCAGAACATCTGAGGAAACAAATCCAAGTCAGCTTGAAGTGATGAAGATGGCAGGATTGAAGGGTTCCTGAGGTACAAATAGCCCTGACAGAGTTTATTTTGGCAGATGAGTTGTGAACATGAGCACTTCAGCCTTGCTAAGTTGTGTGAAAGTTGACTTTTGTAAAAACCTATCATGTTTCTCCAGGAACCACAAACAACCACCCAAAAACAAAGTTTATACTTACTCAGTTACTGAAATCACCAAACAAGCGTAAGAAGTATCTGAAAGCAACAGCTACAATGAACCTGATGACCTCCTCGAATAAAAGGTGATCCTGTTTAATCCTGTCTGGGGTTCTGGGCCTGGTTCCATACCTCAAGGTTTTATTTTCAGTCTCCCATGCCCCTGTCCTGTTGTTCATCAAGCCCATCTCTTCCATTAGAAGCAATTTGTAGTAACAGAGGACTCAGTGGTCTTATAACCTTGCTGAATAAATAAATTCATTTTCAAATTCTCAAAGAGCCCTTTCTTAGCAATGTTTTCCCAATCCTGTCTGTTTTCTTATTAGTACATATAACCTGCATTTTATTTTCTACAGTAGTAGGCTTTTGCCCCAGTTCTGTCCTTCCATCTTCTCTCATCTCTTAATCCATTCTTCCGTCTTCTGTTTTCCACATAAGCTGCAATTAGGTAATTTAATGATGATTCTCAGGTTCCCACAAAACACAGAATTTGACCCCAGAAGAGATCCTTAATCTGTTTAATGGAAAGCTTTCCCTGTTAAGGGAACAGGATATAATCTGAGGGAGGGCAAATTAATCTTTTAAACCTCAAGGCTATTCCTATGTGCTCAGTGTTACAAACTAAAGCAGTGTTTGTAAAATAATCCAGTTTGTGAGGGCCCTACAGTGCCAAGTGTGGAAATCAGTATAGTAGATGGCTTACTCAAACTAAGCATTTCTGACCATGTGACACTAGACACTAATTGTCACTGAGACGAATGCTTTCAGGGTTCTATGAGATATTTTTGATCATATATATATATATGAAAGGAGCAGGAAAAACTACACACACACACACACACACAAAAGCCATACACATGGGGTGAGGGGGGACCATACAATTGGAATGACTTACAAACACTTGTTGATGTAATGATAGTGAAAGCATGAACAAAATTATTTTTCCACTCAAATGACTTCCATTGAAGTTTGGAAGTATGTAAAGATGAGAAAGGTTAACACACTGGGCATGGCAGAGTGTACCTTTAATGCCACCACTTAAGAGTCAGAGGCAGGTGAATCTCTATGAGTTCCAGGCCTCCTGACCTACATAACAAGTTCCCAGCCAGTTAAGGCTACATAGTGAGACCCTGTCTCAAAAAACAAAAAAAAAGGTTTTATCCAACCCAATAACAGCATAACTATCAATAATTCTGATTCATTGTATATTTTTTTAAATTATTAAAAATAAACCACCAAATAGAAGATAAGACTAAAATCATAAATAAGTAACAATATAAAAGAAGTCTGAATAGAATATTAAGATATACACTAAACTTTCTATTTTGGTCATAATCATAAATATAACTTAAAATATTTCACAGAAATTAAGTCACCATATCAATATTTTCATCTAAAATATTCAATTTGATTGTCTTGCTCAGAAAGGTCTATTACAGGAATATTATGTAACAGTATGTGATGACTCTGTAACCCTTATGGGAATTTTATTCAATTTTGGATATATTTGTTGTCAGGAATATTAGTTTCATTGTTGATAGATATGTGAACTAATCTACTTGCACCCACACTGACTTTGCAACAAGTTTATGAATAACAGCCCTGTGATGTGAAATAACATATTTAGCAATATGCACAATGGTTTTCAATTTACCATGGCTCAAATGAAATGTATTCCTTTCACCAATTTTATTTAACTTTTAATATTCTATTGAAGAATTTTGTATAATGTGTTTTGATCATCTTCACCCACCAACCCCCAACTCTTCCCATTCCCCTCTCACCCAACTGTGTGTCTTTTTTTTTTCCTTTTCTTTCTTTGACCAACCAAGGACAAAGTATACTGCCTAAATATTCTTGGGTGTATGGTCTTCTACCAGAGTACAATTGGCTTACCAGGGCCTATACTTTTAGAGAAAACTGACCCTTCCTCTCCCAGTAGCTTACAGTAGTATCCAAGGTGAAAGATGGAATGTCCTGCCCAGTGCCTCCATGTTGGGTTCCAGTCTGCCTTAAACTTGCACAGATCTTGTGTATGGTGTTACAACCAATGTGAATTCACGTGCACAGCTGCACTGCTGTTTCCAGAAGACACCATTTATTGCCATCCACTGCCACTGGCTCTGACACACTTTCTGCCTCCTCTTCTGCAATGTTCCCTGAGCCTTTAGAGAAGGGTGTGCAGTGTATATTCTCCACTGAGGGTTGGGCATTCTGTCATCCCTTATGCTCTGCACCTTGATGTGTGTTGCATGTATAGTGAACCAAACCAAGCCTCATGCATATGAGGCACATGCTGTCGAACTGAGCTTTATTTCTAAGTCCCAAAATGTAATTCTTTTGGGTCCCAGTATCCAGAACAGAGTCACAGAAACCCCTAGAACTGCACAGTGTACTATGCCACTGAGCTCTGTTGTCCCTGTTGTCCAGGGACACTGTATGTCAGATACACTGTCAGCCTAGCACAGTTGAGAGAAGCTGCAGACCACTGGGGCTCAGTCCTCTCATAAACTGAAGAACATCTAGATCGGCTTTCATTTCTACTCATTCATCTCTTTACCCTCCTGCCATCCCATATTGATTGTAGCACTTTTTGTTATAATGCCTTAATACATGCAGGAGTGCTTTTTTCCCAATCTTCCAAGGAATGTGTAACAGGATTAGGGGATGACTCAGTGGATAATGGCACTTGCAC
Source organism: Myodes glareolus (assembly GCF_982192425.1). Classification (NCBI taxonomy): domain Eukaryota; kingdom Metazoa; phylum Chordata; class Mammalia; order Rodentia; family Cricetidae; genus Myodes; species Myodes glareolus. The sequence goes on along the minus strand of NC_142026.1, from coordinate 95,802,308 downwards.
TTGCTGCACAAGCATACCAGTTTAAGATTGAGATACTCAGCATTATGTAAAAACAAACAAACAAAAAAAAAAAACAACACCAGTATGGCTGGACGTGTTAATTCCAGTACTATGAAGAACAAAACAGGAGAGGGTGGTTGTTGGCCAACAGTCTAGCTGAAAGACAAAACTCAGTGAGCTCCAGGTAACATGGGAGATTCTGTCTTAAAGGAATAAAGCTAAAGGTAATAAAGCAGAACTTGTGACACCCTTCTCGCTTTTGGAGGGAAAAATTATATTGTATGGAGAAAGGGGACAAATAATAAGAGTAGAATTGAAAGCTAGTACAGACTTCTCAAACTATGATAGGGCTGAGGCCTTATAAACTCACAGCAAATTTAAAGTACATAGCATATAATGATAGTAATACAACTATGTTTCTGCACTACCCTGCTCAGCTGCAGGGAATACTGCGGAGTGCTGATGTTTTCCCTTTTATCTCACTGGCCAGCTGGGCCGGTGGCTTCCTGGTTTGGAACAATTATCTATACTTTGTCAATCATATTTTAAATAAATGCTGATTGGCCAGTGGCAGGGCAGGAAGTATAGGCGGGATAAACAGACAGGGAGTACAGGCAGGTCAATGAGAATTCTGGGAAGAAAGCTTGGTGTGCAGTCCTGATTCACCCATAGAAGAAGCAAGATAAGACTGCCTCCCTCGCTGAAAAAAGTACCAAGCCACGTGGCTAACATAGACAAGAACAAAGGGCTAATATAAATTATAAGAGTTAATAAGAAGCCTGAGCTAATGGGCCAATCAGTTTATAACTAATGTAGACCTCTGTGTGATTTCTTTGGGACTCAATGATAGCAGGAACCTGGCAGGACAGAAAACTCAGTCAATAGCTTCCTGCTGGTTTCTGGCCTCCCATCAGGGTATACTACTTATATCATATAACTAGGCTGGGAACAGATCAAAATTTTAAACCCACAGTGTAGCTGTTAGAGGATATATTTTGCTTATGAACTCTAACGAAGACGGAAGAACTGTGCTTTGGGAACTAGGGTTGTAGCTCAGTGGTACAACACTGTATATAAGGGGTGTGGAGTTTGATCTGCACAACTGAAATACAAAAAAAAATAAATCCCATTGTCTATGGTTGGGGACATTGTTCAAATAAGTATAATATATATTACTTCAAATCATAGGTAAATTATTTTATAAAATCATTGACTATTCAGTGTAAGTAAAAAGAGATGAATTAATATCTGTATAAATGAAACTAATTTTCTTGTAATAAAACATTTAAAACTGAAAGAAACCCTGAAACACCTGTCAAGAACAATGAAGCAAACACATGTGTTGAGTGTTGGAAGTCAGGCCTTCCCAATAACAATCCAGCATGGATGGATATTGATGGACCTGATGGTTAGATGGCTTTAAAGTACCTTTTAAAACTTCTTCAGGCTGAAGACAATGCTCAGCAGTTAAGAACAGTAGCTGCTCTTCTAGAAGACTGGAGTTCAGTTCCAAGCACCCATATAGGGCAGTTTACCACCACCTGTGACTCCAGATCCAGAAGAATAAAATGCTCCACTGGCATTTATGAGCATCTGCAACAAACATGCATGTAAATCAAACACACACACACATGCGAATTAAACACGCACATGCAGGCAAATTAAACACACACATGAGGGCAAGTTAAAGAGGAAAAAACTTAAAAATATATTTATCAGTTAATAATTTTATACATAACATTGGATTTTATAAAGATAATTTTTTGAGGGGGTGGGGTTCGAGACAGGGTTTCTCTGTAGCTTTGGATCCTGTCCTGAAACTAGCTCTTGTAGACCAGGCTGGCCTCGAACTCACAGAGATCCGCCTGCCTCTGTCTCCCAAGTGCTGGGATTAAAGGCGTGTGCCACCACCTTTTAGCTATAAAGACAATTTCTATCAATTTTATCATATCCTTTGTCAGTATTCACCCAGCCCCTTTAAAATGACTTCTGCCATCAAGTAATTTTAAATGTTATTTTAAAAGTCATTTTTAACCTGAGAAATGGGTCAAGAGTCTTAGTCATTAGGGAAAAGCAAATGAAAACTATGTTGAGATTCTATCTCATCCTTGTCAGAATGGACATGACAAAGAAAAGAAATAACAAAAAATGCTGGTGAAGCAGTGGGAAAGATCCTGAGTCCATTAATGATGGAAATGTAAACTCATAAGGAAACAAAAGAATGAAAACAAGATGACTATTTGAACTATCTATATTCTTATTAATATACGATAAGAACTCTCTGTTAATATTCCCACAGTTTTTTATTGCTGCACTGTTCACAAGTATTAGCCAAGTGATAGAATCAGTTCATAAGAATTTTTATTTGAATTTCTAAGGTTATTGACAAAGAGAGAAATTAATAAGACTTTAAATGTTTGAGATTTATTTTTATGTTTGTTTTATACTTTTTTGTCCTTTAACCAATGAAACTGCTTTTTTATTAATTAAAACAGTCTTCATACACACTGCCAGTGAGATGGAGGTAAAGGTCCTTGATAGAGAGGCCTGGTGGTGTGAGTTGGAATCCTGGAATCCAATAAAGGTAGGAGAGACAGTTTTACAAAGTAGTCCAAGGATCTCTATATCGCACAACTGATGTGAGAAGACTATGTGGATATGTGTTTAAGTCGATAGACAGTCTTTATTAGCTGGTCAGTGACTACACTGTGTTCTTGGGATCTTAGTGTAGCACTGTACCTTTCTCAGGCTGAGCTTTTAAACAAAAACCATGTACTAGGTTGACATACTTCAGTTACCATGAACACTTAGCCAAAAGTCAAAATGCAAGGTTAGCACATTAAACAGTCTTTTCCAGAACTATGAATTTTGATGGGTTAAGTCTTTGTTTTCATTTTGGCAGGTGGTACTGTGCACGTGCTGAATTCTATGTTCTGAATGGTACTTCCATCATGGAGTCAGTTGTGCTAAGGCCCCAGGGCCTACTAAAGTCTGAGGCTCTGTTACACAGTGTCATGCACACCTACACACACATACACACACACACACACACACAGAGAGAGAGAGAGAGAGAGAGAGAGAGAGAGAGAGAGAGAGAGAAAACTAAATTTAAATTTCTTAGTAAGTATATTCATAATAATTCTGAATATTTATGTATGACATTTATTGGACTGTCCTAAGCCTCTTCATCTTTATAATATTTCACACTTTAGGAAAAGTCTCAGGAGTGGAAGGAGGAACTTGTTTATATTCTCTATCCATTATCATATGTGGGTTTTTATGACATGTTCCAGTTGAATTCTTTATCTTTTTCTCCATTTATCTCCTTCCATAAGTGTAAAACCTGGTATCTCTAATGACCCTTAACACATTCAGTTCAAAGACAATCCATATTACAAAATGAGAAATTCTTGGCTGAGCTGTTCATGTCCCTGAGAAGTTACTCTAATTGGTTTCCACATTTTAAATTGCTTTGTTCTCATGAGTTCTTTTACAAACATTGCTTTAGTTTGTAAGCTTGCAACATAAGGGAAGTGTCGATGTTTATTAGTTTAAATTATCCTTCCATTCTGCCCTATCCCCTTATCAATGGGATATAGTTTATGAATCTCTTGATAAATCAAATTATATAATTTGTGGAAACCTGAGAATCATTATTTTAGAGTGGCTTATGTAGGTAACAGGAGACTAGAGAATAAAAGAACATTTTAGAATAGGGTATGCACACACCACACACACACACGAGTTATTGTAGAAAACCAAAGGCCTGATGATTGACATATTTGAAAAATGAAACAGTGTGAAGGGCATCATAGAGTAAATAAACTTTGAGGTTTGGAAACTGGATTAATATACTCACTTCACAAACCCTTTTCCACTTTCTACTGCTGCAAAGCACTTTTACAAGAAAGTAAATAAAGGTCGAATGAGGTCAGAAATTATAAGTTAGGCCCTAAGTAGGACTTATCAACATACCTCAGAGGTAAGGGAACTTGTCACCAAGGCAGACTTTGACATTGTCATGCTCAATGAAAGAACTGATTCTTGAAAATTGTCCTTGTTGTGCCCAGATTATGATCCCTAGAGAGATCACCAGAAACCAGAGAGGACCAGACTGCAAAAAGCAAGGTTTTTATTGCAAGCTACCTTGGAACCTGTCCCCAACACCCTGTCACAGTGAGGAAAGGAGGAGTTAAGTGTTCCTTTGTAGGGTTAGTTTTTTTAAAGGCAAAAATCATAAGCAGCCCTTCTGGGTGCTTGGTATGGGTACAAGACCTTTGCTCCCTCTCCCATCCATGTAGTCAGCTTGTTCTTTGTTTTCAAAGAAAGGCCACCCTGCCCCTGAGTCAGGCCATATTTATCAGCCTCCACCAGGTGGCCAGCATCCTTGTGCTTTGGAAAATCCCAAGTTGGGAGAGCACTATATTTCTGGGAACATGAAGCTAGTCTGGGGTTTCTAAATTTAAAACATTCTGCTAGGAAATTTCCTCTCATCCCTTTGAGAATAAGGGATGAGGATCTCACATTCCCCACTTCTCTTGATCCTAAGGGGACTCAATCATGAGCCTGCTTGCTACAGCTTGCATATTTCATTGGCTCTACTGATATTATCATACATTTCAGTTGTATAAGGCCTGATTGGAGTATACCCCTGTTGCACCATAAGTTATATAGTTCCCAACCTTTGTTTCATATATTTGAGTATTCTATTAATAATATAGGGCCCAAAGGTGAGTATCAGGAGAAAGAGTAACAGAGGCCTTATTAGGGACAAGATGAGGATGGCGAACCAAGAGGATTTGGAATACCAGGCCTCAAACCAACTCTCGTTGGCTTCATGTTCTCTTTTCCTTTTTGATAGGACTTCACGGACTTTTGTCATGAAATCTTTTACAATTTCTGAATGGTATGTATAGAAGCAGCATTCTTCTCCCAAAACTGCACATAGCCCCTTTCCTTTTAGGAATAGTAAATCTAGGTCCCTTCTGTCCTGTAGAACCAATTCTGCCAGTGAAGACAGATTCTTGCAGGTGGGTGATGAAGGTTTCTATTCTCTGAATGTCCTCATCTATTGATATGCAGAGATCCGCATAATAATGTTGTTGGGTGACTAGAAAGGCTGTGCCTGTTCCCAATCCTGCTAACCTGGTTCGCATCAGGATGGCAAGGGTAAAGCTGTGACAGGCTCTCTCTTTTGTTGAAGACCATAATGGGTGGCCTCACTAAGGGTTAATAACTCCTCAGCAGCATGGTAGGTTACCTTGGAAACCAGACACACGAGGACACAAAACCCCTTGGTTCATTTCACCACAGTCACATGGGCGCAGGATGTTAGGCTAGAGGAACATGACCACCAGGTATCATTTGCTGGGGCCAAATATCCTGAGGTTTGCGAGTGGTATACTGTGATTGCAGAGGGGTAAATAGCAGTTAGGTATTGTCGCTATACATAGTTCCTGACCTGAGACTTGTTCTAGGGTCAAGGAGGTATTTGACTACCATTGGCAAGAACCTGAGGCCCCCTTTTCTCTCTGCTAATTGTTGGTTGGGGCCAGCACAGCTATTCCTTCATAATAGGGTGGCCTTGTGCTGTAGCAGAGCCAGTAGGAGGCCGTTAGTTCTGGCTTAGGACTATTTAGAAGTAAAAATGACTGTTGTAGGACTATAAACAGGGGATTTGCAAGTTCAGAGGATCTACTAGGTATAGGCCCAGCATCCCAGCATGTCTTTAGTGCTGGTAAAACTGAGATCTTGAAGGCAATTGACAAGCTTGTGGCAATAGTTGGCTTAGGAGGAGAGGAAGAATTTTTCTTTTCTGAGCTGGGGTTAACTACCTTATTGGGACCTAATGCTATGGTCAAGGGAGGTGCTGCAACAACCCACAGGGAGAACAAGATCCCTACGTCTTCTCCTCCTGGAACATAAAATCGTAATCCCCAAGTTTTGCCTGTTAATAGGTTAGCCCTTTTTCCATCCTCAGTAAAGGTGATATTGATTTTAGACTCTCCCGGTGTGGTACGAGTAAAAGAGACTAGGTCTCCTTTGCTAGTCCTCCACTGGGAGGCATTGGTTTCACATCCCCAGGCAGCACAATAAAATACTTCAGGCCCCCCACACTGGCGAGTTTGCCTTCACCCATGGACAAATATACCAGTCACAATGTCGGCAAGTAGGGTAAGAGTCTTGGAGTTCGTTCAGTGTTTTCCCAAGAGTCTTTTGCTAAAGTGCATAGGTCAAAAGTTAGCTGGGGTTACCATGTGTTTAGAGGATGAACTTCAGTGGCCAGCTTTAACGCTTGCTTAGTCTCAGGGTTAGTCTGGGTCCTGGTTAAATTCCAAGAGGCATAGGGGTTTTCAGTATTCCCTGGGCACAGATGAAGCAGCAGGTACCATATCAACAGGGTGAATTTCATTATCAGGTTTCTGACGCAGCTTTAGCTTCCAGGGATCAGTGGGGTGCTTGGAGATCTCCCAGGTCCCCTCCGGAGGCTTCTCAGCCATAGGCACCACAGGTCTGGCATGGGAGTGCTGAATACAGGTGGAGATACTGTCCATCTTGAGAGCAGTTGGAGTGGTTAGGATGACAACATAGGGTCTTTTCTACCGTGGTTCTGGGGACTTGCACTGGTGTCTGCACATTAGGACCCAGTAACCAGGCTCGAAACTGTGGGACTCAGGGGAAGAGGAGGGTGAATATAGGGTGCACAACTGAGGCCAGATATCTGCCTGTATTTTGGACAGTGCCTTTAGGCTCTCTAGGAGGCCCACTTCTTCCAAAGGCAGGATTAACTCATCCTGCAAGCTAGGCACAAGGGGTGGGTGTAGACCATACATTATCTCAAAAGGGGTTAGTCCCATCTGTTATGGGGAGTTCCTCACCCTGAACAAGGCATAGCGAAGGAGAGTCACCCAATCACCGCCAGTCTCCAAGGCTAATTTGATAAGGATGTCTTTTATTAGGGTCCGATTTATTCTCTCAACCTGTCCTGAACTCTGAGGGTATTATGCACAATGTGATTTCCATTCAGCCCCCAAGTGCAGTGGCTATTCCCTGGCTTACCTGTGAGACAAAGGCAGGGCCATTGTCTGACCCTACCATGTGTGGGAAGCCAAACCTGGGAAGGATCTCTTCAAGTAATTTCTTAGCCACCACAAAGGCAGTCTCATGTTTGGTAGGATAAGCTTCAGTCCATCCTGAACAGGTGTCTATAAAGACCAACAAATATTTATATCCATATTTACCTGGTTTGACTTCTATAAAGTCCACTTCCCAACACGTACCTGGGCGAGTTCTTCTCATTCGGAAACCTATTTTTACTTGTGTTTTATAGGAGTTTACCAACTGGCACACTTTGCAGTCACTTACAATTTTATCAGTAAGACAGTTTGCTTGCCGAATCATTAGTGGAGATCCAGAGATTAGTTCTCTAAACTTTCAGATTCCCAAGTGGGAGGTCAGTGAATTCTTTAGAGTAGGTGCTTCCCTAATAGTCTTGGAAGGAGTGCCTTTCCTATTGGGAGTCTCCACCATCCATCTCCTTTATAGGCTTCCTCTATTTGGGCAGCCCAGGTTTCTTCATCTGAATTATAGTTCGACTGGAAAGGCAAACTACGAGGACCTTAATCAATTATGGGTAGAGTCACTGTAGCTGTGATCAGGGCTGCTTCCTTTGCTTTTTGGTCTGCCAGATTGTTTCCCCTTGAGATAGCATCTGTTCCTTTCTGGTGTCTGGGGCAATGCATTACTGCTACCTTCTTTAAAAGCCAGAGTGCTTCTAGCAATTCTAATATTTCCTGTTTATTTTTGATGGTCTTTCCCCCTGCAGACTGAATGGGCCACAAGATTCCCTCTTGTAGAAGCCATCTTATGTGGGGAGTAATTGCCTTTTTTGCTTCCAGAGTCATTGGGTATTGGCAAACTTTCACAGAATCTGCATTAGCCTTCAATTCCACATATATTGGAGGCCGATATTTGGCCAGATCCATTCACCCTGTCTCTGACCAGATTGTTGGAAATTCTCAGAGCCAGGTATCCATATCTGGGCTGGGAGTATATTTCTGCTTATGGAGAATATAATACTTATGGAGGTATACTTAAGAATACTTATGGAGGCAGTATTCCTTCTCCAGAGGCATTGTTAAAAACACTTCAGTGGCCATTCCATCTAGGTGTTTGATATGGGTGCCTGCATTGGTAAAATGGATCTGTGCTCTCATTTTGGTGAGCAAGTCATGCCCCAACAAGGGATATGGACATTCAGGAATGACTAAGAATGAGTGGGTTACCCGTCCCATTCCCAAGTCCACTGTTCTTCGGGTAGTCCACTTGTAGGGTTTGGTGCCCATTGCATCTTGTACCCAGGTCTGTTTCCCCGACAGGGGGTCCTCAGGTATCAAAAATACTGAATTTTCTGCCCTTCTATCCACCATGAATTGGATAGGTTTCCCCTCCACTCTTAGGGTTACCCCAGGCTCAGGGAGGGGGGCCAAGCCCCATCTCCACTAGTCACTGTCTTCTTCCAAGGCAGCAAGGATGGGGGTTGACTTTTTTCCAATCCTGTCAATGCATCTCTTTTGTTTTCTATTTTGGGGCACTTTCTGGCCCGAAGTCCTTCTTCCTTGAAGTACCTGCACTGATTCTTTCCTAACTTAGTCCAGAATCATTGGCCTCTCTCCTGTCCTTCCACCTCAGTGGTGAGGAATACTTTTTCCACTTGAACTTGCTGCCTATCCAATATTTTAGCTAGGTTCCTTTCTTGCCTTTTGTCTCTCTTCTCCTCCCTTTCTCTATTTCCTCTTTCCCTTCTCTCTTATTTATGGTCCTCATTTTCTCTTTTATTGTAAACCTTTTCCACCACTGCTACTAAGTCTCTTATGCCCCTTTCTCCTAATCTTTCTAATGACTGTAATTTTCTCTTAATATCTGGTGCCTCTTGATTGACATAGACTAAGATAACAGCCTGCTGTGCTTCCCCAGACTGTGAGTCATAGGGGGAGTATTGTTTGAAAGCTCCCACCAACCTTTCCAGGTATACAGCCAGGCTTTCATCCTTTCCCTGCATAAAAATTATAAATTTTTGTCCTATTAGTAGGCCTGCATGCCATGGCTTTGAGACCTGCCAACAGAACTTGGTGGTAGATATGGAGACTCTCCTTACCTTCTGTCATGTTTAAGTCCCATTTAGGGTAGGTTGCTGGAAAGGCTGCTGCGACTAGCAGACGGTTTTCTAGAGGGGCACCTGTAGGTCCTGGGACCAGCTTCTGGGCACTCTCTACAATTCTGTTTTCCTTCTCAGTTGTAAAGAGAATTCCCAAAACTGCTGGCAGTCGTCTCACGTAGGGGCATGGGTAAAAAGAACAGTTTCCAGCAGGTTAATCAAATCATGTGATGTAACATGAGGGGGCCTGCTTGTTGGGGTTTATGTCCTGCCCAGTTCTCCACAGCCGGCAAGCTCCAAAGAAAATCACACAGAGATCTCCACAAGTTATAAAACTGGTTGGCCCATCAGCTCAGGCTACTTATTAGCTCTTGTAGCTTATATTAACCCATTATTCTTATCTATGTTAGCCACATGGCTCAGTACCTTTCTCAGCCAGGCAGGTTACATCTTGTTTCTCCATGGTCTGAGCAGGAATGGAGGAGAGAGCTTCCTGCTTCCCAGAATACTCTTGTTCTCATCGCCCCAGCCTCTACTTCCTGTCTGATTGACCCACCTATACTTCCTGCCTGACCAATCAGCGTTTATTTAAAACATGATTCACAGAATACAGACAGTTCTCCCGCACCACTGTGAATCCTTCGACAATGGTGCATTCTGAGCCCTCCAATTATATAAGTCACTGGTAGCAAATGATCAATAATGGAAGAGTTGGTTCCCTGAATCATCAGGAGAGCCAGCGGGTCTGGAGGGAAGGGCCACCGTGGAGTCTGGGTCCATGGTCCTGTTGTCCATACTGTCACCAGCAACTATGCTGAGGCTCATGGCATGTACTGATGCTTGAGGTCAGATGGATGTACATGGTCCCTGCTGTTGCCAGATACCAAGAGGAAGTCCATGAACCATGCTCCTGCTGACTGGAAAGGAAAAAAGAGTCATCTGCTGTTGTAGTGATGATTACAAACTTACAGTTTAAAGAGAGAGACGTAGAAGGCTTCTCTGACAACTCCTACACCCCCCAGACAAAAAGTAACAACCTAGAAGGAAAGATGGTGTTGAGGGGGCCACCCCTTCAGCAGCTCAGAGAAACTGGTGAGGATGTGTGGCATCAGTACAACTGCAAACACATACAGGAGACTTTTCTAAGATTCAAAGCTTAATTCTTCATTTTATATTTTTCTTCCTCCTGCTCATTCCTACTCTGTTCTTGTACTGTTCTGTTTTTCTATTGTTGTTTTCCTTCTATCTTTTCTTGTTGCTTTCCATCTACTTCTTCATTCACTGATGTTTTCCTTCTACATCTTTCCTGACATTTTTTCCTTCTAAATCTTGCCTAATGTTTCCCTTATAACTTTATCACTCCTTTAAACCTCCCAATACAAAGATTTTTATGCAAAAGTATTACCTCACAACCACAAGTTACATATTTCCAAAAACAAATTAAAATCTTTACAAGGGAAGAAATTACATTACGATCACAAGTTGCATATTTTTCTTAGAGGCCCAGAAGTAGTTTGGTGCAGGGTGATTGACTATATTCTGTCAATTATGTTTTAAATAAATGCTTATTGGCCAGGCAGGAAGTATAAGCAGGACAACCAGACAGGAAGTAGAGGCATGTCTAAGAGAACAGGAGAATTCAGGCAAGAAGGAAGCCCATTCCTCTTCAGTTATGAGCTTGTTATGGAAGAGGCAAGATGTGACCTGCCCCACTGAAAAAAAGGTACCAAGACATGTGACTAACATGGATAAGAATAATGGGTTAATATGAGTTATGAGAGTTAATAAGAAGCCTGCGCTAATGGGCCAATCAGTTTATCATTAATATAGACCTCTGTGTGATTTCTTTGAGGCTAAATGGCTGTTTGACCTGGTGGGAGGACAGAATCCAGACAGGACAGAAACCCCAACAAGCAGGCCCTCATGTTACAAATGGTGCCCAACATGTGGATGACAGTATCTACATAAAGCCTGACAGAACTTGGGAACTAATACTAGACATAAAATAATAGAGTTAAGCACAGATTATTGATAGCAGCACTCTCTCAGGTAGACTCTGCTTGCTAGAAGCAAATGCTCTCATTTAAGAGAGGCTTCCTGACTTAGCTTTAGCTGTAAAACCTTTCAGCTCTTTTAACAGGTCCTGCCACAAAACACTTAAATAGTGTTGATAAAAGCTGACTGCATGCTTTTTGATTTTCAGCAATAGCAGGAAAAAAGCAGCACCATCTTAAAATGCCAGCTTTTTGGGCCATCCTGCCAGTTTAAACTCTGACTCTTTGAGGCAGGAGGTCTGGCTACAGAGAGAGCATTTTAGTGTTTTGGGCACACTGCTGCAGCTTGTTTGCTGGCAAGAACCTTGAAATGCCATAGAGTAGTGGCAATAAACATGGCTTCTGCCGGTACCTCCACCATGAGACTGGAATTTCAGAAAGCTAAGGAATGGGTTGGATCCAGCCATCACATACTTGACTTTAATACAATCCATATTGCTTAGCAAATTAAAGACTCGTATGGTCAGAAAAGGGGAGAGATGTACAGTAAAGATAGATTCAAAGACAAAAAACCTCTAAATGGTTTACTGTGTGCTTAAAAATATATGTAGGCTTGGGAAAAAAAGAAAAAGGTTAAAGTCTTTAAAATAAAAAAGAAAAACAGTAGTTGAGTTTGGTGATACACACCTTTAATCCCAACACTTGGGGGACAGAGACAGACAGTCCTCTGCGAGGTCAACGTTTGGTGGCACATGCCTTTAATCCCAACACTTGGGAGACAGAGACAGGCAGACCTCTGTGAGTTCAGGGTGTGGTGGCACACATCTTTAAGTCCAGAACTTTGGAGGCAGAGGCAGGTGGATCTCTGTGAGTTCAAGGACAGCCTGGTCTACAGAGGAAGTTTCAAGACTGCCAAAGATACAAAGAGAACCTTTCTCAAAAGGCCAAAAATTAAAAGTAAAAAAAAAAAAATAAGAAATAGAGGTTAAAATAAAGCCATGTTAAGATGAAAATACACAGAGAATTTTGATACTGTGTGTTATTATGCTCTCTTTGAATTGCTTGAATGCTGAGGAAGGAACAACAGCTGCCAAAAGATATTTGTTTATAAATACTGCTCAATTAATCCAAGATAGATATTTTGAAAATACCTTAACTTAAAAATTGAAGTCAAAAGGTATGTTACTTTGGAGAAGAGGTTTTGCTTTTGTTTTCACAGGAAATGGGAGACTGTGGATTCATTCTGAGCTAAGAAAAATCAGGTTTGATCAAGGAAGACCACTTTAGAAATCTTCAGTAGGAACAGATGGCCCAGATGTCTGAGTTCTACATCCAGAACAGATTCAAGACTGCTGCCTGAGATGATCAAGACTCACAGGATACTCCAGTCAGGACTTGATGATAATTTTAAATTTTCTTTAGGTCTCCATAAGATTATGGCTCCCAACCAGCAGGAAGTAGCCAGAAAAACTATGCTTACATTCCCCCAAAAAATGGACTATGGATGTTGTTGGTTCTTTTTTTTTAAATAAAAAAATAAAAAAGAGAGGGCGAAGTGGTGTGTGACAATTGTCTATATTCTGTCAATTATGCTTTAAATAAGTGTTTATTGGCCAGTAGCCAGGCAGGAAGTATAGGCAGGAAAACCAGACAGGAAGTAGGCTGGTTTAAGAGAAAAACAAAATTCCAGGAAGAAGGAAGCCCATTCCTCCTCAGTTGTGAGTTTGCCACAGAAGAAGCAAGATGTGACCTGCCCCACTGAAAAAGGTACCGAGAGATATGGCTAACATAGATAAGAATACTGGGTTAATAAAAGTTATGAG